>NC_081824.1:10442500-11057500 GCF_030867095.1 Alligator mississippiensis | reverse complement strand
TTAGAGCAGGCTTGGGTGGGTCCACCCAGATCAGGCTGCTGGTGAAATGTAGGCATGAGCTGTTTGTGGTGGGGGGGGGGAGAAGAGGGTTGGAAAAAAAGGTGGTGTTTGCCTCTACCAGAAGTTCTTCATAACGGCATGTGGGTAAGAGAAGTAAACATTTAAAGCTGCAACAGCTTCCTTTCCCGAGTTTGTAATTTATTTTGAACTGACCACAGAATTTCAACCTCTTTTCTAAATCCTAGGAACTAATTTTTCAAAGGTCTGTGGTTGACTTATACTCGTCCATATGAGCTTAGTTGCCTTGCAACTGGAACTATACCATCCTATGTGCAATTTCCCCACTTTTAGAAGTTCTTGGGGGAGGAAGCCCTCATTTTTCAACTTTAGAGTCTTAATTCTTGTTTGGGAAGCTTAAGGCAGCTCTGTAGTTTGAGATGCTAAAGGCAGTTCTTTACCTAGAAATTCCTTGGTCAGCAAAAACGCGTGGTACAGAATGTATGTTTTGGCAGGTATCAATACGGTACATATCATCTATGCCAAGGAAGTGTATATCCTTTTACTGGACATCACATTTTCAATGTTGTGTTGAGGAAATGTGTTGGGGAAACGGTGCTCTGTTAATGGTCTCAAAGCCATTGTAATTTCACATTTTAAAACTTACTCTCAGAAGGTGCTGCCCTAGGCAGGTCTAGCATTTCTGGGCTTATTTGGGTCAGAAACCCTGGTCACACAAAGCCCTGTAATGTCTCTCAACTATATGGTTGGTCCAATAAAAGCTATCACCAGAAGATATCACCATATTGCCTGAATGATCACAGTTACAGGAGTCCTCTAATCCTACTGAATGCAATGGGCTATTTATACTCGATCCAACAACTGGCAGGTAACTTGACCAAGAGAGAAAAAGAAACCAAATGTAAACAGTTTGGATGCATCTTAGTCCTATCAGCGTCTCTGTGCAAACGTTGGGTGAAGCTGATAGAACCAGCTTGCATTTGATCAGATTATTATTTTACAGTAGGTTTTATCTAAATATGCTTTTGCCCTGAGTAAATAGTTTTTAGTTACAGGTCACTGAATAACTTTTTGTCATTATGCCAGAAAGCAGGACAGCTGGCATGACGATAGGGTCCGTCCCCCTTGAGACAATCACAAAGTACTGAAAGATAAGCATAATTTAAACAAAAAACTCAGTTTACATAGAGTTGAACCAAGCATTTATTGCACAGCATTGCATTCATTTTATAAGCAAGGAAAAGGTCACAAAGAAAGTTAACCAGAATCCAGTATGCAGTATGGAAAGTAAAGTGTTTAAGGACTTAGAAAATCTTTGGGAATTCTATTATTGGGAATAGGGAAGCATATGCCCATTAGTAGCTAAAACTTGATTATTATTGCATCTAAATTTACTGCAGCAGTAATTTCAATTGATGGACATTTTTAAGGACCAATATATAAGCGTATTGTCATTATAGTTTTACTCAGAATTCAATATATGCCAAAAACATTGGGAATGGATTTCTTAAATCCTGCATTCTGTTCTTTTCTAAATAAGATGATCACAAGGAAGACCGAGTGATGCAGCAGAATATTATTTTATTTCAGTGGTGCATTTGCAGGTAGCTGGACACTTTTCTTTCACCATATCAGTGCAACCAAACAGATCTTTTAAGGTGCTGCAGTCTGAGCCTGTATCATGGAACCTGCAAGGGTTGGCTGAAATAAAGCACAGCATAAATAGTGAGACATTAAAAGACATCATAGAGAGAAAATGATTTCCCTTTTAAAATATAGTCTTCAGTTCTTTGCCTTTATAGCCTAAGTAGTCTCAATAGCCTCTGGGCCTTATCTTGCACTCAGTTAAATAGGCTTCATCTGATTTCAGTGAAAGCAAAATCAGATTTTTTCTTGTGCTTAGGCCAAGACAAATTTAATTCACTGGCATTCATTGAATGCCACTTAGAAAAGGAAGAAGATCCACTATGTCATGAAGTGTGTTGAAAAGTCAATATGCCCAAATCAGATCTTACAGATCTTTTCAAACACCACAGTTAAACCCTGGCTGTTCTATAACACTGTATATATGTAAAAAAAAATGGTTTATTTTCATTCTGGTTTGAAATTACTGCCTTGAAAACAAACCAGGCGCAGAATAGCACTTTTCAATTGAAGCTCTTGAAATGAAGCTTTATTGAATGAAACTTCAGAAGGGACTTATGAGATAGTAAGTGCTATATTTCCAATTTTATCAACAAGACATCCGAAAACCAGAAGTGGAAATTATTTGCATTTCAAACTATAAGCATACTTTGTCTTGCATCAAACATAGGTCTACAAGGTTTCAGTGCATACTGCAAATTTCTATGGATAGATGCACCTTGACAATTTTATGCACACTTGGGCTTTGCAGGTTTTAGGGAGCGGAATAGTAAATTGAATGTTTAAAGTAGTGCATCATTCTCCCCAGTAGAGGGAGCAGATATCATCACATTGATTAGATAATCTTTTATGTGAATTCAGCGGTGAAAGAACATCAGTTAAAGTATGTTACTTACTGCAAAGTCCATTTTCACACGCATCCGGACAGTCACCACATTTTGGTCCAGCTTTGTATGGTCTAGCTAAGTCCTCTACAATATTCCCTCTGAAATTGTAAAGACATCCAATGGAAAGTGTGATCAGAATTACATCCCCTGACCGTTGCAAAGGATCTTAAAATAGTATATTTGGAAGAAGTGCTGACATATGAAGCATGTTCCTAAATGATCGTGTCTTTTACCAAGCTGGTATAAAAAGTGTTTTGATTTAAAAGGAAAAGAAATTAGCCATACTTTCTGCACTTACTTTTAAATAATATTTTAACAACAGCAACAACAAAAACAAATGCTAGCACCTTCCATCGAACAGCTTCCAAATGTTCCTGGGTGGCAATGAAATAAGTCTTTCAATACCCTTCTGCTGTGTGTAATTATTAGAGATGAAACTTGACCTCCTCACTCCCAAAATATTAATTTGCACTCAAAAGCCGGCTAATACTCAGTTATGTTTGTTGCCTTTTTTATTTTTTTTTGCTTTCCATGAATATCTGAGTATTTGTTCTCCCATTCATCTGTCCATTGAACAGTGCACTTAAGAGCCTTGTGAAGTCTCCCCTCTGTCCATCATAACATGAAATAAAACACACATTAATAATCCGATTAAATATCAGTGAATGGGAGTATCAGCTTTGCTTCCTTTGCATCTAAAGATGTTCACAAGCTTGATACCTGAAAATTTATGCCAAATATATGTACTAAATATGTACTAAATTCTAGGTGAGACTATAGAACAAGCACATGCTTCCCCATTTCCCCATTTTTAATGTGTGGGAACTACAGAAGAATTGGAAAAGATATGCAGAAATATTTCATAATGAAGGAAGTTCATATTGATACGTACGCAGGACAGTAGTGGCAAACGTAGAAGAAATTAAACTGATCGTTAGGACAATAAGCAACTCCGCATCCGATCTGGTAAGAATTATACCAGACTACCTGCAGGCATGAAAATAAATGCAATAGATTAGGGTCATGTTTCATTCAGAGATGATTCATGAACTATGCAAACTCTTATACAAAACACATGCCATACTCATGAGTAGGGAATATCCCTTTAGAAACTGCAGTGATTGCTCCAACAGGTGAGTAATATCCAGGAAGTTTTAAATGTATTTTTTAATATAGAAATTAGGTGTCAGGAACAATAAGGAGGATCCAGTGTCATGTCACTAGTCATCTTTAGGAGAACCTAACCATATGTTGTTGTTTTTTTAAACAGAACAATACATATTTCATTTTGCATTGATATTGTTGGGGGTTTTTTTTGCTGGATGAAAATTTATTTTCTAAACAGCTCTTCTTAAATTAGTTTCAACACCTGATAAAATGAATGAAATGACCCTCAATGAATTCAGTGTGTTTTTGATCAGCTGGTGACTGGTGCCTAATAGCAATGGGAGATATCTATCTGATGGTTAAATCTTCCAGCTGCCCTTTATTACACTGATGATACTCCATTTATTGCCACAGAGATGCTTTCTGAAATGTGTTTTATTTGAAAAAATGGCAATGCTTTTCTGAGATTTCGTGGCAGAGTAGCAAAGGTGTCTCACTATAGTTCTAGAGCAGGGATGTCTAACCTTTTTGAAAGTGGGGCCGGATCATGAATTTTTTATCAACACAGCTCATACAGCCTGTCCAGTCCAACTGTGGCCTGGGGGTGCAGGGGTCAAGGGGCACCGTCTGACCCCGCCGTGTCCTCCCTGCCACCTGGGCAGCCTCGAGGATGCTCCCACACCTGTGCACCTGGGCTCAGCAGCCAGGGGGACATGCAGGGACCCTACAAGGGAATGTGGGATATGCAGGGACACCCCCTGCTTCCTCTCCCCCAGGGAAGCCTGAGCCCGAGCCCGACTGGCAGGGCTCCCTCCCTCCCCAGGGCTCACGACTCACCACCCCCAGCAAGATGTCTGCAGGCACGGGGGGGATGCAGGGAGGCAGGAGCAGTGCCAGCTTCCTGCCCCGACAGCCACAGCCACAGCAGCAGCAGCAGCAGCATCTCCTGCGGGCCCGGCCACAGTGTCCCTCCAAGCTGGCATCCATGCCCCCCGCACCTGCCCACCCACTGCACCACGACCTGCTCCAGCCCACGTGGCCGGTGAGGCCTGGCACAGGGCGGGGCTGGCATGCAAATGAGGAAGGGAGTGGTGGGGCTAGGAAGGGACACCGTGAAATGAGGGGGGAGGGGAAGAGCTGCATTGTGTCGGCAACTTCAAGCTAGCGCGGTGCTTGAGGGAACCTTATCCCTTCTCCAGGCCTTCAGCAGCCATTAGGAAGGTGCTGAGGGGCTAGGGGAGGGACAAGGGGTGGGAACAAAAGTAAACAATGTTTACTTTCATTTCCCATCGCAGCACCGCAGGCCTCAGAAAATGGCTTGGTGGGCCTCATGGTGGCCCGCGGGCCATATGTTGGACAAACCTGCTCTAGAGGCATGACTTCAAGCCCTGCCCTGGGTTCATATTGAAAGTTGTTCCCAGCTCCAAGCAAACACTTGTTTTTCCAGGCTGGGGAATAAAGGGTGCTTGGCTGTGATGTTGCCTTTTGAGATGGTGGCTAGAGCAGGGTTGTCAA
Source organism: Alligator mississippiensis (assembly GCF_030867095.1). NCBI lineage: Eukaryota > Metazoa > Chordata > Crocodylia > Alligatoridae > Alligator > Alligator mississippiensis. Next base: position 11,052,329 of record NC_081824.1, on the reverse strand, counting down.
CTAGGGGCACTTGGGAAGGCCTCAGGGGGTACATGACAGCAGTGTGGAGATGCAGGACCACTTCTGGTTTCACCACCAGTGATTCTGGTTTCATTGCCACCCCTGCCCTTCCTCCCCCACTCATCGATTGGCTGCCAGGGGACCTCTCCCCCCACATGCCAGTGACTGGGGGACTCCCTACTTCCTAACCAGTCACCAGGGGTACACCAACCAAAACCTGGGCTAGAGAAATGGGTGTGCTTTAACCACCCTTATGCAATAGCATGTTAGCTATAGATTGAACTGGCATTGCTTTTCTCTCTTACAACAATATGTCAGGAGTTAGATATTTGCTGTTTCTATCCATACCTGAGTATAGGTATTAAAGCTTTCATTTTTGTCAGTTCCTCCAACCCCATACTTGAAATATTTCACACGATCATACCAATGTTGGATCACAGCACTCCATGATACAGGTCTAGATGATTGGGCTATAGTTTCCCCACAGTGGACACCTGAATGTAGAAGTAAGGCAGTTTCACTGGATGGGACCAAGACAGGCAAAACGTGTGTGGGGTTGACAGAGTGAGTTACAGCCAGAAGTGGGAGTAACCAGCAGGCTTCTCCAATGCCTGCTCACAATGGGGACTTTCTGTGTTTCACTTCCATAAAACAGTACTTCTGAGAAGGGAAAAATAGGTCTAATCCAGTCTCAGTTAAGTCAGTGGAAGACCTCCCATTGATTTTGATAGGCTTGGGACCACAGTTAGTTATTTGCCAGCTCATTAACCAATGTATCTCACTGAAGATACTGGATGAGAAGAACAGATTAAATGTATATGGGTTTCTAGATAAACTGTAAGGCCATTTCTTTGGGAATTAAGAGGAGATTCAATATTATTTTAATAATAGGGGTCACAAAATGAAACTGGTAAGTAGTAAGTTTAAAACTAACATAACGAAGTTCTTTTTCACACAATGTATAATTAAACTGTAGAGCTCATTGTCATAAGAGGTGGAAGGTGACAGTTTACCCAGATTGTAAAGTAGATTGGAGAAATATTTGGAGGAAAGGAAAGGGGCATCAGTAGCTATTGAAGACCCACACTTCAATCTTTTTTCCTTTCTCATGCCCTTATGACAAGGTATTTAACAGAATTGGCAGAGCTGTTGGTATCTGACAAAGCCACGTTGCAAACACTTCTGCTGTGGCTTCAAACTTGTAACCTCTGGACTGTCATCTAGGTGCCTTAGTGCCCACACCAACCCAACACACTTCAAGGCCCTGATCAACATTAGGATGCTATCATGGTAGGACATTGCACAGACATGCAATAAGAGCCAGTCCCAGCCCTGATGATCTTAGGGCACTCATACACATGTCAGGGGTTTAGTCCTCACGGCTTTATTTTATGCTCTCTAAATTGAAACAGTGGGTTTTGAAATTGAAACCCACCATTTCAGTTTAGGGGCTTCAATCATGTTATGGCATGGGGGCCTGAGCCTTTTTTTTCTTTTTTCTGGTAGAGCCTACCTGCAGTCAGGGGGTAAGCTGCTGGCAAGTCAAGCAGCCCCAGATTTGCAGGGGATCCTCGTCTTTCCCTCCAAGGTGGTGGTTCCCCCTGGGGCCACTTGAGCAGGCTGCTAGTGGGCCAGGACTACCCTAGCTTAAAGGCAGCACCCGGCAGATGCAACTCTTTCCAGAGCCCGCCAGAGCTTCCAGTGCCCCATGAATGATCCCTGCCACTTTCCCACTGCCTGGGCCCACCCAGGAACAGGTTGGCTTGTCCCTGGGGCAGCACAGGGGGGTAGCAGGAGGGCAGCTGGGTGTGCTGGCAGGTGGAGAAAGCAGTGAGCATCCTGCTGAAATACAGGTGCAATCTGCACATCTCCATATTCTGTTTGCAAGGCTTTCTTAGCTGTGGCAAGTCACCCTTCACTTACCCCTCACAGTGCTCTCTTCGTCAGGGCTGATGGTGTTTTGACATTTATTTGCCCATTTCTGAGCACTAGCTGCCACGTCAGGGTCCCATTCCTTAAGGAAACAGAGAGGCAAATATTCATGCAGTGTAAGCACAGCTCATAACCGAGAATGTAGAACTGAAAACACATTTAGAGATTTGGGCTGCCATCACTCAGCACAATCCTGTGCATGTCGTTGGAGTTAGGCCAATTCATGCCTGAGGACCTGATTCAGAGCAGTCAGCTTTTATAATGCTGAAGATTATAACTGCTCAACTATTTATTAATGTGGATAGATTCCTTAAAGAAAACTGTTCAAGCCAGCACTCCCAAAGGTAGGACTTTTATTGCCAAGTCCACCCAAGTCTCCATGTCTTGGAGACTACCCTGGATGAAGGCATCTTATTGAAAAGGGACATCATTTTTGATAGTTCAAGTATGCTACCCTAATGTAAGCGCTGTTACCTCTCAGCTCTGTGTTATTAGGGAACCCTGGCACAGGACGCAGCCTGTCAGACTCACAAAGGTCTTAGCCCCCTCCCCAACTCTCCCTGAACAAGAACTCATTAGAGGACAGACTTATAAAAGACAATGAAGATGCGGTGGGAGACCCACCGAAAGCCCTCCAGACAAGGGTGATAGGAGTGAAGCAACTCCCCTGATCTCATTTACATGGGAGATGGGACAGGAAAGCACCTTCATTAGAGTTCAGGATGGAGAACAGAGATTCCAAGGCAAGGAGTGCACTGAATTCTGGGACCAGAGAAGCAGGGGAGCACTGCATGATGGGGGATCCCAGCTCCAAATGCTAATCAACCCAAGTCTGCACACACCCAGCTCAGCTTTTATCAGACCAATTCTAGTAATGACTCCTTTATTGGTACCTAAAACACTGAATCTGCCTGTCTTTATTGTGAGCTTCCTCAGAGTAATGCCACCAATAGCCAGGAGTGATTAATTCCTGTTATCCAGCACATGAGCCATCGTTTACGTCGTTTATCCCTAAACAAACCTAGAATTTCCCCTTGAGCCATTGTTAGTTCTCTAGAAAATCTTACCCAAGATCAGGTTTCTGTCCTGGTGCTTGGATCCAAAACTGCACCCGTTTCACTCCTTTTCTGCCTGGAATCCCTCCACGGGTCACGCTGAGGGCTCTGCCTGTCTGCAAGCTCCCACCAACACCTGGGACCCTCGACTGGTTCAAGCTTCGCTGAGTGGTGAGACCCCAACTCTTTCTCTTTCTGACTCTAGGAACCTGACTTTTGCTTTCTTACTCCAGACACAACTTTCTAAACCTGACTTTTGTTTTCTTACTCTAGGCACAGCTTTCTAAACAGGACTTTTGCAGATCAAACTTGAGCTAGACTTCCCCAAATACCTAATTGAAACCAGGTAATATTGTAACTGTTTTATTTGTCTCTTTCATATGCCTATTGCTACTGGTATCATCATAAGTTCATATATCTGGTGATACATAACATTTATGGTCAAACTGGTTGCTCTGCTCTCTCTCTGAACCTTACTTACTTTTTTTTTCCCCTTGACCTCCCCATTTGCTCTGCAACAATGCTTCTTTTATGGAAGCCAAAGACCCCTGTAATGCACAAAACTATGCTGTGGTCTGCTCATCAAGGGAGCTACTACTAGGACCACTGTGACAAGAGATTGGGACATGTTGAGTTTTGAGGCGCATGAGGGTATCAGCTGAAAGTGCTGATCAAACCCAGCCTGCTCAGACATACTCTGTTAGTGTGTGTGCATGTGTGTCTAACTGCATTTATTATTGTCCTGCTGAAATAAGGGATGAACTGAGTTTAAGACACATGAGGGTGTCAATGCTGAATGGGTCAGGATACAAGAGGGTTGGGGGGAAAGTAGTGGGGGTCTACTATAGACTGCCACACCATGAAGATGAGCTACACTTGGGATTTTCCAGACAGCTCTGAGAGGTCATACAGTTGAGAGATATGGTTGTTATGGGTGACCTAGACTACCCGGACATCTGCAGGGAGGAGCAGTCAGCCAAATCAAACTACTCACATAGGTTCTTAACCTGCATACAGGACCTCCACCTAATGCAGGAGGTATACAATCCCACTAGGGGAAATGCCTTGCTGGACTTGGTGTTAGCTACAGGGGATGACCTGGTGGGGAATCTGCAGGTACAAGGTAACCTTGTAGTGACCATAGATTGATTGAATTCACTACCTGGTGAAGGGTGAATAAACTAACCAGGAGGGCTGAAGAGCTAGACTTCAGAAAGTCTAACTTCAATGTGCTTAGGAGATTAGTTAGTGCGGCATTAAAGCTTAAGAGCATTGGCAAAATGGGAACCCAGGAAGGGTTGTTGTTCCTCAAGAGAGCGATCCTACGGGCTCAGGAGACAATTCCATTGCACATAAAAGAAGACAAAGGGGCCAAGATGCCCTCTTGGCTGAACAGGGAAATGCAGGAAAGCCTAAAGGCGAAGAAAGAGGTACACAGGCTGTGGAAATGGGGTAGCTACCAAGAAGTAGTATATCTCCTTGGCTCACACTTGCAAAGAATCAGGAAGGCTAAAGCAGGATTAAAACTTAGGCTGGCGACAAAAGTTAAGGACAACAAAAAGTTCTTCAGGTATACAGGAAGCAAAAGGAAGGTGTAGGATAGCATAGGACCCCTACAGAACAAACTAGGGCAATTGGTGATCGAGAGGGGGGACAAAGCTGAGCTCTTCAATGAGTTCTTTGCATCTGTATTCCTAGATACAGACCAAGACAAGTCTCCCAATTGAATCATAGATAGACACAGGAGGGACACCAGCCCACCAACTGTTAGCGGGGACTTAGTGAAGTGGCACTTGGAGCGGCTGGATGTGTTCATATCAGCAGACCCAGATGAAGTTCATCCAAGGGTGCTGAAGGAATTGGCCAGTGTCATAACAGAGCTACTATAATGGCTGTTCGAGCACTCATGGTGCTCTGATCAGGTCTCAGAGAACTGGAAAAGGGCCAATGTGTTCCTATTTTCAAGAAGGGGAGGAGGCAGGAACCAGGAAACTATAGGCTAGTTAGTCTCACCTCCATCCTTGGGAAAACTCTGGAAAAAATCATTAAGGATCACATTTGTGGGAGCCCAGCAGGGGAACTAATGCTGAAAGGAAATCAGTATGGGTTAATTACAGGTAGTTCCTGCCTGACTAACCTTGTTTCTTTTTATGACCAGGTCACAAAATGCCTAGATGCAGGAGTTGAGGTAGATGTCATCTATCTAGACTTTAAGAAGGCCTTCGATACAGTATCTCATTCTGTTCTCGTAAATAAACTGACAGGCTGTGATGTAGATGATTACATGGTCAGGTGGGTGGCATATTGGCTTAGGGGTCGCACGCAGAGAGTGGTGGTGGAGGGGTCAATATTGACCTGGAAAGATGTGGGCAGTGGAGTCCTACAAGGCTCAGTCCTTGGATCGGTGCTATTCAATGTCTTCATCAGTGACTTGGATGAGGGCATAGAGAGCACCCTGTCCAAGTTTGTAGATGATACCAAATGATGGGGCAAAGTTAACATAACAGAGGGTAGGGAATGGATCTAGGTGGATCTGGAGAGGTTGGAAAAATGAGCAGAACAAAATAGGATGCAGTTCAACAAAGACAAATGCAAAGTACTGCACCTGGGCAAAAAGAACCACCAACACACTTATAGGCTGGGGGACGACCTTCTCAGCAGCACGGCAGCAGAAAGGGATCTTGGAGTCATAGTTGACTCCAAGATGAACATGAGTCATCATTGTGATGAAGCGATCAGCAAGGCTAACCACACTTTGTCATGTATTAGCAGATGCATGACAAACAGGTCCAGGGAGGTGATGCTTCCCCTCTATGCAGCACAGGTCAGGCTGCAGTTGCAGTACTGTGTCCAGTTTTGGGCACTGCACTTCAAGAAGGATGTGGAAAATCTCAAGAGGGTTTAGAGGAGGCCACTCATATAGTTAGAGGCCTGTAGGCAAGGCCCTATGAGGAGAGACTGTGGGACCTAGATCTCTTCAGCCTTTGTAAAGGAAGGCTGAGAGGTGACCTTGTGGTTGCCTATAAATTCCTTAGGGGAGGGCAGCAGGGAATACGAGATGCTCTATTACTAGGGCACCTCCTGGAATAACTAGGAGCAATGGCCACAGATTGACAGAGACCAGATTTAGGCTGGACATTAGAAAGAACTTCACAGCAAGGGTTGCCAGAATCTGGAATGGGCTGCCATGGGAGGTGGCTCTCCCCTACCTTCAGATTTTCAAGAGGAGACTGGACAAGCATCTAGCTGGGGTTGTCTGACCCCAGTGCTCTTTCCTGCCCAGGCAGGGGGTCTGACTCAATGACCTACTGAGATCCCTTCCAACCTTAACATCTATGAATCTATGAATATCCTGGCCTGACTCAGATGTGCTCTGTTAACCCATATGCTTGTGTTTGACTGCATTTTATTGTTTCCCTGATGAAAAGAGTTCAAGTTATATGAGTTTTAGCCTGTCAATGCTGAATAATCTGGCCTGGCTCAGGCATGCCCTGTTAATCTATGTGCGTATGTGCATATATGTGTTTGACTGATTCGGTGGTTGGAGGAACCCAGCCCCATTTATATAGAAACACAAGTAACATGAGGGGCCCATTGATAGAATTACAGAAACCCCAGAAATGTACCCCTAATAAATGAGCACAGCCCAAAGTGATGGGCAAATCTGGTAACAGTGCCTGCAACCCACTTCCCATCCTGCTTTAATAATTGTGTGATTGCCCTAGAGGACATTCATCCTACAGTATACAGGATGATAGGGCAAACTTGTGCTCCACTGCACAAAACTCCAGTAGGCAGCAATGCCTGCAAAGGGTACGTGGTAGAGCCGTCGCTGCTATCCTGTGCTATGCAACACTAAGAATCTCGGCAACCTAGATCTCTGCGGAGAAATGAGACTTGATCTCCTAAAGCCCCTCTAATCCCAGGATCTCAAAATAATATTATTAGATCTGTAAATTAAGAGTTCTCTTCACCCTGGAGGCAAATAACTCTTCATTACATTTGATAGAGAGAGAAACTGATGTAGAGAGGTTAAAAGCGGATGAGTCAACAGCATGTGGGAATTGTGCTTTAGAATCTATTGTATGATCTTGCCACTCCTTCTTGCCCAAGGTCATAGGAAAAGCCTGCAACAGGAGTAACAGCAGTAACAAAGCCCAGGTCTCTCAGCTCCTGGACTAGGTGACCTCCTGAGTCTCAATCCAGCCTTACTCTTCCATGACTCTGTGATTTGTGCCGACACTATGTGACATACCATCTTCAGCATGTTGCTAGCAGCTGGGCTCACGTTGCTCCTTAAGTCATTGAACTTGTCAACAATCACCTTGTGGTTATCCGCAGTAGAACGAGACAAAGCAGTAAAACCCAAAGCAGGTCTCTAAAGTAAAAAAAAAAACAACAACAACAAACACCACACAGGAAAGGTTTCTTCTATGTTAACGTGTATTAATTTCAAGTGAATAGGTTTCCTGGTAGGTTTTCTCAGCATACCCCTGAGCTATGGAACACCGCTAGGAAGGGGCAGCTTTTCCTCTCCCTCTTCTTACGGAGGTAGCAGGAGACTCACGGGTGATGGGAAGTGGTCATGTCTTGGAATACTTCTGTGACCTATGACAACCGCAGTTTCTTTCCCAGTATAACAGCATGCAATAAAGGTAAGGAAAGAGTTATCTTTCACCTGGCACTAGGGAATGGATGGGTGTTTAAGCTGGTAGAGAATAGGATAGCCAGGGCGCTTGTACACATCACGGGGTTTTAGTCCTTAGAGTTGCATTCTATGTCCCCTAAATTGAAACGGTGAATTTCTAATTGAAATGGTTGGTTTTATTTTTCTGTCACTGTATGTATGTTATTCTTTTGGTGGTCCCAGGTGCCTGCTGAAGGCAGAAGCATCAAGGGACCCAATAATTTTTTTCTTTTCTTTTTTTCCCCTTGATGGAGCCTGTGCTCCTCTCGCGTAGCCAGGGGGACATTAATCTGAGCCATTAATCTGTCATCTTGCCTCCCACCAGCGGAAGAAGCGGGCAGGCTCTGCAGAAAAAAAGGATCAGGCCCCTTACTGCTTCTGCCTTCAGCAGGCTCCTGCGGCTAGCGGATTCCTCAGGCTGCCTGGATGGGCTGGCTTGCCCCTGGGCCAAGCGAAGTAGTAGGAGGGTGGTTGGGTGTGCTGTCAGCCAGAGAAAGCAGCAGGGACAGTGCACAGCTAGCTGGAAGCATGGGAAGGCTTGAGGAAGTGTTGGATCAAGTGCCTAAAAGCTGGGGCAGCACCTGGCAAGCTAGCAGCCTACCCAGGCAGGCCCACACCTGTGCACCATCCCTACCACCTTCTTCAGCTGCCAGCACACCCAGCCACCCACCTGCCTCCTCCCTGCACTGCCCTAGGGGCAAGGCAGCCCATTCCCAGGTGGCCCCGGGCATCCTGATGGCTGCGGGAGCCTGGTGAAGGCAGAAGAGGTGAGGGGCCCAATCCTTTTTTTTCTGTGGAGCCTGCCCACCTCTCCTGTGGCCGGGGCGGCCAGGGGGGGCAAGCTGACCAATGGCTGCAATATTCCAAACTAAACTACATTGCATTAGTTTGTAATGTTGCAAACTAAAGTACATTGGGATGTATTTTAGTTTGCAATGAATCAAACTCATTTAAAACCCCCAGAACTCAGATATGCGTAATGTGTGACGCCATTAAGCCACACAAAGGGACATTTTCAGTACATGTACATCATGACATCAAGGTAAATTTGGGAGGTTTTACATACAGAAGAAACCAGAGATTATCTTGCAAGGATTGGTGCCCAGGAGGTATATCAAAAACTCAGCATGGTAAAATGCCTTGGAAAAGGGGACTCAGTGGCCATGTCCAGGTGAGCAGGGGTGTGTTCTTGCAGTGGCAAAATAGTGGGGGCACACAATTTATGCCACAACTTTTTGCCGCAGCGCAGGCCCCTGCATGTGCTCTTTGTTGCAGGCCATGCCCAGCTCCTCCCAGCTGGGCTCCATGTGCTGTGAGAAGGGAGGGGCACTGTCTGGGGCACAGGGTGCCTAAGCATGGGGCTAGCTGGCAGGCAGACCCTGTACCCTGTGCCCTAGCCAGCTGGGGAGCAGCAGGTAGAGACAAGGGAGCAGGCACCCCAGCACTGCTTGCTCCCCCATCTCTACCCACTATGGAGCCCCCACGCTGAGGTACATGGAGACAGGGGAGCACCAGCCCAGGGCTGCCGCTCCCCAGTCTCCATATTTGTCCCAGCGTTTTATCCCGGTGCTTAACTCTTTCCATGTTTGTTTGTGCTGCTTTTTTTTTTCTTTGGTTTTTTTTTTTTTGTTTCTTTTGTTTTGTGATTGGGAAATCCCATTATCAAATATTGCTCCCATGATGCAAATTAGCGGTACTTTGCATGGTTTAATGTGCAATGCATGCAGTTTGTGGCAAAGAAGTTTATGGTGCCACGAAACACAGGTGCCTGCATGTCTGCATGTGCCCAGTGTGGACTCCTCTCCCTATGCCTCCAGGGGACAGAAAGAAAACACAGCCCCAAGTCTGGACCCTAAAGGGCCATGGCTAGTTAGAATTGTCTGTCTGGCTGACCTGACATTTGGTTTGGACTTTCTAATCCAAGGACTCTGCCTGCTACATTGCAGTTGTTACCCAATAACATTTATTGTTTTAGCAAGACTTCCTGCCTTGCTACATTTCCCTTCTGATTGCCATCCATCTTTTAAAGGGGAAAAGACCCCATCAGAAGCGAAACCAAGTGGAGCTCATTGTCTGATATATGGGGTTAATAAACACTGCCATCACCTAAAGAGCCTAGTGTCCATGTCCAAGGAGCTCTGGGCTCACCCTCATGAAGGGCAATGTCTAGGCTGGTTTCAAGGGAGTACTCAGACCATGTGAAGACAGAGGACCTTAAGCAAGAAACCCTCAGTGAAATTCATGATAACACTTCCATGCCTTCCCAATTCCTTCCCTTGGCATCAGGTCCCCATCATCTTGGAATTAGGTGTTTGGGACTATGTCTTTTGTGTGGGACATCTAGGAAAATTAAGAGAACCAAGGTTCAGATAAAGGACATTCTTCTGCATATGAATAATTTGGAATTGCCTGGTGTCTATAAAACAATGATTTAAAATCTTTACTTTAGGAGTAGCCAGTAGGAAAGTACCTTCTCCCCTATTTGTTTCCACGAGGGTGACAGAAGACTACAATGGAGATCCAAAAAGCAGTGGCATCTAATGAAATCATCCCAGCTATACCAATAAGCAGAGTTTGGTTTGCACTTGCTTGCACTGAGGTAAAACAAATATACTTACTCAATGGGGTTACGTCTGTATACAACTAGGGCACGAGGAGTATCAGTTCTCTATATGTGCCCACACACAGGAGCAGAAGGGGAGAGAGGGGGAGTCCATACTATGTCCCCCTTTCCAAGCCAATTTACCATGCTGGTGTCACAACTCAATTAATTAGTGCCCATGCCACTAGCAAGAGACACCATTCAGACCATCTTCACTTTGCACACAGTAGTCAATTAAGGGTTAAAAGAAATCCTTGCCAGAAACTCCTGAAACAAAACCCGGAGGGAGAACTGCATATAATTGGTCAAGAAACAAGCGTAAGCCCCTCACTCATAACCTCATATGTAACAGGCAGGAAACCTGACCCACTACCTTTTAACCTGATAACACAAAGAACTGCTGCTTTTCCAGAAAATTTAAGATTCCACTTATCAGCCCATCATTGGATACCTCCATTAGTTATCTCTGTCTATAAATAGTTTAGCAACTTCTGCCTAAGTTGGAGAACTCTGGGGAATCTCTGAGGAGAAACCTGAGCCCATCATCAGAGTGACTTGGCGGTTTGATCTTCCGACAATGACTCCCCATCATCGTAAATCTTGTCATAGTAAAGCCCTGCAGGCACAACAGTTCATTCCGGCACCACGTTCATCATCACTCGACTGTAACCCGAACCTATACACTTAACTATAATCGAAGCATCTGTAACGGAACAAAGGCTCAGCCTGTGTTGCACATCATTATCTGGGCGACGTAAGTAAACAATCTCCTGTAACCAACACGCGTCTGTGCCTGGTTAATTTCACCCCATCCATTAATCACCCGCCTGTTGAGGTGAAAGTTTTACTGCTCCGCTGGGAGTTAGAAAGCGGCTGCCGGCGGCTGCTCTGATTCCCAACAGCTGGGTTTCTGATATGCCTGCTGGGCACCATGGCTTCCAGTACATGTGACAGTCAAAGATACTCATGATCAAATCCCACTGTACCTGTGGACTTCTGAATTACTGACTAATTAGAAAGTAGCTGAGTACAAGACTCAGCCTCTTCCATGAAGCTGAGGGCTCCTACCTGTCCAACAGATTGGTGCAACATCACCGCCAGACACACGAAGATAGCTAGCAGATGCATCTCTAAGAACTGAAATAAATAAATAAAAACAAATCATTTAGTCTATTTTTTTTGTCTGAGTATTTTTTTTGTCTGAGCTTCCTCTGCATTTGGAGAAGCAGTGCTCTTATTTATTGGGACATATATCTCTAGAGGCAATTAGAAGTTGACATAGCTTAATTGCACAGCAATTTACTTTGTCTTCTGTACGTTGTATTAAAGGACACAGCCTCATTCTGTTACTTGGTAGGTTGGGATCATGCCTCTGGTCTGCTCAAACAAACAGGATTGGCATTTGTATGTAGAAGAGAGATACTCTTTTAACATATAGACCTTTAAGATGCATATATACATCCACTGTTCCCTGCCAATCCCATTCCTGAGTGACCCCAATGGGTGACCCAGTCCACACCCAGTTTACACACATTGCCCAGTTCTCCATTTTGTTCTCTTTTGCTTCTTTCTCTTTCCCACACTGCTTCTCCATTGTGGCTGCTCTACTCTCTAGGGTTTCCCTACTTAGCCTTTTGCCATCATAGCTGTTTTTTTTACTCCAGTTCTTCTTGTTCTTGCCCTGGGTCAGGGATCAGAAGCAGGCAAATGGGCCAGATTTAGACAACATCAAAATTCAGCAATTCCATTCTGTGTGAAGTTCTGGCTTTTTTAATTTTTTTTTTTTAACTGAACTTGGGGTAGAAAGCCACAATTGCCATCATATTTCACAGAAATTCCAAAAAAAAAAAAAAAAAAATCAGTTCAGAAACATCCGAGCATTTCATTTTGTCTCTTTGGGACTGGACCCATGCCAGTACTTACTCTATCTCATGAGCCTATTCCATTTTATGGACTGGGCCACTTAGATGTACTACGTTTCCCATGATACAATATGGCATCTGAGTTATAAGGATGACTGGAATAACCCATGGGAGATGCAATCCAGATAAGGAGACCAGCCTATAGAGAAGGCTGCACTAGGCACCTAAAATTACAACTTCCATGAGTCACAGCAGGCATTACTGCTGAGATGACCAAAATCAAGGTATATACCTCAAAACCATATTTTGACTGGGATCACCTTGCCACAAAACTAATTTTTTTCCCCAAAATTTCAATTTTTGGGGAAAAAAATTCAGCCAGCTTTGTTTCCAGACAGTGATTATTGCGTTTCTGCATGCACTTTGCCTTCCAGATGTGGTGGAAGCTAATGGTTTGGTATGTTAAATATTGAAGATAACATCCATAGGAAGGCAAGTGCTGGTGGGTCAGAAAATATTACTTATGTGTATGAAGGTTGTGCCAAAGAGTTATGTCAGACATCGCACAAACATGGTTTAGAAATATTTACAACCAAAACAGGTAAGGCAGGCAAGGGTAGGGCATGCAATAGAATACACAAACAGAATGTGAAATATGAAATAAATAATAAATAAATAAAAACGATTAATAAAAATAAATAAATAAATAAAAACAACATTATAATAATTCTGTGGGTTTTTTTGTGGCTTTACTTAGGAGGGGATCAACTAAATGACAGGACAGTCAGGGGAAAGAAGGTATGTTGGGTACATAATACAGAGAGGGTTGAAGGACATATATAGACTGAGCTTGAGGTGAAGAGTCTGTGAATGGAGGAAAGAGGAAGGTTGGATGCAGATGTTTAGCTCAGAGCAGAGAAACTGCTGTCAAAATCTAGAGATGGCAATGAAGGTCCTTGGGGGTCCATGGTGTGGCTGCTTCTCAAGCTGCTTTACCAGCTGGAGTCTATCATTGGCTACTCAGTGCGGCTTTACCCCACAGGATGCCTGGGAAGTCAAGATAACATCTGCATCTGGGAAACTGCAGTATACAGTGGTGTCCCCTGTACAGCTCTGAGTTCAGGAGCTGCTTGGGAGAGGGAGATCATGGCTGGTCTCCATATCAGTGTGTAACTGTTCCTTCTTTGGTTACCTATGAACCTGCTTTTACCAGCTAGAATACTGAGAATGCAGGTGAAATGATTGATAGATGTTTCCAGGCAGGGGAGCATGGTTTTAATAATCTGTCAATCATACCATTTGATCCGAGTCCTTGGCTCTACGATACCTCTCCATGGCTCTTGGCAAACCTCTGGAAGGATCAGGGTACTCTTCACGGAGCTCTCTAATTCTTCAGACTTCTTGAGAAAGCCGAGTGTGGGGAAGGATAACTGCTGCAATTCAATGCTTATTCCCTCTGAACCTTACTGCCATGTATTTGCATTCTCACAGACCTGTATTTTGCATATTTTTTCTAGTCTACCCAGGAGAGCAAACAGACACCAAACAGACTCCCCCTATGCCTGAAGAAGGGTGTTTGTGTCCGAAAGGTTGCAAAGAACATTTTTTTCTGACTAATTACTTGGTTTAATAAAAAATATCATGTGTAGCCAAAGAACCTTGTCTGCCTATACTTAAACCAAGTGTTTTGTTTCCCTGCAAAAATTTGAGCAGATATTTGCAGATCCTTATTTTTCAGAACTCACCCAGCTCTACTGCTTATCTTTATGGGGATGGATAATATTCTAGTGCATACGCACAGAATAACCTGAGCTGTGTTTAAATGTAGACCTGTTGATGAATTTGTGTAAGTGGCCAGGTGATTTACAAGTGGGCACATAGTCCTTCTGATACTAGAACCTACTGCCGAGATAAAATTATTTCATTTGTTGATGAGTCATGCCCAGCTTGTGTAGACAAATTGCTGTTCTTCAGGTTGGTAAAATGATTTCCAAGGCAATGTCCCAATTGAAAGAACATTTCAGCTCCTCACTGTCTCTGAAGCATATACACAACGATGTCCATACCTAAAAGTACCTTTAACTCCAGCCAATAGCCTAAATACAAAAACAGGGCAGTTCTGAAGTACTATAGAGGTCCGGTAAGTCTCCTTTAACTCAGAAGTGGCAGTGCTAGCACCTGTTTTAACAGCACACAAAGGAAGATCATAAAAAAGGGAGGCATAAGTTCTTACTACCTGATTAAATAAACATGCTACTGTTGAAAACAGGTGAGAAGCAAAAAGTGAAAAAAAGGGTGCTGAGTTTTTCTGACTGATGTAGAAATCCTTCAACCCCCTGTCTGGCAAAGAACAAGAGAGAAGTAACACAGTACTGCAGGGGCAGGTTACACAACAGTCTCCTTTCAAGAAGTGGTCACCTATTATTTCCCGCTCCTTGAAGCAAGATGTAGAAACTCTGGCACATACCATGGCTCTGAAACTCATTAGAAAGCAATTTTAAACATGTTACATTTCCTGTTGATGAGGGGCCTGAACCTCTGGTCATTTAAAGTGGTTTTCTACCTATCAAAGTCAAGAAACGTGCTTCTGATTTACATCAGTGTTAATGCAAAGAGATTCCAATCCTAAATCCCTGCCGCTGAAAATGGCTACCGACTGGAGTTAAAATGCATAACGTCCAGGTGTAGTGCCAAAGTTTGGGGTGACTTTTTTGCTGATAAATATAACAGAGACAGGGATGAACAATGCAGCTGTTTCCAAACAAGTGGCAATATGAACATGATAGCAGCTGTATATTGCCACTGAGTGAGGCAGCATGCTCCACTACTTATGGCCTCATACTGGAAATTGTTAGGTCAGAATTTGAATGATCTTTTTGCCATTTAAATACTGTGGATAAAAATCCCCTCTCTGCCAATTAAATTATAAGGCTCCAGTCCTGCAATGTTTCATATTTACATTTAACTCTCCGTTAAATTTCACTTTGAAGCATACAAATACCACAAGTTATGCAAATCTAGCCGTCTTTGTAAATGAGTTTGTGTGCACTGGAAACCTTAGGGCAGTGGTCTCCAAACTTTTTAAGTAGGAGATCACCTTTGGCATTTAAAAGCAACCCAAGAGCTACCGTGTGCTGCTGTCACTCTCTCTTCCCCTCCCCACCCCCCGCCCCCCAGCAGGTAAGTCTGTAGGGAGGGAAGGTGGAGCGCAGATTGATGCAGAAGGAGAAAAAAATATTTCGGGGTGCGCCTCCCCAGCAGGTAAGTCCCACCTGGCCGGGGCCCCACTCAACTTACCCTTGCTCCTGCCTTTGTGGCACTGTCCCTCACCGTGGGGGCCTTGATCTAGCCCCTGCCCCTTCCCTCCCCCACAAACTGACCTGCATGCACCTGGGCACTCAGCCCCGCATCCCAGCCTCTGACTCCAAGAGGCTTCGAGATCTACCAGTGGATTGAATTGAGATCCCCTGGTTGGTGACCACTGCCTTAGGGTGTGGACAGATTATGCATTTATCCTGGGCAGTTTACCTCATATTTTACCCTGGAGTAGAATTACACCATTGACCGGAGCAGACACATGGCCAGTTCTCCAGAGACGGCTGTCTAGAGTAGGTGTTGCTGCAAACGGATGGAACCAGGTGTCGGGTTTGCACTGGATTTACTCAGTAAAGAGGCTACCCTAGGATGTACACTGGTTTAACTTACCCTCCCATTTCCTGAAGGGTAACCTTACCCCAGAATGGAGTGACTTACACCAGGGTCAAACTCTAGGTTGGATGTCTGCTCTACTTTTACCCCAGAGTAAGTCAAGCAAATTCTGTGTGAAGGCATCGTGTGCTTGATCCCTTGGTCTATAACTTTGAGGCATACAAATACCTCAGGTTATCCAAGAAATAAATTGTGACAAGGGAAATGTAGGTTGAATATCGGGAAGAACATTCCCACTATAAGGATGGTTCAGCACTGGAGCAGAATCCCTAAGCAGGTTGTGGCATTCCCATGTGCTTGGAAATATGGAAAAGCCGGTGAAGCAAAGGCATGACTGGAACAGCTTAAACAGGGATGATCCTGTCTATAAGTGGGGAGTTGGACTAGATGACTTTCTGAGGTTTCTTCCTGCCCTATTTTTCTATGATTCTGTAATTCTGGTTTACTCCCTTATTCACAGGTTAGCACCAGAGGCAACCTCAGTTAAGTGTACTCAGCCCCATGGTGGTGAAGTGGGGCTGGGGAGACCTTCTGTACTCTTCCATGCTCTGTGTGTGCTATCACAGAGAAAGCCCCCACCACAAACCAGGCTTCGTGCATAATGTGCATCATGCATATGCTCTACCTCCTACTGGACATAACAGAAGTGAGAGCTAATCCTGCAGACACTAAAGCTAATGGCAAAGCTATTGACAGAGGGAGGTCTCAGTTCTGCTGCTGTTTGCACAGCCATTGTTCAATTGTCACTCCGAGTACATACATTTTCGCTGTGCATTAAAAGAATATGAACAGGAAGGGTAGCAGTGTTGTGGTTATTGTAATGCCAAATACAATACTGATTCTAACATTAATTTTCAAAGCCTAAAATTTCTCACGTTAAGTGCTACACTGAGACGTACAGAACACTTTCAACTCTACAATCAATTGTTTTTTTGACCAACTTAAAATCAGAATACACATTTTTAAAGACACAAAACTTAGAATCAAGTTAACCTCCCATTAAAAAATATATGAGCTGATACTTTCAAGTTTGGCAGACACATTCCTATTTAGACATTTTTATTACAAGTCAAGGACTCATATTAAATCACTAAAGGATTTAATATGATATAGGAGACTAATATTATATGGCATGAAATCAGGCATGACAATTGTGGCCAACTTATAATCATATATTACCAATTCCTATTAAAAAAAAAAAATTCTAAAAACTGAAGTTCAGTCTTGCTTTATCCTTCTGTGTTGCCATCACACATGGCCTTTTGTTCCCCTGCCTGATAAATATTTTTTACCTGTTTCATGCTGCGAGTTTTCTGAAAAAAAATGTTGACTGTCTTTTTAGTTTACTTTGTAACATTTTTCCCTAGTTTGGACATATTTTATATTTAGGATTTCCATATGATAACCACATTCTTCCTAGTTTTCCTGCTTTTAGTAAGATTACACAAGTTTTTTTTTGTGCAGTTCAATACATTAGGTGCCTTAATAAGCTGTATACATGAGACCTTTTAGAAGATGTTTGACAGCACTACAAGACAACAGTCAGTGTTTACTTGGTTTAAGGCATGGCTAATGCCACTGAAGCAACACCAACATACAATCAAAGTGAGAGTAAAAAGAGATTTCCAACTTTGCAAAATCTGTAAAGTTTCTTGTGTTGAAAATTTCTTACATTGTAGCCCAGATTTTGAGCTCATTTAAATTGTGTGTGTTAGATCTATTTAGTGATGTTATTTCTCATTTACACAGGTTCAACTGAGATAAGCAAGTGGCCTGCTGAATAGAAAATATCATTGTATTCTGCCTTTGGGATTACTACCTAGAAACTATAGAATTTTCTTTTAATTAAAATAAAGGCATTTTGGTACTCTTTAGATATTGATTAAATAATATTTGTAACACTTTACCTATTAAATACTAGTAAAGTACCTTTTCCAATCACATTTCTGTCATTAAAAAGAAATCCTGCATACATTACCTATCTCCAGTGAAAGCCTCTCTGTATCTTTGGAACAAGTGTAAGAATTAGAGGTTATCTCCACTCCAGCAGAGTATATATGCCACATTTACTTCCTGTTCTGTAAACGTGTCCTACAAAAAATTACATCATCAGGATTGTGCTGCATTCTTCAAAAAGAAGCACTGGGGGATTGAAAGTGAGCCAAATTCAGCTTTAGTGCTCTTTTCATAGCTTCAAAGAAAAAAAAAATACGAAAAGATCAGTTTGTTCAAAGAACAGGACAATAGTTTCCCTGCCAAAGTACCTCCATCCTGACCTGCAGGATGTATAGCTAAGGCATGGAGAAGATCTTCAAGAAAGTAAGAGCAAATACTACTCTGCAAATCTCACTTGCAGGGGAGATGAGGAGGCTGCCAGTGTCATCATCTGCAGTGACAGATAAGGAAATGGTTAATAGATGCTCAGACTATCCTAGGAAGAGGGCTACAGCAGAAAAAGGCAAATACCACATAGACTCTGCCAACTTAACCTAAGCTATGTCTCCCATTGACTCCAAGATGAACTGCCATTATTGACTCCAAGGTGAACATGGGCCGACAGTAGGTCCTAGTGGACTCCAAGATGAACATGAGTCGGCAGTGTGACAAAGCCATCAGAAAAGCTAATGGCACTTTATCGTGCATCAGCAGATGTGTGATGAATAGATCCAAAGAGGTGATACTTCCCCTCTATCGGGCACTGGTCAGACCGCAGTTGGAGTACTGCATGCAATTCTGGGCACCGCACTTCAAGAGGGATGCGGATAACCTGGAGAGGGTCCAGAGAAGGGCCACTCGTATGGTTAAGGGCTTGCAGGCCAAGCCCTACGAGGAGAGAGTAGAGAAACTGGATCTTTTCAGCCTTCGCAAGAGAAGGTTGAGAGGCAACCTTGTGGCTGCCTATAAGTTCATCATGGGGGCACAGAAGGGAATTGGTGAGTATTTATTCACCAAGGCGCCCCCGGGGGTTACAAGAAATAATGGCCACAAGCTAGCAGAGAGCAGATTTAGATTGGACATTAGGAAGAACTTCTTCACAGTTCGAGTGGCCAAGGTGTGGAACGGGCTCCCAAGGGAGGTGGTGCTCTCCCCTACCCTGGGGGTCTTCAAGAGGAGGTTGGATATGCATCTAGCTGGGGTCACCTAGACCCAGCACTCTTTCCTGCTTATGCAGGGGGTCGGACTCGATGATCTATTGAGGTCCCTTCCGACCCTAACATCTATGAATCTATGAATCTATGAATGCAAGATCACAGCCAGTAGGGCTAACCTTACCTTATCATGCATCCACAGATGCATCTCAAGCAAAGCCAAGGAGGTGATCTTCCCCCTCTATGTGACACTGGTCAGGCTGCAGCTGGAATACTGTGTTCAGTTCTGGGCGCTGCACTTCAGGAGGGATGTGGACAGCATTGAGAGGGTCCAGAGTAGGGTCACCTGCATGATCCGGGGACAGCAGGGCAGACCCTAAGAAGAGAGGCTACAGGACCTGAACCTGTTCAGCCTTCGCAAGAGAAGGCTGAGGGGGGACCTGGTGGCCATCTATAAACTCACTAGGGGGGACCAGCAGGGTTTGGGAGAGACATTGTTCCTCCTAGCGCCCCCTGGGATAATAAGGAATAACAGCCACAAGTTGTTAGAGAGTAGGTTTAGACTAGACGTCTGAAGGCATCATAGTCAGGGTGGCTAGGATCTGGAACCAACTTCTAAGGGAAGTGGTAATGGCTCCTACCCCGGGGGTCTTTAAGAGGAGGCTTGACATCTACCTAGCTGGGGTCATTTGAGCCAGGTTTTCTCTCCTGCCCAGGGCAGGGGGTCAGACGTGATGATCTACAAGGTTTCTTCTGACCCTACAAATCTATGAATCTATGATCTTTACAAGGAAGACAAAAGAAGGAGCATGGACATTACCTCACTGTAAATCTTAGTGCCATTCCTAGGAAAAAGAACAGAATGAATATTATTAAAGGAAAATTATGAAGCTAGTTTATCACCTCTTCTCATCATAGAAAGCTCAAGAAAAAGGAAGCCTAGGGCAATATAAGTGAAGGAGATCCTGAGCTGAGACAAACAACCGTGTTGGGTCTGTATCAGTATGAGAATGGGAAGTTTGGGAAACAGAATTTCAAGAATCTGGGTAGTTCAAATGACCTTAGTTTGAGGATGAGCTTTACCTGAGAAATAGGCTTCCTGTTATGCTCTATATTTTTCCTGGACCTTTTGGGATAAGACCTCCAATTCACTTTTGTTAGGGTGACAATATTTGCATCTTGAGGAGCACTAGATTTGCAGCTGAATAAAGGCATGACCTGTGGCCTAGTAGAGCTGCTGACCACAAGGCAGAATGATAGCTAAGCCAGCCATTTGCTTATGCTAAGTAACCATCTTAATTGTGTCAATCATTTTCTGAAAAAAAAAAAAAACAAAACAGCAAGTGAGTCTGTGTAAGTCTGCATGCTGTGAATGAGGTGAAGTTTTTGGGATGTGGAAGATAGTACAACATGGGACAGAAAAACAGACTGGAATGTGAAAAACAACATGTAATTGGTAGCAGAATCCAAAATGAACATATGCAAAAGGGTGAATGGTGATTGGTGAAGAAGCTTCCAGGTTTTAGTCAAAGTCTGCCCATTGACCGAAGAAGTCAATGTGAGCTGAAGTGTGAGCTGAGCGGGGAACAGGCTGCCCAGCCCCACCATCAGGGAGCTCCTAGCACCAGCTCCATGACCATGGGGCCGGCACTGGGAGATCCTTGTCTCCCAGTGCCAGGTCACTGAATGTGGGGCTGGTGTTTGGGGATCCTTATCTCCCAATTCTGGCTCTGCGGGATCTTCCAGGCCCCCACTCCCCATTTGCAATGGTGAAGCAGGGGCTGGGAGACAATGATCTTCCAGCTCCCGCTTCCCAATTGTGATCTCAGAGCCGAGGGCTAGGAGCTACCTGCTGCTGAGGCAGTGGGACATAGTCCCTGCCTGAGCTCCAGTGGCAGAGGCCACCCTGGTAGAAGGTGGGGGCAGGGAACAATCTCCGCCCCCCTCCCTCCCCAGTGGCACATGCTTAGTGTGCAGTAAACTATGCTAATTCGCAGGAAAGTGTCTTGTGTAGATGCACCCAGTATGTAACTATGAGCTTCTTATTGAAGAAGAAACACATAAGCCAACACACAGGCCACTGTATTATAGAAGTGAACTGGAAATATAGATAAGCTGCAGTGCCAAAAATGAAATTAAATATTTACATTGTTAAGGACCAGAACTCAAGAGCCAATATAAAGAACCCAAATGATTTTAAACTTTACTTTACAGCATTCCCAGATTATATTTAGATCATATAACACCTTTGTATTATTGAATATTGCAGTTCATTACCTAGAAATAAAAGAAGCAGGAAGAAAGCAAAACCCAATAAATCTGATATCTATGAAGGAAGTACAGCAACTTATTTGACATAGTAGTTAACTTTTCTCACATAAGGTAAATAAAATAGAAGTGTGTTTTCTTGCAGGAAAGGTGCGTGATTTATTCGTACTGATTGTTACTGCCACCAATGACCTATTTTCAGTGCTACTAGAGTTTGGTTTGAATAAGCATGCAGCAACTCTGCAGTGGCTAGGTAAACTTACTCTAGCCTTTACTTATGCCATCAGCCATGTGATCAGAGCGGGCAACAGCAGGGACAGTGCAAGGTTCAACACAAATCCAAAGTGCATTGCTGTTGTACTCTTTTTATGCATTCAAACTGCTAACATACAAGCCCACATGATTCTCTACATATGCTCAATCATGTCTGGTGCCATGCATCTTACAATTTATGGCTTAATTAACTTAATTGCAACATTCCTACGTACCACTGATTTCTATTGAGCAGGTTTGGTTGTAGCATCCTACCTGCTTCTCTTATCTATTATATCACTTTGTACTAATTCTGTCCATCTCAGGATGTTCTTTAATAAATTCCAAATGATCTGATGCACTCTGCTGACTTCCACACAATGTTGCAGGCTTTGAACAGAAAGTTGCAGGCTTTTAACTCTTGCTGCTCCTGATCTGCTTTATGACCTACATATCCCACTCCTTTTTTTTTTTTTTTCTGCCATTGCTTCAAGCATGCTTTGTTTGACATTAATGTTTTTGTTGTTTCGTGAGTCTCGTTAATGAACAGCAGCACCCCTATATTGCACTGATGGAGACTACCATTTGAATTCCCATGAAAACTAAATTTGATGTCCTAACAACTGGGCAGAGACGTACAGTTTCACAGATGGTCCACGAGGGTGTGAATTAGAGCTGTGCGAAACAGCACCGTTTTGTTTCAACTTCCATTTCACTGTTTTGATGGGGCAGTGTTTCATTTCATCGTTTCATTTCATTTGGTAACCACTGTTTCGTTTTGTTTCGGTGGAACAGTTTTGCTGTTTTGAGGCTGTTCCAACATTTCACCCATAGGCTATAATGGGGAAGCACTTGCCTGATTTGGATGCCTGATTTGGATGAAATTTGCAGGGATGGTAATCCCTTCTGAGGCCATGGAGCTTGCCAAGCTTCAAATAGATAGGCGCAAGGGTTTCTGGGAAACTGCACCTCAAAGTCTTGAAAGTAAAACTCATGTCACGTGTGTGTGTTAAGGCACAGCGGGGTGAAAACTGCAGGCATGGTAATGTATCTCTCTATGATGAAGCTGTGATAGTCCAAAGCACGTGCAGTTAATCTTTAGTGCTGTTAATTATCCTTTCCTCTGTCCTTGTACATAGTGGTTACTGCCATGTGTATGCTTGACTTTGTCATCCATTTGTACTTTAACTTCATGCATTTCTTTGAATACTGGATGACAAGCATCTACCAGATTCATTTCACATTCATGAGGTAGCCTTTCAGCCCTCTTGCAACCCTACAGATTGAGCAGCTTGACCTCAATCCCAGGAAAAATCCTTGAAAAATTTCTCAAGGAGGCCATATGCAGTAAACTTGTAGAAGGCAAAATTCTGAACAGCAGCCAGCACAGATTTGCCACAAGTAGGTCATGTCTGACTAACCTCATCTCACCATCTGTATAAGGGAGATGAGGTTGGAGTCATTTACTTAGACTTTAGGAAGGCCTTTGACTCAGTGTCGCATGAGGCGCTCAAGGTAAAACTAGAGGACTATGGGCTCAACAATTCAACAGTCAGATGGGTGGGAAACTGGCTGCAGGGTCAGACCCAGATAGTCTACCTAATGGACGAATCTATGTCAGCCTGGCAGAAGGTAGCCAGTGGGGTCCTCCGGGGTTTGGTACTTAGACCAGTGCTTTTCAACATCTTCATCAATGATCTGGATGCAAAACACACTGGAAAAGTTTCCAGTGACATTAAGCTGTGGGGAAGTCCAGCCACTCATCAGGGTAGGCTGACAATCCAGGAGGACCTAAACAGATTATTTAGCTGGATTTAGGTGGACCCACAGGAACAGAAACCTTCAGTTTCCTCTGTGCAAAATGAAGTTTATTACTCTACCTATGGGGACATTTACCACCTTTAATTTCCCCTCAGCCTGAAGAAGGGTGTGTGCACCTGAAAGCTTGCAAAGAAATATATATATATATTTTTTTTTTTTTTTTTTGCAATTTCTTAGTTGGTTTAATAAAAGGTATAATCTCAATACTGGGACAGTAATTTTTAACCATGGTACTCTGAGATACTTCGAAGGATGCTGTGAAGTGCTAGCATTGTTAGGTGTGCAAATATGATTCACAAAATAAATCCAAAGCTTTCAACTAGGAGATCACAGTGTTAAATACATTCTGACTTGCTGGAGTTTTTCTGAGTTCTTTGCAATAGAAGAATTGATGTAATATTTTTCCTGCAGTTGAAAGAGGTATGAAAACCAAAAGCTTACATTTTGTTTCTGGGTACCTCAAGTCTAAGAAGGGGTATCTTGAGCCTACAAAGTTTGAGAACCACTGAGCTAGGAAGAACTGAATGGGCTGCCATGTCATCCTGCTGGTTTGTGCAGTGCAGTTCATTTTAGGAAAATCTGAAATACCAGGAGGGAGAGGGGCTGCCTGGGAGAAAAGGAGACTAGAAAGGGACAGAGGAAGAAAGAGGACACAGCAGAAGGCCTGGTGTGTCTTAAGTTGGGTTCCTTGCTGATGCATTGGTGATGGTTACTCATCCCCATATGTGTGGTGAGATTAGGATGTCATGATAATAAAATGA
This sequence comes from Alligator mississippiensis, assembly GCF_030867095.1. Lineage (NCBI taxonomy): Eukaryota > Metazoa > Chordata > Crocodylia > Alligatoridae > Alligator > Alligator mississippiensis. Next base: position 11,028,292 of record NC_081824.1, on the reverse strand, counting down.
TGCTCAGAGCCATGAAGAAAGAACACAGTCCTTGGAATAAAGAAGACTGGTGGACTTTCTCACTTCTTTGGGAATTATCTACTCAACTCTCTCTTGTAGATAAACAAAAGGGCTCATGGGGGAATAGCTCATTTTGTTCTCTATTTAGGCAGATTCCTGAAACAAATTTTACTTACTGATGTCGGTTCCTACTTTTAATTATTTCCCCTGCAGTTGAACTCTTAATTGATGAGAGCTTGCTAGATCCCAATTACTATAATGGTCTTTTCCAAACCCACCTGAAAAGTTACCAAAAAATATAGGGGGGATAGCTCTTCAGGCCTGTAATCATACGAGTGACTCTTTTCTGGACTCTTTCAAGCTTCTCCACATCCTTCTTGAAGTGTGGCACCCAGAAGTGGATGAAATACTCCAGCTGTGGCCTCACCAATGCTGAGCAGAGTGGGAGAATAACTTTCTTAGTTTTGCTTGAGATACATTGATTGATGCATGCCAGCGTATTGCTTGCTCTGCTAACTGTAGCATCACATGGGTGGCTCATATTCATTTTATGGTTAATTATGTCCTACCTTCTTGTAGCAGCTCGCATGATGCTGAAGAAGATGAGAGTCTTGGGGATGCAGGGCATCAAGCCAGGAAGAAGGGAAATTATCCCTTAAATAGTACCCACCTTCCAAATGATGTTTTAGTGTCCTCTTGCACCAAGGATACTTCTTCAAAGGAGGGAGCCCCACAGGAGAGAAGGAGACAGGTGGTGGTATTGGGCAATTTGATTATTAGGCACATAGATAGCGGGGTTTGTGATGTCCAAGAGGACTGCATGGTGATTTGCCTTCTAGGTGCAAAGGTAGTGGACCTCATGATAGACTACAAGGAATGGGCTCAACATCTTTTGAGGGTCTAGACTAGGGCATGGGTCAGACATGCCTTTAAACATTTGGACTGATAGGTCAATGGTATCCATTGGTAAAGGTTGGAGCAAAACTAGCATTGATCACCCTGTGATGCAGGGTGTTGCACTTGGGCAGTAGGAACCAGCAGCACACTTATAAGCTGGGAAACTCCCTCCTTGAGAGCTTGGTAGCAGAAAGAGATCTTGGAGTCATTATTCATTATACATCTGGGGGAGAAGCCAGTGGCTGTGGTCCATGCACATACCAACAAGACATATAAGTGTAGCATAGAGGTCCTGGGAACTAAATGTAGGCTCTTTGGTAGGAGGTTTATGCCCAGGACCTCCATAGTAGCTTTCCCAGAAATCCTTCCTGTGCCAAGAGCAGAGCCAGCTAGACAGGCAGAGCTCCGGAGTCCTAATGTGTGGCTGAAACGATACTGTAGAGAGGAAGGTTTATTAGGAACCTTCCTACCTAAACCTTATTTAGGTTTATTAGGAACTGGGGGACCTTTCAGAACAGGGGAAGCCTGTACAGGAGGGATGATCTTCACCAGAGTCAAACTAGTGCCAAACTGCTGCCATGTAACATTAAAAAGGTGGTAGAGTTGCTTTGAGACTAAAAACTGGGGGAAAACTGCGAATTGCTAAACAGGACACAGTTCAGACTGACACACCCTAAAGGGATGAAACCATAAACAATGGGGGTAAGTAGCCGGAATGGAGTAGATGGGTGAAACACAGAGAAGACCAAGTAACAAGAGTGATTTAAAGGTCCTATATAAGCAGCCAACCAGGCAATAATAAAAACTATACATGTTTTTATACTAATGCTACAAGTCTAATGTCCAAGATGAGGGAACTTGAATGAATGATTAGCAGTAAATAACAATATTGACATAATAAGTATCACTGAAACATAGTGTAATGAAGAATATTAGTGGGATGGTGTAATACGAAGGTACAGGAAATATAGGAAAGGTTATACTGGTGGTGGGGTGGCACTCTATTTCAAAGACTACATTGAATCAAATGGGATAGATTTTTCAGCAGATAAGAGGTACCACAGAATCTCTGTCGATAGGAATGTTGTGTTTTGATTTAAAAAAAAAAAAAAAAGGATATCTGAAGATATAGCGTTGGGTGCCAGACTAGGATGGCAGCAGCAATCTAGAAATGCTAAGGGAGTTGAGAGAGGGGGTGAGAAAAGAAAATTCTAATATAATAAAAACCCTAGCACTCCTGGTTGTCTGTCTGTCTGTCCATAATGCTCCAGGACAACTGTGCATGCATCGCAGCCTTACTGACAGACACACACACACACAGATGGAGGCAGAGGTGGAGGTGGAGGAGGGAGTACCTGGGGCCAGGGTGTGCTCTCTGCTGCGGTGCACAGTGCGGGGACTGGCCGTGCAGGAGACGTGGCTTGCCACTGTGCAGGGGTGTGTGGCTCGTGGCTACAGGGTGTCACATGGGGACTGGGCAGGACGGGCGCCCACTCCCCATGCAACACCCTGAAGCTGTGTGCCCATGCACCATGGCCCCCATGCATTGCAAGCTGTGCCCCCCCCATACGAGGAGCACCCGCCAGCTGTAGCTGCAGGGCAAACAGGGTGCGTATGGGGGTGTGTGGCATGGGGCACCTGGCGGGACATGGTATTCACGCTTGCAGCCGCAGGGTGCTGTGAGTGGAGCTGGCATGGGGGACACACACCTTGGGGAGGGTGGGACATAACGAGCAGCCACAGGCTGGCACGGGGGGAGCGGACAGGGAGGCATCAGCAATGCCTGCTGGCTGTAGCACGTGGCTGCAGGGCAGGGCGTGCCCCCCATGCCTGCTCCCTACACAATACCCTGTGGCCACAAGCCATGCCCCCCCATGTGGGAAACACCCACCAGTTGCGGGCAAGACCGGGGACATAATGCATGGGATGGCGTGATGCATTGCCGCAGGGTGCTGCAGGGGGAGCGGGAGTGGGCAGCACCTGCCAGCTATAGCACCCAGCCACAGCATGCCTGCTCCCCACACAGCACCCTGTGACCATGCACCCCCCCACCCCATACACCACACCCCTGCGTGCCCTCTGCCACACCCCAGGGCTGCACTCCACACCATGTGGCCCCAACTACTGGGTGCTCACTGTGCCATGGCTGCTTGTGGCGTCACGTCCTATGGTCATGTGCCACCCTTCCACGCAGCTGCACACCACACCCCTTGTGTGACCTGTGCCACACCCTGAGGTTGCTCCTTGCACCATGATGGGTGCTCCCCATGCCATGGCTGCTCCCCACATCATACCCCACAGCTGCATGACATGTCCCCTGAGCATCTTGAGTGAACATCAAAGCTACTCCCCTCACGACATTCTACGGTGGTGCACTATCCCGCCCCTGCACTGTTGTGCAACATGCTCCCTCACACACAGAGCGGTGTGGGGATGGTGGAGCAGGGCTGGACCTAGAGCAGCAAGGGGAGTAGGGCATGACCCAGAGTGGCAGCCAGAGGTGGGGAGCAGGGCAGGACCTGAAGCAACAGTGGGGGTGGGAGCATGGCTGGACCTGGAGTGGCAGGTGGAGTGTGCAGGGTCAGATGCTGTCTCTGCCCCTACCCCCGCCCCCTCCATCGTTCATGACAGGCATTTTTCTAGTACTGTCATAATGGGTAACTTCAATGATCCAAAGACAGACTCAAATAGGATCAATCTGGGATTCCGAGACCAAATTACTTGAAGTTAGAAAAGATTGCTTCCTGAAATTGTTGGTCCTGGATCCTACAAGAGGAAAGGCCATTCTTGTTCTCGTAATGTGCAGGATTTGGTGCAATAGTTAAGCTTGAATTGCATTTGACATCCATATAGGAGGGGAGACAAGAAGAAAATCTACCACAGCTGCCTTTAACTTTAAAAAGGCAGCTGTGGTGACATCAAAAAGAGAAATATAATTAGAAGTTAAAAGGATCTACTAGAGGGGTAAAGAACTTGCACATAGCATGGGGATTGCGTAAGAGCACAGATCAAATGCATACTACAAATAAAAAAAAAAAAAAATTAAAAGGGAAAAAAAGCCGGTATGGTTTAATGGGCAGAGTTGAATGGCAAGGGCTTCTTTCTAAAGGTGGAAGTCAAATCCTGATGAGGAAAATAAAAAAGAGCACAAATTCTGGCAAATCAAATGTAAAACTGTAATAAAACAAGCTAAGAAAGAATTTCAGGGGAAACTTGCTAGAGAAACAAAAGGAAACAGCATCAGAGGCTTTTAATAAAATTAGGTAGTGATGGGATCACAGGACATGGACAACTAAATGACAGATGACATTCAGTGTAGAAAAATGCAAAGTAATGTGATGAACATGGGTAAAAATAACCCAAATTATATGTACAGTATGATGGGCTCTGTGTTAGCTATTTCCACATAGGAAAGAGGTCCGGGAGTCATTGTGGACAGTTGGTTAAAAAGTTCAGGTCAGTGCTCAGCAGCCATCAAAAAAGGAAACAAAATGTTAGGGATCAATGGGCGTGTCTACATGTGCTTTTATGCGTGCCTAAACTTAATGTGCATTAGCCTAATGCACATTAAGGAGATTTATGAGCATGTCCACATGTGCACGTGCTAATCCTCATTAACGTGGGTGTGCAGACTGACTTGGGACTAAAGCTAGTCCCAAGTCAATGGAAACACACAGTGTTAATGTGCACATGTTTGCTAATATGATTCAATTATTTGCAAATAAATTTGATACCTGCCTTATGTAGGTATCAAATTAAGCTCAAATAGACTTAAATCACCATTTTAAGGTGCATTCATGGTGCACACATGTAGGCACGTGCCCTTACTGCACCTTACATTGAGTTAAATGACCATGTGTAGACATACCCAACAAGAAGGGATTTGTAAACAAAACTGAAAGTATCATTATGCCCCTTATAAATCCCAGGTGCATCCACACCTTGAATATTGTGCCCAGTCCCGGTCTCCATACCTGAAAAAAGGATACAGAAGTACTAGGGAATGTACAAAGAAGAGCAAGAAGGATGATTACTGGTATGGAGGGGCTCCCAGATGAGGAAAGACTAAAGAGGTTAGGTCTTTTCAGTTCAGAAAAGAGACACTTGGGGAAGAACATGATCTAAATTTACAAAATACTAAATGGGGAAAAGGGATAAAATAGGGATTTATTATATACTTTCTCTCACAACACAAGAACAAGGGGTCATGAAATTAAACCAGTAGATAGTAAGTTTAAAATTAAGAAAAGAAAGTTATTGTTCACATGGCTTGTGTTTCAGATGTGGAACTCATTGCCAGCAGATGTTGTAGAAGCTGACAGTTGAGCAAGATTCAAAAAGGGATTGAACAAATTTTTGGAGGAAAGGGGCATCAGTACCTATTGAGCATGGGAGCTAGGCATACAGCCTCTGAATCAGAACTTCCTTGACTTTAAATGTTGGAAGCAGCAAATGAGAGAGGAACAGCGGGGGAAAAACTCCTCTGGTCATACCCATTTCACTCTCCCTTTCAGCATTCGCTCTCTCCCACCGTGTGACACAAAATACTGAGCAAGATGGACAAGTAAATAACAGTTCTTATGTTTGTATGCAAGGCTGTCACAATAGACACCATTGGGCCAGTTCCTTCTGGGAAGGTTTTTCTAAGCTGTATTGGGCAACATGGATTATGAGGAAAACAATGTGACTTGGACTGCTCACACCTAGATGAGGCCCTTTGAAAAGAGTTCCTTCCGTGTTTCAAACCTTTAAGTAAGCATTGTAGTGGGGTGGGGGAAAGTGAACCTGAGGTCATTAATCCAGAAGAATGTTAGTTAAAGAGTTATGTCAATCCCATAGTTTGCTTAGGACATTGGACACCTCTCTTCTGTGAATAGGTGGTTACCAACCATGGAGAAAACCAAATGAACCTGTTTGCCAGGTGGGATAGATAAACTTAGGCAAAACAAAATGCTATTGTATTTATGTCAAACAAAGTTTGGCTTTGTTAGAGTAATTTAATATGGGGGTGCTCCTGCATTGAGGTGTACCTGTGCCTGTGAGCGGAAATCAGCTTAAGAGTGGAACTAATATAGAGAGGAGATATGAAATATGCCATGGACAAAATGAGATTGCTTGCTTTAATAATTCCCTACAATCAACTCATTCTGAGTTGGCAGCCTAACATTGTCTTGCTTCAGTGTTGCATATGGGACTTCTTTTATACAATAATAGGTAAGTCTCATTGATATAGGATTTTTTCCCACTGCTTGCACAGACCTGGAAGGACTGGCTTCTCACCTGGCTTAAACGACATGCTAAAAACTGGCTTACTGATGAATCTCAAAAACCCCCCAAAAAAACAAAAAACAAAAATGAGTATGGGGAACCTCAGGAAGTGTGGGTATTTCAAACAGGACTTGACAAGGATCAGCTCTCCATTTGAATTTGTGCAATTACTAAAGAAAATATAAAACGATGACCAATAAGATGGCACAAATTGAGGAAGCAATGTCTACCGCAACCCATTTATGTAAAGCATCTTTGAGCAGCTGGCAAGCTGGGCACTGTCACATATTCATTTTAATGCAGTCAAATACAAAAGTATAAAAGTACAAAAAATAATGCGTGCTAATGTTCTAGGGTAAGGACGTAACAGTCCTTATATATAATCAAATAGTGATGGGATCCCAGTGTGATTCAATGCCACAAACCCCATACCCACCCACCCATACTTCCCAACACCCCTGCACACCCCACACGCTATATAAGAGTAAGTCCATATTTTGAGTTATTATGCAATTACTTCTACATATACAGCACAAACACACACAAATCAAGACAGAAATATAGATTTTTAATTAAATTAAAATATAGTATTATGAGTGTTTTAGTATATTTTTAATATATAATTTGTTGTTTTTTCCCATTGTAAGATGGAAAACCTTCTTCCCCAAAGGTGTACTTCCAGGGGCAAGGGGAGGGACTTCCAGTGGCAAAGGTCAGAAGTTATGGTTGGGACTTCCCAAGATAGCAACCAGGAAGGGGGGCACCTGCCAAGGGGCGGGGCTACCCATGTGGCCCTCAACAGCTTGCCAAAATTCGGTAAGCGGCCCTCCACCCTAAATATGCCCACTCCTGTTCTATGTTGTATTCAGTGGGAACTGGGAGGTGGTATTACCAGAATATGTAGCATTTGCAAGTATTGAAATACTGCATCTAATATTGGTGTCTGTACTTCAAAAAATAAATGTTATAAAAATGGAATACTTTGGTTGTTCCTTAGAATCAGTGGTGTTACACTGAGACATTTAAGGGGCTCATTCTATTTAGTTGACCAAAAAGAAGATTAAGAGGTTATTTGATGGGGCTATGCGCAGCTTTGGACTGTGCTTTGGATCTGGAGAAGCTTTGGATGCCTTGGCATCCAAAGCAGCATGTCCGGATCTAAGCTCTGGCTTCGTTAGGCTTTCCAAAGCGGTTTGGAAAAGCTTCGGAGCTGTTTTGGAGATCCGGCCATAGTGTCTAATGGGGAAACAATGAAATATCTATAAATATCTATAACTTTGTTGGTTTTTTGTCTGATTTGGATGTAGTTTGCAGAGCTTCTAGTCTCTGATGAGAGCATAAAGACTGCCAAGTTTCAGTTCGGAGGGAATTGCATCCCAAATTCTTGAAAGCAAACCTGATGTCATGTGTATGTGTTACATCATGGAGTGGGCGGTGAAAACTGCAGGGATGGTGGCCCCTGGAGAGACCACAAAGCCTGCCAAGTTTCAAGAAGATTGGTGCAGGGTTTTGGGGGGAACTGTACCCCAAATTCTTGAAAGCAAAACTCATGTCACGTGTATGTGTTATACCACAGGGGGCTGAAAATTGCAGGGTTGGTGGCTCCTGGTAAGGCCACAAAGCCAGCTAAGTTTCAAGAAGATCGGTGCAGGGCTTTGGGGGAACTTCACCTCAAGCTGCAGACAAGCAAAACTCGTGACAGGCAGTTGCACAAGCACCTATGTCACAAGTTTTGTTTGTCAGCAGCTAGGGGTTCAGGGCCCCAGAACCCCCCTGCACCGATCTCCTTGACAGCTGGCAGGCATCATGGCTGCAGCAGGGGCCACCATCCCTGCAGCTTTCACCCCGCTGCACCTTAACACACACAGTGTCACCCATGCCATCAGTTTTGCTTATCTACAGCTTGAGGTGCAGTTCCCCCAGAATCCCTCCACCGGTCTTCTTGAAACTTGGCAGACCTCATGCTCTCAGCAGGGGCTACCATCCTGAAAAGTTTCATCCAAATCATACAAAAAACAACAAAGTTATAGATTTTTCATTGATTCCCCATTATACCCTATGACTGGATCTCCCAGGCAGCTCCGAAGCTTTGGAGCCACTTCAGCTGGATTGAAGCAGAAATCTGGTCCGGATCTCCGGATTGGATCCCTGGCATCTGAAGTGGCCAGATCCAAAGCCGGATCAGATTGCTGCCAACTTGCAAAGGCCTCTTACATGATGGACTTACAAGTACACAAAAGAGAAGAAGATATCTGAAATACTGCAAGGCTCTGAAATGCAGCAGACAAAGGCTTAATGAGATGTAGTGGTTGGACTCTGAAGGTACTAGGGCTACCAATGGACATCACAAATGAAGTGGATCAGCTTTGCTGGGATGTGTCCATTGAACTTGTAGGCAATGGGCAAGGTGTTCTCTTGGTCCTGTGCACTCCAGGAATTGCTGTGTAAGATTGGGCATCTCAGACATCAAGCAGGGAGCACCTGCCCAGCTTTCCTCTCTTAAAGAAATGTAGCCCCAGGATCTCTGCAGGTGCTTCTTTGCAACCAGGGAAAAGCCAGCTTTCATCACTTACAGAAGTGTATCCTAGGATTTCCCAGTGTATGCCTCTAAGAGTGGAAAGCCAGGTTGCTCTGGAGCTTGAACAGCCTGATCCTGAGTGGGAATTCCTGGGGTGTGCAGGATTTACTCCCCCCTCCCCCTCCCCAAATCCCTGGAGCACTTGCTTGGGGCAAGCAGAGAGTGTGGGCATCTCTGGCCTGCTCTGGCTCTCCTGTCACTAAACATCCCCCACTAAATAGTGGCATAGATTAATACCACCTGCCAAATTCTGTGCATTTGTGGCCTGACAAGGGGCACAGCTACCTCTTTACTTGGCTTTTGTGCCATCATCAAAATATTTTTGATGGCCCAAAGGCAATGAAAGGCAATTTTTTTTTTTTCTCCCCACCTTCTTTCTAACAGACATCGCCAAATGAGAATAAGGCACCATTTACTAGTGAGGTTAATTAATCATTGGAATAAATTACTAAGGTATATGCTTACATGGTTCCTTGGGTAAATCTGATATCTTTTATTAGACCAACTCAAATACTGAAAAAAATTCTTCTTTGCAAGCTTTCCTGTATAAATACCCTTCATCAGGCTGAGGAAGCATCTGCAGTTGGTGTGTGTGCTCCTCCTGGAAGGAATGAATAGTAAAGAAGCCAGAGGCTGGTCTGCATGCAAGAAAGCCAGTCAGTGAAGAGTTGTGTGTAGTAGTCAGAGGACTGTAGATGTTTGGTCCCCTGGAAACGATGTTGTGTTTTGTGTATAGGCTTAGAAAATATATATCGCTGTTGAGTTTGGCTTCTTTCTTTTTCATGTTGTGTAGTTTCCATTTCAAACAGCAAAATTTCATATCTTCCATGTTACAGGGTTTTAAGTCGTAGCCGTGTTGGTCTAAGGAATATAATAGCTTCTCTATCACTTGGTATCCTTGAATCAGATTTGAAACTCTGTCTAGATGTTATGCTGCACTATTTTAACTACAAGTTATTGGGCTCAAAACTGGATGCAAAATCAATGGTCCCAGTTCTTCATAGTAATCTGGGGAATTGCAATGGTTCTTTAAATCTATACATCAGTTTTTCCAGCCTGTGTAAGTTGGCATTGATTTCAATGGAGATATGCTGAAAGTCTAGCCTGTGGCACTGTGGGAAAACCAAAGTAACAGGGGTAGATTTTGTCTAAAGTTATTAGTTTCTCCTGACTGACACTATCCCCAGGGTAAGAGGGAGGATTTCCAGCTTCTTGGTGCAAGCCTTGATTTTCTGTTTTAGCGTTCCTTAATTCTTCTCTACAGTCCTGACTGTAGAAAGGGTCCCTCCTCAGGGAAGCAGTTGAGTTTCACTGATTAAAATGAGACTTAAGCATTCCTTTCATTTAAAGCTTGTGCTTAAACTGCTTTGCTGTGAGTAGAGATGGGTTGAACCACAGCCTTAAATGCTTTCCTCAGGATCTAAGAAGCTCATTGGAAATAGTTGAATAACATCTTGAGGTTTGCCTGTTTCCCTACATGTCTGATCCTAAATTCAAACTGACAGGGATTAGATGGTATTCAGTTGGTCTTCATTACTGTGGACATGCTTTCCTTGAAAATATGTTTTTCCCCTCACTCCCAATATCCTTTTGGCCTCAGTATCTTAAGTGCCCTCTGGAGCTCTTTTCTGTAGCCTCAATGAAGTCCTTGATTGTTCTCTTAGTATTTGCATTGATTATGTTTCAGGAAACCCCACCTCTGTATATCTGGGAAGCCACTAGACCTCAACAACTTCCCCATTCCCTTCCTCCTGTTTGATTAATTCACAAATCCTGGTAAAATTATACACACCTGAATTGACTCACCACTTATTGCTAGCTGTCAGGTTGCAAGCAATGGGAAAATCCATATTTCCTTTTTTCCCTTAATAAAGAATTTCAGTCTGCTTAGTCTAGGTCAGTCTTTGATAAATGAAACATTTAGTAGTATATTTTCTTTTAGCATTTATTGGTACAACCCATATATGGTCCTAAAGTATAGAAAATAAGAACACCCAAACTTTTGGTTTCCATATTTAATTCTGACCAGTTACAGGTTTCCAAAGAAGAAACTTTCCACATTCGTTTTTTTGCTCAAGTTTACTAACTGCTTTTTTATATATTCCCCCGCTCAGACTCCTTATGTTAAATACCAAGTACCAGCAGAAATTTCTCAGTCACATGATTCCAGCTGTTGGTGTTCTTTGATCAATTCTCAATTTTAATATAAAAAAGTAGATGTCCTAACTGCAGAATAAAGGATGAAAACATGGTCTCAAATTCAGGGGAACTGACCTATAGGTTGTGACTACTTTTGGGATTAATAATATTACTACACTTTTACTTTTACTTTGGGATTAGTAATATTACTATTTTTGGTGGCATAATTTGTTAGACCCTCTTTCAATTTAAATTGTTTGTTTTTTGTGGGGGAGGTTTTTAGTAACTTTTGTCATAGTAATAGGTTCACACTGCAGTAACATTTCCTGGACTTCTACCGTTTACAAACATTGGCATGGCAGTACCTACAGTCCCTCTGTTCCTGATCTTCCAGTACAGCATGAAAGAAACGTTATCCACAGGTCCCTGAGACTTGTATGGAAGAAATAGGCTAGAGCAGGGGTGGACAATTATTTTGGTCAGAGGGGCACTCACTAAGTTTTGGCAAGCCATCAAGGGCCTCATGACAGGCAGCCAGGGGCAGATATATATTAATTTTCTAAATTTTTTAGGGGCCCCATGGGCTGGATAGAATGAAGTGGCAGGACACATCCAGCCCACGGGCAGCGTTTTGCCCACCCCTTGGCTAGAGTCATGTTGCTGCAGGGGGAACTCAAAAAAACCCAATTGTTGTTGGGATGGTACAACCTGCTCACCTCACTTCCAGCCATAGCCTCACCCACTTCCTCCACCTCTCTCTCCCTATACTTGCTGATTTGGATTTACAGTTTAGTTCAAACCCAATACTAGTGAGACTCCATTGCACTCTGAAGCAACAGGAATAGACAGGAGGATCCTTCTCAAAAATAAGTATCAGAATTCTTACTTTTGTCTTTCATCGGTGCAAGCTTGGAAATCAATACCACATTTTGAGTCATGTTACAAACTCAAGTCTAACCTTGCGTTCATATTCTTCTCGGAAGATAAAGATGTTATCTAAAAATGGTAGGAACAAAGTTAACAATGGTTAAGTCAACTGCCAATAAATATTGCCAGTACTCAGGGGTGGATCCAAGATTTTGTAAAGAGGCGTGTGGGAGCAGCAGCCCATGAATTAGGGGTGGCTTTACCCCCCCGCCCACCGGCAGTTTCTTCCTTTATTCAAACCTCTCTTGCTCCCACTGGTGAGGGCAGACCAGGCAGGGAGACCCTCTGGGAACTTTTTAAAGTACTGAAACCAGGTAAGAGTCCCACCCCACTTCCCTCCCTGGTTAGAGTCATGCCCTCGTCCCACCCCTTTACCCCCTCCCCTATCTGCCATCTGCCCCTGATGCATTCTGTACTGTCCCAAGGTGAGGCAAGTTTAGAGCTGCATCTGCCCACTCCATCTGGGTGCACAGGGGCTGGGGTTAGTTAGGAACATGACAGGACAGTGGTGGCAGTGATGTGTGGGCAAGTGGATTGCCACTGCTGCTGCTGTCACTGTCCCAGCTGAGCCCAGCGGGCAGGAGCAGCTCTGAAGCTTCCTTCACCCCTAAGGCAGCATGGAGAGCAGCTGCAGGAGTGAATGCAGGTGTGGGAGGGGAAGGGACATGCCTCTGGGCACTGAGGGGAAGGAAGGAGATTCTTACCTGCTTTGGGGAACTTTAGAAAAGACCGCCCCCTGTGTGGCCCAGTCCTAAAGGTGGATGCAGCTGCAACTGCACCCCCTCTGCAAGAACCCCTGCCAGTACTTATAGATGTTAACCAAAGAATTTAAGTGAGCAGATTGCTGGCATATGTTAACAATTGCTCTTTTTAAAGGTTTCCCCCCAGTACCTCATATCCTACCTCTAAGGTATGTCAGACCCACTTTTGTACCTTGTTCTATAGAAATTTGAGAGCATGTTCTGCTCTGCTTTCTCAGCATCTAATACAATAGGGACTTTATAGAGACAGAAATGCAAATAATATGAAGAAGGAAATAGAGGGGTGTGATAACAGAATAAAGAAGTTTTACTGAAAGCACAGAGACAGACTATACATAACACAGTAACTGGGAACCACTGTAACAGTCTAGCTTTAGGGTTTTCTCTTAGAGGCATTCCTTTATCTAGAAGGGAAATGATTCTTTTTTCAATTAATCTTTAAAAAATATCATTAAGGGTTTAAATTAATTAACAAGACAAACATGCAATTGTGGGAGAAGGATGAGGGGGTCATTTTTTTTTAAACAATGTAAAAAAAAAGTTATGAACAAGCTGTGCAACTGCAGAAAGTGTACCTATACCTGGAGGAAGCATGTTCTGGTCAGTAAAGGTGCTGACCTTTGCAGGAGGCACATACTATGGAGAAATTCAGGTGACTAAATTTGTATGGGCAATAGCATTGGATACACTCTGTTGCCTCAGGAGGAAATGCTAGCTCCCAGAGCCAATGGAGCTGTAGAGGGGTGAAGTAATGCAGGACTTTTGTGGCAAGCCACTGAAAGGCTGGGCAAGAGGCCATGGCCATGGTTTCCTGTGCTGCACAAGAATGAATGGCAGGGGGAGCAGACAGTTAGTTGTGAACAGGAGGGTCCATTTGCTCACAAAACCCAAAGAGCAGGGGCAGCGAGCCAGGGTCACTACAGCTGCCTGTACAGTGAAACAGCAGCCTGGACTCATTCTGTGCCTGTGGGTTCAGGTTAACGCTGCTCCTCAGCTCCATTACATGGACAACCAAGTTTAATTGGGCTCTATCCAACTAGACTGCAGTCACATGTGTTTCTCAGAATATGGGCTGCATGGTGGTGGGAAGGCAAGCTAAACTTTCATCTCAATTTTAAGACAAAATAAAGGACCAGATGCATGGCACCGGACCTATGGGAGTGGAAGTAAACGACTCTTATCTGGGCAGCCTCTTAGTGCAGGAGAAGACACTTTCCCTGGACTAAAAACCTTCATTGCTCTAGGAAGCCAGTAAGACTACAAAGAGAAAAGTGCTTGCATGCATTAAGTGTGTTTCCCCCTTAGGGAAAATGGTACCCTGGGTGAATTTGTATTTTGGCATTTGAGTTTAAGTATGTAGTAGTATTGCCTACTTCCACACCCCCGCTACCAAGTCAGTGGTGCTGCTGCAGGCAGAGGTAGCAGCAGCGGCAGCGGGCAGGTGGGCAAGGGTATGGGGCACCATTCAGCAGGAGGGTGGAGTGGCATGGTGCACCAAGCGGGTAGGTGGGCAGGCACCACTGCTGCTGTGCAGGAAGAAGGTGGGTGGACTGGAGCAGGCACCACATCACCCACATGTACCCGGCCCGGCTTCTCCTGCTGGGCTGGGCACCACTTACCTGCCTGGGGTGGAGTTGAGCTGGGGTGGGGTAGGCAGAGAGTGCTCCTGTGAGCGCTGGCTGCTCACACACATGTGTATGTGTGGTGCCCTCTGATCACAGTACCCTGGCTAGTCACCCATGTCACCCACCCATAATGGCAGCCTTGAGTGTATGTGTGTGCACTGCTCTGTATATGCCCTAATGACCCTCTGTGTTGGGAAAATGTGGGTAGGTACAGGGGGAAAGCTTAGTGCTACCTTCTTTCTGGCCTTTTGCGGGGTCCAGTGTACCTGCAGGGCCCAGTTATGGATCCCGACACTTAAGCAGAGGAGCTGTGTCTGTGAAAGTCTGTGCAGAATAGCAATGTCCTCTGCACACAAGCATAAAGTTATCTGCAGGTTAGCCAACACCCAAAGGAAAAGTCTTCTTCCTTTCATGTTGCCTTGACTCCCTGGAGCTTCCTTACCCTGGGAAATGCAGTGGTGTAATATGAGCACCACATCAATAAACAGCACTGATCCATGTGCCTTGAATCTGTAAAATGATTCTCTAATCCATCCAGCAATGAATTTACTCATATGCCTGAAGTCAAACAGCCGCTTAATCTCAAAGACAACGGGATTGCTTACATATTTATGTGCTTGTGCTGCTGCAGGAACAAAGTGTTTAGCATTAGAGCTGAATGATTTCTTCTTTTTTTCTAGCCAGAGCAAAATTCACTTAAAAACAGTGTTTTAGTTTTATTGAAAATATTGTTTGAATTTGGGTCAAATAGACACAGGTTTATCTATATAACAAGCAATTCCTGTAATGCCAAAAAGCAAAGGAATTCTAAAGGAATCCCAAAGTTTTATTTTACTTTCCTTTCCTACCTGCAAATGCTTTGTATTGACCTTATCTTGGCCGTTAGAAACAAGATAATTAATACCTCATTCATTGCATTTTCATGTTTTCTAGAGTACAGTCCTGCCCACCTATGCCAAACTCTTTTACACAGACAGCCTACAGGTATCACTTATGTTGATAAAAAAAAAAAAAAAATAGCCTTGGTCCCTTCTCTTTAAATTATCAAATCTTTATCAAGTCTGTCAACATGAAGATAAACTTCTACCTGTTTTATTCAGCTCCGCTGAATGTGTTTTTTCTCCTTAATATTGTACAACCAGTTTATCCTAGAGACAACCTATCAATAGGTGATGACACCAGTAAGCAATTATTGATCCAATGTGGCAAAGCACAGTTTTATTTTATACACATTTGTCCTTCGTAGGCATACTTTGTTGAGATCTGTAACTGAAATGATGCCTCTTATAGTTCCCTACATTGCAATAAAGGCTGGATTAAAGAAAAATGAACAAAAATGTCATATGATCCTGGCAACCAAAAATGGAAAAACCAAGAAACAAAATCTACAAGTAATTTGATGAAGCACCTGCATGGCTAAAATCTGTAGACTGTATAATAAATATGAATAAAGGCTATACACACATCTCAAAGAAAGAAAAAAAGGAAAGCAGGACAATACAAGCAAGTTCAGAGCAAAGAGCTGTGTGGTTTAACGAAAAGAGTTTGCTTAAAATGTGGTATTGGCATTAAGTGACATATAGTTACTGGAAAGGCCAATGCTTTTGCTTGGCAGGATTTCAGCAACAGTGGGAAATGATTTAATCATTTGAAGGTTGCCACAGTCTTGTCCAGAAAAGAGCACATGAGGAAGGAAATGTGACAAAATTTTTAGTTTCATCAATGTGCCCTGGAAATTCAGGAAGAGTATATCAATGCTGATTTATCGGGGATAGTGACGATGAAACAGCATTATTTCCTACAGAAGCATAACTACTACAGTTTACATCCTGGGCCAGCATCCCCTTTTTTTCACCCTGCTCCCCTGTTCTTGAACTCCAGTCACCCACCACTACTGTTTTCACATGTGATCCTGGATAAGACCCACTGCCAGAAAGGTCAGCTGCACACTGGTGGGATACAGCAAAATGAGAGTGCCTGGTTGCTGCAGTCATGGCAAGGACAGACAAGCTACCCATTCTTTCCCGTGGAAAATGGAAACAGCCTCAGGGATTTAAAATGTCAGGCACTTACCCACTAAGTATGAACACAATAGAAAAATACACAATATGTGTCATTTTGCTGAATAGATCAGAATGTTGGACACAAAGGGATGAGCGCAGGCGTCTGGTTCCCCGGAGACAAGTAGCAGCGCGGCAGCTACTTGTTCCCGGGGAACACCCATGCCACGTGTACTTTGGCATACAGCAAGTTACCTTGGGTGCAATAGGAGAGATATTTGTGCTGCTGCAATTTGTCCTCAGACACACCCTTGCACACGCACTCTAGCACGTGACAAAGTTACCTGGGTGGGGAAGGGGAGGTTGGGGCCAGCACCTGTGTCTTACCTGGAGGCCTCCCAGGGCAGCAGTGGTGCTGAGCCAGCTGCTCAGAGCCTGGCCAGCAGCCAGAGTGTGTTTCTGGCTGGCCACACTGCTGCCACATGGGCCACATGGCTGTTTTCAAGAGCATCCTTTTTTCAGCAGTTTTTTGTTTCACACTTAAAAAAAAAATTAGATTAGCTTGATGTGATTTGTTCTTGACAAAGTCTTTTGGGTTGCTTTTTAGTCAGCTTTATGTGTGCTGTCTGTCCTCCTGGACTCTGATGCCCCCGAGGGGACAAGCTAGACAGCACAGCAGAGGCTGGCGAGTGAGAAAAGTGGGAAGGGGAGCTGGCAGGCCTCCTAGGGCCCAGTGGTACCTGCAAATGCATGTACACACACAAACACACACACCACCTTTGGCTGCTTAAAAGCCCAGTGGTGACATGGGATTGGCACCAGCAGTGGCGGGCTCATCCTTGAGTGTGCAGGGCTGAGCAGAGCCTGGGAGCAGGTGGGGAGAAATCCCATTGCTGCACGGTGGTGGGGACTGTGCATGCACCTCCCTCTGGCTGTTGCCAACAGCAGCAACGGGGATGCTGTTTGCCTTCTCTTGTTGGAGCCAAAATGGTTTTGAGTCCATGGTGTTATCGCCTAACCTCTGTATGGCCTCGTATGCATGCGGGTTAAGTAGGTCAGTGGATGAACTTTTTCAGATCCATTGACTAAAGGGTATGCACAGTAATACCTAGAAGACACTGGAATCGGTACCCAGTGCAGCTCTCAGGACCATGTGCAGAGCCCTGGCGTGCCATGTGCACCATCCCTATAAAAGGTTTTGGTGACTCAGACCCAGCACATGATCGGGAGGGGTGTGTGGGTGCCTGACTGTGAGTGTGAGTGTGGGATTATGTGCTTAGGTGCTTGGGTGCTTAGCTACTCTAAGTGATTGGATGGAAGAGGCCTTGTGGGTCACGAGTGCTATTGTGTTGCTGCTGGTTTTTTGGTGTTGTTGTCTGGCTGTTGCAGTGTGTATATATATAGAGAGAGAGTGAGACTGAGCAACTGGAGCTGGACCAGCACTAAACTGTGGACTCTGAGGACTCCCCTCCTGGGTGTGCTCTGCACACAAGTAGCAGTTCAGATAGCCTTGGTGAGTATTACCCTTCCTAAGGGGACTTCTTTCTGAGGGAAGAAGGGGTTTCTTCCTCCAGAGTGGTCCACAGGATCGGCACCACACTGTCACTGTCTAATAAAAGCCCTTCGCCCTTGATTGATTCCTGATTGAATAAGTATATATAGAGAGATAGCAGTTGTAGTTATATTGGCTGTTGCTCCTGTAGTTGTATACCCTGTTGTTACTTACCCATGTCTTTAAGAAACAGATGAATTCGTTTCCGTTCCAATTTTGAGTCCATCCTTAATTAGTTGAGATTAGGATCTTGTACAGGACTGGTAAGGCAGTGAAAGAGACAGCTATTTAGTTCTCTAATTAGCTCAGCGCCCAAGAAACACCTTTATACCATGGAGTCTTTTGTTGTTGAATTAATTAGTGAATAAATTGACCGTCTTATTTGATTCATTTGGGGCCCAACAGACTAGTATTCTTTGGGTGGGCTAATTAATTTGAGACAAAGATTTTCCTGGTCTAGCACTCTTAGGATCTGCATGGTCCCACGTACTCAGGGGCAGCGTCTCTTCCCGCTGTCCCTGTGACTTGGTCATGAGGCTTAGTAGCCAAAGGGAAGTAGGGGGATGGGGGCAAGATAGGCGGTGTGTGAGTGTGGACCAGGTTGTGCTGGGTGTGTGTTGCCATTAGATTGGGAGAGCAGCACAGGCGTGGAGCAGCTTGTCAGCTTCTAGCCATACACCTGCTCACCAGCCCTGCTGTTTGCAGCATGTGCTAAATTTAACACTGATCTAATATCCCTTACATTTAGCAGGTGCTGCTTGTAACATGCAGGTGCCTACCAGCAGATCCAAGATTACCTTGTCTAGTTCCTTCCATTCCTTACCCTGAATTCAGACCAGGTCTACCTGACTACTTTTATGTTGTCTATAGATGTTTTACCCTTCTATTGTTTTCCATCCTGGCCTGTATGCCCATGTGCAAGTACTTCTTGATTCCTGTAACAATGGCAAAGCTCTTATGAATAGGTGGATTATGTCACGTGTAATGAAGAGGGCCAGGACTTGTCCTGAACTTTAATGCCCTATTTGCTCACATCAATGCTCTTTTTTTCGTGACAAGACTTTCATGCTGTTGAAAAGGACTTCAGATAAATTTAAAGGGATTATCTGGGCAGAGCAGATGCAGAATGATAAATATTCAGCTTCGGTGGCCACAGAAGACACACTATTTGCCATTTTGCTAGCAGGGGACCCCGTTACCACTGCAGAAAGAGAGTGTAACTGTACTTACACAACACAAAAACAAGGTCCAGGAAAGAGCAGAGTGATGAGCATTTTCTCATTGGGATTTAAAGGTTAGGAGAGTTTATTTAGTTTGATTTAACACAGGTCATAATGTTCACCCAACGATTCTTTGGCTTGGATTGTATTGGATGTTTAAGAGACACCCTCATCTTCTTTAGAAAATAAGTCACTAATATTAGGCAAAAAGCAGAGTAGATTTGCATCTCATAGACTAACTAAATCAGATATATATATATATATCCTAAGCTCATTTAATCAGAATCTGATATAGTCTTTGAGGTTCAAATCTACCCTGCCAGCTGCCTGATGTTGCCTTTAGGATTTCTTTTCCCAGAGACCCCCAAGGATTGACACAGCCCCTTGTCCAATTTGGTATCAAGTGAACTTTAATAGCACTCCCTAGGCTTTATTACAGGTTTCCTCTCCATAATACTACCTGGCAAGCGGTTCCTTAGATGTTACAGCAGCGACCTTTGGAGGTACCAGGCCTCAGATTCTCTACTGGGTGTGCTAGCTGTTAGTTTCTGAATTCCTCGTTGGCTGAACAAGAATTTCAAGGTTGCTCCTGTCTCCCCAGGGTGGCAACATAAACCACATGTGTTCCCTTGTTTGTCCATCACTTTTGTCACTTTTCTCACCCCAAATTGTCCAATCCCCTGGCTTTGTGCCAAGCATTCCTTATGTGGCGCACCAATCCCCTGGCACTGTGCCAGCCATGTTCCTTATAGGGAAACTGTTGTGCCTTGCTTGCCTAGTGCCCAATCATAGCACTCGTATCTCCCAGTGCTACTGAAGGTGCTCTGTTCAATTTTGTTGCTTAGTTCCAGGAAGGCCTGGACGATGAATAAAAAGCCTTAGCATAACTCAGTTTGCCCACTACACCTGACTTCAGACTAACATGGATATGTATTTCTCTCTGGCTTCAGGCATTTCTACCATCGCCCACAGCAGTGTTTCTCAACCCTTTAAGTAGCAAGTGCCCCCTAACTTCTGAAAACTTTAATAAGTACCCCAACATTCAAATTTCCAGGGGATTTTATATTTACAGACTAATGTGTGCCATATGTTGGAAGAAGGGCTGTGTATATAAGGCTGTGATATGACAGATGTCTGATTTGGTGTGGGTAGGGTTGCCACCTTTTTCACCAGGGGTGCACAACTCAAGTATGTACCTGGGCTAGAGAGGATGTTGATCAAAGCTAGGAGGGCTGAACACCAAATTATTACTGGGGAATTTAATTGTTTTTACTTACACCAATGTTTTTGCTATAGTTTTGAGAGGAAAAGAGGGCAAGAGAGAGAGTGTTGGGGTACCTGTGTACGCCCTGCCTGTGTCTCAATTCAGCATGTTTTATTCTGGTAGAAATCAGGAAGTGAAGAAATAAGTGACAACAGGAATGGAAGGAAGGTCATTAAATATTTTGAATATCAAAATTAATTTTATGATAGGGACATTTACTCTGGCAACTCCAAGATGGACTTTCCTCTCAGATGAAGATCAAAACTCTCCGTTTACTCTGCATACTCAGTTTCTCTTCTTCTCTCTGTACCACCCTCAGTTTCAAATTCAAGACTTAAGCAGAGAAATTGTTTTTGCCCTAGAGCAGCTGAAGGACATCATTGCACCTTCATGCATGGGGATTTCATAGAGAGTATAGTTGGTCTCATGGGGCATCTTTACACATGCTCTACGATGGAGGGGGGCACTTTAATAAGAGCAGCTCTCAGGATCTGCTCTAATTAAAATGCCAAAAGTATCTTATGTATTAAACATTCCTGTGCTCCAAAAGGGCAGCAGAGTGCTTTAAATAAAGCTCATTGAACAAGCTTTAAAGAGCACCCACTGCTATTTTGAAGCACAGGCTGATTGAATACATGTGATGCTGAAGCTGCTGGACCAGCCCCAATCATCGATTAATCTAGTCTGGTCCAAAACATTTTAATTAGAACGTATCCAAGCAGCCATCAGGCACATATAAAGGTGCCCATGGTTTCCAGTTTTTAGACTTGGAGCATGTTGCGGAAACTACTGGACTCAACAAACTTCTGATGGACCATTAGAAAGGGTTTGCTGGAAACCCTTTTTCCTCCCAACTAACCTGGTGGGCTGCTGAAGGCCCTGAGTTTCCAAGGTCCACAGTTCTAGGTCTGTCTAGTCATGTTCACTGCCCCAAGGCGTAGGACTTGAGAGGTTCCAGATTTCCAGGCCAGAAGCCTTTGACTAAAAATGACATTCTCCTTATCAGTTTCATATGGCCTCCTTCTCCCGCACTCCCCTAGGCACTGGCCTTGCACAGACACTCCATTTCTCCTGGAAGAATTGCTTAAAATCACTTTAAGGTTTTAATGCTCAGACAATCAAGGAGTTAAGAGCACTGGGAACTGCCAAATATTAATGTGTAGCAAGCCCCTGAGTGAAATAGTGAGACTTTTAGGTAGGAGTCTCTGTGTTTTCCAGTTATCAGCAGCATACCCAGTCAAAAATTCCTGGCTTTAAATCAGAGAAAGACAAACGCATACACATACATACACAGCCCCCCAACAAACACTGAATTTTAACTGGGATATGTCAGGCTTCTCATTAGAGGCCCTTGACCCTCCTCTAAGGGTCACATTGATTGTCACTGTGCGGGCCGGGCCCCAATCCCGCCCTTGTCGCCATGCGCGGCGGTGATTCGAATCCCATCCTGGCCGCCATGAGCTAGCCGGGGGCAAACCGGGGTCGTACCGGACCCGTCTCCGGTGCACGCGGGCTGTGGCCGTCAGCCCGGACACGCGGGGTGGGAGAGAACTGCGGGGCGGTTTTGCGCACGTGACTTAGAATTAGTCACGGAAGCGTAACGGTTGATTGAAAAGATTGTTTACTTACACCCAAAGATGGTATTGGTGTAGGCTGGATAAGTTTCCAGGCACAGCTCCCACTTGAACCCTCGTTGGAGGACTCTGACAAAACGATTGCTCCCATGGAGTTTGCTAGGCTCCGCGGGTCCGGTTAAGTTGGGTTCGAAAAGTTTCCCCGGAGTTATTCAGGCTTCGCGGGTCCGATAAGTTTTCCCCAGAGTTTGCTAGGCTCCACAGGGTCTGAAATTATAGGAAAGGAATATGTCTAGGATTGTGCTCGGCGACGGGGAGAGGCGAGAAGCGAAAGCTCCGTAGGCTCGGTTCTATTGCCTCTCTTGCCTGCTTAGGGGAGGCGTGTCGGGTCCGCGAGGGTCCACCACGCTTGGAGATCTTCACACAGAATCTCTCTCTCTTCCTCCCTCCTCCGGCTTGGGCAGAAACTACCCAAGCCTTTTGTACGGCTAGCAAGCCAATCGCTAGCCGCCACGTGTGCCTAAATTAGGAATCGGCCAATAGCATGGCGTGGATCCTAATACAAATGGCGGGAACTTCTTTTCAATGTGTATCACTACGGTGCAAGAAAGAGATGCACCCTGAAAAGAAGTTACAATTTGGTGGGAAATCCCCCGCTGCACCAGAGTTCTCTCTAGCAGCAGAGAGCTCTACCGTGCAAAGAAAGCGACAAATTTGGTGGGAAATAATTTAGCAGTGCCGAAGCGCACACACAAACAAAAAATCACAACTTTGGGTTGTGACAGTCACATTTGGAGTCAGGAAGAAATTTTATCCTATGGTTAGATTGATACAGACTGGGTATGTCTACATGTTCATTAATGAACCATAGTTGCTGTGCATTAAGTTATATCATGCAGTAGCATATTAGCATGGTTTTTGCCATGATGCACTACCGTGCAGTAGTATTAGGCTACTTCGCGCTTATTGTCTCATGGAGATGCACCCACTGTGTGGGTATTTGCTTTCCTCTGCAGTGGAAAGCATGGCCCTCTTCCTTGGATCTCTCAAGTATATTTAACACCCGTTGCAATGGTAAGACACTGATGGTGTCCTTGTCCTCCTGCTTTACTGGTGGAGCAGAAGTGTTTTTGTTGTTTGTATGGGGTGATTTACATAGGTATGATACTGCCTTAAGCAAGGGTTTAGACTAAGTGACTTCTTCCTACTTCTCTATGATTCTAACAAAAATGAGCTGACTACAGTATTGATAAGAGGAAAAAATCCTTCCTGACCCCAACTCGTGACCAGCAAAAAGTCTAATGTAGATGTTTTGTACACAAGAGCCAACTTATTCTCCAAACCTGGGGACCATGAACACAAGACTCTACATCATGTACTCTAATTAGAAAAGCAAATCACTGAGGTAGTGAGGTACGCCTTGTAGAACAGGCTTGGAAGGGTTAAAGCAGAAAAGCCTTTGAAGAGATGATAGGTGAGGTTGTTTGATTATGAGTGGCTTGCATCTACATAGCAAGGGCAACAACTAGAACTAACTAAAGAGGCCTGATGCCTAGTGGGAAGACTTAGGGATGCTTTGAGTAGTAAAAAAGCATATCTGCTTAGTTTCTCTGTTGTGTATAGGATGGCAGAATTATAAAAAAATAATGGTCCACCATGATTTAAGAAGCAAGGATAATTTGGGCACCAGATATAATCTAAATAGGATACAGGTTCTACAGGTGATTAGTATTCTGCTTGGCTAGTAAACCTGATTTGGGAATGTGCCTATGCAACCAAATGTCTTAGCTAATTATTAGCTAAACAACATATTCATTTAGGTATGGAAGACTTTGGCCCTAGGTACCCTTTCAGTTAGCTCCTCTGACAGCTCCCTATCACTTTTCTGGAAGAAAATAAAGCTATTTTTGCTATACTCACTGTTTGTGCTGACTCAATCTGTGTTGCAGCAACAACCTTGGAGCAACAACATCATCAACTCCATGTCCCATCATACCATCCTTCCATGAAATTTCCCGTTCAATTTTAAAATGATTCAGGCTCTCAGACCCCATCATCTGTAGGACCAGTCCAAATCTTCATTGCTTCAATAGTTAGAAATCTTCTAGTTTTCAATCTATATTTATCCATAGCTACTTTGTAGCCACTTGATCTTGTGCCCAGTTTGCTTCTTTCAGCCTAAAAAGCTTTTCTTCTCCTCGTATAATATTCATGGTACTTGTGAAGAGTGATTATATCCCTTAATATCCATTTTGCTAAAATAAAGATAGTGTGCACAGTAGGGTTTAACACACATCTTGGTGATTTACCTTAACTCTGTTCCTGAGGACACTCAAGAAACATAACCTTGGACTATCGGGATCAACTTCTTGAAAATACTGACAACAAGGATCTACATGTTCAATAACTGAATAGTGCTTGGTAGTGTTGAGATGATGCAGTTGTCCCTATGGTTCAGGAAATATATGAGGGGCAAGAATTTTTGTGGGTAACATCTCCAACTGAACCAACTTCCTGGTTGGGATAGACACAGGGAAATCTTTGGGTATCACATTACCCTGCCTCAGGCCACATATTTTCCTCAGGGAGGCCTAAGGAAGGGTATGGTAATAACCCAAAATGTTCCTATGTCTATCTCAAACATGCAATTGGCCCATATACCAGGAACCCCTCACCCTATTACTGGGAGGGGGCTACAGAGCCAGCAGAACTGGAGAGGGCCCTTGAAAGGAAGTATTTTTTTGACCTGGGTGAAGGCAGCTATCTAAGCAGGGTCTAATGAGTAGCCCCTGTTATCAGGCCATCTAATAGGCCAGATTGGCTGGAAAGGGAAGGGCTCAGTGAATAAGTAGACTTGCCCTCAGGCTGGAGAGCAATCTGACCCTGCAGACAGGAGGGAGAAGAGCTCTTGAGCAAAGGGGCTGCTGGGAAAGGACTGATGGGCATTGGAGCTGCCCTAGGAACTACAAGTAAAGGGCTTGTAGGGAAGTTTGATCCAGTGTGGACATTGTTTTAGTTACAGCCACTGTGCTTGCATTTTTTGTTTAAGCTTTAAACCAGTGGACCAGGTGTGGCAATAAGTGGTGAGAAGGAGGCCACAATGGGGTGCCTAAGGGGTTCACTGAGGTTAAGCCCAAGAGGGGTGAAACCAGGGCCAGGTGCCCAGGGACTGAGTGGGTTGAGACTGGGGCTGGAGCCTGGAAGCCAAGGTCTAGCTTAGTGGATCTAGGCTGAGAGGGGCCCAGCCAGAAGAAAGGGGCTGAAGATGGTAAGGACTGAAGCCCCAACAAGGGCTTAGAAACCTTAGAAATCCTAACAGTTTATTGGGACAGGGTATCCCATTAAAGTGATAACTGATAATATCTGCGAGGCACAGGCATGCCTGTAGGGGTGGAAGGAGGACACAGATTTAGCCCTTAAGGCAAGAAAGGATTAAGGAAGTAAGCGGAGAGAAAGAGGGCACCCTAGGCTCACCTACCTGTGAGGGCAGCCTCCACTCATTACCCTTTCACATCAAGACATGGCAGGAGAGGAAGCAGGGTGAGACCCTGGGAGGCAGAAGCAGAAGCCAGGCAGGAACAAGGCAGCCAATAGAAGGGCATCACCGTAGCCCTCAGGTGCATTCCTCTTACATCCCAATAAAAGATATCACTTACAAGAAAGCTTGCCTCTTTCTCGTGCTCACCGTATGTGATCTGAAAAGCAAACACTGCAGACAAATGAGGTTCTGCACTCAGCATCTCATAGCATTTGCCAAGAGACATTGCGTATAAAAAGTTTTGTTTTTTTTTTCCCCCAGGAATCCATATTATGTATTCATTGCCCTCATGTCAGGGTGTGTTTTCATGTGCTTCTATCATGAGATTCCTCCATCTGATCAATGGGAATGTTATTGAAATCTGTCTTAAAGGGGCAGCTCAATAGTTAGTACGTTGAGACTCCCGATAGATACAACAGTTGCCTCCTCATCTCTCCCCCAAATTTTCCTTTAATCTTCTTCCCCTGATGCATCTTGTTGAGCAAGAGAAATCCATCAGAAATCCATCATAAATTTGAGCAATTATCCAGGAGCACTTCTGCGAGGGACCAGCAGCGGAGATTATGCTTAGGGGCAACCAGCATGGGTTCATTAGGGGCAGGTCCTGTCAGACCAACCTGGTGGCCTTCTATGACCAGGTCACAAAGTCCTTAGATGCAGGGGTAGCAGTGGACATAGTCTTTCTGGACTTTAGGATGGCCTTTGACACTGTCTCTCACCCCATTCTCATTAAGAAATTATGTGACTGTGGCATTGATGCCCACACAGTCAGATGGGCCACAAATTGCCTGGCGGGCCACACCCAGAGAGTGGTGGTGGATGGGTCTTATTCGACCTGGAGGGATGTGGGCAGTGGGTTCCCCCAGGGCTTGGTCCTCGGGCCTGCACTGTTCAACATCTTCATCAGTGACTTGGACGAGGGGTTGAAAAGCACCTTGTTCAAATTTGCGGATGGCACTAAGTTGTGGGGTGAAGTGGGCATGCTGGAGGAGAGGGACAGGCTGCAACTAGATCTATACAGGTTACAGGGGTGGGTGGATGAGAACAGGATGGGATTCAATACTGACAAGTGCAAGGTACTGCACCTGGGGAGGAAGAACCAGCAGCATACCTATAGGTTGGGGAAATCACTTCTAGTCAGCACACAGGCAGAAAAGGATCTTGGGGTCACTATTGATGTCAAAATGAACATGGGTCGCCAATGTGGGGACGAGGTCAGGAAGGCCAACCACACCTTCTCATGCATCCAGAGATGCATCATGAGCAGGTCCAAGGAGGTGATCCTCCGCCTCTATATGACACTGGTCAGGCCACAGTTGGAGTACTGCATCCAGTTCTGGGCACCGCACTTCAGGAGGGATGTGGACAGCTTTGAGAGGGTCCAGAGGAGGGCCACTCGCATGATCAGGGGGCAGCAAGGCAGGCCCTACAAGTGGAGGCTGAGAGGAGATCTGGTGGTCATCTATAAATTGGCCAAGGGGACTAGCAGGCTTTGGGAGAATCTCTGTTCCCCCGAGCACTACTGGGAGTAACAAGGAATAACGGCCATAAATTGACCAACAGTAGATTCAGGCTAGACATCAGGAGGCACTACTTCACTCTCAGGGCGGCTAGGATCTGGAAACAACTCCCAAGGGAAGTGGTGCTGGCTCCTACCCTGGGGGTCTTTAAGAGAAGGCTGGATGAACACCTCGCCGGGGTCTTTTGATCCCAGCATTCTTTTCTGACATGGCAGGGGGTCGGACTTGATGATCTGCTCAGGTCCCTTCTGACCCTACCTACTATGAAACTGTATTAAACTATCAATACTGGGAACAGCACAGGCCCAGCCAATGATCATTCTAGCCCACCGTCCTGTTTCACCGTCCCAAGTGCTGCATACTTCAGAGTAAGTTTCGGGGAATGCCTACATACTCACTGGGGAAGGGTCTTAATCCCCATCAGTTAATGGATTTTCTGTGCCCTGAAGGATCCTTTCTATTACCTTTTATCCTCATTTAATTGCAGATATTCTGCTTATTCACATCTAACTTTTTTTTTTTCTCTGAAATCATATCATCGAGGCAAAAAAACTTGGTATCTAGTGGCAACAAGTTCCCATGGCTGGGATATACATTGTGCAATAGTTATTTCTTTTGATCAGCCTTAAATTTGTTGCCTTCCAGTTTCATGGGCTCCCTTGGGGTTTTTTAGCTGTCAAATGCTCAGAAGAAACAAACTGAAGGGACTGACCCAAAACACGTTGTAGTCAAAGAAAGTCTCCTGTGGTCCAGGAAAGTAATGAAGCAGCTTTGGGTACAGCAGGGAGGTGGTGTTAGATCGCTGCACAGCCTTTTTCCTAAAGAGCAAGTCAGATCAAGTGAGGGAGTGCAGAGAGCCCTCGGCATTCTACCTCTCTTTACTCCCAAGGTGTATTTTCCTGAAAATCTTTTGTCTTGTTTCACACACACAGCCCAGGGAAGGGGAAAAAAAAAAGTTTCCCTTCAACTGTGAGACTGTCTCCACTCTCTTTGAATGCTTTGTATGGGAAACAAGCTCACTTATTAAATCACTGACTGGCAGAAGATATATCCCAAGAGAGTGGTTATATTTAAGCTATTAGTGCTTATGAATTGGACTTCGTCAAATCAAGAGTAGTCGGTAACCATCAATCCTTCTGGATTATGGTGTAGGCATGAGAGGTCACCAGGCCTAGGCAGCGGTATGGAGGAGTAGAGGCTATCCATACTTTCCATCCTGACTTTAGAGCATTGAGACAGAATCCAAATGCCAGACCGAGTCTGGATGTTTGGTGCCTTGATGGCTGTAGTTACCTGGGAATTGGACTTGGGTCTCCCACGTGGCAGACAAGGAAGAGACTACTGACCACATAAAGTAGCATGTTTAACCCTTTCCTATTTACCAGTGAAACCATTTCAATTATGTCTGTTTAAATTTCCCATAAGCTTGCATGAATGTGTTTCTATTGTCCTGTTGAAGCAAGCAGCATGCAGAAATTAGACACAAACAGTTATCTGTGCAGGAAAAGACCTACATGTGCAGATACTTTTGCATGAATGCATATGTATATATGTATGTGTGTGTATTTAGCTTTCTCCACCCCGCCCCAGCTGCAAATTAATGAACCTGAAAGTGTAAAGGTAGGTTCAGCTTTTAACATTCACAAACTACAGAGGTCAAAGATGTAGTTTACTGTTCCCACTAATGCTACAGTTACAGAAACTATTCTCTTTTACCAGGTACCTAGGTTATGTCTGCAAATATTTAGTTGGTCAAAAAAAAGATATCACCTCTTCCCTGAGCATTCGTCTCTTTTACCATGCACAGATTAATAAAGGTGGTGCCGTGGTGCCCTCTGCTGGACAAATGCTATATTCTGCCTCCGCAACACACGGGTTTGGACTTCTGGAGTGTACAGAGAATCTGCCCTCTGCTGGACTAGAGTCACGCTCTTCAAGGGTGATGACATGCATTTAGCTGCCAAGAGCTCACGCTGATTTTCTAACCCAGACACAGAAGCTTTATACTGGTTTAATTATTTTGATCAATGATATAAGTGTTTTTTTACTTATACATCTGCCTCCATGGATGCCGGTGCATTAGTATAAAGGAGAAGGTTGCCTATATATTGATGGAATAGCTAGACCACTATAAGACACTATTATACCAGCACTATCATGGCCATGTCTGGCTTTTAGGCTGCTTTTAACTCCACTGAGGTAATAAAGTTGTTACATTTACTTAGAGACAAAACTCCTTGGATCCTTTTGGTTTTGTCATTCTAGTTTGGCTAAAAAAAAAGTTTAACACTGCTCTCTGTTTTGGAGAAAAGAAAAAGGCAAAACATGATTATACTGAACCCTTACACCATGGACTTCAGGGGAGCCAGCAATCAGTTGAGGAGGCTTTCTGTCGTAATAGTGGGCTACTGATCTTTCTGGAAATATTGCAGCCTGATTTTTTTAGCCCTGCTCCCAAGCCAGTTACAGATTTTGTTTGCACAGTCACAGATATTAGGGTCGGAAGGGACCTCAGCAGATCACCGAGTCCGACCCCCTGCCCCAGACAGGAAAGAGTGCTGAGGTCAGACGACCCCAGCCAGCTGCTTGTCCAGTCTCCTTTTAAAGACCCCCAAGGTAGGGGAGATCACCACCTCCCTTGGAAGCCCGTTCCAGATTCTGGCATTTTCTCCTCATCTATTACTGCCTGCAGTGCAAAACTCGCACTTTTATCTTTTGCCTCTGCCTCTTGTTCCGATTTTTTTGTTTAGATATGGTTACAAGGAATCATGATACAAGGCCTTCACCCAACAAGTGCTACACATGAATAGACCCTGCCAATCTTGCTGAATACCACTGAAGGTGATACGGATGCATGAGCATGGAGATGCTTGCAGGGCTAGGACTCAAGACTGCAAGCTTTTGAGGCACAGACTTTTTCCCCTGTGTGTTTATAAAGCACCTAAATGCAGAGGGGCCCGTTTTCTGACTGGTGCCTTTGCAGTGCTTTAACACAAATAGTTACAGCTGGTTGAAGATATCCTGGGCAGAGACTAGGAAGAGATCTTCAATGTATAGACTACGAAAGCATTGGGGGGGGGGGAGTTAAGTATAGTGTGGAGAGCTAGGTAAGATTTCAAATCACTTAACCACATCCCTGTACATTTATTGTTCTCTATCTTAAAACTAAGTATTGGTGATTCTCATATTAGAGGCTTGTTTGAAAGCCGCACTGCCTTTGTGGCAGAGGCATAATGGAGTAATTCTGTGCCTGGGGCAGTGATGGCTCACGGGGTGGAGACAGTTTCCCTCTCCCGCTCCCAAGTCAGTGCCCAGGGCTGCTGTTTCAGTCACTGCCTCTCCCTTTAGTTATGCTACTGTCTAGTGGTCAAGAACCTTACTTTCAGTCTAAATTGATTCATGGCAAATTAATACCATTTGTCCTGTGCCAACATTTTCTTGCAGTTGAATTAGCTTTTGTCCTTTCCTAGTGTTAACCTCCTACCCTCCCCCAAAGTATTTAGAGACATCAATCATAATCCTTTTCAGGCTTTTTTTTTTTTTTTGGCCTAGTGAAAACAGAGACAAACTCTTCTAGACGATTCAACTTTCCCCTAGTCATCCTAGTAGCCCTTCTCTGTACCTGTTCTGGTTTGCATTTTAATGCTGAGAGACAGGAACTATATGAAGAGAAGGTGTCGCCAGTGCAGTTAGTACTTCTTTATGGGAAATGAACCCTGAAATTGTATCAAGAGAAGCAATTTAACTTTATCAGGGCCTCATCGCACTGGCAATGTATGGCCATCTTGCGATCAGCTGACACAACTAGACCTCTCAGTTCCGCAGTTTTTTCCCAGTTGACGTGCCCCTAGTTTATAGCTGAAGTGTTATAGATCCAGTGCGTGACACTGAATTTTCACTGTCGAATCCCATCCTAAGTTTTGATCAGCTGTATTCATTTTGACGTGCATGAGACACCTTTCTTCCCACAACTTATTTCCTCTGTCTTAGACGGCTTTGCCTTTAACACTAATTGCAGTGTTTAATAATCATCACTCTCTCTCAACCATTCCCAGCTTGCTCTGATCAGTTCTGTGGGGTTTTAACATAATGACTGTAGAAGAGAGAGTGCTCAGACATGCCGGTGCTTTTGGCTTTGCTGGTTGAATTCTGTCGCACTTTCTGTGCTGTGCTGTGCTGTGCTGCATATAAAAATCACTGTCGCTGAAAAGAATCCATACCAGTTCTCAGCACACAGTCAGTCAGTCAGTCATGAATTTGGGACCAGATCCAAAAGAGTACTTAAGCAGAATTTAGGTATCTGAATCCCAAACTGCAAGCCTGAAAAAACCCTGCTCTACTTACACCAAACCCTGCATGTGCTTAAATGCCACATGCATCTCAGTTTTTGTGCTTTAGCGTTCCCCAAGCACCTAGAGTTCCAGTGAAAGGTAGGGGACAAGTACCACCATGAATGACGTGTGCTCTCAGCAGCTGGGGGGGACCGGCAGCACTGGCAGTGGTGGGAGCGCAGCAATGCTAAGGAAGGAGCTTCTGCAGATGCCGCCAGCACTGTCAGTGGCAGGGGAGGATGGGCGTGGTGAGTACCGACTGTCTCCAGGCACCACTGACCGTGTTGGTGGCGCCTTTTTGTAGGTGGTGCACTGCCACACTCAGGGGGTGCATGTTCACCCGCGTGCACTCCTTACACATCACCAATGAGTACCACAGTGGCAGATAGAGCAGGAAACAGAAAGCAGAGCAGCAGATCAGGGAGGGGAAGGGGTTGGAATAGCACTCAGAGAGGGTGCAGAGCTAATTAGTGACATGCCTGCCAAAGAGGTTTGATTCAACTTCACTAGTCTTACGCTGCAACAGTCTGGTCCAAAGAATAGTGAGGTCTTATGATATAGTAAAACAGCTTTAGGCAGATGGATAGGGAAACACTCCCCCTTGCCCTGGCATAGCATATAATTTGGGGATTAAGACACCCTTCACGGGGTGCATCTACATGAGACACTTTACTGTGCAATGGGCATATCTACGTATGCACATTTACTACACAGTAACCAAAATTCCTGCGCAGTATGGGTGTGCATCTACATGTGCACACCCATACTGCGCAGTAAATATGGTAATTTTTATTGACTTGAGCATAAATTTGATACCTGCACCATGCAGATATCAAATTTATGCCTATTTAGTTACTGCGCAGTAAGTAATTAAATGGGCATAAATAACTACTAACTTTAGTTCCAACTCAGTCTACATACAACATTAATGCACTTTAATGCCTGCACATCTAAACACTAGCCTATTCACGCTTACTGTGCAGTAATTTACTGCATAGTAAATTTAAGCTGGCATAAATGCATGTGTAGACACACCCAGTAGAGCTAATTTCACTGCTGACACGTGCTGATTCTTAATGTTCAGTAATTTTCTCTACTCAGCAATTAATTTGTTACCTGCAAATGCAAGTAGCAAATTAAATGCTGAGTAATTACTACATAGTACGGCACATGTAGATGGCTGACCGGAAGCAAATATGCTCCCGGTCAGCTGGGCAGCATGGAGCAAGAGATTGCTCCCTGCCCCCAGGAGCTGCCTGCTGCTGAGGTGGGCTCCTCCATGAGAACCTGAGTGGGGACACTGCCCCCCTGCCCCGGCACCAGACAGCTCCCAGCCCCTGCTGCATGATCACAAGGGCTGGAGGGAGCAGGAGCCAACTTCTGCCTGGAGCAGAAAAGCTGTTCCCCAGTCCCCACACATGTAGACACCTGCCCAAGGTGGGTTTACTCTTGAGTAATTTACTCTAGAGCAAATCCACCCTGCAGCATTTGCATGTATAGATGTACCCAGGGAGGTGAGATTGTGGGTCTGAATGCTTTATGTTTGAGGAGGACATTGAACTTCCCAGGAGAGTCCTCTAACCCTTGAACTATTTTGTAAAGGATATTGCTGCTATCACTTACTCTGAGTAGGGCTTAAAAGAAGAATGATGCTCTTTGCAGAGAAGTCCTGGAGAGGGGCAGGACTTCAGACATGTCCTTGTCCTTGGCCTTTCTCTGTGGGCTAGCTCCTGGCATGACTCCCCAGTATGTGTGTGTGTGTGTGTGTGTGTGAGAGAGAGAGAGAAGGAAAGCAAATTTCTCTCTATATGCACAGTATAGAGAGTTTAGATACCTGAAATACAGAATTGTGGATTCCAGTCCAGGGGCTCAGCACAAGGAAATGAAGTGCTGCAACACTTAAGCCCCTGTGGTTACAATTTGTAGTGCCAATTTTTAAATTGCACCACGCTAACAAGCATAGTTCCTAGTGCTTAGCCCTGTTGCACAATAAAACAAGATAAAACACAACTTGAAGAAGCTGCCACACCTTTGAATGGGGTTTAGCGGCAGATCTAAAATTTAGATGCGACTAAGTGGCACCTCCCATCTGTCTTATGCTTTACATTTACACACAGTCTGTATGCACAGAACGCCCAGGCTGGAGCGTGGAACTGGGGGCAGATGATTAGGAAAGCACTTGTGTACATCCTGTACAGAAGCAGGATCAGGACCTGAGTGATCAGTATGAGAAACATATGCCACTGCCCTGCAGGCACTTTTTAATTTCTGTTTTCAATTGTTATCTAGAACAGAAGGTAGGTGATGTACCTTGGATATTTTAAAGACTCCCATTTTCTTGAGCCAGAGGAAAAATCAATCAACCAATCAATCAACCTTTGTCTGTATCCCAACACATTGATTCCTTGTCCATGCTTTGTAGTTTAGACCCCAGCAAAGTCAAAGGAAGCCTATTAAGCTTTTATAAAAATTAAATCTCTGGTTATTCCTATTAGCAATAAGGTGTTACAGTTTATCAGCCCTTCTAATTGTGAGGGCTGATAAATTAAAAGGTGTGGAAATCTTTAAAAAAAAAAAAAAACAACTTATTTTGAATCAACAGATACCAGAACACCACCTATTTCTCCAAAGTCACTAGTCTTAATTTCCAGTTAAATTTCCAGCCCTGGACCCAGACCTGAGCCCTGCAATGCCTCCTGACTTGGGCAGAAGGCAGAAGCAAGCCTAGAGACTTTAAACCTCCAGATGAGGAATCTGACACCAGATCAGTCACCAGAGGGAGCTCCCACATTTTTAATAAGGAAAACATGGGGAAAATATTATGAATACTGACTTCAACATATTTTATGTAATTTTAGTCAAGATCTGACAAGCAGCCATTTATCAGATCCAATCTACTTTATGGCAGGTTTCCACTTGAGCAAAATAAGAAGCTAATTTGTGTACCGCCGCTCCCCAACATTGCTACATCTGATTACACCACTTTATACTATACAGTGATTTCTCTCTCCATATGTATTGAATTACGTACCTTCAGAAAGACATTGCAATCGCTTTACAAACTGATGCATTTTGGTTTTAGTGGGTAATAATTCCCCAAATAATTGTTGCATCTTTGAATAGATACATATACTCTGAGTCTGAAATTAGAGGTGGAAGAGACCATTAGCTTGCCCTGACCCCTTGTTCACGGAAGAATACTTAGCACCATAGGGAACAAAGGGAAAGGTTAAGATAGAGGCCCTGGGGGTAAGAGTCATAGTTTTGGTTCCTGATGCCATGAATGGCTTATAAGGGCTTGAGCCAGTTGCTTATTTCCCATGATTCATCTGTCAAATGCTTTGGTATTCCTACCCATTTTACTTCTGACTTTGACGGCAAGATGTTTGGGCAGGGCCTATCTTATTTTGTGTTTGTAAAATGCCTAGCACAGGCTGTAGGCACAACAGCAAGCTGAAAACAACAGCCAGGTGCAGGGCAAAGGTATGTACTCAGAGCACTGCATAGCATTTAAGAGCACTGTGCAATAGTCCTGGAGGTTTTCAAGTCACAAGCTCCACACAGGGGACAGCTGGGTGTCCAAGAAAACCAGGACTTGCCCCCCCCAAAAGTTCTGCTAGGGCCTGATTCAACATTTATTCTACTCCATGGGACAATTCTCGGCAACTTTAATGCTTTAATTGGGTGCGGTGTAGTTCTTTATATTACTAAGATTATGGTTTCCTGACACACACTATTCCCCTAACAGGAAATGACACCTAGCTCATTACTTTAGGGAGACGCTAAAGTTTATAGTGCATGTGTTACATGCAGGCTTGATGAACTCAAGCTCAGACCCAGAGCTAGGCAGGAAAATAATTTTCTTCCTGTGCAAGGGACACTGGAAGTTTCCCTGTTTTGTATTAGGATAAATGAAAACCTTTAAAATATTTGTAGGATACAAGACAGGCTGTCCTGGAATAGCCACTGGGTCACTTCCCAAGTCATTCTGCAGGGTGGCAACAATGCAGATTGGAGTCCCTGTTCTCCCATACACAAGATGAGTGCAATAGCCACCAGACAACTGGCTGTTCTGAAGTGGGCATCTCAAATTCTCTGTTGTGGGAGTGTAAGTATTTCTTTAAGTACATTTTTAAATATGGGTCTGACACCTCCCAGCGAGTACTTCAACTAGTAGGATATTGGCTATTTGAGACAGAGAATGCTGCAACTCTCCTAAATCCACCAAAAAATATTGCTTCTACTAAAAAAAAGTCTTTGTAGTGAAATTCCCAACTCGGAGCTAAGACAAGAGGGTCACGTTGGTAATGGAACAGCTTTGCCATTCATTTCAATGCTGGTTCCTAATAAAGTTTCTGGGTAGGCAGCTTTCCACTTATCCAGGATCCAAGTTATCATAGATTCATAGACATAACACTATGTCTTTGTACAAGAGCACAGCCATGCAATGGATACATATGACTAACTCTGCCTACCAGCCAGGCACTGTGCCCCAGCCATTGGCTTTGAAAGCCAATGAGTCACAGAACAAGCCAGCAACCCTCCCGATAGGTGATTATAGATTTCCTCTGTCATAGGGAGGATGGGTGACTACATAAGTGGCCCACTTAAATTACACTTAAATTATCATCAGTGAGGAAATAATCAGCAAATGGAAGCACGGTGTTCATGCAGGACAGAAGATAAACTAAGTGGCACAGACTAGTGTCATGTTGATGGAGACAAGTAACAGGGACATTTATGTCATTCAACCTCCCACAGCTAGTTGAAACACCCTCCGCAGTGACAAAAAAGCAACAAATAACTATTAAGTCCCCCAAAAGAAGCATTAAGGAAATCTAGATGGGTGTAAGTCCCTAGGCAGGAGTTGTGGGTGTAAGCACAGGTGGACTCACCATAGGGATTAACTCAAGAGTGACAGGAGGGAATAAAACCTACACGTACAAGAAGAACTGGAGACTGGAGCAGAGTCTAGAGGAGTGAGCAGAGACCTGATAATGAGCTTCTCCCCAGAGTTTTAGTCTTACTACCACCACTAATTCACTTAGTAGCCTCAGGGCTTGTCTGCACAGGGACATTGACATGGACTAGCTATTGCTGAATAAGCGATTCCACAATAGCTATCCTGGAATAGCTCTTTAGGTGGACACTACTCCAGAATAAAAGTCACTTTTTCCTGACTAGAGCATCCAACAGAAGGATCTATTCTGGAATAGCTTATTCAGCAATAGTTATTCTGCTCAATTTTCCCCATATAGACAAGCCCTTGGGCTAGTCATTTAAACCTCTGACTCAGTTTCCCTCTCTGCACCAAGGGGAAACTAAGCAGAGCTTGTTAAAATTCTCCTTGAAAACATTTGACAAGAGCTGTCAAAAATGGAAGTTTCCATGGAAAAGGATGCCTGACAAAGTTTGCCGTTTCATCAAAAGAAGAGCAAAGGCTGAAAACCAAACTGCAGCCAAAGCCAATAAGTTTGATTTGGGGCTGGGGATGGTTAGGGGAGGAGGGTGTTAGACACCTAGTCTTTTGATGAAGAAGGGGGAAAAAAACAAACTTAAATGAAAATCAGTTTGAAATTGTAACTAGCAATCTTTCATGGGACCAAAAACTCCTTCCTAACCAACTGTCACATGACTATTGATACCTAATGAACCTTGACTAATTAAAGTTTTGGTTTTTTTTTAATAAATGTATCATAGGTAGTTATTAACATAGCTGGCAGAGGAAAGCATGGGAGGAAGTTATGTATTTAGTTGTGATACACTGATTAGGGACCACAGAAGATATGGTGGAAGGAGCCCATGCTAGGCAGCTTCCATGTCCTGAGTACTGCGCAGACAGTGACAAATCCTCACAACAAATCTCTGAATGAGTAAAGTAGATAGCTTTCCCATCCCCTTACAAGAAAAGAAATGGAAACAGCGAGACAAAGCAATTAGCTCAAGCAACAGTATCATAGAGCTAGTATTATAATTCAGAACAACATGATTATTGATGATAGAGGTCACCTAGTCTGTGGCCATGCCTCATAAGATGGTCTGCACTAAATATGCAAAAGTTTATATACATTTGAAATCCTTGTATTTCTGTGGATTTGCCCCAGAAATAATTGCTGGCTAAAAGGTAGCTAGGGTTTACATCTAAGGACACACCGGGAATAATGGATCCAGACAGAAGTCAATAGGCTAGTGCTCATCTGGCCAAAGTTAGATTCAGCACCCTCTTTAAAGAGTCACGTGAGTCAAGTTCAGGGGCTCTGTTCAAAAGTTCAGAAGATCCCAGAGCAGACACGCTGAAGAGAGGGTCTTTGGAAAGGCTAATGCAACAGCCTGTCATTTCAGCACACCCCGGGCACTGACTTGGGAGTTTGAGTGGGTCTTCCGCACAGCACAGCACTCAGGAGATGCCTGAGCAAATGGGACCTGCTTGACCAGACAAGGGTAGGCTTAGTTTAGGAAAGGCAATAGACATTGAAGTATGGTTTTTATCCCTTTTTTGCCTGCTTGTGCTGTTCCTATAGATCATGCAATTTGTTGTTTTGAGCAAGCCGCATTCTGCTCCTGCCTTCACCAGCAGTCACAGGCCTTGAAGAAGAGTGTACACAGAGGGCTTGAACTGAACATAATACAGTGAGTAAACAGGAGTTGATGTAATCAGCTGGTCCAGTCTGAAATGGTATGAATTGTATGATTTCATTCAGCAACAAAACCCCACAGATATAGGCATCCTGTTGGCAAGGGTATTGATAGCAGCTCACCCTTGTACTACAAAACTCTGTTTTAGCCCCCAAACCAGATCCCATCAGAAAAAAGAAGGAGAAGAGGAAAGAAGAAGATGCATTCCTAAATGGCCATAAAATCAAAGTAGATAGCCATACACAATAAATACAATGCTTTTTTTGGTAAAAGCTCAACTTTCCCTCTCAGTGGTACTTGAACAACCATGTACTCTCAGTCCCAAATGCAGAAAGGCAAGTGAATCTGTTATCTATTTATTCATGTGGCACTATGAGAAGATGGTCTGACTTCTTACCACGTAGACATCTGCCTCAGTTTCCCCATGAGAAATTGTATTTCAATGCAAATTCATCTCTGAAAAAGTGAGTGCTGGATCTCTAAGGTTGCTCAGCCATTTTCCCAAAGGAACTGGAAATCCAGGGTAGTTTTCTGGTCTCATTCCTTCCAGCCTCCACATAAGGGGCAGTTCATATCCCCTTGCTTGATATGCTGATACCACAACAAGACCTTCCATCTACCTCATCTTCTAGTTCAGGACTGTTCAGGAAGATCAGCTCTCCTCCTTTTTAAGTGATGTATTTGCTTTATGTCTCCAGACCATTTCCCATCTGCCTTTCCCTAAGTTCTTTCGATTGTTCTATATCTCCTCTCCGAGGCTAGCATGGGCCCAGCATGAGCCCTTTGAGCAGTTTCCATCACTTCTTGTGCACTGCCTATAAGGTCCACTCACCCAGTATGACCTGCGAAGAACTTCCTACACTATACAGTTCTCTAACTAAGCAAGCTGCCTGTTGTAACTAGTGTCAACACATCCCACCATGGGAAATAGTTAATTAGGGGCAGAAGAAAGCTCCCTTAAAGGGAGTAAATAAAAGGGCAATGGGAAAATGAGTTAAACACCTGGTTTAAATACATGATGTTTGTGCCATACCACACAAACACTGATAACAAAGAGTATGTCTACACAGATCGGTGCTGAGAGAATACAGAAGCCTGAGTCAATCTCTATGCTGAAGTAATTATACAGCTTCTGGGTCCCCAGCCTTCTTGTTCAAGGAATATCTCCATGGTAGCATAGCACAGTGTTTCCCAAACCAGTGCGCCATGGCACAAAAGTACACTGTCAGAAATGAACAGGTGTGCCACACAGTTTTGCCATGGCAATGAGCTACAATAGGTATGAGGATGGGGAATGCCTTAAAAGGTAAGCCACAGAAAAAAAAAATATTAATGTAAGTGTTCCTTGGGATGGAAAAGGTTGGGAAACACTGGCATAGAACCATACCTGAGCTAGCATTGCTTGAGCTCTCTCTCAAACTGGAAACACTACAGCCACCAAACAGTATAGCCACCAAGCATGGTGCTCTGGTGAGGTGTCAGAGGATTGGAAAAGGGACAATGCTGTTCCCATTTTCAAAAAAGGGAGGAAGGAGGATGCAGGAAACTATAGGCCAGTCAATCTTACCTCAGTCCTGGGTAAGCTTTTTGAGAAAGTTATCCTGGCACATGTCCGCGAGGGGCCAGCAGGGGAGATTATGCTTAGGGGCAACCAACACAGGTTCATTAGAGGCAGGTCCTGTCAGACCAACCTGGTGCCCTCCTATGACCAGGTCACAAAATTCTTAGATGCAGGTGTAGCAGTGGACGTAGTCTTTCTGTACTTTAGGAAGGCCTTCAACATTGTCTCTCACCCCATTCTCATTAAAAAAACTAGGGGACTGTGGCATCGACACCTACACAGTCAAATGGGTCACTAGTTGCCTGGAGGGCCACACCCAGAGAGTGGTGGTGGATGGGTCATTTCTGACCTGGAGGGATGTGGGCAGTGGGGTCCCCCAGGGTTTGGTCCTCGGGCCTGTACTGTTCAACATCTTCATCAGCAACTTGGACGAGGGTGTAAAAAGCACCCTATTCAAATTCACAGATGACACTAAGTTGTAGGGAGAAGTGGGCACGCTAGAAGGGAGGAATAGGCTGCAATCGGACCTAGACAGGTTACAGGAGTGGGCGGATGAGAACAGGATGGGTTTCAACACTGACAAGTGCCAGGTACTGCACCTGGGGAGGAAGAACCAGCAGCACACCTACAGGCTGGGGAACTCCCTTCTCATCAGTGCAGAGGCAGAAAAGGATCTTGGAGTCATTATTGATGCCAAAATGAACATGGGCCGACAGCGTGGGGAAGCGATCAGGAAGGCTAACCACACCTTGTCGTGCATCCACAGATGCATCTCGAGCAGGTCCAAGGAGGTGATCCTCCCTCTCTGTGCAACACTGGTCAGGCCGCAGCTGGAGTACTGCGTCCAGTTCCGGGCGCCACACTTCAGGAGAGATGTGGACAGCATTGAGAAGGTCCAGAGAAGGGCCACCCGCATGATTGGGGGAAGCAGGGCAGGCCCTACAAGGAGAGGCTAATGGTCCTGAACCTGTTCAGCCTCCACAAAAGAAGGCTGAGGGGGGATCTAGTGGCCATTTACAAACTAGTCAGAGGGGACCAGCAGGCATTGGGGCAGTCCCTGTTCCCCCGAGAGCTACCAGGAGTGACAAGAAATAATGGTCACAAGCTGGCAGAGGGTAGATTCAGGCTAGATATAAGGAGATGTTACTTCACTGTCAGGGTGGCTAAGATCTGGAACCAACTTCCAAGTGAAATGGTGCTGGCTTCTACCTTGCTGCAAGCAGACCTGGACAGGTTGGACAAGTGGACAGAAAACAACAGAATGCAGTTCAACAAGGAGAAATGCAAAGTGCTGCACCTAGGGAGGAAAAATGTCCAGCACACCTACAGCCTAGGGAATGACCTGCTGGGTGGCACGGAATTGGAAAGGGACCTTGGAGTCCTAGTGGACTCCAAGATGAACATGGGTCGGCAGTGTGACGAAGACATCAGAAAAGCTAACGGCACTTTATCGTGCATCAGCAGATGCATGACAAATAGATCCAAGGAGGTGATACTTCCCCTCTATCGGGCACTGGTCAGACCCCAGTTGGAGTACTGCGTACAATTCTGGGCACCGCACTTCAAGAGGGATGCGGATAACCTGGAGAGGGTCCAGAGAAGGGCCACTCGTATGGTTAAGGGCTTGCAGACCAAGCCCTGCAAGGACAGACTAGAGAACCTGGACCTTTTCAACCTCCACAAGAGAAGGTTGAGAGGCGACCTTGTGGCTGCCTATACATTCATCACGGGGGCACAGAAGGGAATTGGTGAGGATTTATTCACCAAGGCACCCCCGGGGGTTGTAAGAAATAATGGCCACAAGCTAGAAGAGAGCAGATTTAGACTGGGCATTAGGAAGAACTTCTTCACAGTTAGAGTGGCCAAGGTCTGGAACGGGTTCCCAAGGGAGGTGGTGCTCTCCCCTACCCTGGGGGTCTTCAAGAGGAGGTTAGATAGGAATCTAGCTGGGGTCATCTAGACCCAGCACTCTTTCCTGCCTGTGCAGGGGGTCGGACTCGGTGATCTATTGAGGTCCCTTACGACCCTAACATCTATGAATCTATGAATCTATGAATCTTGGGGGTCTTTAAGTAGAGGCTGGATGAACACCTCACCGGGGTCATTTGACCCCAGTAGTCTTTCCAGTCATGGCAGGGGGTTGGACTTGAAGACCTGCTAAGGTCCCTTCCAACCCTACCAACTCTAAAACTATAAATGTATTTGTGTCCCTTCTACAGAAGAGAGTTGGTAATAACAGTGCCAAGCATAATTGTTGTGTTGCCTGTTGTGTGAGAATGGATGGCATTTCTACATTCATGAGTTGTAATGAGAGAAAACTCTTCTGCAATCACTATTAGAATGTTTGGATCATGGGTTAGGAAGCTATGGCCTGTGAACAGGTTGTATCTGGCGTGCATCAACACACCATGGCAGGCATCAACAGCATACAGAGACAGGAAACCTCCTCTGTTCTGCACCAGGATTTCCTGTGCTGTGTACTGCCTGTCTTTTTGCAGTGTCCAGCAGCTAAGGCCCGAGCCCTCCCTGGCATTAGCAATGTGTAGGAGGTGTACGGGGGTGCACGTACACCCCCTAAGAGTGCCAGTGCAACCTCTGACCAGCCACGCTCGCCACTTAGGCAATGGGCAATGGGGGCAGGTGGGACTGTTGGTGCCCCCTCTCCACCTGCAAGTGCTGGCTGGGGAGTGGAGTGCCATGGCACTCCCAGAAGTGGCTGCAGCCACTTCTGGAAGTGGCTACAGTGATCGGCCGCCTCGTGATCAACCATGGTGACACCCCCCACCCCATCAGTGAGATTGGCCCCCAGCCGCTGACTGGTTCCTGGTGGGGGCACATGCCCCCCCTGACTAAGGCGGCACCAGTCGCCCATGCTCCCTGCTCTGTTCT
Source organism: Alligator mississippiensis (assembly GCF_030867095.1). NCBI lineage: Eukaryota > Metazoa > Chordata > Crocodylia > Alligatoridae > Alligator > Alligator mississippiensis. The sequence goes on along the minus strand of NC_081824.1, from coordinate 10,986,012 downwards.
GGTGGCTGCTCTCTCACTCCACTACTGCACCCTCTGCTTACCCTTGCTGCTGAATTTGTAGCTCACCATCACTGCTGACGAAGACAATAGGCTACACTCAGTGACAAGTGTAAGCAGAGGCTGCAGTAGGGACATGAAGAACCAGAAAGCAGCCCTTGGAATAGAGCAGAGAGGGCTGGGTCGTTGCAGAAGGGATTGGTGGCAGTTAGTGAGTTGCAAGCAATAGCCTGCCATTTTTGAAGTTTGGTAATGAATGGCTTAGATAATTCAAGTGACTATTATTTGTAAAAAATTAATCCCTTATCACCTTAAGAGAAAGACATAAGTACGAGGCCTAAGGGCTCCTATGCATGTACAGGGAGGCTGCTCCGACATCCTGTAATTACAGCGCATTGGAGCAGACTTAATTAATTAACTCTGTTGGAGCATGGCAATTACCTTGCTCCAGCAGACTCCAGCGTCACATGCATCAGCATCCCCACACTGAGAAATGTGTCAGGGGCTTTTTAACTGAAGCTTGTTCAACAAGCTTTAGTTCAAATGCCCCGCTGACATTTTTCAGTGCAGGGATGCTGAGACACGTGAAATTCCAGGAGCTTTAGAGTGGCTCTTGGAATGACTCTCTACCTCTTCTGAAAATTATTAAACATAGCCTTAATTCACTCCCTCAAACTTTATTTACTGGTGATATAGCTATGTTACCTGTCCTGGGCCTGTGGTGCTATCCATGCTGGCTTTCTATCTATCTATCTATCTATCTATCTATCTATCTATCTATCTATCTATCTATCATATATAATATATATAATGCAAAAATAGTGTGTAATACAATATATAATGCACATGTATTATATTAATACAACAATCTATATAACAGTATATGTATATAATATAAATATGTAGATATATATGTGTATAATGTATTATTGTGGGTATGTGTATATATTCATGCGTGTGTGTGTGTATATATATATCTGCATGTATGTGTATATGTATATATAGAGATATACACACACATATGTATATGCATATATGTGTGTGTCTATATGTGTATATATAGGGGTGGGTGTGTGTATATATATATATATATATATATATATATATATATAAAATGAAGATATCTTTGCTGGAATTTATATTATATTATATTATATTATATTATATTATATTATATTATATTATATTATATTATATTCCTGCAAAGAAAAATATCACCTCCCCAATATACTATATATAGTATTATAGTACAAGTATGTGTATATATATATATATATTAAATAAATATAATAAATATGTAAATGTATGTGACCTGGTCCATTAAACGTGTTTCTGGGTCATCACATTGATGTGGTAATATTCCTTCTGCCAACAGAGCTAATGATCCAAGCAAGGAGCTGATTGCCAATGCCACAAAAAACAAACAAGCAAACAACCCCCCACCCCCCTCCCCTCCATGCTTCAGCATGCCATGGAAATAATGGTCCCTTTCTGAAAATCTTGATGTCAATGCAGATGTCTCACATCTCTAGAAGATGAAAGACAATGCACACCAGCTTGTGGACATCAGTCAAACTATGGAGCACATTATAACTCAGGCCTCACTTCACTGCAGATGCCATTTCAAGCCATTTCACTGCAGATGCCATTTGTATCAAGCCATTTCCAAAACTATCCTCTGGCTCACTGGTCTGGACTTGGTTATCGGAACCTGACAGATCAACCTTTTTGCTACAAGAAAGAAGAATTCAATAAACATACAAGCGGATGATAATGATATTCACCTTACCAGTTTCAGTCTTGGAAGCTAACAAGAAAGTAATTATGCAGTCAGATAAACTAATTACTGTATATGTCATGGCTCTCTAACCTGAGAACTATCATTTGCCGGCAAAGGGTGGGGTCCTTGGAAACACTGCCTGTGGCTGATCCTGTGCTATATGTATGACATTGGTTAGTTTGAAGTAGGGATAAATTCTGGGGAAAAAAAAAATATGCCCCACAGACAAAATTGGGCACGCATGGCTTTTCCTGGATGTTGCATGGAGTGGGTGTACTAATATCAATGACAAAGTTGTTTATTCACTCCTCTCATAAGTGCATGTGTGTCCCTTCTACAGCATAAAATTGGTAATAACAGTGCCAAGCATAATTATTGTGTTGCCTGTTGTGTTAGAATGGATGGAATTTCTACATTCATGAGTTGTAATGAGAGCGGACTCTTCTGCAATCACTATGAGACTGTTTGGATCATGGGGTAGGAAGCTATGGCCTGTGAAGAGACTGTATCTGGCCTGCATCAACTCACCGTGGCAGGCATCAACAGCATAAAGAGACAAGGAACCTCCTCAGTTCTGCACCAGGCTTTTCTGTGCTGTGTACTGCCAGTCAGGGGTCCTCACAGAGCCCTTGCCAAGGGTCATTGCAGAGCCCTTGGCCAGGCTTTATGAGCATTCATGGTCATCTGGCCAGGTGCTGGGGGATTGGAAACTGGCTAATGTGGTGCCAATTTTCAAGAAAGGGAGGAAGGAGCACCCAAGTAACTATAGGCCTGTAAAAGTCTCACCTCGGTGCTTGGGAAGATCTTGGAGAGAATCATCAAGGAGCACATCTGTGGGGAGGCAGCAGGGGAGATCATACTCAGGGGCAATCACCATGGGTTCATCAAAGGCAGGTCCTGCCAGACCAACCTGATTGCCTTTAATGACCAACTAACTAAATCCTTGGATGATGGTGTCGCTGTGGACATAGTCTTTCTGGACCTTAAGAAGGCCTTTGCCACTGTCTCTCATCCCATCCTCATCAACAAATTAAGCAACTACAGCACTGATGCCTGCACAGCTGGATGGGTAAAAAATTGGCTGATGGGGTGCACCCAGAGAGTAGTGGTGGACAGGTTGTACTCACACTGGTGAGATGTGAGCAATGGGGTACCCCAGGGCTCAGTTCTCAGGCCCTCACTTTTTAACATCTTCATCAGCGACTTGGATGAGGGGGTGGGAACCCGCTGTGCAAGGTTGCTGATGACAGAAAGATGTGGGGTGAGGTAGACACACTTGAAGGGAGAGAGAGGCTGCAAATAGATTCAGACAGACTACAAAAGTGGGCAGACAAGAGTAGGATGGGATTCACCGTAGATAAATGCAGGGTGCTGCACCTTGGGAGAGGAATCCACAGCATACATACAGGCTGGGGAGTTCCCCTCTTGAAAGCACAGAGGCGGAAAGGTATCTGGGAGTCATTACTGACTCCAAGATGAACATAAGCCACCAATGCCAGACCGCAGCCAGCAAGGCCAGCCATACCTTGTCATGTATCCAAGGGTGCATCTCAAGCCAGTCCAGAGAGGTGATACTCCCCCTCTATATGACTTCAGTCACACTGCAGTTGGAGTACTGCATCCAGTACTGGGTATCGCACTTCAAAAGGGATGTGGCCAGCCTGGAGAGGGTTCAGAGAAGGGCCACCCACTTTGTGAGAGGGCAGCAGGACAGGCCCTATGAGGGGAGACTGAGGGACCTGAACCTGTTCAGCCTCAGCAAGAGGAGGCTGAGGGGGACCTGGTGGCTGCCTACAAACTCATCAGGGGAGATCAACAGCAAATAGGTAGAGCCCTTTTCTCCCCAGCACCACCTGGGATGGCAAGGAACAGGAGACAATAGCAGGAGCAGGAGACAATATTTTACAGTTAGGGTGGCCAAAATCTGGAACCAACTTCCCAGGGAAGTGGTCCTCGCCCTTACCTTGGGCAAATTCAAGAGGAGGTTGGATGATCACCTGCCTGGGGTCTTGTGAACACAGCATTCATTCCTGCCTGTGTCAGGGGGTCAGGCTAGATGATCTGTTCAGGTCCCTCCTAACTGTAGCTACTATGAAACTATGAAACTATTTCAGAGTAGAATTGAAAATGGACAAATCTCCTACCAGTATCATAAATAACCCTAATAGGAAAAGTGGGGAGGGAGGGGAATTGTCAAGACACTATGGGTATTTATAGACATCCTCCAAGAGAGGTAGAGGGACACTTTAATGTGAGGAGCTCCGAGAGCCACTCTAAGGCCTGGACCAGCATGTGTATCATCACATGTGCAGACACTGTGCAGTTAAGACAGAGCAGGACACATAAGACAACATAAATCACTCAGTCACTTTCATACATAAATTAAAACTATAGCCTGTATTTTACTTTAGGGCTGTAAGAAGCTTTGGGTGCTTATTCGATTTGGAAGAGATTCGGTCTGAATCCAGTGAGGAGACCAATTAAAAGATGTGAATCAATTTGAAACTCTCCGAATCAATTTGGAAAGATTTGGAGAGCTTCGGTGATTTGGGCAGTCCCTGCTCGCTGCAGCAGGGAGCTGGACCTGGACTCCATGCTGGTAAGTAGGGGGCGGGGGTGGGGGGGCCTGGAAGAGGGCAGAGTGGACCATGGGGGGACCTCTGCCAGGCACCATTCCTTACCTGCTCCGCCAGCCCTCCTGAGCACCCCAACTGCTCTCCCAACCCCCCTCTCCCATGGCTGCCCCGCCCAGCCCCTGCTGCCATTGCTTTAAAAAAAAATTAAAAAAAAAACAAAAACAAAAAACAAAAAAAAAACCACTCACCAGCTGCTGCAGTGACCAAAGGGTTTCTGCGGGCATGTGGCAGAGCTCTCCATGCAGCATGGGGCAGTGCGGGGCAGTGGGGATCGCTCTCACTCCACCACCTGGCAGGGCTTTTTTTTTTCTTTTAAAGACTCAGGAGCTGGGGCTGGGTGGGGCAGCCATTGATGAGGCTCGTAGAGTGGGTGGAGGATGTGGCCTGTGTGATTCGGAGATTTGGCCAATCCAGTAGTGGGTGAATCTCCAAAAAAGATTTGGCTGAATTGGTTTGGGACAGTGATTTGAATCACTGAATTGAGTCACCATCCCCAAAATGGGCTGAATCCTAAGTGAATACTAACCACTTCTCACAGGTCTATTTTACATGCAATTTTGGTTGTTGATCACCTGCAGCATATGCCAGGTCACTGTAGCAGAGATACTAGAATTTACTCTAGTCTGACTGCATTAATGGGTCTCAGTATACCTATGCTAGTAAGTGCATTCAGTGCCTAAGTAGCATAATCTTTTCCTGCATAATAGCTGTGGCCAGTAGTCAGCACTATTGTTATTATGTGTTGGCTTAATATGGACTGGTTTTGCATTCTTGTCCCTTCCCTGCATTTTGTAAAATATGGCCCTAGCTTTTGTCACAGAGTAGTCTATTCTTTGCTTCTGCTACAGAGTCCTTAGGGGTGATACATATAATGGCACTTAACATTATTTAAATACCTTAGGAACAGCTAAGGTGGATAGTACAAGCATATATACTGGGGCATGATGTGTAATATAATATCCTACAGTCTCATTTCACACATCTGGACTGAAACAGCTGTACAGTGGTCAGCATCCTGGAGCCAAAGGAAATCTTCTGTCACTGTCAGTATTCTAATATTATAAAAGCCTTAATCTGTCTGTCTATGTGTCTGTGCATAATGCTTTATTTGCACTCTGACTGGTTGACAAACAGCCAATCAGAGTGCAAAGAAGCATTCGGACAGGTGGCAACATGCCGCCATGATGGTGGGGACACAGGGGACGGAGTGTGGGGGCAAGAACAGCACAGCTGGTGTAGCCCCCCATGCCCTGATCCCTGCAGGTGGTGACAATGGAGTGGGGGGGGGAGGGGAGGAGGCCACCGGAGTTGGACTCACCCCTCCCCTTGCTCCTTGGTAGCGGTGGCACAAGACGGGGAGCGGGGTCAGGACACCATGGCTGGGGCAAAGCTACCAGTGCTGGCCTCAGGCCGCACTTCTCCCCTTCCATCATTGTTAGCTGCAGGGCTGACCTGGCAGTGGTGGGGGGAGGAGCAGGCCTGCTGCAGTGGGGAAGGAGCAGATGCACTGCAGCAGCGGTGGTGGTAGGGCAGGAGGCCCACTCCTCCCCTCTCCCAGCCACTGCCGCATCGGGCCACATCAGACCAGGCCCAATGTTCCCCCTTCACCGCCTCAGTAGTCCCACTCCACCCCCCACATTCGGGCCTGGGCCCACTCCTTCCCTTCCCCTCCTTGGGCCTGGACCCACTCCTCCCCTGCCCTCCCTCCCCCACGTCAGACCCAACCCCACTCCTCCCACCCCCTGCCACCATCAGGTTGGCCTGGGTCATTGCTCCTCCCCACCATGGAGGTCTGGCTTCTCCCCACCCTTGGGCCCAGTCCTCCACTGCATTGGCACAGACCCACTCCTCCACTCCCCCGACTGCTGCAGTGGAGAGCGGGGGAATGGGCCCAGACCCCAAGCAGCAGGAGGGAAGCGGGGAGTGGGCCCAGATGGGGAGGGGCCATGGGGCTCCATCCCTGCCCACTCCTCCTTCATTCCTGACCAGCAATTGGCTAGTATATAACTACTGTATTAGCAGAGGTGCCTGAATATACCTCTTATATAACCTGTGGGAAAAAAAAACCAACAACAGAGAATGAGGGTTTGATTCTGTCTCACACCACAGGCAAGGAAGGGCTGATGTTGTGCACACAGAAAGACAAGTGGGGCACAAGACAGTTGTTTTATGCAGATTAGGAGATGAGGCTCATAGAGCGATTTGCTAGGGGCGATTGTGTTAGCATGAAATGCCATCTCCCAACGTGCTTCTTGTGCAGAACCTGATTAATGCTAATGTAGTTTATTTCATTGTGCCATATCTTTTATCATCACAGATCGTTTCACACAGTGTAACTGGCAGTATATGGCATTTACCAAAGATCTGTGGTGCTCATTAGGTTCAGGTGTTTATTTACAAGGTCCACCAGGGATTTAAATCTAATTAATATTGTGTTTGCTGCCACTGCTAGTACACATGAGCAGTGCTGGTTCAAGGAGCACAGAAAACATGTTTTCATCACCAATGGAATGACTTAACTGTTGTTTACCATTTCTTCTCATGCAGTGACTTGAAAAATTGTTGTATTTCAACATCCAAGCTATATTCCCCAGGTAGGTAAACTTTAGTAATGATGAGTCCCAGTCTGTTTGGCTAACCAGTATGTCATTATCATTTGCTTTTTATTTCATTACGTATTATCCCAAAAATAGCACTTGGCTTATATTTAGAATAGTAATAGTCATTTAGCAAATTATCCATATTCTTGTGCCTTGTGAAGTTATCTGCATCCAATCAAAGTAGGTTAAAAAAAGCTACTGGTTGAAAAAAGGTAGAGAATACAGTGAAGTCAAGGAGATTCAGTTATTCAGATACCTCTATTCTATGAAAAGAAAGGTCTTTAATTCAGCTAAGTGTTAAACTAGGTTCTTGAAGCTGATATAGAAGTAACACTTAATGAATATTTTGCATGGCCAACATGTAATGCAGAGTTTTAAGCAGAGAATGATTTTTTTTTTCCAGCTTAACCTACAATCACATATATGAAACATGTATAGAGCTCGCAAAGCCTATTTCTCAGTCCTTCCTTATGCAAGCATTCTTATTCATTATTTGTGTTATAGTAGCTCATGGTGCTATGTCTATACAAACACTTAAGAAACTGCCCCTGGCTTGAAGAATTTACAAGCTAAATAGAGAACATGAAGGTGGGATAGAAACATATAATTATTTTTAGTACGGTATCATATGGACGGCCCAACTGAGATTGATGCCCCATTGTGCTAGATATTGTACAAACACAAAGGAAATAGAAGAAGGTCAACAGTACATTTAAGGGCATGGGAACAAGTTCTATAGATGTACCCAAACTAGCTAGAAAGAACTTTACACTGAGGATTGCTTTGAACTTGCCTATTGAAGCACTGATAACAGCATAGCTATGGGAGCATGGTATTCAGCTTGGGCTGCAAAACCTGCCTGGACCCCTCAGTAAATACCATCTCCAGTTGCATTCATGCTGCCACAGCTATGGTATGCTACTAGCGGTATCCAAGCTAAGTAGTTAAAAGCTAGTTCAGGTATATCTACATGATCTGCAATCATTTCTATGACTACAGTGCAGGGGCCACTGAAATTGCCTTCCTTTGACAAAGAGAATTTACAGAATACCTTTCACAGACAAACCTATGAACTTCATTAATCTACTGGATACAAAAACCATGGACTAAATGTAGACATTGGATTTATGACACATTATAACCTGTCTAACATCTGACTCCCCAGGTAAACCCTCTACTTTTTACTAGCTAGTCTCTTTCCCTCCCCCACCCTTCCCCCACCTCTGTTTCTTATCCTTTGACTACAGCTACATTCATTCCCCCTTCCCCACTCCACCTCAATTTCAATTTTAACTAACTGGCTTTCTTGCAAATGCACTGGCCTCTGGCTGCTTTACTACTCCATCCAGGAAGATCACAGACCATCTGCAGACACTTTCTCAGCCTGATGAAAGGTGTTTGGGCCTGAAAGCTAACTAAGAAGAATTTTTCAAACTATGTGAGTTGGTCTAATAAAAGATATTGGATTTACCCAAATAATCTTGTCTTCCTTTGACAACATATAGCACTCTAAATAGACAAAACAGACAAAAAAATGAGGGGGAGGCTATAAAGCACAGAGAGGTAAAGTGACTCACCCCATGATGTGGACACACAACCTGTTTAACTTGGAGTAATTTACTGGGAATTTTTCACTGGAGTAGATTTATTCTAGACTACAGAGAAGGTATGTGGCCAACTCTCCCCAACTAGCAGCTCAAAGTAGGCATTATTATAATGTTTGACCACTACATGGCAAGGGAGCTGGTTAGCATTGAGCAAAGGGCTCTCCATGTAAAAAAAAAAAATCATAAAACATAAAATGAAGACATATTTCCATGAATATAACTTTTGTGGTCCATATAAGAGCTTTTTATTTTATTTTTTTTTTTAAAACATGGATTTAAGACTCGGGTGGTTTTGGAAGAAATACTTGCATTCAAAAAATGCATTTGAAATATGTATTTGACCTCAAAGTCACACTCACAAAAAGTAGCTTACATAATCGGTGTGATTAGTAGCTGTCCTGTGTGCGCCACTGCACATTTCTCTTCTACTGTTACCAAGAGGTCTGTGAAGTAAAGTTATCCTATGTGTACATAAAATGCATTTATATAACTGCAATGAGAAGACAGGTATGTAGGTGAAGTGGCAGAGTAGCTAAGATATCTTATTTTGTTTCTCAAGCATGAGTTCAAGCCTTGTTATAGTCAGATGCCAAATGCTGTCCAGAATTGATTCAACCATAAATGGGAAAGTAGACATTTGAACTGGGGAATCAAAGACAGAGGGATATGTTACTAGTCACATTACTCCCCTGTGTGTTGCTGGTTACGGAAACTGGTGACCATGCTAACCTAACTGGTCATTAGTTTGGAAGAGCTCTGGGCTTGAGAGGTATGTAAATGTTACAGAGTTTCTTCTGGTATTTTAAGCACAAACCTTGAGATACTATATTTAATTACTTATTTTTCCTTTAATGCATTAGCTCACAAAGTCATGATACCAAGCAAGAATGACACTTTTTATTCAATGAAATAAAATAACTTTGGTTGGAAAGGATGGTTTGAAAATGTGAGCCCTTAAGTGTCCAATCTCAGAAGACAAAGAAAAAAAACACAAACATTATTATTGCCTTTTACAGATGTTTTAGTCAAGCTCCTTGGTTTTTTAAGGTCTACCTGATCTTATCTGTTTTTCATTCTTGGGGATTTGCAGTTTGGGCTCTAATTGATGTTAATAAGGGTTGTGCAATGTAGTTTTAACATTGGTGTAATGTAAACAGGCTGTTGTTCTTACTAGTGTGGTAACCTCACAAGCACATTAGGCAAGAGAGCTCAACCAGAATAAAAATTAGGGCTTGAGCTTCCATTGCTCTGTGCCCTGTGTGATCACTTATGCAAGTGTAACATGGGCGTAGAACTGTACTGTTCAGGCTTGGGAGCATTAGACACACACTTTCCCACTGGTTTCAAATGATTAGAAAAGTATAGGCAGCAGGAAGGAGGTCCATGAGTTCTCCAATGGACTCTTAAGTCCCTGACATTTCCACTTATTATTAGTATTAGGTCAGTCTTTAAATGGCCTACTCAGGACCCCACTACACTAGATGTTGCATGCAGATCTTGGATTGGCCTCATCATGGACTCACCCATGAATTCCTTGTTTCCTGGAAGACTGTCATCTTCATACTGAGGGCTGCCGACAATGACAGTACATGATCAGAGGCTGAAAACCAGCCCTGTCCCTGAAAGCTTATACTTTGCAAGAGAATACAATTGAAAAAGAAAGCTGACATGAGAATAGTAAAGACATGGAAGAATAAATTTATCTAGAGTCCACCATATCTGGAGATGGGCAGTACTGCTCTTACAGAGGGCAGTATTGGCAGACATAATAATCCTTGAATTTCTACCTAGGATAAAAGCAATTTCACATCCAGTTTGATAAGACCTATACCAGACTACTGTTGATACAGAAACACACAGATGTGGGTGTGCTGTGATATGGTCTTTAAAATAAAATTACTCACCATTATTAGAAGCAGAAGACAGGGCAGGGTGCCACCTTAGGCTGCCTGTTCATGTGCTCGGGGGGTGGGAGGGACATTTTAATGAAAGCAGTTCCCAGACAGCTGCTCTAGTTAAAATAGCTCACCTTAATGTATATGAAACTGCATGTTTAAAAATGGGAGCATTTTATCTAAAGGTCATTTGATGAGGTTTAGATAAAGTGACCTTGTGGCTATTTTAAAATGCATGGGGGCTTAATACATATGACAGTGAGATGATGTTAGAGCAATAAATGAAACGCGGTCTGCTCCAACATGCCCTAATTTGAAACTGAATGAGCAGGTGTAGAGGCAGCCAGAGAGATGAACAGGTTTAGAGGCATAAGCCTTCGTAGACCAACAAGAGTTTATGTTTCTTTGAACCAGGTTGTCTGTAAGGCAATGGTTCTTCACCACTTTACATTTAAAGTGCCCCTCATCAAATTCCAGGTACCCCTCCATAACTTTGTGGATTGAGCAGCAACCCATCTAAAAAAAAAACTGCTGGTGATTTATTTATCATAGTGCTTACCACCTTGGAGAGAAGCCAGGAACAGAAGACCAACCTGAGTTTGGGCATATCTGCTTATTTCCTCACACCTGACTTATCTTCTAAGTATTACGGGACCTTGGCTCTAAATCACTGCTTTAAGCTGCCACCCTGCCCTGCCTTCTGCCAGACTTCAGACTAACACAACTAAACACCTATGGCTAATCATTATAAAATGTCATTTTTAATAGTGAGGTTTATCATACTTTCATAGTTTCACTGTAGCTAGGGTCAGGAGAGACCTGAACAGATCATCTAGCCTGACCCCCTGCCACAGGCAGGAATGAATGCTGGGTTCAAAAGACCCCAGACAGGTGATCATCCAACCTCCTCTTGAATCTGCCCAATGTAGGGGCGAGGACCACTTCCCTGGGAAGTTGTTTCCAGATTTTAGCCACCCTAAATGTAAAAGATTGCCTTCTGATCTCTAACCTAAACCTTTTCTCCATCAGCTTATGACCATTGTTCCTTATCACCCCAGGTGGTGCTGGGGGGAAAAGGGCTCTGCCTATTTGCTTTTGATCTCCCCTGATGAGTTTGTAGGCAGCCACCAGGCCCCCCTCACCCTCCTCTTGCGGAGGCTGAACAGGTTCAGGTCTCTCAGTCTCTCCTTGTAGGGCCTGTCCTGCTGCCCTCTCACCAAATGGGTGGCCCTCCTCTGAACCCTCTCCAGGCTGGCCACATCCCTTTTGAAGTGCGGTGCCAAGTACTGGACGCAGTACTCCAACTGCAGCATGACCGAAGTCACATAGGTCCTATTTGCAGCCACTCTCTCCCTTTAAGTGTGTCTACCTCACCCCACATCTTACTGTCATCAGCAGCCTTGCACAGCGGGTTCCCACCCCCTCATCCAAGTCGCTGATGAAGATGTTAAAAAGTGAGGGCCTGAGGACTGAGCCCTGGGGTACCCCATTGCTCACATCTCACCAGTGTGAGTACAACCCATCCACCACTACTCTCTAGGTGTGCCCCATAAGTTAAATTTTACCCATCCAACTGTGCAGATATCAATGCCACAGTCACTGAATTTAGTGATGAGGAAAGACAGTGTCAAAGGCCTTCTTAAAATCCAGAAAGACTACATCCATGGTGACACCATCATCCAAGGATTTAGTTACTTGGTCGTAAAAGGCAATCAGGTTGGTCAAGCAGGCCCTGCCTTTGAGGAGCCCATGCTGATTGCCCCTGTGCATGATCTCCCCTGATGGCCCCCCACAGATATGCCCCTTGATGATTGTCTCCAAGATCTTCCCGAGCACTGAGGTGAGGCGTACAGGCCTATAGTTACTTGGGTCCTCCTTCATCCCTTTCTTGAAAATTGGCACCACATTAGCCAGTTTCCAATCCCCCGGCACCTGACCAGATGATCATGAATGCTCATACAGCTGGATCAAGGGCTCCGTGATGACCCCTGCCAGCTCCCTCAACACCCTTGGGTGGAGGGCATCTGGACCTGCAGATTTAAAAATGTCTAGCCCTTCCAGAAGATCTCTAATTACATCTGCTCTTTCTGAAGGCCTGACAGAGCTATCCTCAAGACTGTCCCTACCTCTGGTAATTGGATATCCCGGTACTTGTTCAAGAAAACACAGGCAAAGAAACTGTTAAAAATATCAGCTTTCTTGTTTGGTGTAGCCACAAGATTAACGTCTGCATCTTGCATGGGCCCGACATTGTCTGGTGCCCTCTTCTTGCTCCCAATGTACTTGAAAAAGGACTTTTTGTTGTCCTTAATCCTGGATGCTAGCCTGATCTCCATCTCTACCTTGGCCTTCCTAATAGCCCTTCTACAATCCCGGGCTGAGGAGGAGTACTCCTCCTTGGTGATAGCTCCTTCCTTCCACTGGTTGTGCGTCTCCCTTTTAGTCCTCAGGCATTGCCAAATGCCCTTGCTGAGCCAAGGGGGTTTCTGAGCACTTTTACCCGCCTTGCTTCTCTCAGGAACTGTTAAGCTTTGGGCCTGGAGGATCGCCCCCTTAAGGTACAACCATCCCTCGTGGGCTCCCATCTCCTCTACCTCCTGAGCCCTGAGTGCCTCCCCCACTAGTCTTCTAAGCTCATTGAAGGTGGCCCTTCTGAAGTCAAGGGCTTTAGCCTTGGTGTGAGCCCTTGATGTCCTGCATTGGGTAATGAAATCCAGCAGGTGTCAAGGACCTGCAGTCCCCTCACCAGGTCATCCCCCGTGGCCAGGACCAGGTCCAGCAAGGCGTTACCCCTAGTGGAGCTGTGTACTTCCTGGATAAGGTGAAGGTCCTGCAATACAGCCAGGAACCTACGTGAGCGGTCAGACCTGGCTGTCTGCTCCTCCCAGCAAATGTCTGGGTAGTTTAGGTCACCCATGACAATAACATCCCATGACCTAACCTCCTCCATAAGCTGACTGGAGAAGTCCTGGTCTAGCTCTTCCCCCTGGTTGGGTGGTCTGTAGTAGACTCCCACCATAAGGTCCCTTTCACCACGCCCCGCTTGTAGTTTGACCCATAGTGCCTCCACCTGACCCTCCTCAAACCCGAAGCTAATCCTTGATGATGTGAGGTGCTCTTTGACATAGAGTGCAACCCCCCCCCCCCACCTTTCCTCTCTGTCCTGTCTCTTCTATATAGGATGTATCCCTGAATACCCACTGTCCAGGCATAGGTTGGATCCCACCAGGTTTCTGAGCCCTACTAAGTCTGGGTTCTTAGTTGCAATCAGGAGGTACAGTTCCTCCTGCTTACCACCCATACTACGAGCTTTAATGTAGAGGCACCTGAGGCCTCCTGAGGGTGCATCTGCTTCCCTCCCACTCTCAGGACAGTTCTGTCCCCTTGCTCCACGGATGTTGTTGCTTACCTGGGCTTCCCTTCCTGTTGTCATTCTGCATGGTGGTGAAGCATCCTCTTCACTCGAAGCGGCCCCTTCCCCCGGTGAAGCTAGTTTAAATCCCACCGTATGAGATCAGCCAACCTAGAGGAAAAGATATGTCTGCTCTTAGGGAAGAGGTAAAGCCCATCCCACCCCAGCATGCCCTCCTTACAAAAACTTGGGTCATTATCAAAAAACCCAAAGCCTGCCTCGTAGCACAAGCTCCAAAGCTGCTGGTCAACCACGTGAACGAAGGCCTCATGATGCCTACTCCCTCCACTTACCAGGAGAATGGAGGAAAATACCACCTGGGCTCTACCACCACTGCAGTACAGATTACACAATAAGCACTTTCCATTTGTGCAGATTAAATAATTAAGTGTCACATCACCATCTTCCATCATCACACATACAGATATTTATTATAGTTATGATTAACAATAATAACTTGCATGGCACCACTGTCTAGGAGGCCCAGTCATGGAGCAGAAGCCCTTTATCCAGTAAGAGCAAAAGATTTCATAGACATTAGGGCTGGAAGGGACCTCAGAATATAATCGAATCCAGCCACATGCCTCAGAGGCAGGAAGTCACCTGGGGTCAAAGAATCCCAGCAAGACAAGCATCCAGACATTTCTTAAAAGAGTCCAAAGTAGGTGCTTGCACCACCTCTGGAAGGAGTCTATTCCAGGCCTTGGGTGCTTAGACAGTAAAGAAGTTTTTCCTTATGTTCAGCCTAAAATGGTCTTGGAAGAGTTTGTGACCATTGGACCCTGTCAGCTCTTAGGGCGATCTAGTGAACAGACATTCCCCAGATCCTGATGCATACCCCTTATATAGTTATAGGCAGCCAACAGGTCACCCCTGAGCCTGCACTTTTCCAGGCTGAAGAGTCCTCCCAGCCTCTCATCATAAGGCCTGTCCTTCTGCCCTCTGACCATGCAGGTGGCTCTTCTCTGGACTCTCTCAAGCTTTTCCACATCCTTCTTCAACCATGAAGCCCAGAATTGGATGCAGTACTCCAGCTGTGGCCTCACCAAGGCCAAGTACAGCAGGAGGATGACGTCCTGGGATGTGCTTGAGAAGCATCTATGGATACAAGCCAGAGTTTTGTTCACTTTACCAGCCTCAACATCACATTTGAGGCTTATGTTCATCTTGTGGTCAGTCATGACTCCCAAGATCCTTTCTTCTGTGGTGCTAGCGAGCGTAGCACTGCCGAGCCTATAAGCATGATGTGGGTTTTTTTTCCCCCAAGGTGGAGTACCTTGCATTTTTCCATATTGAATGTCATCAGGTTTTTACCCATGCACTTTCTAAGCCTGTCAGGGTCAGCCTGGATCACTAGCTTATCCTTGGGTGTGGATGCTCTACCCCAAAGTTTAATGTCATCGGCAAACTTGGCCAGTCCACTTCTGATGCCAATTACCATATTGTTAATAAAGACGTTACAGTGTACAGGTCCAAGGACTGAGCCTTGGGGGACACCATGGATCACAGAGTGCCATGATGATTCATTTCCTTTGACTACCACTCTCTGGGTCTGACCTTGGAGCCAATTCCCGAGCCATTGGACTGTGAGGTAGCCGAGGCCACAGTTGGCCAATTTTTCCATGAGGAGATTGTGGGATACCAGATCAAAGGCTTTTTAAAAGTCCAGATTCATAGATTCATAGATGTTAGGGTCAGAAGGGACCTCAATAGATCATCGAGTCCGACCCCCTGCATAAGCAGGAAAGAGTGCTGGGTCTAGATGATCGCAGCTAGATACTTATCTAACCTCCTCTTGAAGACCCCCAGGGTAGGGGAGAGCACCACCTCCCTTGGGAGCCCGTTCCAGACCTTGGCCACTCGAACTGTGAAGAAGTTCTTCCTAATGTCCAATCTAAATCTGCTCTCTGCTAGCTTGTGGCCATTGTTTCTTGTGACCCCCCAGGGGCGCCTTCGTGAATAAATACTCACCAATTCCCTTCTGTGCCCCCGTGATGAACTTATAGGCAGCCAAAAGGTCGCCTCTTAACCTTGATATATGATGTCAATCTCTTCTCCCTTGTCCAGGTGATATGTCATGACACACCCCACTCTAAGATTTAGGCTGTGTGTAGACAAAATGAGAGGCATGTGTGCAAGCCACTTTAAAGTGATCTAAATGCTTTTGCACTGCTTTAGTGGTGCAGGTGTTAGTATGCTTCAGGGGTGTATGGTGTTTGCATGCCTCAGCGGCATATTGCGCATTAATTCCAGCTGCTGTAGGAAATTCAGTGGCATAATACACCTTAAATGACTTGGGGTGCAGCAAACTAAAACTCCTTGAAGGAGTTTTAGTTTGCTGCCCCTACAGCTGTGGAATGAAGCACCGGGCTCCGTGCAGCTCCATGGCTCTGCATGAAGTCCATGTAGGCAACCTGGCAGCAGCCTGGGAAAGCAGCTCCACCAACAATAGTGGCAAAACTGATCTTTTTTTTTTCCCCTCTGGAGTCTGCCTTCCTGCCTGAGCTGTGTGGGGGCTCAGTGCTTCCCTCTGTAACTGCAGTGCCCCCTGGGAACACCTGAGCCTGGTGCCTGTGGGTGGGTGCCACCTGTGGGGGGTGCCGTGGCTGCAGAGAGAAGCACCATCCCCCACTGCCACAGCCCAAGAACCATTCTGTCCGCCAGGAGCTTGCCTTCCCCTCCCTGCTGGAAAGGCAGGTAATTTAGTGGGATGTGTGCATGACACAGGGGTTTAATCAGCCCTAAATTGAAGAAGTGGTTTTAAAACCCACCGCTTCAATTTAGGGCCCTTGTTTCATCTACACATGCCCTTATGCCTTAAGCTGAGGATGGTCCTACCCATGGGAAACAAATTAAGAGTTTCTAAAATTTGCCATTTTCAGACATTTCCTTTGGACTTAATTAAATTAAAAAGAGCAGCTGGTCAGGACTTGAATGTATCATTTGGCTTCTGTTATTTTTGTTTTGTTTTGTTTTTGCCCCAATCCTAGATTTCAAGCACTGGACGTTGACTATGGCTGGAAGTGGGAGTTTGGCTTGAGTGTGCTGGTACTCCTAATGTTTCTGAAAAACCTCTTAGACCATGTCCACATGTGCAGCCATGTGAGGTTTGTGGAGCCACAAACCACATGTTGCATGTTAAAATGTGCACAGCACTGCCAATTTGCAGCAAAGAGGCAAAATTTGCTACCCAGATTTGCCAGTAAGAGCCACCCCCGCCCCCCATGAAAAAAAATGGCACAAAGCAGGCCAAAATAGCATGCACCAGGACAAACATGCAGGCGGGGCAGGGGGCGCCAAGGGATGCTTGCTCCCCAATAGTTGGTAGGGTAGGGTTGGAAGGGACCTGAGCAGACCATCAAGTCTGACCCCCTGCCATGTGCAGGAATGAATGCTGGGGTCAAACAACCACAGCTAGGTGATTATCTAGCCTCCTTTTGAAGACCCCCAGGGTAGGAGCGAGCACCACTTCCCTTGGAAGTTGGTTCCAGATCCTAGCCGCCCAGACTGTGAAGTAGTGCTTTCTGATGTCTAGCCTGAATATACTCTCCGCCAACTTATGGCCATTATTCCTTGTTATTCCCAGTAGTGCCCGGGGGAACAGGTACTCTCCCATTGCCTGCTGGTCTCCCTTGGCCAGTTTATAGACAGCTACCAGATCCCCACTCAGCCTTCTCATGTGAAGGCTGAATAGGTTCAGGTCTTGTAGTCTCTCCTCATAGGGCCTGCTCTGCTGCCCCCTGATCATACGAGTGGCCTTCCTCTGGACCCTCTCCATGCTGGCCACATCCCTCCTGAAGTGCGGTGCCCAGAACTGGATGCAGTACTACAACTGCGGCTTGACCAGTGTCGCATAGAGGGGGAGGATCACCTCCTTGGACCTGCTCGTGATGCATCTATGGATGCATGACAAGGGGCTGTTAGCCTTACTGACCGCATCCTCACATTGGCAGCCCATTTTCATCTTGGAATCAATAATGACTCCAAGCTCCTTTTCTGCCTCTGTGCTGATGAGAAGGGAGTTCCCCAGCCTGTAGGTATGCTGCTGGTTCCTTCTCCCTAGCTGCAGTACCTTGCACTTGTCAGTATTGAATCCCATCTTATTCTCAAAAGCCCACCCCTGTAACCTGTCCAGATCCAATTGCAGCCTGTCCTTCCCTTCTAGCATGCCCACCTCTCCCCACATCTTAGTGTCATCTGTGAATTTGAACAGGGTGCTTTTCACCCCCTCCTCCAAGTCACTGATGAAGATGTTGAACAGTGCAGGCCTGAGGACCGAGCCCTGGGGGACCCCACTGCCCACAACCCTCCAGGTCAAAAATGACCCATTCACCACCACTCTCTGGGTGTGGCCCTCCAGCCAACTGGTGACCCATCTGACTGTGTAGGCATCGACACCACAATCTCCTAATTTTTTAATGAAAATGGGGTGAGAGACAGTGTTGAAGGCCTTCCTAAAGTCCAGAAAGACTACATCCACTGCAAGACTTGCATCCAAGGATTTTGTGACCTGGTCATAGAAGGCCACCAGGTTGGTTTCACAGGACCTGCCTCTAATGCACCCGTGTTGTTTCCCCTAAGAATAATCTCCCCTGCTGGCCCCTTGTAGATGTGCACCTGGATGATTTTGTCAAAAAGCTTCCCCAGGACCAAGGTAAGACTAACAGGCCTATAGTTTCCTGGGTCCTCCTTCCTCTCCTTTTTGAAAATGGGGACCACATTGGCCCTTTTCCAGTCCTCTGGCACCTTGCCACAACACCACGAGTGCTCATAAAGCTGTGCCAGGGGTCCCGCAATGACCTCTGCTAATTCCCTCAGCACTCTGGGGTGGAGGTTGTCAGGACCTGCTGATTTGAACATCTTCATGTGCTGCCCCCAGATAACTGGGGAGTAGGATGCCTCAGTGTGGAGGCTGCCTGCTGGTTAGTCCCACTCTGAAGGACCCTGGCTGCTTCTACTTGAGATGCAGAGTGCACAATTGTTACTGCTCATTCATTTAGTACTTGTATAAACTCAGTTTAGTACTTGTATAAATAGAGTAACCAGAGTTACTGTGCAGTAGCATCACTGAATAGCATTTTTGTGATGCTGACTGTGCAGTAGTGCCAAGTAGTGCCATGCATCCTGCCAAATGATGCAACTGTGCAGTAGTCACGGGCTACTGCGCAGTCAGAGCCGCATGTAGACATGGCCCCTGTGGCCCAGCCAGCTCCCTCCACAGCACATGAAGCCCTTCTGGAGCAGCACACTGGGAGCTTGGAGGAGCTGGGAATGGACAGTTTGCCCATCGATGAATAGCATATCCCACAACAAAGTGCAGATGCAGGGGCATGTGCTGCAGCACAAAACAGCAACACAACTTTTTGCTTCTACTATTTGTGTTGATGTAAGTGCATGCTCCTGCTCATCGGGATATGGCCTTAGGTTCCTGACTGATGGGTCTTGCTTGGGCACTCAGGTCAACCAATCACTGCAGCTTTGTGGGTCTGCTGTGTGAGAAAGGACGGTTGTCTCCAACTGCAGTGAACTTGGTGACCCAAGAGGTCTCTTCCAGGCATCTGTTTCTATGAATTTTTCATCAGAATGATTTGTTGCCCACCTGTCTACCGGTTCTGCCCCAGCATCATAGACCCTGCAGTACACCTGGTGGGCATGCCCCAGTGCCTTGAGCCCTATAAATGAAAGGGCACCAGCCCCAAAACACTTCTCCTGGCAGGAGTTGCAGGTCCATGGATCTGCTGGAGATCCACCCAGTAAGCAGCACCAGAGCTGGGAACCCTGAGATTCCAGGGCTTGTGGCTTCAGGTCAGACAGCAACGAAAGAGCTGTTAGGACATCTGCCAGGGAGCTAGAAACCTGAAAACCCTGAGAGTCCTGATTCTAGTCTGAAGTTAAGTCTTGGTGTCAAAGAGGAAAACAGGGTTTGTGAACCCTCGGAGTCAGGGCAGTCAAAGTTTCTAAGCACCCAGTTGCAGAGTTGATACTTCGAGCCTGGCAGCCTTGAAATAAATATTCTTGTCTGCACCACTGATATTCAGTGAGAGGTTATTTGATATTCAACACAAACATAGCTGGTATCTGAAGGGTATCTGATATCTGAAGATTGAATGCAGCTTTTAAAACAGGTCTCTGTGCACTATTGGAAATTGTACCACTAAGTGATTTTGCTTTTCAGATACTGCAGAAGTTCATGCTCTGTTAGGAGGAAGCAGCTGGAACAGTGTCTCTCTCAAGCATGATAAAGAAGATTTTTTTGTTGAGTCAGATCCCCAGCAATCTGCTGGGAAAGGATTATAGCAGCTACAGCATCGTATCCATTTAATAGTTCTAATACCACTACATGCAACAAGTTGGCGAGTTATTTTTCCTATTCCTCCCTGGGTATAACAGCCAAGCACTGCACCTGGCCTTATTGGCCCAAGGCCATATCTAAAATCTTTCTCCTTATCATACCATGATTCACTAGCAGCTAGCCGTCGTGTGAGTACAGCTGACATAAAGAGGTTTTCCCCACAGGCTGTAGCTGTAAAAAAAAAAAAAAAGAAGAAGATAAAAAGGTCACAAGTCATATAGGGCCAGATCCTGTCACTCTTACTTATACCTCAATAATTTTTCATGGATATCAGTCTAAAAATGCACAAGATTGAAACTGAGATCATTTCCATAAGATTTTGGAACCACCCTAAAGCATTAGACAGATATAAAAATTTAAATTGCCATAAAGGCGACTAATTGTAGAAGTCTGAATCCCCCTTTCAAGCTGTACCTGATAAGAGTTTCTGTGAAAGCAAAACTTTCTACAGCTTCAGAGAAAATAAAAAGAAATTAAAAGGAGAAAAATAGTGAAGCCTACCTGAATTAACCTAGACCAATTGATTTCAGGCATTTTCGTTGTGAAAAGTATGAATAATGGTTAAAAGTAAAAGATGCAGTAACTTGTTATTGGCCTTTTGATCAACAAAAAAAATTGTGATCGGCTAGAATCCAGTGAAATAATGAGGTGTCTTTCTTAACTAAATAAGTTAAGAGGGAAATGTATGTTCTGTGTAGCTAATGTAAACGTGTATATGAGGAGAGATCAAAAAAGGGAGTCGAGAATGCTTCTGGAAGGTGCTGAAACCCATGGGCGCAAGGATCCATGGATGACTGGTAAGATAACTGGTAAGTTCATTGATTTCGCTAACTGTTCTCTGTAATTTCTGCATTATCCCTTAATTGGTTAAATCCATCATTGTGTCTAATAAAGGGCTGACATCATCCAGTCCTCTGCACTCTCTCTGCCTTTCTCTTTCTCCTCAGCTTCCTGACCTTTGGGAGGAGTACTAAAACAAATGTTCAATGGTTAATGGTTCATATTAAATAACACAGAACTTTGCTTTAAAGCCCCACAGAATTGTGTCCAGATATTTTTAAGCCCTGAGATTTTTAAGGATGATGGGAATCCTAACTTTTTCAATACATGCTGAATAATTGTATATTTTCCTCTACTTTCTTTTGTGCAATGAATCTGGCATGAAGGTTGTTACTTGTGAAAGCTCATGACTCTCTAAACCAATTAGTCTGTACAGGTGCCACCCTGCCATGTGCAATGCGCTACATATTTGACACAGCCAATCTTGCTTCCTTGCCCCTAGTCCTCATTAAAAACAAGGAAGTTGTTTCAACAAATGTATCTTTATTCCAGGGTCACCTGCTAGGGACTTGCTGTATGTGCAACAGGTGGAAGCTCTCTTTGCTTCCCTGTTACTTATAAAATACTGCTTGTTGTGCAAGCTTGTTGCTTGCTCACTTGTTACTTGTAAAATGTTGTTTGTTTGGGTTGAACATAGGCATTTCAGCATATCAGAACACAGACTATTTAAGAGCAAGATTGCCAGCCTTGCTTATTTCCACAGGGTGTATCTGGGATCATATATGTGGGATCATGAGATGAACTGAGTGTGATTCAAGTTACATTACATCCATGAGCTTCTAGTCAGACTCCTGCATCTAAACTCCATGAAGTCATTTTGGCGAACAAACTATATTGCTCAATATATCATAGCATGTGCTTTTCTGTAGCAAATTCTGGTCCCACTGAATTGAATGACTTGAATGTGGGGGAAGGTGGGTCAGGATTTCACCACTAGATTGCACACTTTTTAGGTTTAAGGGCCTTCAGACCACACTGTGAAATTCCCACTTGCCATGCATATTTACAATAAATGGTCGAGTGCAACAAGGTCCTACACTCAACTGGATGGATGTTGAGGGAAGCATGGGACAAGAGGTGGGGAAGAAGAGGAAGAGGAATTACAGTCTAAGGTATGGGACATAGAGTAAAGGGGTGTAAGCAGTCTCTGAAATAGGCAGGATGAGAAGGTGGTGCAGAGGGAGCTTGTGGGAGTGGAGGGATCCAAGGAGCATGTGGTGTTTGAAATGAGCTTGGCAACAAGGTGTGTGTCTTTCCATTTGTAACCTGAAAATGGTGCGTACTGTTTTCATATTACTTGTGATACTGTACTTACTTGTTCATTTGTCCTCAGGGCTGTGCAATAAAGTTCACTGATTTGCCCAGAACTAGGCCTTCTTTGCTACCGTGGGACTCCATTGCTTAACTAAAAAAAATAAATGATGTGCACCTTGCTGTAAAATATCATCTGGACAAAGGAATGATAGTGGGCTTCTGGCTGCACAGCCCTAGAGTGGGGTGGTGACTAACCTGCAGCAGCTCAGAAGTCGTTCCAGGAACAGTCTACTTCTAAAGAAAAATCTTTATTACTTTTTCTATCCATTTTTATGTATGGGAGGTCTGGGGAAGTGAGAAAACAATTTGCATTTGCCTATTTATAACTCCAGTAAATCTTCACACTCTCTTTTGCTAGGTAAGCTGTGCTTTACAGGTGTTTGGAAAATCAAGTCCCCCCATTCTCCACCCTATCTTGTCCAGACTCCAGCCCCCTGCTCTGCAGAGAGTGGGGCAGGTGAGTGAGTTGCACCTGATTGCCTGGACTCTGCACAGAGGATGAGTGACATTCTTACTCCCTTCCACAGGGCATAGTTTACATCAGACCTAGCCTTAGAGGTGTGGATCTCAGATGTTAGAGTCTGGTTCTGAATGGTTCTTCCCTCTCTTTCTAATTAAGAATGTTCTTAACTGGGAAGAGGAAGAAAATATGAGCCATAAAGTCCAGGGAGGAGAAGGCTTAGGTGGGTGAAGTAGGACCTTTCCTTTCCCTGCATAAAAAAGACCCTCCCATGAATGAAGGTGGGTTTTGCTTAGAGATTATTTCCCTCCTTCATGATTACTCCACCATTTATTTTAAGGACTAGAGATGGGCATTGCAGCATCTTGCTGAAACAAGGCAGGAAAAGATGTGATTCCAACTGGCTTAAGAGGGCCTGACAGAGGCTCCAGGACTCTACAGCGTTGGCTGGGGTGGCTTAGTCAGCAGTGATTTTGCCTTGAGCAGGGGATGGCTACGTGAGGTCCATCCAAGCTGTACATTCCTATGATCCTTTGACTATCAGCAGTAGGACTGACAGGTAGAAGGACAGCCCTGTTGAAAAGCAGCTGAAAACATAGAGAGGCTGGTTGGATAATTCTTACCCAGTGTCAGTGGTTGTGTGAGAGCCCTCCACAACTTTCCACTCTACCTCTTACCTGTATCTAGCACTCTTATCTATTTACCAGGGCTGTGTGAAGCTTCAGTCCTGATTTGATTCAGTGGAGATCTGGCCCAATTCAGTGGCTGAATCTCCAAATCTGAATTGAATCAAAGGACCCTTGAATCTCTCCGAATCGAATTGGAACCCTCTGAATTGATTTGGAGCGATTCGGCAATTTGGCCATAAACACAGCTTTAAATGTTTTTTTTTACATACCTCAAGGTATCAGGCTGCTCGTGAATGCTGCGATGCTGGGGCGCATGGAGTGTCCCACAGAAGCATGGGGGAGGGGGGGGCTCCCCAGTATGCTTGGCAGCAGACCCAGAAGTTGGGACTGGGTCCCAGAAGTGGGGACTGGGTCCACTGGAGAGTGCGCTGCGGGCCCCACCACACCCTCCCGGTTTGGTGACTGGTGCCTCCTGGAGCTGGGGGCGGGGGGCACCCAGGGTCCCCCCATATCCAATCAGTGAGCTGAGAGAGTGTGGGAGGGCACCCTGTGTGCTCGATGTCAGTCCCAGAAGTGGACCGGAAGTACTTCTGGTCCACTTCCCTGTTCACCGCTCAGCACATGTGGCCTTCTCTCCACACTCCCATGGGACACTCCATCTGTCCCAACATTGCAGCGATCATGAGCTGTGCTGGTACCTTAAGGTTTGTATAAAAACATTTAAACTGTCTATGGCCGAATCACTGATCCTCCGAATCAGCATTGAATCTTCAGATTTGGATTCAGCCAAATCAAATTGGGGACAGTGATCTGAATCAATGAATGGTATCACTGTCCCCGATTCAGGCTGCATCTGAACTGAATAGGGCTCATTTCACACACCCTTACTATTTGCTGCTCCTGCCTATGAAGTGTGTCTGCCCTTACTATCATCACATAGAAGCCATTGTAGTATCTCCACCTCAGCCAGGAAAAGATTCAGAGGATGCATTTACAGCTGCTTGGTAAACCATGGATGCAGCCCTTCCAACTCCTAGTAACACTAAAAACATTTATAAGTGGCTTGCTATATTTTCCAATACAATTCTCTTACCTTCTTCGGCATGTTGCCAGCAGCTGGTTTCACCTAAATTGAGGGGGGGGGGGGGAACAGGATGGGAGGGAGGGGCGGTAGGCTGTGCTTGTCAACAGCATCCTTTTGCTGATTTGCCCTGGCAGGAGACAAAGCAGGAAAACCCACAGCAGGTGCCTGCACAAAGCAACATCAATAAAAAGGGCCGTGTCAGGGAGGTGCAGATGCGTACATGGTATTTGAGTGCAGTTTTGTAGGTCGCTTTTGGCTACAAGTTTGGGGTTCCCCAAGGAAGACTATTAATGTTGATAATGATCTCCACAGTGAATATTAAATGAAATTTGCAGAGGACTAATTAAGGTATAAGGATCTGAAGTCCCACAACCTTCATTTAGGACTGGAGTATCTCCGGGCAGGTTTCAGAAAGGAGTCCAAAATGAGACTTAGGTGCAATTTAGACACCCAGGTACAAAGGAGCACTTCCAAGAACTCACACGTTATTCCCATAGTTACTGCAAACTCCCCAGGCAGCTAATATTTCACCAGCAAGCCTATTTAGTTGCCAAAGATTCATCTATTGCCCACACCCAGATAAGCTATCATACTGGCTGAGCTGGGTACACAGGTATATAACTCCTCCCACTGGCCATTTGAGATTCAAAAACTAGGGCTGGATACTTTTTCACTTTACTTGCTGAAATGGCACAAAAGTAGCTGCAGCTTTTGGGTGGTTGAGCATAGTTTTAGGTTCTACTTCTCCTTCTGGTGAAATAAAATTGCCCTGTAGCTATCAGAAGTAAAACAGAGGAGAGAAGCCCTTCTGTCCCTCCTTTTAACTCAATCACGAGAACCAGGTTCTAGGCTCCTCTGATCCAGCAGAGCTGGGGGGGGGACTGCTGCAGTTTGCCCGAGGGGCCCCAGGGGCAGGCAAAGCCCAGGGAGGGGCTGCATTTGCCGGGGCTGTGAGGCTGTGCGGGGCAGGAGGGTTGCTACAGCCTGCAGCCCAGACACTGGTTACAGCAGAACCAGGGAAGGGGGTCAAAGGCAGGGGAAGGTTGTCTTTCAGGAACTGCAGAGAAGCTGCTGCTTGCTGCCCGGAGAGGCCAGGAGCACGGAGACGGGCACCAGCACTAGGAAGTGTCCACAGACCACGTGCAGGGACACAGACAGTCCTGCTCCCTGAGATACCCCACCAGGGGCAGTGCACGCAGGATCTCCAGAATACCGTGTGCAAGTGAGAGACGGTGTAAATCAGTTCTTGAGGGTTTAGTAGTTGGTATATCAATGTGCTTATTTAATGATTATTTGTTATGTTGTAAATAATTAAATCTTGTAAATAGTTTGAGAACTGTCTGCAAGGGTGTTGATTGTAAGGGGAGGCTCTCCGCTCGGGGGCACTGCAGCAGCTTCCCAGGGGGGCTGGGCAGGGCTACTGGCTACCGGGTACCCCAGGATCCCATTATTCAGGTGAGGGCACATGTAGTGTCACGCCCAGGGTTACATTTCTAAAGAATCTCATTCTCTGTGCAAGGGAGTTGAAAGGAAACCAAGTATGTGCCTGACTGAATATGAGAATGAGGAAAGAAGACTACTTTCATTCCTTTTCAATTTTTTAAATCACTTGAAGTAGTATGGGCTACCTGAGTGTTTCATTGTTCGGCTTTTTCTATCAGAAACAAAAATTCATCTTTTCAAAATAGAACTCTATGGCATAGGCTTTTTGCAGTGTCTTCGGGGATAGCGATCAAGCACTCCAGCTTCTAAAAATGTTCTTTGCAAGCTGTTAGGCACAAATGCCCTTCCATATGTCTGGAGAAGCTTGCAAAGAATACCTGAAAGCTTGCAAAGAATGATTTTCCAAACTATTTAGTTGGTCTAATAAAAGATAACACATCTACCCAAAGAACCTTGTCAGCCTCTATCCTTAGCCTTTACTCATACGAGTACCCCGTGTAAATCAGAAAGGCTGCATTCATAAAGCCTGGCAGATGGACTTCAGCTTTGTAAAAAACAGTGCTGTCTATAGATGAAATTCCTCAAATGGATGAATCAAACTGGTTATTTGATTTCAGTGGTGCATTGGCAAGAAGCAACACAATTTTTCTTGGTCAGATCATAATCAGTATGATTACATCAGTGTTTCTTTATCAGATCTCGACAGTTTGAGTACTTATCTCTATGCTTTCAAGGATTGGCTGAAAATAACAGAGAATAAATTAAACATTACTAAGCAGAAAAAAAAAAAAAAACCCAAACAGACCAACCCTAAACTATTTTCTTCTTTGCAAGTTTCCCTGAATGATTTCATTTCCCCCCTAGAGTGTTCATAAAGTCTAATTGCATACAGAAGTATTATTCAGTAAGTTCACAAGCTGTTGTCACATTAAGTGAAAGACCTCCCTTCTCCTACTAAATAAAAGCCATTGCAATATAGGGAAGTAAGGTGTTGAGGTAGGGCTTATTGGAATGACCCAAGACCGGAGTGTTGTCCTTTCATTTCCCATTTTGACTCTTCATCCCAAGAATAAGGCAGCCAGATTTACCAGTGTAATTCATTCTGTTACAGGATCATTATATTAGACACTTGGCTAGAATGGTTTAGCTGGGGATGATCTTGCCTTGAACAGGGCATTGGACTACATGACCTTATGATGTCTTTTTTAACCCTACTTTCCTATGATCCTATGAGATACCTGGCCATTCTAAACTGTGAAAGGGAAGAAAGTGGCATGAGGGATTTTTGTACTTCCTTTACATCTATGCCCATCCTTGCACCCTGTCATGTAGAGCAGGAGGCAAAACTCACTCCTGCATCTTAGGCACCCCTGGCAAAAATAAAAATGGGCACCTATTGGATTGGGTTTGTACATACTCATTGCACTCGGCTGTCTAAGAGTTCAGTGGCTCACTGTGAATCTAGAGAAGTGCTCTAAACTTGTTTAGACTCAGGGAACCCCTTGGAAAATTCCAGCTCTTAGCTTCCTTGACTATGGAAAATAATAGAGCAATTCTTTCTTTGCAGTGAACTAAGAAAGACCACAACAGGTTAGAATGTGTTTGACACTACGGATCCCTATTTGAAATCTCTGGGTTTATCTTCTGAATTATGTGTAGGTGTTTGACCACCTAACAGTGCAGCATGCCACAGCACCCTTAGAAGGATCTCACAGCACCCTAGGGTGCAGCAGCAATGCAGAGGAGCTTAAGGGAGAAAAGGGCAATAGCTACATCAGATCTCTCTTAGCCACCATTTATGGGAAGTAAACACTTTGTTTGTAAGCAATAATTTTGTCACTATAAGACATTGAACTTTCAAAACTTACTGCATAGTCCCCGGTCACAAGCTCTAGGACAGTTTCTATGTAGTGGTTCTGCTTTATAAGGTGTGTTTATAAGGCCTATAATGTTCCCTCTGAAACAATAAAATTAAAAATAACAAAATATAAAATCATTATTTTTTTACACCCACTATCTTTCATTTGCATGCACTCTGGCTATACACATCAAACTTTTTCTTTGAAATATCACAATGTGATTATCTGAGTTAACAAAAGGCATGTGTCCACACCTGTGGTTTGCTTTGAATGAACCACTGCATTTAATTGCTGACTGTGGATTACTGACTCTATCTCATGCATGTACTTAAGAGGTTTCCTGTAAGGAGACCTCAAATATTGGCTTGGAACAACTGCTTCAGAGAAAGGCCCAGGAGAAACTGTCCTCTGAGAAAACTTACTCCAAACCTTCATTTGTAAGATGTGAGCTTACACTTGGAGGCAACTACTCTGTCCTTAACCAAGCAAGCAGAGTAAATATTTGCATTTATAAGTAAAGCAAACCTGATGTGAACTTACTGGTGTTTTAATGGTTTTCTTAGATTTAAATGTTCAGGTTAGAAAAGCATGAGTCGGGTGGTTCAGTCAGGGACAGTTCTGCCTGGAGCTGGGTGTTGGACTAGATATGTGGTTTTCAACAATTTTATGCTAAAAAATACTCCAACTTGATTGCCTTTTATAATCAGGGCACAAAAGCACTGGATACAGGTGTCGCCGTGGATGTAGTCTTTCTGAACTTCAGCAAGGCCTTTGACACTGTCTCCCACCCCATCATCATGAAAAAACTAGGCGACTGTGGCATTGATGCCTACACGGTCAGATGGATTGCGAATTGGCTGAAGGGTCGTACTCAGAGGGTGGTGGTGGATGGGTCATATTCGACCTGGGGGGAAGTGGGCAGCGGAGTCCCCCAGGGCTCGGTCCTTGGGCCCGCACTGTTCAATTTCTTTATCAGCAATTTGGATGATGGGGTGAAAAGCAGCCTTTTCAAATTTGCTGATGATACCAAAATTTCGGGTGAGGTGAGCATGCTAGTAGGGAGGGAAAGACTGCAGAAAGACCTGGACAGGTTGCAAGGGTGGGCTAACAAAAACAGGATGCGTTTCAATATGGATAAGTGCAGGGTGCTGACCTTGGGCAGTAGTAACCAACAACACACTTATAAGATGGGAAACTCCCTTCTTGAGAGCATGGAGGCAGAAAGGGATCTTGGAGTCATTTGACTCCAAGATGAACATGGGCCGACAATGCAAGGTCACGGTTGGCAGGGCTAACCGGACCTTATCACATATCCACAGGTGCATCTCAAGTAGGGCCAAGGAGGTGTTCCTCCCCCTCTACGTGACACTGGGCAGGCCAGAGCTGGAGTACTTTGTCCAGTTCTGGGCGCCCCACTTCAAGAGGGATGTGGACAACATTGAGAGGGTCCAGAGGAGGGCCACCCGCATGATCCGAGGACAGCAGGGCAGACCCTACAATGAGAGGGTACGGGACCTGAACCTGTTCAGCCTTCATAAGAGAAGGCTGAGGGGGGACCTGGTGACAGTCTATAAACTTACTAGGGGGGACCAGAAGGGTTTAGGGGGGACCTTGTTTCCCCTAGCTCCCCCCAGGATAACAAGGAATAACGACCACAAGTTGTTGGAGAGTAGGTTTAGATAAGACATCCATAGGAACTACTTCACAGTTAGGGTGGCTAGGATCTGGAAACAACTTCCAAGGGAAGTGGTGCTGGCTCCTACCCTGGGGGTCTTTAAGAAGAGGCTAGATGTCTACCTGGCTGGGGTCACTTGAGCCCTATTTCCCTCCTGCCCAGGCAAGGGGGTCGGACTTGAAGATCTACAAGGTCCCTTCCGACCCTACTTCTATGATTCTATGATCTTAGACTCAAATCATCTCATGTTAGATTTGAGACACCCTTTAGAAAATGCCAGCTCTTCATTTTCACTTGATTTTTGATTATGAAAGATTAATAGAAAGCCCACAGCACAGCAGACTGTTTTTGATGCTATGGATTCTGATTTGAAATCTCTGGGTTTCTCGCGTGAATTATGTTCGCACAACTACCAGTGCTAATATTGCCTGGCACCCCACAGCACCCTTGAAAGGATGTCAAGGCTGTGCCACCCTGGTTGAGAATCAGTGAGCTAGATGATTTCTCAGGGTCCCTTAGAATCCAATTTTTTTTTTATTATTATTCTATGATTCTATTTGTATTTTCACATATTATTTCGTAATTGCTCCTATGACTATAATCACACTTAGATGTTATGATGCAAGGTATTATTGAGCTATTCCTGGGTCATACTGATAAATGAAAACAATAAGGCATGTCAACCATAAATTAAATCCATAGATAATACGTATGCAGGGCAGTAGTGGCAAACCTAATAGTACTGGTATGGACTCCAAGGACAAATAGCCTATGCACATCCAATCTGGTAAGAGTTATACCAAGCCACCTGGAGGTATAAAAACAAGTTGAAGATACAATACAATAGGTGCTTATAGCGATAATAAATAAATAAATATGTGTGTGTGTGTGTGTGTTTATTTATTTATTTAAAGAGTTAATAGGAAGCCAAGTTATGGGCATAGGTTTTTTTTTTTATTATGCAATATAGGAAAATATGTCACATCAAGTAGGAAAGGAACCATAAAAATTATATGCTCTTATACACCCTATTTTGCAGAAGGACATACAGGACGTAACAAAAAATGAAACTCAAATGAAACTCAAATAGCAAAACAGAATCGTTAGTATGTGGATACTTTAAATCAACCCTGGATGTTTTTTCTAAAAATTTGCTCAAGTTGTTTTACAAGATGCAGGAACCACAAAGTAAAATATTATCTCCTGTGAGGATGGTCAGAATCAATGTCCACGGGTGTGAGCACCTGCCCAGCCCCACAAAGATGTTAACATTTAAACCTTGATGCTCTGTTCTATAATGCCTTCAGCTAAGAGCTGATTTCACGAGGCTTAATTTTTTGCATGATCAGCTATTTTAAAAGTGCTCTGCAGCTGTGCACATGTTTTATGTCCCAGTTGTAGAGTGCTTTTAGGGAACCAACTGCACAAAAAAAAATAACTCATTCAAGAACCCTAACTTGTCTAAATGACCCTGTCAATTGTGATCACCCACCTGAAGCAAGGTGCTTAACTTTTAGAGGTTGTAGCACCTAAGTGGAAGAATCAATGCCAATGATGAGCTCGAGCAATTAGTGCAGGGGCAGGCAATTATTTTTGGGGGGGTAGGCCGCTTACTGAGTTTTGACAAACCATTGAGGGCCACATGAGAGGCAGCCAGGGGCAGATAAATATTAATATTCTAAAATTTTTAGGCCCCGCGGGCCAGATAGAATGGCCTGGCAGGTCACATTCAGCCCGCGGGCTGAATTTTGCTCACCCCTGCCTTAGTGACATTGTACAGCTGTATGAGTAAAGATCAGGTTGTACTAAGTTATATGTCTCCTACCTGAGTATAATGGACTATCATTGCTCCTGGTCTATTTGGCCCAATGCCATACACAAAGTCTTTCCTTTCATTATAACAGGCCTGAATGACATCTGACCATGCTGTTCAGACAGTTGACATGAAGAGATTTTCACCACATGCTGTAGCTGAAAATGAAAGGAAAACCATTAAAAAACCCTGGAGAAAATGGCATAAGAAAGAGCAAAAAGCATTCATTTGAAAAGAACCTTTGTTCAGAGAAGCCAGACCCTTAACATAGAAATGCTCTATGATTTTGTAGCCTGGATCATTGTCCATTATGTTTGGAAGAGTTTTATACTCACGCCAGGAAATCTGGTTCTTCCATAAACTGAACCGAGATTTCAAGTATGTGTTCATTCATGCTGGTCTTCCTTGTGAACAATACAATAAATATAGCCTTCTTGCAGAGATTGATAAATCAGGACTAATTCTTCTGAAGTTGAAAAGGGCCTAACCTTCCCCTTTAGTATTTTTTATATTTTTATGCTTGTTTGGTTGCTGGGGGGTGGGAGGGGAGGGAGGAGGAGGGCAAAGGGGCATGGTGGAGAAATGGAAGTAGGAATAAAGACTATATTTTTAAAAATATTTTTTTCTTTTTCCCAAAAATTCAAAAAAAATTGACCAGCTTCATTATGGAAAAAGACTGTGCAAAAACACTCCATGGACATGTCCTTGTTATTGTTTGTGATTGTTTAATGCTGAAATCCTATCTTGCTAAAAGCAGCCTAACTGAATATCGTGAAGTTTTACCACAAAATGTATGAGTTCATTATATTACAGTGAAGTAGATGCTCTTCATTCAGTGTATGAAATGTTTTCCCATTGACTGTGAAAGGGATTATGTTGTTTGAAAAATGTTCATGTAAGTTGATATTGATAGTTTTACTTACTAGTTGTTCTTTCACTATCAGGACTCTGAGAGAAAGTACATGCATCTTCCCATCTTTTAGCATTTGCTTGTGCAGCAGCACTCCATTCCTTAATGAAAGGTAAAATATTAGCTAGTCATTTACTGCTACAAATCCATACTGGAGGATGTACACTTGGAAATCACAGTTTCAGTGTTTAAAAAAGGCCTTATCACAGCTCCTTCTCTTTCATTTAGGCTAAGTACAAACACTCAAAAAGCCTGAGGCTGAGTTGATTCAATCTTTGCAGATTAGTGTAAGCTGCAAAGAATGAACTGAGAAGCAAGTGAACAGACATTCACTTTTGGTTCCAGAAATGCGGCCACATGCCTGCAGTGGCCCAGGACAGAAGCCATAGGGTGCTAGAGCACAGTTCCTTGTTCTGCTGGAGCAGACAGCTTGGGTCAAGACCAGCCTAACTACCCTGCAAGAGGGATCTTGCAGGGGAGGTAAAAAACATCCTGGGATGCCAGGGGACTGTGAGTTAACTTGAATCTGGATGGGATCTGTGTCAGAAGTTTAATAAACTGATTTAACTTAAATCAGTTAATTCTGATACTACATCCACGTCTATCTTAAGTCAGGTTTGGCCATTTTGAAAAAGGTTTATGTGCAATGAAGGGTTTATGTCCAATGAACTGCTGTGTTACAGATTTGAACCAATTTCTGATCACTTAAACCATGTATGTGTAATTTCTGTCCTGAACCTTACAGGGTTCCTTCCATTTCAAAGGACACCTATTGAGTGTTTTTGCACAGTGATATACTGTGACATTGCAGGTCTTCTAATGTCACTGACAGGCTCTACATTTTTTTATGAATTGCATAGCAAAATGTATTTTACCTTCCTCAGCATGTTGCTAGAAGAGGGCTTCACTTGTCTCGTGAGGGTGTTATGTTTGTTCACAATCACTTGCTGTAGTATGTATGTAGTTGCCAGAGCATCATAATCTGGCAGAAGTTCCTAAATGGAAAGAAAATACAATTATTATTCTCATTGATTTTGTATTTGATGGTAGGATTCTAAAATATTTTACAAGGAAACTTAGGAAATGATCCACACGTGTGGCTTTATGAACATAATTAATTTATGAAATCTTAGACTTATTTGTATTAGAATTTTCTCTTTGTCAGTGTACATTTCTGTATATTATTAATGCTGCTGCTGTTATTGTTGTTTATACCCATTGTGGACTTTGATTGGCTGAGGGCCTATGGTATCCCCACCCCTTGTTCCTGATTGGCTATAAAGATTGTCCATCATATTTCCCTGCCCTTCGCTGCTAATTGGCTGAGAGGTCTGTCCATCATGTGGCCCTGTCTCTCACTGGTGATTGGTGGAGTGGGGTGGGGCTGTATGATGAACAGCCCTTGCAGCTAGTCAGCCGTGAGCTGCAGGGGCAGCAGTCATCTTGGGCTGCCTGTCTTGTGAGCATCCTCCCCACCCCACCTCCCCTCATGGGTTGTGCAGCTAGGCCTCAATATGGTGAGGGCTGCTAGTTCCCTCTGGGGATCCAAGGTTTTATTTTCAGTAAGTTTTTTTTCCCGAGAGATTGCATGGATTTCATGGGCAATGCTGAATTTATCAATATCCACAAATATGTGAATTCAGTAGATCCCTCGGTATAACAAGATGAAATATTTAACAGGTGCTGCAGATCTCAAACACAAAAACCTCAAGGGAATATAGTTGCAACCATACCAAAAAATGTTATATAGACATGGTAGAATTAAGCAACATCAACAAGAGGAATTGGATATTGCCAGGGCAAGTGCAAGGAACAATGGTTTCATTTGAACTGAATGCTAGAGCTCAGGTTAATATTTTATGAGTTCATGATTATAGACAATTAAAATTAAGTTTAAAAACTGAGTCCAATAAACATCAACATAACGGGCTAGTCAGTGATTCTCTAGAGATGCTACAAAGATTCTATAACTGGCTATTAACCACTGATTCTATGAAGTGGAATCCACTATATTAACAGTTGAGCAATGGGATAGGATCTGGAAATCACTTTGGAAAACATCTAATTTATTACAGTTAAGATTTTTGTCAGAACAAGGTATTAACAGGCTTTATTTGACCCCAGAAAGATTATTTAAAGCAAGTCAAGATGACTACGGCTGGTGATCTGGAAGCCAGGCTGGGTTTCTTAGTCATATTTTATTCTTTTGTCCTAAGATTACTAGTTTTTGTCTTAGCATCTGTGTCACACTTTTGAAAATACTTAAAAAGAGCTTGGTAGCATCACCATATTTATGCATATTGAGGATTATGGATTCATTACCATTGTGTGTGCCTGGGAAAAAATGGCTGGACTGCATTCCAGGGTCCTTCCCGGTACCCCTCGGACAGTGTTGTTCAGGGACACCTGACTTCA
Organism: Alligator mississippiensis; assembly: GCF_030867095.1. Taxonomy (NCBI): domain Eukaryota; kingdom Metazoa; phylum Chordata; order Crocodylia; family Alligatoridae; genus Alligator; species Alligator mississippiensis. Next base: position 10,951,291 of record NC_081824.1, on the reverse strand, counting down.
CTGAACTTTGTAGAAAGAGAAGCTTGCTGTGTATCAGGCATCAGAGGGGACTGCCGATAAGTTGCTAATGCAAATTGCTTTTGTCAACAATGGGAACAATCTTCAGGGCCAACAGTGGTGATTGGTGGTCATAGGTTTCATAGGTTTCATAGGCATTAGGGCTGGAAGGGACCTCGGAAGATCATCGAGTCCAGCCCCCCGTCCAAAGGGCAGGACGTCAGCTGGGGTCATAGGATCCCAGCAAGATAAGCATCCAGTTTCATCTTGAAGGTGTTCAATGAAGGCGCTTGAACAACCTCCGGTGGCAGGCTGTTCCAGACCTTGGGGGCTCGGACAGTAAAGAAATTCTTCCTTATGTCCAGCCTGAAACGATCTTGTAGTAGTTTGTGACCATTCGTCCTCGTCATCCCTTGGGGCGCTCTGGTGAACAAACGTTCCACTAGATACTGGTGGTCACCCCTGATAAACTTGTAGGTGGCCATCAGATCACCCCTGAGCCTGCGCTTTTCCAGGCTAAAGAGCCCCAGGGCTCTCAGTCTGTCATCGTAGGGTCTGCTTCCGTGACCTCTGATCATGCGCGTGGCTCTTCTCTGGACTCTCTCAAGCTTCTCCACATCCTTTTTGAATTGTGGAGCCCAAAACTGGACGCAGTACTCCAGCTGCAGCCTCACTAAGGCCGAGTACAGCGGGAGAATGACGTCCCGGGATTTGCTTGAGAAGCATCTATGGATGCAAGCCAGCGTTTTGGTCGCTTTACTAGCCGCAGCATCGCATTGCAGTCTCATGTTCATCTTGTGGTCAATGATGACCCCCAAGTCTCTTTCTTCCATAGTGCTAACCAACATAGCACTGCCGAGCCTATAAGGATGCTGCAGGTTTTTCTTCCCAAGGTGGAGAACCTTGCATTTATCGGTGTTGAACACCATCAGATTCTCATCCGCCCACTTGCTGAGCCTGTCCAGGTCAGCCTGGATCATCCGCCTGTCTTCTGGTGTGGATGCTTTGCCCCAAAGTTTGGTGTCATCGGCGAACTTGGCCAGTCCGCTTCTGACTCCAGTGTCCACATCATTAATGAAGATGTTGAACAGTATGGGTCCAAGGACAGAGCCCTGGGGGACCCCACTGGTCACAGGACACCACGATGAGTGACTTCCATCAATTACTACCCTCTGGGTCCAACCCCGGAGCCAATTTTCCAGACAGTGGATCGTGGGGGACCCAAGGCGACAATTGGCCAGTTTCTCCAAGAGACGATCATGGGACACCAGATCGAAGGCTTTTTTGAAGTCAAGATATATGACATCAATCTCTTCTCCCTTGTCCAGGTGATAGGTCACCTGGTCGTAGTAGGAAATGAGATTGGTCAAGCAAGACCTACCCGCAACAAACCCGTGCTGGCTATCCCTTAAGATGTTGGCGTCGGCCAGTCCATTAAGGATGGCCTCCTTAATAAACTTTTCTAAGATCTTCCCCGGGATAGAAGTCAGGCTGATGGGCCTATAGTTAGCCGGATCCACTTTCCTCCCTTTCTTGAAGATAGGCACCACGTTGGCCTTCTTCCAGTCTTCGGGCACTACACCAGAGCACCAAGAGTTTTCAAAGACCCACGCTAGAGGCTGGGCTATGATGCTCGCCAGCTCCTTGAGTACCCTGGAGTGAAGATTGTCAGGGCCGGCTGACTTGAAGGTATCCAGCTTCTCAAGATGTTCCTTCACAAAGTCAGCATTAATGGAGGGCAGGGTATCACCCTCACCCGGACTTCCCGGCCCTGTAGCAGGCACGGGCGTCCCATGGGGCTGATGAAAGACCGACGCAAAGTACCTATTTAATAGGTTGGCTTTTTCCTGGGCGTCAGTTGTCAGTTGCCCCATCTGGTTCAGCAGGGGTCCAACGATGCCCCTGCTTTTCCTCCGGCTCCCCACATATCTGAAAAAGGACTTTTTATTGTCCTTGATGCTCAAAGCTAGCTGGAGTTGAGTTGCAGCCTTGGCTTTCCTGGTCTGCTCCCTACAGGACCGGACCAGTGCAGAATAATCCTCCTTGGAGGTGACTCCCATCCTCCATCCTTTGTAGGCCTTTCTTTTTAGCCTCAGGAGGTCTGCTAGGTCCCTGGAGAGCCAGGGGGGCTGCTGTGCCCTCTTGCTGCCTTTCCTCCGAGATGGAATAGACTTAGTTTGTGCATTGAGGATCGCTCCCTTGAGGAGCAACCACTCTTCTTGAACTCCCCTCTCCCTGTGGTCACAGTCCCTTAGGGCCTTACTGACAAGCCTCCTGAGCTTGTCAAAGTCAGCTTTCCTGAAGTCAAGGACTTGCGTGTTGCTGACTGACTTGCCAGCTTTTCGGCGGATGGTGAAGGTGATCAGCTTATGGTCGCTGTCACCCAGCTTCCCATCGATCACTAGGTCGCCGACTAGGTCCCCCCAGTAGCCAGCACCAGGTCAAGCAGCGTTTTGCCTCTCATTGGCCCATAGACTTCTTGAGTCAGGTAAAGGTCATCCACGTACGAGAGGAAGCTCTGCGACAGCTCAGATTTTGCTGAGCGATCCTCCCACGAGATGTCTGGGTAATTGAAGTCACCCATGACAACCATGGTCCTGGAGCAAGCTGCCTCAGCCAGTTCCTGGGCAAACTCCTGGTCTAGCTCAGGACTTTGGGTGGGAGGTCTGTAATAGACTCCCACCATTGTGTCCCCTGTGCCGTGTTCCCCACGGATTTTAACCCAGAGGGTCTCCAGCCATCCACCCTGGTCGCCAATATCGGCTTGCAGGGACGCGTAGCTTTCCTTAACATAGAGAGCTACACCCCCGCCCCTTTTCTCTACACGATCCCTCCTGTACAGGGTATAGCCATCTATCCCCGTGGTCCAGTCATGGGTGGAGTCCCACCAGGTCTCCGTGATCCCTATGACATCGTAATTGTTTGCACTGAGCAGGAGGATGAGCTCCTCCTGCTTATTCCCCAAGCTCCTGCCATTTGTGTACAGGCAGGCAAGTGCCCCCTGGGGGGCTCCTTCCTTGCCCACAGATTTTACCAGGGCTGGGGCTGGGGTGGGCTCCCTTGAGTGCCGTGATCCGCTGGCTTTGCAAGGATTGTTCAGCGGGCCAGCAGTGGCGGTAGCCCCCCCATCCCCCAGTGGGCTTAGTTTAAAGCCCGGTGGAGCAGGTCAGCCAGTCTGGCTGAGAAGAGCCTCCTCCCTAGGGGAGAGAGGTGGAGACCATCTCTTCCCAGCAGCTCGCTGCCTCTCTCGCCAAAGAGCGGGCTGTGGTCATGAAAGCCAAAGCCTTCCTGACGACACCAGCGCTGCAGTCTTTGGTTGACCACATAGATCCTCCTGTCCCTTCTCAGCCCATAGCCTGAGACTGGGAGGATCGACAAGAACACCACCTGTGCCCCCAGACCCTTAAGCCCCGCTCCCAAATCCTTGTAGCGCCTCATGACCTGGCTGGGAGTGCTCCAAGCCGTGTCATTGGTGCCCACATGAATAAGGAGCATGGGATAGTGGTCTGTGGGTTTGAGGAGCTTGGGGATCCTCTCCACAATGTCCCGGATGTGGGCCCCTGGGAAGCAGCAGACTTGCCGGGCTAAGGGGTCAGGGTGGCAGATTGGCCCCTCCGTTTTGTCTTGGGGAGAGCAGGGGCGGGAGTTGCAGTTAGGCCCATGTTGCCTGTGGGGGCCGGCAACTCAGCAGGCTCTGCTGGGGCAGCAAGAGGTGCATACCTGTTGCTCAGTTCTGGTGGGGGAGGGGCCTTGGTGCAGCAGGCCTTAGCGCCCTTGACCACCTTGGTCCATGCCCCTGGCTGGACACAGCAGGAGGTCCCAGAGTCCTCCTCTGGCCTGGAGGGAGACTGTGATCTACCCTCTGCCTCCCGGGGGAGAAGGGCCTGGCAGTAGGAGTCTACCTCTAAACCAGAATGACCGTTAGGCAGCTCCAAAACTCTTGCATTAATTGTACAGGTCATATTAATTGGGGGCTTGGACAGTAAAGAAATTCTTCCTTATGTCCAGCCTGAAACGGTCTCGTAGTAGTTTATGACCATTCGACCTAGTCGTCATCTCCTTCAACATGGGGGCAATATTCATTCTAAAATATTCTAAGAAAAACATATTAGTGTGCATTTTGTCCATGGTTTATGAAAGCTGCAAAGTCACCACCAGCATCCCAGTTCTGGGTGACAAGATACATGATTCAAAGACACTTAGGCATGTCTACATCTCCTGAGGAAGGCCACAGTGAGGAAAGTCCTGCCTTCTCCTTGCATAGCATCCCCTCGTATGGATGTAGTAAAGCTCTATTTTTATCTGCAAAATGGCAGTCAAATTCATTTTTTATTTTCCTTAACATTAATGTATATCACTGCACAGGCTTTATTTTACTTGCAGATACTCTGTACTAGGTAATATCCAACTTGTGAGAAAAATGTTTAAAGATATGGTAAGGAGACAGACTCTGTTCCTTAAACAGAATACTGCCCAAACCACCAGGATGCAAATGGGAATTTAAATTGCAATATGTATCTTATTTTATGCCTTATCTATGTGCTGTTTTACTATGTTAACTCCATTCCAATAACACCATCAGGACAGTATATTTTAGTAATTATCCTGGCGGTTCAAAAATAGCAGACTTTATTTTAAAACCACCAAACCAACAGGTTGGTTGTGTTGAATTTGTATTTCCTGTCATTGCATATTTTGGAAGGGCCAAAATGTCCTTTTCTTTAGAGTTAATCTGTACTGCTGTGTTTTGTTGTGTTTTTGGAATGTATTGTTTATTATAAGTTAATACCACGCTTAATAAGAAATGTAAGAACTCAAGTCACAAAGTGTTCTTACAGAAAAGAGAAACATGAAATTACCCTGAAGGTTTAATTTCTCTTATCTTGATCTGCAACAGGACACATCAATTTAACTGGCCAACAGAGGTTGGGGTTCAAGGGGTTGGCCAAAACCATAGTAGCATAACTAATAATCCCTAAGCATCACCCTGTCTTTTTCTTGGAAAGTTGCTATATACGAATTTTCTGGACATTATATGGTCTCTTCATAGAGTGACCATACATCCCATTTTTGCCAAGGAAGTCCCACTTAAACACCTACCCAGGTGTCCCATTGAAATGCTCATCCTATTTTCAGTGGGATACCTAAGACACCTGTTTAACCCAGGACTGCCCCAAAACTGGAATTGCACCAAAACCCTCCCTGGGTGCTGTCGTGTGGTATGCTTAGTTGATACTGGACCTCAGGTCCAGCTGAGCATGCTGGGTGGGGGTTGGGAAGAGGGGAAGTAAATCTCCTGTTTGAGATCAGGGAAATATGGTCAGCTTATCAATATGGTTGTGCAAAGCTGAACTGAATCAGAGACAGTGATCCAAATCAACAGATCGAATCTCTGCCCCCAATTCGGGCCAAATCTGAATCAAATCGCCCTACTTATCAACCTGCCTAGGCTGACTGGAAACAGATATGCTCCCAGGCAGTATCTATGAGTGTGGTAATGTGCAGTTATTATTGCACTATAAATTTAGTACCTGTATTTCCAGGTACTAGCTAAATGCACAGTAGTCTAATTTCTGTTACAGTAAATGCCCCACATGTGTAGACTGTGATGCTTGACTGCACAGATTAATCTACTGCATAATGAAGTGTCTCCTGTAGACGCACCTACTAGGAGGGTACTAAAACACTGGAAGAGGTTACTCAGACAGGTTTTTGACTCTCCATCCTTGGAGATTTATAAGACCTGGCTAGACAAAGCCTTGGCTGGGATGATCTATTTGTGGATGGACTAGCTGTCCACCTGAGGTCCCTTCCAACCCTATGTTTCTATGATCACTTCAAATCATTTACCTTAGTATAAATCCCCAAAGCAGAGTAAAGGGGCCTTAATATAAATGAAACTCTGGTGCAATCTGGGGGGCAAAAAGAGTGTATGGTAGAATTTAGTTTGGTAAAATAGGTACCTAAATGGGACTTAAAGGTACAAGAGTTATTTAGGCACACATTTTAAATGGTGCTCAGTCACAGTTCTGCTGAGGACTGTTGTACCTATCATTTTTACATGCCATCCCATAAATGGAATGAAAAGTAACTGAGTCCTCGTTATCCATGCATTGCATGGAGACACTTAAGAGCTTTTTGATCAGTGTTCACAGCAGCTAGTCAGCACATTATACTGGGAGACACACTGGCTGGCCAGCAGGGAGTGTAGAAGCAGATAAAACAGAAGGGAAGGTGAAAGTAAACTTTTATTTGCTATCACAAATTATTTTGATCAAAATGCCTACACCTGCAAATGAAGATTAATGAAGAAGCATTAATATCTCCCATAAATTAATTATTTTTTGAAACAACAGGTGATGCAACTTTTCTTCCCTCTCCTATATAGTTTTTATCCTGTCCAATCAAAAACTGTCACAATGTAAATATGCAAGGAGGAGGAAGCAAGACAGGGCAAAACTTATGTCCCTGCAAAAATTACTGGAAATTCCACTTAGTATTAAACCAATCTTTAAATGGCCTACTCAGGGCCAGTAATGGCAGATGTAATAGTACTTCAATTTACGCCTAGGACAAAAGCAACGTCCAGTTTGGTAAGACTTATACCAGAATACCTGGTGAGATGCATATAAAAATATGTGGGTGTGATGTGATATGGTATTTCAAATTAAAAATACTCATTATTATAAGCAGAAGGCAGGGCAGAGTGGCACCTTGGAGATTTACTGATTCAGTGAGGCATAAGCTTTAATAGGCCAATACAAATATATTCCCCTTTTAACCAGAAACTCTCTAAGGCAGTGGTTCTTCACCACTTTAGACTTAAGGCACTCCTCATCAAATTCAAGACACACCTCCATAATTTTTGTGAATTGATCAGCACCCCCTTTCAAAAACTGCTGGTAATTTATTGATCATAGTGCTTATCTTCTTGCAGGGGAGCCAGGCAGTGGGGACAGGAGACCAATCTGAGTCTGGGCGTATCTGCTTTTTTCATCACATGTAAGTTATCTCCACACGGCACCTAACGTGTCATGGGAACCTGGCTCTGAATCACTGCTGTAAGGTGCCACCCTACCTTCTGCCTAACTTCAGAGTAACACAGCTAAACAACTCCGTCTAATCTCTATTTTAAAATATAATTGTAAACAGTGGGTGCATCTGTACATGTGCTTTACTTGGGAGGGGACTAATTATCTCTGCAGTAAAATTTCACTGTCTAAACATGTGCTCTTATTAGGACATTGTAAATTAACTCCAACATTGGATCATACTGTCAGAGACAGTACTAGGTGGAGTAATTACATGCACTGAAATGCAAGTGTAGACAGTGACAGGGGCTGGCTGGGGCAAGAGGGTGCTGTAGTGTGGGGGCTGCCTGCTGCCTAGCCCTGCACTTTAGCACCCTTATGCCCCAGCCAGCCCCTTGGCTGCCCAATGCTACCCAGAGCTGGGGTGACCCCCGAAGACCTCCTGCCAACTAGTGTGGCCTTCATAGAGGACAGCCCAGTTGTCCTCTGTCCTCTGTTGATACAAAACCTGATGGCCTGTTATACAAAACCTTATGGCCTTGAAGAGAAAAATAGAGGAAATAAAGGCATCAGGTTTTGTATCAATAGAGGACAGAGTAGCAGAAAACTGGAATGTCCTCTATGATGGCCACCCTCCTGCCAGCATGGGGCTGTTCAGCCTTGCCTCAAAGTGCTGTGGTCCTGTCTGCATGTGCAGCTAAACCTGGGACACAAACTGCACTGAAGTTTAGCACATCACCTGGTGAGATTTACAATTGCAGTCATAGGTGCTGACTCCACGGGTGCTCTGGAGCTCAAGCTCCCACTGAAAAAGTTAGCAGGTATTCAGCACCCATAAGCCACATGGCCACCAATGCCCCAAGAAAAGAGTCTGGAGGCAATCCAGGGCAGGGGAATTCCTCCAGAGGCCTGGGATCACATGCCATGAGGACCCTGCTCTCATTGGCCTGGGGCTGGACAGAAAACTTAAGAACAAGCCAAAAAACAGACTGCCATTCAGCTTCCCCCAGAGAGGGCAGAACACAAGAGCAGGAAGCTGTGCAACCCATGTGGATACACGGGACCAGGATAGCCTAATGAAGGAGTTTCAGAAGAGCTGGGATGAGACCCAGTGACTCAGTGAGGACCAGGCAGACCCAGAAAAGAGAAAGCTAAGAGAAGCTCATGGCTGGGATCCTAAAGGCCAGATAGTCAGCCCAGAGGCTGGGTGGAGAAGGGATCTGCACCTCAAGACCCACCAGCACCCACCGGCAAAAACCAAAGTCAGTGCCTATGATTGCAGGACAGATTAATCAGCACTTTCCATGTGTGCAAAGATTAACTACTAAAGCCTCACAACACCTTTACAACATCTTCTAGACTGGATCCTCTACCTTCCCTGTTTCCTGTGTGACAATTTAAGGGTTATGCTATATATCCAGAAGATTGAATTCAGCTGTTCAAACAGGTCACTATGTGGTACTGGAAATTGTACCACTGAGTGATTTAGACTCTCCAATAGTGCAAAAGCTCATGTTGTGTTCATAGATTTCATAGATGCTAGTCTTGGAAGGGACCTTTGAAATCATCGAGTTTGATCCCCTGCTCTGGGCAGGAAAGAGCACTGGGGTCAAGTAACCCCAGCCAGGTGTTAGGAGGAAGAAGATGGAATAATGTCTCTTTCAAGCATGATAAAGAAGATTTCTTTGTTCAGTTAGATTTGCAAGAACCAGAGTCTGGTGGGAAGGGATTATAGTAGATACAGCACCATATCCATGTACTAGTTTGAACACCACTACAATGCAGCAAATTGGGTAATTATTCCTGCCTGGATATAATGGCCAGTCCCTACATCTGGCCTTATTGGCCCAAGGCCATATCCCAAGTCTTTCACCTCATCATACCATGACTGACCAAGGCATGCGTGCAGTTGACATACAGAGGTTTTTCCTATTGGCTGTAGCTGTAGAAAAAAAGACAAAAAAGGCACAGGACATATAAAGCCAGATCCTGTCACTGTTACTTTCAACTGAGTATGTTGTCATGGATAAGTCTAAAAATACACAACATGAAAACTGAGATCATTCCCATAAGATTTGTGAACCGCCCTATAGAATTTGATGGGTATAAACATTTTTAGCTGCCATAGAGGTGACTAATGGTAGAAGTCTCAGACCCACTTTGGGGCTTCAGCTCAGAAGAGTTCCTGCGAAAGCAAAACTTTCTACAACTTCAGAGGAAAAGAAGAGTAGAAAAAACGGGTAAAGAAATAGTGAAGCCTACCAGAATTAACCTAGGCCAAGTGCTTTCAAGTGTGTTTTCTTGAAAGAATAATAGTTAAAAGTAAAAGAGCAGTAATTGATGTTCACATTTTGATAAGTAGAAAATAAAGATATGTGATCAGGTAGATTCCAGGGAAATAACAGTGTATCTTTGTTGACTGAATAATGCATGTTATGTGTAGCTGATGTAAACATGTATAAGAGGAGAGATCAAAAGGGAAGTTGAGAATGGTTTTGGAAAGTGTGGATAGCAATGGCTGCAAGGAGCCGTGCATGACTGACCAGTGCCTTCACTGGCCTTCCTAATAAGTGGTAAGATAATTTACTTCACTGACTGTTCTCTGTAATCTAATGCTTTATTGCTTAAATGATTAAATCCATAATTGTGCTGTCTAATGAATGGTTGAGTTCATTTGGTCCCCTGAACTCTCTTTCCCCTTTTCTTTCTCCTCAGCTCCTGACTTTTGGGAGGAGCAAGATGGAGCTGTAACACTAAACCAAATGCTACCAAAGTTTTACGGTTGACATTAAATAACATAGACCTGGATGGGCGATGTAGGTTATGGCCTATGAAGACTCATGACTCTAAACCATGCTGCCCCGTCTTCTGCTATGTGCAATGCACATCTAATTTGACATAACTATTCTTGCTGCCTCTTCTTTAATCCTCAAAAAAATCCAAGGAAGTTGTTTCAACAAGTGTATCTTTATTCAAAAGTCACATCAGCACTAGGTACTCTCTGTATGTGTGTCAGGTGAAAGTTTGGGTTGAACATAGATACTTCAGCCAGTCACAACACAGGAGGTTTTGGAGCGAGATGTCAGCCCTGGCTTATACCCATAAGGTGTACCTGGGATCATAAAATGAACTGAGTCTGATTTAAGTTAGAGCACATCCATAAGCTTCTGGTCAAACTCCTACATCTATACTCCATGAAGTCATTCTGATGAACTAAACTATATTACTAAGTACGTTATAGCATGAATTTTTCTGTAGCATATCCAGGTCTCTCTGAGTAAAGTCACTTGAATGAGGGTTTGGGGGGGGGGGGGGGGTCAGGATTTCACCACTAGATTGCATACTTTTTAGGTTTTGGCTCCCGGTCTTCAGACCTATCTGTGAAACCCCAGCTTGCCATGCAAATTTAGTGTAACTAGGCAAGTGCACTAAGAGCCTACACACAACTGGATGGATGTTCAGGGAAGCAGGGGACAAGAGGGAAGGAAGAAGAGGAATGACAGTCTTAGGTATGGGAAATAGGGTGAAGGGGTGTAAGCAGTCTCTGAAATAGGCAGAGGGAGCTTGTGGGAATGGAAGGACCCAAGGAGTCCCTGGTCTTTGCAATGAGCTTGGCAATAAGGTGTGTGACTTTCCATTTGTAACCTGAAAAAAACTGCATACTGTTTTCATATTGCTTGTGATACTGTACTTACTTGTTCCTTTTTTGTCCCTGGGGCTGCAGGATATAGTGCAGTGCTATGTTTAGCACTGAGCCTTCCTTGCAGCCATGGGACTCTATGCCTTAATGAAATAAGAAATCACACACGTGCACCTGGCATTAAGCTATCATCTGGACAGAAGGATGGACACTGGGCTTCATGCTGCATACCCTGATGGGGGTGGTGATATAGTTTAGTCAAGGACAATTTTGCCTCAACCAGGGGATTGAACGGGATGACTTTGTGAGGTCCCTTCAAACTGTACATTCCTATGATCTTTTGACTATCAACAGTAGGACTGACAAGTGGAAGGAGAGCCCTGTTGAAAAGCAGCCTAAGACAGAAATAGGCTAGCTGGACAATTCTCAGCCAGTGTCAGGGATGAGAGCCCTCCACAACCTTTCACTCTACCTCTTCCCTTCATCTAGCACTTTTATTATCTATTTGTCAGGGCTGTGTGAAGCTGCTCCTGAGTATGAAGTCTTTCTGTCCTTATCATCGCTTAGAAGCCATTGTGGTATCTCTACCTCAGCCAGGAAAAGATTCAGAGGACTCATTTACAGGTACTTGGTAAACCACAGCAAACGTGCAGCCCCTCCAACTCCTAGGAACAATGACAACATTTATGAGTGGCTGGCTACATTTTCAAACACAATTATCTTATCATCTTCAGCAAGTTGCCAGCAGTTGGCTTCACCTATGTTGGCGGGGGGGTAGTGGGGGAATGGGATGAGGGGGGAGAGGTGGACTGTGCTTGTCAACAGCATCCTTTTGCTGATTGGCCCTGGGAGTTAAGAAAGCAGGAAAACCCACAGCAGGTGCCTGCACAAAGCAACATCAATATAAAGGGCCGTGTCAGGGAGGTGCAGACGCGCACATGGTATTTGAGTGCAGTTTTATAGGTCGCTTTTGGCTACAAGTTTGAGGTTCCCCAAGGAAGGCTATTCATGTCGATAATGACCTCCACAGTGAACGTAAAATTAAATTTTCAGAGGACTAATTGAGGTAGGAGGATCCCAACTCCCATTACCCTTCTGTTAGGACTGGAGTATCTTTGGGCAGGTTTCAGAAAGGAGTCCAAAATGAGACTTAGATGCAATTTAGACACCCAAGTACAAGGAACACTTCTAAGAACTCACACGTCATTCCCAGAATTAATCAAACTCCCCAGGCAGCTAATATTTCACCAGCAAGCCTATTTAGTTGCCAAGGATTCATCTATTGTCCACACCCAGATAAGCTATCATACTGGCTGAACTGGGTACACAGGTACATAACTGCTCCCACTGGCCATTTGAGATTCAAAAACTAGGGCTGGATACTTTTTCACTTTACTTGTTGAAATGGCACAAAAGTAGCTGCAGCTTTTGGGCAGTTGAGCACAGTTTTGGGTTCTACTTCTCCTTCTGGTGAAATAAAATTGCCCTGTAGCTGTCAGAGGTAAAACAGAGGAAAAAAGCCCTTCTGTCCTTCCTTTTAACTCAATCACGAGAACCAGGTTCTAAGCTCCTCTGATTCAGAAGGAATTTGAACTTGACTCTTCTGCTTCCCAGGCCATGAGCAAGGTGTTGACACAGACCCTGTCCAGAACTCCTCTTGATGTTGTCTCACTACACTCTGCATTGAATAGCCATTGGAGAAATAGCATTAGGCAAATTTACTCTCCGTTACATGTCCTTCTCTGGGTTGTCCAGTGGGACAGTTTCAAGACATGGGCATGGCCTTTTGGTTAGAGCATTTTTTCTGGGAAACAGAGGTTCAAACTTGCTGTACATGAGGTGTGTTTTAGGGGTGGGGGAGGAAAGAATCTAGCTTTCCTTTTGCATGGACAAGTGCCCAAACCTGCGAGGTAAAAGGCTGGAGAGATTGGTGCCTCCTTCTTCAGATCTAACACCTAGAGTACAAAAATAAAGAGTTCAAAAATAAAGAGATTACTGATCGTGTGGTACTCAGATATGTGGGAATGGGATAGACAGACAGACAGACAGATAGATAAAGTTCTTTATTGGTGGTGATGGGCTAAAGTCAACACTTGCATAGCATATGCTGCACATGAAAAGCTGCATTGTGTGCTGACGCCAGCCTGTTTAGAGAATGCAAGCAATTGCTCATTCTATTAAAAGAAGTATCAAGGCAGGGGATTTACCAGTCAGTGGGAAATGCTCACTCCAGGTCAGGATTATCTCTTCATCTGCATAACCCAGTTCCTGTTTCATTAAGGTGTGGCCACTTCCCAGAGATGTGCCATTCAATTTGGCAAGCTAGCACCAAGCCAATCAATATTTTAGCAGCTCACAGTGTAGTATGTAACAAGGCCCATACAGGTGGGCTGACTCCTGCATCTCTGCAGATATCAAACCCTACACATCCTTGCCTCTCACATATAGTCCTGGGCCATCATGGCTACAGCATCACTCTAATGCTAAATATTTTTATTTGAGCCTTAGTAATGAGCAGATTTCTTTTTTAATATTGACAGTGGATACACTATGCTACTCCTGCATTTTGAAAGAAAGCCTGGGGATCCAGATAAAACCTTGATAAATCCTGACATAAGTGAATCATGAAAGCAATGCAACCAAGGGCATCTTGTCATCTGTTTTCTACAAAATCAGAAAATCTCCAATCTCAAAATTTGACTTGAAAAGCCACAAAAGTCAGCTTGAAACTCCTCAACCAGCAAAATAGGAATAGCGTTAAGATAACTACTGATATGTAAACCATACCAATCCTGCCTAAACTAAAAAAAATATATTTTTAAAATGCACTTGCAAATACATTTTAGCATCCTAGTATACAAACAATTCAGTTCACCTGAAGCAGTTAACCCTCATCAAAATTACATCTGGCCCTATTTACACTGCAAAATTATATCTGAATAGCTATCATATATTTTTTTTTTAAATGCAACTTTTTTATTGTATACATATTTATGCAGTGTCAGAAAAAAATGTGTTGATTTTCCTTTCTGCCTTTCATAGGTGCCTGTGCATATTTGGTACAAAAACAAATAAGAATAATATTTAAAATATTTTGCACCTGTATAAATACTTTACAAAGTTGTGTGCCATCAAAGAATCATTCCTGAGAAATGCAAAAAAGAAAACTGTAGTTAAGTTGGCTGTGCTACTTATTTATGTGTGGTCTGTTTGCCTACACACACATGCACATGCACAAAAAGCATATGGTATGTAATGCAATTGGTAATAAGTTACATTGAGTTGTATTATCTAACCTAGATGATGGCCTTTGGAATGAGTTGTGGGTGTTTCACTTAAAAAAAAAAAAAAATCATCATATTGAATTAAGAACCAACAAGACATTGACTAATCAATATATACATTAGGCAGCATGGTGTATAAGCTTAAAAACCACTACCACATTATTGAAAAGTGATGGGTGGGGAGGAATCTGAATACTTGGTATCCACAGGAAGTTTGACCTAGCCTGTACCAGAACCCAGTACCTATAGGCCTCTCTTCTAACTTCCAACCCCTAATGCAAGTGAATGGGTCAGATGGGACGAGAAAGACAGCATGGAGCTGCTGACTTTACAGATTTTTGCCCTGATAAAGAACTCAGAACTTCTGAAGTATTAAACACTGGGATGTCAAAGAGGCAGACTAGACTTGGAAGGGAAAGGCAACTTCCACATCATCGCTGGAAAGTGGGCCACTGGGCAGCCAAGACTTTAAGGCAGTAGGCCACAGGGACCGCATGCAATGGGGAGCAAAACACTGAAAGGCAGTGCTTAGAGCATTTGTGGAGCTAAAGCTGAGTTCTGCTCCCTGATCTCTGAAGTTTTTATCTTCTATATAATGTTTTTCTAAAGCAAAACTCATAAAAAATCCTGGGATGGAAGGACCAAGTCGTCTCTCTCCTACCTGAGTCCTCTAAGTTCCAGACCATGAACTTAGGCTTCTCCTTGCTAGAATTCCTCCTGGCTTCATGGCCTATCCAGTCTTGATTACTCAGAGGTTACTCAATTGGAGAGATGGCCTATAATTAGTAGAAAAGGCTGAGGAGGGCATAATAATTAAGCCTCCCACTTCCTAGAAAGCTGTTATGCCAAAGGTAGGACTCACAGCCTTCTCTGTCTCCAACTGTGTCTTTAAATGAAAGTGACTGTATTAAATTAAGATGTCTATGGCTCTACTGATCAGCACGTAGATACCAAATGAATTTAGATGTTTATAGGTTTATGGCCACTGAGAAGAAGTTTTCCAGATCCTTTAGAACATAAATAAATTAAGAGTCTAACTTTTACTTGAGTCCCATTTTTGGTATCTAGGGTAACTCTCTGGATGTGGCCTAAATCATGTGCTTTATCTGTTATCATTTGCATAAATCCTAAGAGAGCTAAAAAGACACAGGCACATATTTCAAGTTAAGTGTATATGTAAATGCTCTGATGACTTATCCTTGCTGAAGTGCCCTGATAGACAGGGCATATGTGGGTGAATTGAACTAATCCTAAAAGTGAAAGAATGCTATAGGAACTATGGATTTCTATTTATCCAATCCCTTTACTGAATACAGATTACAACATCTTTTCCCCACAGGTCAGAGAAGTAGATACTGTATATTATTTCTAAAAAATTTCATTCTCTGTGCAAGGGAGTTGAAAGGAAACCAAGTATGTGCCTGACTAAATTTGAGAATGGGGAAAGAAGACTACTTTCATTACTTTTGAATTTTTTAAATCACTTGAAGTAGTACGGGCTACCTGAGTGTTTCATTATTTGGCTTTTTCTATCAGAAACAAAAATTCACCTTTTCAAAACAGAACTATATGGCATAGGCTTTTTGCAGTGTCTTCAGGGATAGCGATCAAGCACTTGCTTGCAGCACAAAAGCTACTAGGACAAAGAATTCTGATAAGGGCTTATGCATTGTGGAAGCTGGAGAGGAAATAGATTAGGCATATCACTATGAATAAAAGCCAAAGCAAACTGGCTAGCATTGAACGTATAGTTTAATCAGTAATACAGACATGGGAAATATTTGAAAAGTAATTCAGATAATAGCTCACCATTTCTCATTAAAAAAAAAAAAAAAAAAATCCTGATTTTGGCCCTGTCCCATGAGTCTTACATTCTTTAGTATTAGTTACCAACATGAATAGATTCATCAAGCCCTCTTCTCTAACAGGTTTTTTTTCTTTTACCGAAAGCCAGATATTGTCACACTTTCTCATGATCAGGAGGATCCCCATCCATGAATAAACCCATTGGTTTCAATGTGCTACAATGGAACACCTTAGGTCACTGAGGACGTGGTGCTATTTGCAGAATAAGCTATCCACTGGATGTAAGCAAAAGGGAGGCGGAATTTATTCCTGGAAAGTGCTAGTAGCAACAGCTCTGCTACTTTTTTCCCACTAGGCACATCTACATGTTCAAGTAACGCAACTGAATAAATGGTGGAACAAATTGCTCTACAGTAAATTACTTCCAGGCACAGTGTCTACACATGTGCTCAGGACAGCAAGAAATCGAGCAGGGTGGAGCAGTTTACATGCAGACTGCTCCTGTCCTGCTCTGCCCTGCCTGCAGCAGCTCCAGGCTTTGACCACAGCTACCCACAAGTCAACCCCAGGTTGCCAGGGGATAGGGGGTCAGCTACAGGCTCCAGCTGGCAGTGTGGCCCAGAGTCCAGGGGGCAACCTCAGGCTGGCACAGTGGCACAGGGGGTGAGGCCTGGGCAGCAGGTGGCTGTGTTGGGCAGCGGAGGAACTGGCTGGACCACAAGGCTCCTGCAGCTGACAAGTCATGTGGCTAGGCGATAGGCAGGAGTGTGGCCTCCTGCTGGCTGGGCTGACTGGGAACAATTTACTCCTGGGTCAGCGTTTACATGTGCATTGCTGCACAGTAAATAACTCTGTATTGGGATTGGGTTTTTGGTTGTAGCTGTGTTGGTCAAAGGATGTAGCCAGGCAAGGTTATTTGAGTAGATGTTATATCTTTTATTAAACCATCTGAGTAGTTAGAGAAAAATTCTTAGCAAGCTTTTGGTGCAAACACCCTTCTTCAGGCATAGGAAATCTCTGCTGTTCTGAGACTCCAAGGAAGTGGAACTCTGTAGTGGGATAGTACTTGTAAATACCTGCATTTGTACTTACTAGTACTTACAAGTACTATTTGCTGCAAAATTAATTAGTTTCCTGTGGTCTAATAGCACTGCACGTGGATAAATGAGATTTTAACTGTGGAGCTAATTAGGCAACTGGAAGAAACAGCTCATGCAGACACGCCGACTAAGTAGATCTTTACACCTTGAATTAGTCCAATGACATCTATTTGGGACTATTTGAGGAGACAGTTGATTTTCAATGTGAATGTAGATGGTGGTATCTCAACTACTGAAATCAATGGGATTATTAGGAGGGACAAGACCTAGACAAATATATCTTTGTAGGACAGTCCTTTATATAGCATTTTAAAAACTATTTGGATTTGGTAGAAGATAATGTTGATATTGATAGAAAAGAAATATCTGAGTCACCAAATGTTATGCAAGCATAGTGCACAACATGCCAATTTTCAGTCAAGGAACAAATATATGCTACAATTTTTCAAGAAAGCAATTTAATCAAGCTTGAACATATACGTGAAGGCCTCTATGCTGTAGGGCTGTGGGTTGTAGCCATGTTGGTCTAAGAATGTAAGCAGACAAGGTTCTTTGGGTAGATGTGATATTTGTTAATTGGACCAACTAAATAGTTGAAAAAAAATGTTCTTTGCAATCTGTTAGGCACAAGTGCCCTTCCCTATACCTGAAGAAGCTTGCAAAGAATGTTTTTTTTGAAATATTTAGTTGGTCTAATAAAAGATAACACATCTACCCAAAGAACTTTGTCTGCCGCTATCCTTAGCCTTTACTAATATGAGTTATCCCGTGAAAATCAGAAAGGCTGCATTCATAAAGCCTGGCAGATGGACTTCAACTTTGTAAAAAACAGTGTTATCTACAGATGAATTTCCTTAAATAGATTAATCAAACTGGTTATTTGATTTCAGTGGTGCATTGGCAGGAAGCAACACAATTTTTCTTGGTCAAATCATATTTAGTACATCCATGCTTCTTTACCAGATCTGGACAGTTTGAGTACATATCTGCATGCTTGCAAGGATTGGCTGAAAATAACACAGAAAATAAATTAAACATTACTAAGATGAAAAAAACAAACAAACAAACAAACAGACCAACCCTAAACTATTTTCTTCTTTGCAAGTTTCCCTGGATGATTTCATTTCCCCCCTAGAGTGTTCACAAAGTCTAATTGCATACAGAAGTATTATTCAGTAAGTTCACAAGCTGTTGTCAAATTAAGTGAAAGACCTCCCGCCTCCTATTAAATAAAAGCCATTGCAAAATGGGGAAGTAAGGTGTTGAGGTAGGGCTTATTGGAATGACCCAAGACCAGAGTGTTGTGCTTTCATTTCCCATTTGACTCTTCATCCCAAAAATAAGCCAGCCAGATTTACCAGTGTAATACATTCTGTTATAGGATCATTATATTAGACACTTGGCTAGAATGGTTTAGTCAGGGATGATCTTGCCTTGAACAGGGTGTTGGACTACATGACCTTATGATGTCTTTTCTAGCCCTACTTTCCTATGATCCTATGAGATACCTGGCCATTCTAAACTATGAAAGGGAAGAAGGTGGCATGAGGGATTTTTGTTCTTCTTTTACGTCTTTGCCCATCCTTGCACCCTGTCATGTAGAGCAGGAGGCAAAACTCACTCCTGCATCTTAGGCACTCCTGGCAAAAATAAAAATGGGGACCTATTGCACTGGGTTTGTACACACTCATTGCACTCGGCTGTCTAAGAGTTCAGTGGCTTGCTGTGAATCTAGAGAAAAGCTCTAAACTTGTTTAGACTCAGGGAACCTCTTGGAAAACGCCAGCTCTTAGCTTCCTTGACTATGGAAAAATAATACAGCAATTCTTTCTTTGCAATGAACTAAGGAAGACCACAAGAGGTTAGAATGTGTTTGACACTACGGATCCCTATTTGAAATCTCTGGGTTTATCTTGTGAATTATGTGTAGGTGTTTGGCCACCTAACAGTGCAGCATGCCACAGCACCCTTAGAAGGATCTCACAGCACCCTAGGGTGCAGCAGCAATGCAGAGGAGCGTGAGGGAGAACAGGGCAATAGCTACATCAAATTTCTCTTAACCACCATTCATGGGAAGTAAACACTTTGCTAGTAAGCAATAATTTTGTCACTATAAGACATTGAACTCTCAAAACTTACTGCATAGTCCCTGGTCACAAGCTTTAGGGCAGTCTCCACATGGTGGTCCTGATTTGTAAGGTCTGTTACTTAAGCCTACAATGTTCCCTCTGAAACGGTAAAATTAAAAAGAACAAAATATAAAATCACTGTTTTTTTACACCCACTCTCTTTCATTTGCATGCACTCTGGCTATACACATCAAACTTCTCCTTTGAAATATCATAATATGAGTATCTGAGTTAACAAAAGGCATGTGTCCACACCTGTGGTTTGCTTTGAATGAACCATTACATTTATTGTTGACTGTAGACTACTGACTCCATCTCATACATGTACATAGGTATATGCTTCCTGTAAGAAGGCCTCAAATATTGGCTTGGAACAACTGCTTCAGAGGAAGGCCAAGGAAAAACTGTCCTCTGAGAAAACTTACTCCAAACTTTCATTTGTAAGATGTGAGCTTACTCCTGGGAGCAACTACTCTGTCCTTAACCAAGCAAGAAGAGTAAATATTCAGATTTATAAGTAAAGCAAACCTGATGTGAACTTACTGATGTTTTAATGATTTTCTCAGGTTAGAAAAGCATGATTCGGGTGGTTCAGTCAGGGACAGTTCTGCCTGGAGCTGGGTGTTGGACTAGGTATGTGGTTCTCAACAATTTTAGGCTAAAAGAATACCCTATCTTAGACTCAAAGCAGCTCATGTTAGATTTGAGACACCCTTTTGAAAATGCAAGCTCTTCATTTTCACTATTTTTGATTATGAAAGATTAATAGGAAGCCCACAGCAGGGCAGACTGGTTTTGATGTTATGGATTCTGATTTGAAATCTCTGGGTTTATCACGTGAATTATGTTCGCACAACTATCAGTGCTAATATTGCCTGGCACCCCGCAGCACCCTTGAAAGGATGTCAAGGCTGTGCCACCCTGGTTGAGAATCAGTGAGCTAGATGATTTGTCGGGGTCCCTTACAATCCATTTTTTTTATTACTCTATGATTCTATGTGTATTTTCACATATTATTTCATAATTGCTCCTCTAACTATAATTGCACTTAGATGTTCTGATGCAAGGTATTATTGAACGATTCCTGGGTCATACAGATAAATGAAAACAATAAGGCATGCCAACCATCAATTAAATACATAGATAATACGTACGCAGGGCAGTAGTGGCAAACGTAATAGTACTTGAATTTTTTCTGAGGACAGAAAGCCACTGCACATCCAATCTGGTAAGATTTATACCAAACCACCTGGAGGTATAAAAACAAGTTGATGATAGAATACGATACGGGCTTATAGCGATTTTATATATATATATATATATATATATATAAATATATATATATATATATATATATATATATTAAAGCGTTAATAGGAAGCCAAGTTATGGGCATGTTTTGTTTTGTTTTTTATTATGGAATATAGGAAAATATGTCACATCAAGTAGGTAAGAAACCAGAAAAAAATATATGCTGTTATACACCCCATTTTGTAGAAAGACATACAGAAGGTAACAGAAGTGAAACTCAACAAATAGCAAAACAGATTCGTTATTGTGTGGATACTTTAAATCAACCCTGGATGTTTTTCTAAAAATTTGCTCAAGTTGTTGAACAAGATGAAGGAACCACAAAGTAAAATGTTATCTCCTGTGAGGATGGTCAGAATCAATGTCCATGGGTGTGAGCACCTGCCCAGCCCCACAAAGATGTTAACATTTAAACCTTGATGCTCTGTTCTATAATGCCTTCAGCTAAGAGCTGATTTCACGAGGCTTAATTTTTTGCACCATCAGCTATTTTAAAAGTGCTCTGTAGCTGTGCACGTGTTTTATGTCCCAGTTGTAGAATGCTTTTAGGGAACCAACCACACAAAAAAAAATTAACGCATACAAGCACCCTAACTTGTCTAAATGACCCTGTCAATTGTGATCACCCACCTGAAGCAAGGTGCTTAACTTTTAGACGCTGGAGCGCCTAGTGGAAGAATCAATGCCAATGATGAGCTGGAGCCCTTAGTGCAGGGGCGGGCAATTATTTCGGGCAGGGGGCGCTTACTGAGTTTTGACAAACGATTGAGGGCCACATGACAGGCAGCCAGGGGCAGATAAATATTACTTTTCTAAATTTTTTAGTGGCCCCGTGGGCCAGATAGAATGGAGAAGTGGGCCGCATCTGGCCCCCAGGCCACATTTTGCCCCCAACTGCCTTAGTGACATTGTACAGCTGTATGAGTAAAGATCAGGTTGTACTAAGTTATATGTCTCCTACCTGAGTATAATGGCCTATCATTGCTCCTGGTCTATTTGGCCCACTGCCATACTTAAAGTTTTTTGTTTCATTATACCAGGCCTGAATGACATCTGACCATCCACATGGGGCAGTTGACATGTAGAGATTTTCACCACAGGCTGTAGCTGAAAATGAAAGGAAAACCATTCAAAAACCCTGGAGAAAATGGCATGAAAAAGAGCAAGAAACATGCATTTGAAAAAACCCTTTGTTCAGAGAAACCAGACCCTTAAAATAGATATGCTCTATGACTTTGTATCCTGGATCATTGTCCATTCTGGTCGGAAGAGTTTTATACTCACGCCAGGAAATCTGGTTCTTCCATAAACTGAACCAAGACTTCAGGTATGTGCTCATTCACCCTGGTCTTGCTTATGAACAATACAATAAATATAGGCCTTCTTGCAGAGATTGATAAATCAGTACTAATTTCTCTGAAGGTGAAAAGGGCCTAACCTTCCCCTCTAGTATTTTTTATATTATTATGCTTGTTTAGTTGCTGGGGGGTGGGAAGGGAGGGAGGAGGAGGGGAAAGCGGCATGGTGGAGAAATGGAAGTAGGAATAAAGACTATATTTTTTTTCCTTTTTCCCAAAAATTGAAACATTTTGACCAGCTCCATTATGGACACAGACTGTGCAAAAAACATTCCATGGACATGTCCTTGTTATTGTTTGTGATTGTTTAATGCTGAAATCCTATCTCACTAAAAGAAGCCTAACTGAATATTGTGATTTTTTACCACAAAATGTATGAGTCCATTATATTCCAGCAAAGTAGATGCTATTCATTTGGTGTAATAAATGATTTCTCACTAACTGCGAAAAGGGTTATATTGTTAGAAAAATTGTTCATGTCAGTTGATATTGATACTTTTACTTACTAGTTGTTCTTTTACTTGTAGGACTGTGCAATAAAGTACATGCATCTGCCCATCTTTTAGCATTTGATTGTGCTGCAGCATTCCATTCCTTAATGAAAGGTAAAATATTAGCCAGTCAGTTACTTACTGCCACAAATCCATACTGGAGGATGTACACTTGGAAATCACAGTTTCAGTGTTTACAAAAGGCCTTTTCAAAGCTCCTTCTTTTTCATTAAGGCTAAGTACAAACACTCAAAAAGCCTGAGGCTGAGTTGATTCAATCTTTGCAGATTAGTGTAAACTGCAAAGAATGAACTGATAAGGAAGTGAACAGACCTTCACTTTTGGTTCCAGAAATGCAGCCACATGCCTGCAGTGGCCCACGCCAGAAGCCATAGGGTGCTAGAGCACAGCTCCTTGTTCTGCTGAAGCAGACAGCTTGGGTCTTGGCCAGCCCTTCTGCCCTGCAAGGGGGATCTTGCAGGGGAGGTAAAAAGCATCCTGGGATGCCAGGGGACTGTGAGTTAACTTGAATCTGGATGGGATCTGCGTCAGAAGTTTAATGAACCCATTTAGCTTAAATCAGTTAATTCTGATACTACATCCACGTCTATCTTAAGTCAGGTTTGGCCATTTTGAAAGAGGTTTATGAGCAATGAAGGGTTTATGCCCAATGAACTTCTGCTGTGTTACAGATTTGAACGAGTTTCTGAATGCTTAAACCGTGTATGTGTAATTTCTGTCCTGACCCTTACAGGGTTCCTTTCATTTGAAAGGACGCCTATTGAGTGTTTTTGCACAGTGATATACTGTGACGTTGCAGGTCTTCTAATGTCACTGACAGGCTCTACATTTTTTTATGAATTGCATAGCAAAATGTATTTTACCATCCTCAGCATGTTGCTAGCAGAGGGCTTCACTTGTCTCCTGAGGGTATTGTGTTTGTTCACAATCAACGTTTGCTGTTGTACATTTGTAGTTGCGAGAGCATCATAACCTGGCACAAGTTCCTAAATGGAAAGAAAATACAATTATTATTCTCATTGTTTTTGTATTTGATGGTAGGATTTTCAAATATTTTACAAGGAAACTAAGGAAATGATCCACACGTGTGGCTTTATAAACATAATTAATTTATGAAATGTTAGATTTATTTTTATTAGAATTTTCTGTCTGTCGGCGTGCATTTCTGTATATTATTAATGTTGCTGTTGTTATTGTTGCTTATAGCCATTGTGGACTTATGCCACCAGGTCTTGGGAAGAATACTACACTGAATTTACATTCATATTGATCATTACTGCTGTTTTTGTCAATATACTATAGAATCCCAGTCACAGACAAGTCTCTCCTACCTTGGGGGTCTTCAAGAGGAGGCTGGACAGATATGGGCTGGGGTGATATGACCCCGGCACCCATTCCTGCCCAGGGGAGGGGGTCAAACCTGATGATCTTCTTAGGTCCCTTCCAACCCTAAGTACTATGATACTATGATACCTCTTTGCACCAGGAAAGTTGGAAACACACAAAAAAGATAGTGCTATGTGTAGCAATGTCATTTTTAAACCTCTATTTAGAGCTATGAAGAAATCTTTATTGTATCTTTCACTTCTTTGGAAATTCTTGCTCTAATGAATTATGATGACTCCTTTCACTTCTCTGAAAATACAGGCAAAACACATAGTTTATTAGAGATTTTTTTTGGCATATTGAAGGTAAGGTCAAAAAATGTTTTCATTATAATCCTGTGTTTATACAAATCCTTACCACCTAAGCCAGCTGTTGTTACACTTTTTGAACTCAAGAGATGCCTCTATAATGTTTGTGAATTGAGTGGCACTCCATTTCAAAAGATAACTTACATGTTGTTGGATTGCGCAGTTGTTGTTCACAGCACAGCACCATTTCTGCATGTTTTTTTTTTTTTTCAGATGCTACAGCGTAGTTGCAGTGAGCTATTGCCAGTAGCTATGAGCTACTGCACAGTAGCTTGTTACTAATGAACAGTTGCATCGCAACATGGTTAGTGCCCACTAATGCTACTGCACAGCAGTGTCTCATGTAGACATGCCCAGTGCTTACTTCCTTGTAGATAGACTGGGAAATGGGGGTGGAGGACCAGCCATGAAGGAACAAGCCTCAGCCTGTGGCTATCTGCTTATCTCTTGACAACTCATGGCACCCTTTGGAGGGTCTCATGGCACCCCAGGTTGCCATAGCATCCTAACTGGGAATCACTGATCAAAACTCACAGATATGTTTTTTTTTTTCCCCGCCTATATTTCTAATTTGTCTTCCTTGAAAGGCACACTATAAATGTGTTTGTTATTTCTCTCATTATTTATATTATTACTAAAACATAGGATCCTAGGAAAGTAAAGCTGGAAGGGACCTCACCAGGTCATCTAATCCAGCCCCCTATCCAAGGTCGGATACTGTAACAGCTAAATGGCTTCTCTAGGTAGTCTGTTCCAATGCTTGACTGCGCTCATCATCAGGAATTTCCTCCTAATCTCCAGCCTAAATTTCCCCTTCTGCAGCTTGAGTTCTGTCTCCTATTGCCACTGAGAATAGTCCATCTCCTTTCTCTCTACAATTGCTCTTCTGGTATTTGAAGACTGTTTTCAAAACCCCTTTCAGTCTTCCCTTTCCAAATTAAATAGCCCTCGTCTTTTCAGCAGTTTACTGAATGAGGTCATCCAAGCAATACACATGAAGGAATGTGGCCAAAAAAAGCTACTTTGCAGGTTGCAATTTACCATTGGCAAAGAAAACCAATGAGAGGGAGAGCAAAAAGACTGGTGTGCAGCCAGTGTGGAAGGGAACACACCCCAAAGCACTGGACTGCACTTGGAAAGCTCTGTTTTAACTATAGGGACCCACTGAACCTATTGAACTCAAGGAGGTTGCCAGGAAATTTTGTGGGGGCAATGTGGGTCCAGAAGCCATTTTCACTGGGTGAACATGTTATCCCGCCCCCATACCTTTAATTGGCTGAGGGCCTATGGTGTCCACACCCCTTGTTGCTGATTGGCTGCAAAGACTGTCCATCATACTGCCCTGCCCTTCACTGCTGATTGGCTGAAAGGTCTGTCCATCATGTGGCTCTATCCCTCACTGGTGATTGGTGGAGTGGGGTGGGGCTGTATGATGAACAGCCCTTGCAGCTAGTCAGCCGTGAGCTGCAGGGGCAGCAGTCATCTTGGGCTGCCTGTCTTGTGAGCATCCTCCCCACCCCACTTCCCCCCATGGGCTGTGCAGCTAGGCCTCAATATGGTGAGGGCTGCTAGTTCCCTCTGGGGATCCAAGATTTTATTTTCAGTAAGTTTTTTTTCCCCGAGAGATTTCATGGATTTCATGGGCAATGCTGAATTTTTCAAAATCCACAAAACTGTGATTTCAGTAGATCCCTCGGTATAACAAGATGAACTATTTAACAGGTGCTGCAGATCTCAAACACAAAAACTTCAAGGGACTATAGTTGCAACCATACCAAAAATGTTATATAGACATGGTAGAATTAAGCAACATCAACAAGAGGAATTGGATATTGCCAGGGCAAGTGCAAGGAACAATGGTTTCATTTGAACTGAATGCTAGAGCTCAGGTTAATATTTTATGAGTTCATGATTATAGACAATTAAAATTAAGTTTAAAAACTGAGTCCAATAAACATCAACATAACGGGCTAGTCAGTGATTCTCTAGAGATGCTATAAAGATTCTATAACTGGCTATTGACCACTGATTCTATGAAGTGGAATCTACTATATTAACAGTTGAGCAATGGGATAGGTTTTGGAAATCACTTTGGAAAACATCTAATTTATTGCATTTAAGATTTTTTTAAGAACAAGCTCTTAACTGGCTTTATTGGATGCCACAAAGATTATTTAAAGCAAGGCTAGATGACTTTGACTGGTGATCTAGAAGCCAGGTTGGGTCTCTTAGTCATATTTTATTCTTTTGTCCTAAGATTACTAGTTTCTGTTTTAGCATCTGTGTCACACTTTTGAAAATACTTAAAAATAGCTTGGTAGCATCACCAGATTTATGCATATTGAGGATTATGGATTCATTACCATTGGTGTGCCTGAGAAAAAAATGGCTAGCTATAATACTTTTCGTGGCTAAAAGGGTAATTTTAAGGAAATGGAAAAATTTCAGTATAACTTAATTCTCATAATAGTTAAAAGAACTTATGTATGTTGTGTTAATGGAAGAATTACATGTGCAAGTAGACATAACTGGGCTCAATATGAAGAAATATGAGGCAATATGAATAGTCTGTAAAGTTTATAAATTGATTTGTTTGTGGTTTGCTATCCTTTAGATGTTTACGGATATTTGTTCATTGGTTGCATATTTCAGGCTCTCCCCTTCCCCTAGTTTTTATTAAATTTGTAGTATATATGTTTAATGATATATTTTATAATACTTCGATTTTACTGTCTTATTGTATTTTACTTATTAGTTTATATTTTATTATTTTTGTTCGCTTTATCTCATTGTTATAATAAGAACATTAATAAATATACTTGCAAAATCCTAAATATTAGACTTAAAAATGACTCCATCTCAAAAAGAAATGTTATGTTTTGAGTTAAACATTCTTTGTGTAAATCTAGGTATACCCCTATAACGCCCTACCACTCCAGAAGATTCCTGCAGCACAGCTGTAAGGCACAGGAACGTAGTGAGCAGAATCATTCCTAAAAGTGAAGAACAGTATCTTTAGTTACATATTCTATTGGTAGCGTTACTTTACTTAAACATGTATTATAATAAACATATATTTCCATGTTTTTTTTCAAGCAGGTAGGTAGAAAGTTTCCCCAGTTTTTGATGTAAGAGGAAAAAAAACCCTCATTTATAAAAAAATATTTCTGCTACTACAAACAATGTCCAATGGTTCTCTGTATATGGCCTTACACTATTGTATTTTTTCTGCAGTGGGGTGGGGAGGATTAAATCTAGACACTGATTTCTTTTTACACAGGAAGTCCTCTGGAGGATGTTACCTGGAGGGAAGACAGTTATCATTATGGGTCTACCCAAATGTAGGAGGAAGCTGGCTGATTATGCATGGAAATCATGGGGCCACAGTTTTTCTGGGTTGATCGCAGCACGACTCCCCCCATGACTCTGACTGGGTGCAGAGATCCAGTGGCTCCACCTCTCGCTGTGAATTGGTTATGATGGCTGTTCATCAGATGGCTCCCACCACTCTTGGGACCAGCATTTTATTTTAAGTAAGGTTTTTTTTTTCCCCTTGTAGATTTTGCAGTCATTGCTGGATTTCGTGATTTCTGCAAAATCCGCAAAAATCACAATTTTAGTAGGTCCATAGTGATCTTACTACTGCCACTATGTCTTGCAGCTTTCATTATGAGCCGACAATTGTCACTTCTGTTTATCCATAAGAACTTTCTGATGAAGAAAACTGATGAAGGCATGAACTGAACCAGCACAGCCAGGGCTCACCTTTGCCACCCCAGCTTCCAGCCCACTTATTGGCCTGTACTACCCCATTACATCCATCCCCACATGCAGAGAAAGCTGAAGTCATGGTGCTCTATCACAGCTGCCTTCCCAGCAGACTTTCTGCTGCTGATGCTGGGCTTCTGTGTTTGCAGCCAGTGCAAAAGTAGTTTGGATTTTGCTCTTAGTTTTTGTTCAATTTATAACTGAAAGAAGAGTGGTAGAAATTTGCATGTAAGGGGAAATTAAGAATTATGCTTTGCCAGAGATTGGGTAGTCATGAGCAAGAATGCTCCCAGGAGCATACTTAGGAAGGAACATTCTCATTTTCCGTTCCTCCACTCTCAATTATATTAAATGTGTTGGTGGCTGATCATAGTGGTGCTAAATCTTTTGGGCCTGTGGGCCAGATGAGTTGTGCAGGGGCAGTCCATTGGCTGGATCAGGCCCCTTGCCCCAGAATCTAGCCCTGTGATTGCCCTCCATACTGGGATCAAGCTCTACACAGCCTCTGCCCACCTTCAGAGGCTTGGATAGGTTGGGTCCCACAGCAACCCTGCTTGGCCCTGCACATCTGGATTGGACCAGGACTGCCTTTGTCTAGCCCTGTGCACCTGGTTTGGGCCTGCATCACGGCTTGCTGGCTATGTGCACACTACTCTGACCCTGCTAATTTTGGTGTGGTCCTGCAAAGTTTTGGTCTGGCTTTGGTCAGGCCCTACAACACCCTGTTTAAACAGATGAGCCCCACACCAACCTGTGCATTTGATCTAGCATGCAGGGCCATGCTATCTGCTGAACAGAAGCCCATTATGTAAAAGGAGGTGTGTGGGAACCCCACCCTGGCTGGGGTACAGCTTAATGGCTATGGGCTAAAAGGTACCTACTCTTCTAGGAACTGGGAAAATGTGAATTACAATTCTCTCAGGCTGAAGGGGACCTAGATCTGGGGTCACAATGCTATACATGATGCACAATTTTGCAAAAAATGTCCTGTTGCACATTTGAGCTGTACTCAGTTCTGTCAATGCGAGTTAGGAATCTATTTTGCTGTGGGGTGGCCATCAGAGAGAAGATTCTGGTTTTCTGCTACTCTGTCCTCTGTCCTCTATTGATTCGAAAACCAATGCCTTTATGTCCTCTATTTTTCTCTTGAAAGACAAAAATAGACGACATAAAAGTGCCTGGTTATGTATCAATAGAGGACATAGGACAACTGGACTGTCCTCTATGATGGCCACCCTATTTTGTAGCTGTGTTGGTCCAGCCTCAACTTCCCCTGTGCAAAATGGAGTTTACTTTCTATATAAGAAGACTTTTACACACTTTGATTTCTCTTCAGCCTGAACAAAGGTGTGTGCCCCCAAAAGCCTGAAAAAAAAAAAATGCTCCTTTTTCATTGGTCTAATCAAAGATATCACCTCTGAACCAAGAGTTTTGTGTTAATGCAAGTTAAGTTCACTTAGAACACATTAAAGTTGGCTTTTACATGCCACGGGTGCTTAATTCAGTGTATATATATATATATATATATATATATATATATATATATATATATATATTATATATAATAATAATGATATTTTATATACATATATATATATAAATCTGTGGGAGACCCAGACCTGGTTATATCAGGGGATCCTCTCATATTGTCATGGTGTTTTGCAACAGTTTATAGATTTTGGCTGTCAGTATCTGTGGTTTAACTGCCTTTGGCACATGCTTGGGTTGGAATTCAGTTCTGTTGGCAATCTGCCCAAGCCCTGGTATAAAACAGCTTAAGGGTATGATGCCAGACAGAGCTATTATTAGCTTAGGTTTATGTTCGATTTTGAAGGACAGGGGGAGGGTACTGATTTTAGTTTAGTTTATTCCTGGGTAAGTGGTAGTAGAGTTTGCTGACATTTGCTTATTATGCATCAGTGACTCTGTATAGCTACCCACTGAAAAGGCGTTTGCATAAGTCATCTTCAAAGAAATCAGGTTGATTGGCAAGAGAGGGGAAGAAGAGACTACACTTTTGTTGCTGGTGAATCAAGAGCCATGCTCCTTACAACACTGTGTATATATCACTGAACGCAACTGGTAATTTCCAACACCCAACTGGTGCTATGTGCATTAGAATTGGCTAAAGATTAGGTCTATTCAGTGTCCTGCCATCATAATTCCTGCCTGTTTGACTCTTAGGGTACATAAAATGCTTTCTGCCATTTACTATACCAGGCAGGTATGGGAACTGTTAAGAAACTTGACAACCCAATGAGTAAATGGTTTAGCCTTTTCTTCTTCTTCCTTTTTTTTTTTTTTGCAAAGAAAGACTCAAGAGTCTTCTGCAGAGACAAAATTCAGACACAGATATGTTCATGCAGTGTAGCTAGCAGTTGTGTCTTTTCCCAATGCATGGCTTCCTTACAGTGAACTATGTATTCAACTAGTTTGAACAGGTGAAGCTCCATTGAAGTCAATGCAACTATACTGACTTGTACTACCTAAGTATTTGGCCCGAAGTTCTTATATATATTACTATTCCTTTGCCCAATGCTGATCTCTAGGTACTTTTTTTTTTTTTTCTAGTAATGCAAATATATATTTTATATTTTACTTATATGAGCTTACTACTCATATAGACTTTTACTAAGGGAAGTGTTACACAGTAATTTTGGGCAGCTCCTGGAGCTCTTACCTCCTGGGTTGTCCATACAATAACACCTTAAAGTGATTTTAATACTCATTATCGAGGTCAAAATTACGCCACTCCAGGGCAAGATTATCTCTGATCTGCACTACCCAGCTCCTGTTCCATGAAGATGTAGCCACTCCCAAAAGATATGCCACCTTGCTGAAACTGTCCAGTATTTCAGGAGCTCTCACACCCCCACCCCCAGAGCAGACATAGTAGCCTGCCATGGCTCACCAGCCCTACAGTGCAAACTCACAGCTCCAACCCCTAGTCCTGCCCCTGCTCACCAGGCCTCTAGTGGCAAATCACAGCTGTATAGGAGGGGGACTGCACAGACCATTTCTAGACTAACGGTGTGATTGCTCCAGAACTCAAGTTAGCACTAACTCCCATCAACATTTGTGCAGCTCACAGCCTAAAGTGTAACAAGACCCGAGAGTTTCCTTTCTCATTCAAAATGTAATCTCTGTTTCCAGTATAGATTAAAGAGAGGTACTTAGCGACTTTAAAAATGATTTTTCCCATTCGATTTGACCTGGGAAATTAATTGATGTTTTGGTAAGTTTTAAGCTGCCTGCAAATATATCAAGCAGGCATACATTTGTATTTTGTTGAAAATAACATTTATATTGTCAGGTACAGAGCAATATTTGCAGCTAGCCAAGCAGCAGCAGTAACTCGTTTTCACATGCTCCTGACTTTTGCATCCAAAACAAATGACATGGTATGAATAATGTGAAAATAACCTGAAGTGGCTGAAATTGAAAATAGCCCTATTGTGCAAATAAGGCTGGGAATGCTCCTTCAAAGTGGTGGCAATATTCATTCTAAAATATTCTAATAAAAACATATCAGTGTGCTTTTTGTCTATGGTTTATGAAAGCTGCAAAGTCACCACTGGCATCCCAGTTCTGGGTGACAAGATACATGATCCAAAGACACTTAGGCATGTCTACATCTCCTGAGGAAGACCACAGTGAGGAAAGTCCTGCCTTCTCCTTGCATAGCATCCCCTCATATGGATATAGTAAAGCTCTATTTTTATCTGCAAAATGGCAGTCAAATTCATTTTTTATTTTTCTTAATGTTAATGTATATCACTGCACAGGCTTTATTTTACTTGCAGATACTCTGTACTAGGTAATATCCAACTAGTGAAAAAACTTTTAAAGATATGGTAAGGAGACAGACTCGGTTCCTTAAACAGAATACTGCTCAAACCAACAGGATGCAAAAGGAAATTTAAATTGCAATATGTATCTTATTTTATCCCTTATCTATGTGCTGTTTTACTATGTTAACTCCATTCCGAAAACACCATCAGGACAGTATATTGTAGTAATTATCCTGGCAGTTCAAAAATAGCAGACTTTATTTTAAGACCACCAAATAATCACAATATATAAATAAGCAGAAAATAGATATAAGCATTACCTTTCATTTCCACGAATATAGGAGATACCTTCTGCACGGTTCAGGTGCTTGTGGAAGTGAGTATATTTCTTTACTGGAACACAATATATAGCTCACCTGCTTCCTGGTCTGACCAGGTGATTCAGTGTCACAACCAGGTATTATAACATTTTGACTGTGACTGGTTAGAGTGCTTAGTTTGTCATGCATGCTTCCAAAATCAGGTTGGTTGTGCTGAATTTGTATTTCCTGTCATTGCATATTTTGGAAGGGCCAAGATGTCTTTTTCTTTAGAGGTAATCTGTACTGTTGTGTTTTTGAAATGTATTGTTCATTATAAGTTAATACCACGCTCAATAAGAACTGTATGAACTCAAGTCACAAAGTGTTCTTACAGAAAAGTGAAACATGGAATTACCCTGAAGGTTTAATTTCTCTTATCTTGATCTGCAACAGGTGAAATCAATGTAACTGGCCAGCAGAGGTGAGGGTATAGGGGGCTGGCCAAAACCATAGTAGCATAACTATTAATCCCTAAGAATCACCCTGTCTTTTTCTTGGAAAGTTTCTATATATGAATTTTCTGGACATTATATGGTCTCTTCATAGGATGAGCATACATTCCATTTTTGCCAGGAAAGTCCCACTTAAACACCTACCCAGGTGTCCTATTAAAATGCTTATCCTATTTTCAGTGGGATACCTAAGACACCTGTTTAAGCCAGGACTGCCCCAAAACTGGGATTGCACCAAAACCCTCCCTGAGTTCTGCAGTGTGGTATGCTTAGCTGATACTGGACCTCAGGTCCAGGGGGTTGGGAAGTGGGGAAGTACAATCTTCTGTTTGAGATCAGGGAAATATGGTCAGCTTATCAATAGGGCTGTGCAAAGCTTTGGCCCCTGATTCAATTTGGTGGAGATTTGGTGTGATTCTGTGGCTGAATCTCCAAATCCAAATCAAATCAGAGGACCCTGAATTTAATCTCTCTGAAATGAATTGGAAGCCTCTGAATCGATTTGTTGAGATTTGGACAGATTCAGCAATTCAGATGTAGATGCGTCTTTAAATGTTTTTTTCTTCATACCTCTAGGTAGCAGGGGCTCTGAACGCTGTGATGCTGGGGCAGATGCAGTGTCCCACAGGAGTGTGAGGGGCTCCCCGGTGCGCTTGGCATCAAACTCAGAAATGGACCAAAGCACTTCTGGTGCACTCCCGGCTCAGTGACTGGTGCCTCCTGGGTCTGAGGGGGCACCTGGGTTCCCCTTGCAGTTGATCACCAAGCCAGGGTGGCACGGGAGGGCCCCCCAATGCACTCCCTGGCAGACCTGGAAGGGGACCAGAAATACTGCTGATCCACTTCTGGGTTCACTGCCAAGCATGCAGGAGAGCCCCCCCATGCTCCTGTGGGACACTTCATGAACCCCAGCACCACAGCAATCATGAGCCATGCTGATACCTCAAGGTAGGCAGAAAAAAACTTTTAAAGCTATGCCTGTGTCTGAATTGCTGATTCACTGAATCTTCAGATTCAGATTTGGGTGAATTGAATCAGAGACAGTGATCCAAATCAACAGCTTGAATCACTGACCCCAATTCAGGCCAAATCTGAATCAAATCACCATACTTATCAACCTGCCTAGGCTGACTGGAAACAGATATGCTCCCAGGCAGTATCTATGAGTGTGGTAATGTGCAGTAATAATTTCACAATAAATTTAGTACCTGTATTTCCAGGTACTAGCTAAATGCACAGTAGTCTAATTTCTGTTACAGTAAATGCCCCACATGTGTAGACTGTGATGCTTGACTGCACAGATTAATCTACTGCATAATGAAGTATCTCCTGTAGACGCACCTACTAGGAGGGTACTAAAACACTGGAACAGGTTACTCAGAGAGGTTTTGAACTCCCCATCCATGGAGGTTTTTAAGACTTGGCTAGACAAAGCCTTGGCTGGGATGATCTATTTGTGGATGGACTAGCTGTCTACCTGAGGTCCCTTCCAACCCTATGTTTCTATGATCACTTCAAATCATTTGCCTTAGTATAAATCCCCAAAGCAGAGTAAAGGGGCCTTAATATAAATGAAACTCTGGTGCAATCTGGGGGGCAAAAAGAGGGTAGGGTGGAATTTAGGTTGGTAAAATAGGTACCTAAATGGGCCTTAAGGGTACATGAGCTTTTTAGGCACACATTTTAAATGGTGCTCAATCATAGTTCTGCTGTGGACTGTTGTACCTAAGTTTTACATGTGATCTCATAAATGGAATGAAAAGTAACTGAGTCCTCATTATCCATGCATTGCATGAAGACACTTAAGAGCCTTTTGATCAGTGTTCACAGCAGCTAGTCAGCACATTATACTGGGAGACACACTGGCTGTCCAGCAGGGAGTGTAGAAGCAGGTAAAACAGAAGGGAAGGTGAAAGTAAACTTTTATTTGCTATCACAAATTATTTTGATCAAAATGCCTAGACATGCAAGTGAAGATTAATGAAGAAGCATTAACATCTCCCATAAATGAATTCTTTTTAGAAACAACAGGTGATGCAACTTTTAATCCCTCTCCTAGACAGTTTTTATAATGTCGAATCAAAAACTCTCACAATGAAAATATGCAAGGAGGAAGCAAGACAGGGCAAAACTTACGTCCCTGCAAAAAGTCCTGGGAATTCCACTTAGTATTAGACCAGTCTTCAAATGGTCTACTTAGGGCCAGTAATAGCAGACGTAATAGTACTTGAATTTACGCCTGGGACAAAAAGCAATTACACGTCCAATTTGACAAAACTTATACCAGAATACCTGGTGAGACACATATAAACACATGTGGGTGTGATATGATATGGTATTTCAAAAAAAATACTCATTATAAAAGAAGAAGGCAGGACAGAGTGGCACCTTGGAGATTAGCTGATTCAGTGAGGCATAAACTTTAATAGGCCAATAAAAATGATTGTGTCTTTTTAACCAGATACTCTCTAAGGCAGTGTTTCTTCACCACTTTAGACTTAAGGCACTCCTCACCAAATTCAAGACACACCTCCATAATTTTTGTGAATTGATCAGCACCCCATTTCAAAAACTGCTGGTAATTTATTTATCATAGTGCTTATTTTCTTGCAGGGGAGCCAGGCAGTGGGGACAGGAGACCAATCTGAGTCTGGGCATATCTGCTTTTTTCATCACACATAGGTTATCTCCACACAGCACCTAACGTGTCATGGGAACCTGGCTCTGAATCACTGCTGTAAGGTGCCACCCTACCCTACCTTCTGCCTAACTTCAGAGTAACACAGCTAAACAACTCCGTCTAATATCTATTTTAAAATATAATTGTAAACAGTGGGTGCATCTGTACATGTGCTTTACTTGGGATGGGACTAAGTAGCTCTGCAGTAAAGCATCACTGTCTACACATGTGCTCTTATTTGGCCATGGTAAATTAACTCCAACATTGGATTGTACTGTCAGAGACAACATTGGATCATACTGTCAGAGACAGTACTAGGTGAATTAATTTCATGCACTGAAATGCAAGTGTAGACAGTGACGGGCTGGCTGGGGCAAGAGGGTGCTATAGTGTGGGGGCTGCCTGCTGCCTAGCCCTCCACTTTAGCACCCTTGTGCCCCAGCATTTAATACTGAAAAATGCAATGTTCTCCACCTTGGGAGGAAAAACCTGCAACATCCTCATAGGCTGGGCAGTGTTACGCTGGCTCTTAAACACCATCAGGTTCTTGTCCGTCCATTTGCTGAGCCTGCCCAGGTCAGCCTGGATTGCTTTCCTGTCTTCAGGTATGGATGCTTTGCCCCAAAGTTTGGCATCATCGGTGAACTTGGCCAGTCCACTTCTGACTCCAATGTCCACATCATTAATGATGTTGAACAATATGGGTCCAAGGACAGAGCCTTTGGGGACCCCACTGGTCACAGGGCACCATGAGGATTGACTTCCATCAATTACCACCTTCTGGGTCTGACCATGGAGCCAATTTGCCAGCCAGGGGATCATGGTGGACCCAAGGCCACAATTGGCTAGTTTCACCAAGAGGTGATCATGGTATAGCAGTGTTGCTGACTGACTTGCCAGCTTTACGGCAGATGGTGAAGGTGATCAGCTCATGGCTGCTGTCACCCAGCTTCCCATCAATCACTAGGTCACCAGTTAGGTCATCCCTAGTAGCCAGTACCAGGTCTAGCAGTGCTTTACCTCTCATTGGTCTGTAGACTTCTTGAGTCAGGTAGAGGTCATCCACAAGGTCATCCACACATGATAGGAAGCTTTGCAACTGTTCAGATTTTGCTGAGTGATCCTCCCACGAGATGTCTGAGTAGTTGAAGTTACCCATGACAACCATAATCCTGGATCATGCAACCTCGGCCAGTTCCTGGGTGAACTCTTGGTCAAGCTCTTGACTTTGGGTGGGAGGTCTGTAATAGACTCCCATCGTTGTGTCCCCTCTGCCATGTTCCCCAGGGATTTTAACCTAGAGGGTCTCTAGTCATCTACCCTGGTCACTAACATCGGCTTGCAGGGATGCATAGCTTTCCTTAACATAGCTACATCCCCGCCCCTTTTATCTACTCAATCTCTCCTGTACAAGGTATAGACATCTATACCCATGGTCCAGTCATGGGTGGAGTCCCACTAGGTCTCCGTTATCCCTATGATGTCATAATTATTTGTGTTAAGCAGGAGGACGAGTTTCTCCTGCTTATTCCCCAAGCTTCTGGCATTTGTGTACAGGCAGGCAAGTGTCCCTTTGGGGGCTCTTGCCTTGCCCACAGATTGTACCAGGGCTGGGGCCGGGGTGGGCTCCCTTAAGTCCCTTGGCCTGCTGGCTTTGCAAGGGTTGTTCAGAGGGCCAGCAGTGGCGGTAGTCCCCCCCTTCACCCAGTGGACTTAGTTTAAAGCCCGGTGGAGCAGGTCAGCCAGTCTGGCTGAGAAGAGCCTCCTCCCCAGGGGAGAGAGGTGGAGGCCATCTCTTCCCAACAGCTTGCTGCCTCTCTCGCCAAAGAGCGGGCTGTGGTCATGGAAGCCAAAACCTTCCCAATGACACCAGCGCCGCAGTCTTTGGTTGACTACCTGGATCCTCCTCTCCCTCCTCAGCCCATAGCTCAAGACTGGGAGGATTGAAGAGAACACCACCTGTACCCCCAGACCCTTTAGCCCTGCTCCCAAATCCCTGTAGCACCTCATGACCCGGCTGGGAGCACTACTCACCTCATCATACCATGATTGACCATGGTGTGAGTACAGTTGACATAAAGACGTTTTCCCTACAGGCTGTAGCTGTAGAAAAAAAGACAAAAAAGGCACAGGACATATAAAGCCAGATCCAGTCACTGTTACTTGCAACTTAATAAGTTTTCATGGATATTAGTCTAAAAATGCACA
Source organism: Alligator mississippiensis (assembly GCF_030867095.1). Classification (NCBI taxonomy): domain Eukaryota; kingdom Metazoa; phylum Chordata; order Crocodylia; family Alligatoridae; genus Alligator; species Alligator mississippiensis. Next base: position 10,914,168 of record NC_081824.1, on the reverse strand, counting down.
ACTTGAAAATTGAGATCATTCCCATAAGAGTTCTGAACCACCCTATAGAATTTGATAGGTATAAACATTTTTAGCTGCCATAGAGGTGACTAATGGTAGAAGTCTCAGGCCCACTTTGGGGCTTCAGCTGAGAAGAATTCCTGTGAAAGCAAAACGTTCTACAACTTCAGAGGAAAAGAAAAACTGAAAAAAGGGAAAAGAAATAGTGAAGCCTACCAGAATTAACCTAGGCCAAGTGCTTTCAAGTGTGCTTTTTTGAAAGTAAGAATAATAGTTAAAAGTAAAAGTTGCAGTAATTTGATATTCACCTTTTGATAAGTAGAAAATAATGATATGTGATCAGGTAGATTCCAGTGAAATAACAGAGTATCTTTGTTGACTGAATAATGCATAGTATGTGTAGCTGATGTAAACATGTATAAGAGGAGAGATCAAAAGGGAAGTTGAGAATGATTTTGGAACGTGTGGATACCAATGGCTGAGAGGAGCCATGCATGACTGACCAGTGCCTTCACTGGCCTTCCCAATAAGCGGTAAGATAATTTACTTCACTGACTGTTCTCTGTAATCTAATGTTTTATTACTTAAATGATTAAATCCATCATTGTGCTGTCTAATAAATGGTTGAATTCATTTGGTCCCCCAAACTCTCTCTCCCGTTGTCTTTCACCTCAGCTCCTGACTTTTGGGAGGAGCTACATGGAGCTGTAACACTAAACCAAATGCTACCAAAGGTTTACGGTTGACATTAAATAACATAGACCTGGATGGGCGATGTAGGTTATGACCCATCTTCTGCTATGTGCAATGCACATCTAATTTAACATAACTAATCTTGCTGCCTCTTCTCTAATCCTCAAAAAAATCCAAGGAAGTTGTTTCAACAAGTGTAACTTTATTCAAAGGTCACACCAGCACTAGGGACTCTCTGTATGTATGTCAGGTGAAAGTTTAGGTTGAACATAGATACTTCAGCCAGTCACAACACAAGAGTTTTTGGAGCGAGATGTCAGCCCTGGTTTATACCAACAAGGTGTACCTGGGATCATAAGATGAACTGAGTCTGATTTAAGTTAGAGCACATCCATAAGCTTCTGGTCAAACTCCTACATCTATACTCCATGAAGTCATTCTGGTGAACTAAACTATATTACTAAGTATGTTATAGCACGAGTTTTTCTGTTGCATATCCAGGTCTCTCTGAGTAAAGTCACTTGAATGAGGGATGGGGGGGGGGGCAGGGGTCAGGAGTTCACCACTAGATTGCATACTTTTTAGGTTTAGGCTCCCGGTCTTCAGACCTATCTGTGAAACTCCAGCTTGCCATTCATATTTAGTGTAACTAGGCAAGTGCAACAAGAGCCTACATACAACTGGATGGATGTTCAGGGAAGCAGGGGACAAGAGGGGAGGAAGAAGAAGAAGAGAAATGACAGTCTTAGGTATGGAAAATAGGATAAAGAGGTGTAAACAGTCTCTGAAGTAGGCAGAGGGAGCTTGTGGGAATGGAAGGACCCACAGAGACCTTGGTCTTTGCAATGAGCTTGGCAATAAGGTGTGTGACTTTCCATTTGTAACCTGAAAAAAACTACATACTGTTTTCATATTGCTTGTGATACTGTACTTACTTGTTCCTTTTTTGTCCTTGGAGCTGCAGGATATAGTGCAGTTCTATGCTTAACACCGAGCCTTCCTTGCAGCCATGGGACTCTATGCCTTAATGAAATAAGAAATCACACATATGCACCTGGCAGTAAGCTATCATCTGGACAGAGGAATGGACAATGGGCTTCATGCAGCATACCCTGAAGTGGGTGATGACTCTCTGACATTTGCTGAGATAGTTTAGTCGGGGATAATTTTGCCTTGAGTAGAGGACTGGACGGGATGACTTTGTGAGGTCCCTTCAAACTGTACATTCCTATGATCTTTTGACTATCAACAGTAGGACTGACAGGTGGAAGGAGAGCCCTGTTGAAAAGCAGCCTAAGACTGAAATAGGCTAGCTGTTCAATTCTCAGCCAGTGTCTAGGGTGAGAGCCCTCCACAACCTTTCACTCTAGCTCTTCCCTTCATCCAGCACTTTTATTATCTATTTGCCAGGGCTGTATGAAGTCTTTCTGTCCTTATTATCGCTTAGAAGCCATTGTAGTATCTCCACCTCAGCCAGGAAAAGATTCAGATGATGCATTTACAGGTACTTGCTAAACTACAGCAAACACACAGCCCCTCTGACTCCTAGGAACAATGACAGCATTCATAAGTGGCTTGCTACATTTTCAAACACAATTATCTTACCATCTTCGGCATGTTGCCAGCAGTTGGCTTTACCTATGTTGCGGGGGAGGGGGGGAAGGCGGGAAATGGGATGGGAGGGGGGAGCAGTGGACTGTGCTTGTCAACAGAATCCTTTTGCTGATTTACCCCGGGAGTTAACAAAGCAGGAAAACCCACAGCACATTCCTGCACAAAGCAACATCAATATAAAGGGCCGTGTCAGGGAGGTGCAGACGCGCACATGGTATTTGAGTGTAGTTTTGTAGGTGGTTTTTGGCTACAAGTTTGGGGTTCCTCAAGGAAGGCTATTCATGTTGATTATGACCTCCATGGTGAATGTAAAATTAAATTTTCACAGGACTAATTGAAGTTGGAAGATCCCAACTCCCATTACCCTTCAATTAGGGCTGGGGTATCTGTGTGCAGGTTTCACAAAGGAGTCCCAAAAAGGACTTAGATGAAATTTAGACACCCAAGTACAAACGAGCACTTCCAAGAACTCATATGTCATTCCCATAGTTACTAAAAACTCCCCAGGCAGCTAATATTTCACCAGCAAGCCTATTTAGTTGCCAAAGATTCATCTATTGTCCACACCCAGATAAACTATCATACTGACTGAACTGGGTGTGTAGGCACTTAATTTCTCCCATTGGCTATTTCAGATCAAAATCTAGGGCTGGATACTTTTTCACGGTACTTGCTTACATGGTACAAAAGTAGCTTTTGGGTAGTTGAGCACAGTTTTAGGTTTTACTTCTCTTTCTGGTGAAATAAAATTGCCCTGTAGCTGTAAGAAATAAAACAGAGGAAAGAAGCCCTTCTGTCCCTCCTTTTAACTCAATGACAAGAACCAGGTTCTAGGCTCCTCTGATCCAGAAGGAATTTGAACTTGACTCTTCTGCTTCCCAGGCCATGAGCAAGGTGTTGACACAGACCCTGTCCAGACCTCATCTTGATGTTGTCTCACTGCACTCTGCATTGAATAGCCATTGGATAAACAGCATTAGAAAAGCTTCTTCTCTAATTCATATCCTTCTATGGGCTGTCCATTGGGACAGTTTCAAGACATGAGCTAAATATAGGCATGGCCTTGGGGTTAAAGCACTTTTCTGGGAAATGGAGATTCGATTCAAACCTGCTTTAATTGGGGGGGGGGAAGTGAGGGAGAACCTAGCTTTCCTGTTTTATGGACATGTGCCCAAACCACTGAGCTAAAAACCTGGAGGGGTTGGTGCCTCCTTTTCTGGCATCTAACACCCACCTTTTTTTGGTTTTTGCCTGACTAAAATATTGAGACATCAAAGTCTGTACCAAATCATGTCTTCTTGTAAAGACTGTATTATTTCACCATTGACTTCAGGGTGATTCAATAGGATGTGATGACCATCAAATAAGTCATACAAAAGTTGTTTAATATCCTGTGCTTTCCACACACAATGACTTGACTGGGGGCCCGGCTTATACGTTTCCTTCATTCATTTGATTTATATGCTGTCCTCCTCACAAAAGAGGATCAGAGTATATTACAAGAAAAAAACAATATTAAAAAAATGATGAGGAACTGCTTCAGATGAGGACTGTGTAAATGACTGATTTTTCACTTTGCCAGAAAATACTCTTGAGTTTCTAAAAATTACACTTTTTTGGTGAAAATCAGTCAATCATCCAAAATATATTCATCCCAAGTTGACTTGGGGGTAGGATGGAAGCTGGTTGAGCAGACCCACCCAATACTTCTCAGCATAGAAATAGCACTGAAAGGAAATTTTATCCTCTTTTTCTGCCATGACCTTTAGGTCTCATATCTCTGCCACAGACTGATGCAGAACAGCTGCTAGACACACAAATACAGACAGCCAATCCTTCTTAAAGCAGCACAGTGAATAAATCTTACAATGATATCCATTGTCTTAGTTTAGTGGCTCTTATCCAGGGTCCAGAGAAACCCTTAGAGGAGTGCCACAGTGTGACTGGGAATGCCTGCTTTTGCCTGCATCACAGTTCTCTGATAAATCTAAAGCAGGAAGGGGTCCTGTGTCCTTCCGCAGCCCTTCCCAATCAAATCCTGCATGCAATACCATGGCAAGGAAGTTTGGCACTTGGGACAAAGCCCGCAGGGCAGCCTGCCCTTGCCCCGTGAACACATCTGGGGAGGTACACACCTCCCCCATGCTTTAACAGGACTGCATGCAGCATCAGGAGTTACCCTCCCCCTGTTCCCATGCCCCACCAAATGACCCATTCGCAGCTCCATCCCATGCCCCACCCTCGCTGGGCAGCACCTGTTGGTGCCCCTTCATTTCGGTGCCCAGGGCGGTTGTCCTGCTCCCCCCACTCCCTTCCCCCACCTTGCTACAGCACTGCCTGCATGGAAAATCCCAGAAAAAACAACCAGGAGTGGTACATTTGAACTGTCCCATAAGTCTCTGTTTCCTGGAGGAATGTGATGGGAGTCACAGACTGGGAAGGTTGTGCCCAGCAAAGTCCATGCATTCCTGTTCTGGCCATGCAGTGGCCAGAGTGGGACAGAGAAGACAGCATGGTTCTCCACAGCTCTCTGCCCCTGTCTCCCCAAATGCAACTGCTTTGGTGGGAGAAGCAGGATTCACTTGTTTCCTGGAACAGTGGCTTGGACTCTCACCTGTGGCTGGTGCCTGGGGCTGATTGGCTCTCAAAATGTGCAGGATGTGCAGGAAGGAGAGCAGCGGCACCTGGAGAAGGAGTGGTATGTCCTTTCAGGGGAGGCTGGAGTCTGTTGATGATCTGAGTAGGCTGCTTCCCAGTGCCCTGGACTGTGGGAGCTGTAATGGGGGCACACCCATGGGGAGCTTCAAGCATTAAGGCAAAGGCAGGGGTTGGGTAGGTCTCCTTTTGCCAGGAAAAAAAATAATGGCTCCCTGTATTGTTGGAAGGGCAATACAGCAGTGTTCAGGAATCCAGGAAGTTTTTGTAGAGTGTTGGGGACAACTTCCTGGTACAAGTGTTGGAGTGGCCAATAAAGGGCCTTGCTCTTCTTGACATGTTGCTCACAAACAGGGAAGAATTGGTTGGGAATGTAGTAGTGGATGGCAACTTAGGCAGCAGTGACTACAAGATGATTGAGTTCAGGATCCTGAGGAAATGAAGGATGGAGAGCAGCAGGTTAAGGACCCTGGATTTCAGAAAAGCAAACTTCAGCTCACTCAGGGCACTCCTGGGCAGGATCCCCTGGGAAACCAGTATGAGGGAGAGAAGAATCCGGGAGACCTGGCTGTACTTTAAAGAAGGCTGACTGAGAGTGCAGGAACAAACCAGCCCTATGTGCAGGAGGACTAGGAAGTGTGCCAGAATATCAGCTTAGCTTAGAAGGGAACTCTTCAGTAAACTAAGGCACAAAAAGGAAGCTTATTAGAAGTGGAAACTTGGACAAATAAATAGGGAGGAGTATAAGAACATTGCTTAGGGATGCAGAGATGAAATCAGAAAGGCCAAAGTGCAATTGGAGTTGCAGCTAGCAAGAGACGTGAAGGGTACCAAGACAGTTTCCACAAGTATGTCAGTAGCAAGAAGAGGATCAGGGAAAGTGTGGGTCCCTCACTGAATGGGGCTGGCAATCGTGTGAAGGAGGATGAGGAAAAGGCTAAAGTGCTCAATGCCTTTTTGCCTCAGTCTTCATAGGCAAGGTCAGCAACTAGACTACTGCACTCAACAGCAGTTTGAGGAGGAGGAGGAGGTGGACAGTGATGAAAGAACAGGTTACAAACTATTTAGAAAAGATGGACTTATACAAATACATGTGGCCATGCAGGATGCACCCAAGTGTAGTGAAGGAGTTGGCTGATTGCAGAGCCATTGGCCATCAGCTTTGAAAACTCAGCAAAACACCATCCTGGCCTGGGCAGTGCAGACCATAGACAACAACCATCAGGTGGTGGACACCATCTTGGTGGTCCCATTCTTGCCCACTGCTTCCCAGCCCCCATCCCTAGCCCTGCAAGCCCCCTGGCAGCCTTTCACTGCCCTACAGAAGGCTCCTCTGGCCTGGAAGGAGGTTCTTCACCATCTCCAGATACCAGAAACCCCTGGCCCAGCCCCTGCCCCAAGTATCCCGCCACCCAGGCCCCCTACCTGGGCCCAGCTCCACAGCTCATGAAGCCAGAGCTTTCAGTACTGGGACCACATGCTGGCCCTGCTGGGCCTGGACTCTGCCAGCCAAAGCAGGAGCTGGCCAGCTGCACTGGAGTGGCATCAGCTGCTGTCATCCCTGGGTGAGCCCCCTGCCCACCATACTCATCTCAGTGTCCAGACCTGCAGAGGAATGGCCAGAGGTGGGGTGCTGGCTGTCTGGCCCTAGGTTCTTCCCTCTAGGTACCCCCACCCCATCCATGGGCTCCTACTCTGGGATACCGCAGAAATAACTTTGTACCTAGTTTGCACAAGGGAGAGTGTGTTTTATTGTTGGTGGGTGGGCTGGGTGGTGGAGGAGCTCTGTATGTTGGGGAGGGAGTGCGGAGGGAGGCTGTGTTTCATGGGAAGTAAAGACTTATACTTCTGATACATGTGTGCAATAAGCATGGTGCTGGGGGTGGGAGTCCATGGGTGGTGGTGCAGGTGGGCTATAGTAGGGAGTACAGGAGAAGGTGGTCAGCTAAAGCATCCCGCACCCTGTGTCCTGGCCCCCAGTGGCTGGTGTGTGGCTATCCTGGGGCCTTGGCAGAGGGGCCCACTGCTGCTGCTGCCACCACAGGTGGTACTCTCATCACCAGGCATCCTCTGCCCACCACAACTCCCCTGAGCAGGCCTTGCAGAACAGCTCTGCAGGCCTCACAGATGTTATGTAGCACACAGGCTGGATTGATGACCCAGGGGAGGTGATTTTGAGGCAGGCAGTGAGAGCATAGCAGAAGCCCTTGAGGTGGCTGAAGGCACACTCCACAAAGGTGCGGATTCAGCCCAGGCAGTAGTTAAAGTGGGCCTGGTGGGGGTCAAGGTGGCAACTGTAGGGCTACATCAGCCAGGGCAGGAGCAGGTAGGCAGGGTCTCCAGTGAGCAATGGTGGGATCATGACAGAGCCCAGCTGCAGTCCTGGCATCCCGAGCACAAAGCATCCACTCTCCACCAGATCCACCAGGTCAGAGTTGTGAAACACACATGTGTTGTGCATGCTTCCTACCCAGCTGGTGCTCATGTGGGTGAATGTGCTGCAGTGGTCCATGAGTGAAATCCTCTGTGGCTGTAGTAGGGCACAGGCAGTGACAGGGAAGGGAACAAATCTCCATGAGATGGGCAGGTGACAGGGATATGAACTGCATCCAGGGTCCTGATACACTTGGGGAATCCCAGGGCAGGAAACCCTGCCATCAGTGCCAAGGGGTCATGGATATGGAGCACGATATAGCCCAGCACATCCAGGAGAGCACTGCACACCTCTAGGATGGCCTCCCTGGTGGTGGCTTTGCCCACGCTGATAAGGTGTCCGACATACTGAAGGCTGGCAGGCGTGGCCAGCTTCATCATGGCAAAGGCCAACTGGGTGATCATGGGGAGGTCCGGGCACATGCTGGTGTCCTGCCATACCAGGTGGGGCCAGAGATACTGGATACTATGAAAATGGCTCTCTCTCTCTCTCTCTCTCTATATATATATATATATATAAACAAGGTGGAAGTTGGTCTTGGTTGTTGCTCCTCAGCTCTGGCACTCCTTCCCCCTTGAGGCCATCCAGAACCCATACTTGGACATCTTTTGGAAGCCCTTGGATACTCTCTGATGTGGCAGGTTTTTAGCAAATAAATCTAGGCTGAGAAGTCTAGTGGACCTCTGTTTTATTCTGATATTCTAATTGTCCTTTTAAGATTTTCTGTTTTCTTGAGATAAGATTTTCAAAGCCTCTGTTGAGAAGGGCAGCATATAAATGGAATTTTAAAATTAATATATAACAATATGGTGTAATATATAACTCTCTTGGTGCTCTGGTGAAGTGCCCGATGATTGGAAGAAGGCCAATGTGGTGCCTATCTTCAAAAAAGGGAGAAAAGTGGATCCAGCAAACTACAGACCCATCAGCCTGACCTCTGTCCTGGGGAAGGTCTTGGAAAAGATTATCAAAGAGGCCATCCTATACAGACTAGCTGATAGCAATATCCTGAGGAATACCCAGCATGAGTTTGTTGCGGATAGGTTTTGCTTGACCAATCTCATTTCCTTTTACGACCAGGTAAGCTATCATCTGGACAAGGGGGAATAGATTGATTTCATATATCTTGACTTCAAAAAAGCCTTCTGCACCCACCTTGCCTCAAACGCCCGCTTGCGTGCTGCTTGGCATGAGCTGTAGAGGATGTCTATTCTCTGGATTTGTGGGCTTCCTGTGATGAACTTCTGTTGTCCCTCTGGCTTTCCCTGAACTCTCCTGCCACGTTTTTGTATGTTAAGTCAGCGTGAGTTCAGCTTCCAGTTCAGCATCCTACTGGCTGGCTCTTCAAGCCATCCTGCCCATGCTTGGCAGTGCTCCTCCGACGCTGGTCCCATGGGGTCCCGATATCCTTCCTGCCCCCAGCCCAGCTCCCTGACCTGGTACCTGAGGGCAATTATGCAGGGCGACTTCTGATCCCTCAGGATTGGCTTCAGCCTCCACCTCCGTGTCACTGCACTCTTTGTGCTGTGGTCCGGCAGCTTCACCGCCATGTGTCCCTGGCAGTTTTAGGGGCATGTCACCCCCCCAAACCGCTCCCATTTTGGGATTTGACTTTAGTGCCCCATGTGGGGAGATCCCTTGCAGCCTCTGCTGCTGCTTGCTGTCTGGACGATCCCTGCCTGTGCTGACTCTGCCCCTTGCCAGCACGGAGAGCCTCCACCGCCTCACTCACTATCACCACCATACTGCCGGCAGCTGCTTTTATTCTTGCCAGCTGGTGCACCCCTGTGACATCACCCACCAGCCTTAATTGTATAAATGCGTGGCTTGTGAATTGTGTGGGCTTCTCTTCTCCATGTTCCAGCATTGCTCCTCCTGCGGGTAAGTAAAGGTTCACTCTTTCCCTCTCCATTTTGGATTTTTTTCCTGTGCTGATCCCCATGGGTGGGGCCTACCAGTCCAGCTTCTCATTCCCCCTGGGACACCTTTGACCTGGTATTCCATGATCACCTCTTGGCAAAACTGGCTAACTGTGGCCTTGACCTCAGCACAATCCACTGGCTGGGGAATTGGCTCCATGGCAGGACCCAGAGGGTGGTGGTTGATGGAAGTCAATCGTTGTGGTGCCCTGTGACCAGTGGGGTCCCTCAGGGCTCTGTCCTAGGCCCTTACTTTTTAACATCTTCATCAATGATGTAGACATTGGTGTCAGAAGCTGGCTGGCCAAGTTCACTGACAACACCAAACTCTGGAGTAAAGCATCCACACCTGAGGACAGGAGGGTGATCCAAGCAGATATTTACCAGCTCATGAAATGGGCGGACAAGATCCTGATGGTGTTTAACACCAAAAAAATGCAAGGTTCTCCACCTTGGGAGGAAAAACCTGCAGCATGCTGTCGCAGGGCACCTCGGTGCCCCTGCTCCTATAGAGGAGAAACTGCCAGGGAGCGAGTGAGCGCACCCTGGCCTGACATAACGAGCCCAGCTGAGGCTTGCTCAGGTAATGAGCGCAGCTGCGGGTTGCCGGAGCAACCAAGGGGAACCAGCTGCCTGTAGGAGGCAGGGCCTGGCCCTTATAAAACTCAGGGCTGAGGTCAGGCTGGCAGTTCTCTGCCAGCAGCCGGAAAGGCAGGAGCTCACTCAGCCAAGATATGGGGAGAAGTTTGAGGGGCAAGTACAGCTCATGATAGCCCTGAGAGGATTGGGCACTAAAGGTTTAGCCAGGGGGCTTTATGTTTGTGTTACAGCCAGGAGGCTTGTGTTTGTTTGGCTCTGTTATTACATCCGGAGGCTTGGGTGAGGCTGTAGGGGCTGGAGGAGGCCTCAACTATAGGGACCCCAGAGAGTGTGGGGTGCCCTAGCGCCAAGAGGGCACATTATCTGCATAGCACCAGGGAAGGCGCAGCTCTCATGCCAGGGCGTGAGCAGCTGGCGGCGAGGAGCACGGCCAGTGGGTCACGGGCGCAACCCGTAGGTTGCAGACGGGGACCTAGACCCCGGATTGCGTGTGGGGGGGAACATAGACCCCGGCCCCAGGAAAGGGGCAATGTTATTGAGTAGCCCAGTGTGGGCCCGGCGAGCCCCAAAGAGGGGGGAGCACCATTACTGAGGAGCCCTAGAGGGGCCATATCAAGGGGCCCGAGACGGGCATAGCGAGCCTGGCCACAGGCTAGGGCGGTAACACCCCTCAGACTGAGGCAGGGCACTGCGGTTGCCCCGAGAAGACAGGGAGTAGCAGCGCGGTGAGCCAAGGTCAAAGAGGGTGCCCGTGCGGTTGGCCCATAGGACCGGAGGCCCGCTAGGGAGTCCCTGAGCGGGACCGTAGCATCAGGGGAGGCCCACCGGGAGGCTGGGCATGAGAGAGACAGACCCAACAACGTCTATTACATCTGCGAGGCTTGGGGCGTGGTATCAGGGGAGGTAGGAGCCACGAATAGCCCATAAGGCTAGGGTGTCCGAGGAACACCCACCGTATCGGAAGACCCCCAGGGGGTCTGGAAGAACCGCGGGGACAGAGGTCCCGAGTAGCCGTGCACAGGGAAGACACAAGGCAGCCTCCCAACATTATATTGACCAACAAGACATGGCGGGAGAGAATTAGAGGGTGTCTTGGGCCAGCCTGACACGGAGCGAGGGACCTCAAGGAGATCACGGCCCTCCGCGAGGACCCCGCCGTGACATCTGGTGCATTGGCCGGGAACGGCCGTGCACGGGGAAAGAACCCATGTCCCTGACAAGGGAAATGAACCTTAGGGCTATTTTACAGATCGACAGGGCAGTGAGATTGAGGGGCTTGAGAAGACAAGCCCAGATCAGGAGAGACACTGCCAGTTGAGAGCGTTTGAGGACGTTGGGTCTGGTTTAAACCGAGAACAGAGTCATGGCAGGTATAGAGGACATGGAGAGCCTGAAACAAGAGAATTTCACCTGGCTATTAAAAGTGAGTGAGCTAGAAGAAGATATTGCACGGCTAGAGTGGGAGCTGGAGGTAGCCCAATCCCAGAAGGAGCAGGCGAAGGCAAAGGCCGCTGGATTGGAACAGTGGGTACAAGCAGGGAGAAAGGAAGGAGGTCCTAAAGGAATTAGGCGCCTGATTGCAGTAGAGGCAGAAAGGACTCGAGCACTAGAGCGGCTCATGGCAGAAGAAGCCAAGAGGAGCAGACGGAGAGAAGAGAATCTGCAAGACATGCAGAGGGAAATGTCAGCATGGAGGGCAAGATACTATGCGCTCCAGGAACGAAACCTATTTCTGGAAAAGCAGTTAGAGACTGGGGAGAGAGAGAACGAGGACTTACAGTCCCAATTGTGAAGCATGGAGGTGGAAAAAGGACACCTGGAGGAACAGGTACTGTCCCTTGAAACCCACCTAGAAGCCAGCTCAGCTAGAGAGGCAACAAGTAACGCAGAGAGAAAGCAGTCACAGCTGCAAAGGCTGACCCTAAGGCAGCAGATTTGGGCCTTAGAGGCAGCAAATAAAATGTTACAAGCAGCAGGTAGTCAGATGGCTACAAAGGGCCAAGACTCTAGGGAGTTGGAGGGTCCAGAGGTGATGAGTACAGCAACCCAAACGGGAGCAGTGCAGGAGGACCTGGAAGGCTGGCAAGAGCATTGCTTACAAGCAGAATACCAGGTCGAAGCACTCCGGGAAAAGCTAATAGAGAGCTTTGCCCAGGCAGAAGAAGTGGGGAAAGCGATAACAAAGGAAATAGAGAAAGTAAGAGAATATATGGCCAACCATGAGGCATTAGAAGAACAGAAGCAGTCCCTGGAGACAGAGGTAAAAGCCAAAACACAGGAGTGTGCACAGTTGTAGGCCCAATGGCAAAGGGTAGAAAAGGAAAAGGGCCAACTGAGGGAAGAGATACAGTCCCTGAAGGCCCTATTAAAAGAGAGCACAGCCAGGGAGCTAGCGTGCCGAGAGAGGATTGAACAACAAGCAGTACCGGCTGCTCAGATACAAAGCAAGAGACTGACCATGATAAGCAGCCTGTTGGAGGAACATGCCTCCATGATTAAGGCAGGATGCGAGGAGCACCTGAAGGAGTCTCAAGGCTTGAAAGAGACCCTAACAGACACAGAAAGACTGATTGAGACTGCACAGCCCCTGCTTCTAAAGGTCCTGAGAAATCAGGAACAGTCCAGTGAGGTGGGCTTAGAAATCCCTAGAGAAGAGGGGGAACCAGAGCAGCAGGAAAAGAATATAAAGCTGGAGGCACTCTCCGGGATAGACTCAAGGATGAGAGAAGAGATCACCTCCATAGTCACGGAGTGCCTGAGTCGGAGATGGGGTCAGTGGGCAAGCCAGTACGTTCAAGAAATGAACTGCCTGAAGGAAAAACTAGATAAAGGTGCAGGCTTGTGTGATGTTAGGAGATCAACGGTATCAAGGCAAGGTGCAGCTTCCGCAGGAGAGGGAGCAACAAAACCACAAAATAAGAGAGCGGTCCAGAGGCCTGAGGGAGATAAAAGGGGCCAAAGCCCCAAGGAACTTAAGGGGGGAGGAGATGGACGTCTCAAGCTCCACCTTAAAGGAGAAATACCTAGCCCAGCACAACACCAGAGACCGGACCGTGTGCGGACGACAGACCAAGTTAAGGAGGCAGAAGGGCCATCTTCACCAAAGGTAATGCGGTCGAGAGGAGATCAGGAAAGAAAGAAGAGGCCATGCGTGTACGTTAATAACCTCCCAGGGCTAACCCAGTGGTGGATGTTGAGAAGGCTTGTGGAAGCTAGAATCAGCGGCGTAGCCTATGTGAAAATCTATAAAGGGCCTAGAGGAAGACCCACCAGACGGGGGAAAATAGAGTTTTGGGAAGAGAAGGATGCCCAGAAAGCATTGAAGAGACAATGGGAGCTCTGGGGAATACTCGTAGACAGGCAAGAAACCTCAGGAAGGAGGGAGTGTTACAAGGGACGTGCAGAAGGAGATCTGGGATCTAGATAGAAGAAGAGGGGCAGGGTACCCCAAACAGTGGGAAGCAGCTCTCCCAGGAGGGAGGAGGTGGTGAAGAAAGAAAAGAGGGAAGCCTAATTTGCACCCTACCAGGAACGGCTAACGTGGGGGGACTACTTTTGGCAGGGTAACTCCCACGGAATCCCACGTGATGCGCCCCTAGGTAAAAGGCGAGGAGGAGGTGCCTTAAAACCTCCGCCACTTATAAGAGAGATGCTGGGTGCTGGAAGAAAGGCTGAGAAGACCCGCCGAATCCGACCAAATTCTATGAAAAGGAAGATCTACCTCGGTGAATTCGATCTTCGGGGGGGAGGTGTGTCGCAGGGCACCTCGGTGCCCCTGCTCCTATAGAGGAGAAACTGCCAGGGAGCGAGTGAGCACGCCCTGGCCTGACATAACGAGCCCAGCTGAGGCTTGCTCAGGTAATGAGCGCAGCTGCGGGTTGCCGGAGCAACCAAGGGGAACCAGCTGCCTGTAGGAGGCAGGGCCTGGCCCTTATAAAGCTCAGGGCTGAGGCCAGGCTGGCAGTTCTCTGCCAGCAGCCGGAGAGGCAGGAGCTCACTCAGCCAAGCTATGGGGAGAAGTCTGAGGGGCAAGTACAGCTCATGATAGCCCTGAGAGGATTGGGCACTAAAGGTTTAGCCAGGGGGCTTTATGTTTGTGTTACAGCCAGGAGGCTTGTGTTTGTTTGGCTCTGTTATTACATCCAGAGGCTTGGGTGAGGCTGTAGGGGCTGGAGGAGGCCTCAACTATAGGGACCCCAGAGAGTGTGGGGTGCCCTAGCGCCAAGAGGGCGCATTATCTGCATAGCGCCAGGGAAGGCGCAGCTCGCACGCCAGGGCGTGAGCAGCTGGCGGCGAGGAGCACGGCCAGTGGGTCGCGGGTGCAACACGTAGGTTGCAGACGGGGACCTAGACCCCGGATTGTGTGTGGGGGGGAACATAGACCCCGGCCCCAGGAAAGGGGCAATGTTATTGAGTAGCCCAGTGTGGGCATGGCGCGCCCCAAAGAGGGGGAGCGCCATTGTATGTTATTGAGTAGCCCAGTGTGGGCCCCGCGAGCCCCAAAGAGGGGGGAGTGCCATTACTGAGGAGCCCTAGAGGGGCCATATCAAGGGGCCCGAGACGGGCATAGCGAGCCCGGCCGCAGGCTAGGGCGGTAACACCCCTCAGACTGAGGCAGGGCGCTGCGGTTGCCCCGAGAACACGGGGAGTAGCAGCACGGTGAGCCAGGGTCAGAGAGGGTGCCCGTGCGGTTGGCCCATAGGACCGGAGGCCCGCTAGGGAGTCCCTGAGCGGGACCGTACCATCAGGGGAGGCCCAGCGGGAGGCTGGGCACAAGAGAGACAGACCCAACAACGTCTATTACATCTGCGAGGCTTGGGGCGTGGTATCAGGGGAGGTAGGAGCCACGCATAGCCCATAAGGCTAGGGTGTCCGAGGAACACCCACCATATCGGGAGACCCCCAGGGGGTCCGGAAGAACTGCGGGGACAGAGGTCCTGAGTAGCCGTGCCCAGGGAAGACACAAGGCAGCCTCCCAACATTATATTGACAACAAGACGTGGCGGGCGAGAATTAGAGGGTGTCTTGGGCCGGCCTGACACAGAGCGAGGGACCTCAAGGAGATCACGTCCCTCTGCGAGGACCCCGCCATGACACATGCTTATATGCTTGGCAGTGCTATGCTGGTAAGCACTACAGATGAAAAGGACTTGGGGGCCTGATTGGCCACAAGATGAGCATGTGCCTGCAATGCGATGCTGCGGCTAGTAAAGCGACCAAAACGCTGGCTTGCATCCATAGATGTTTCTCAAGCAAATCCCAGGACGTCATTCTCCCATTGTACTCGGCCTTGGTGAGGACGCAGCTGGAGTACTGCATCCAGTTTTGGGATCCACAATTCAAAAAGGATGTGGAGAAACTTGAGAGAGTCCAGAGAAGAGCTATGTGCATGATCAGAGGTCAGAATAACAGATTTTATGATGAGAGGCTGAGAGCCATGGGACTCTTCAGCCTGGAAAAGCGCAGGCTCGGGAGTGATCTGGTGGTTACCTATACATTTATTAGGGGTGTTCACCAAGATCTGGGGGAACTTCTGTTCACCAGAGTGCCCCAAGAGATGACAAGATTGAATGGTCACAAACTCCTTTGCGACCGTCTCAGGCTGGACATAAAGAACTCCTTTACTGTCCAAGCCCCCAAGGTTTGGAATAGACTGCCACTGGAGGTGGTTCAATCACCCACTTAAATGCCTTCAAAACACTTTTGGATGTTTATCTTGCGGGGGTCCTATGATCCCTGCTGACTTCCTGCCCCTGGGCAGCGGGATGCACTCGATGATCCACTGGGGTCTGTTCCATCCTGAATGTCTATGAAATCTATGAAAAAAAAAAAAAAAACAACAAAAAAACCCCTCAACAATGCTTTTGCAATGAAAAATCAGAGATGTGAAAAATAAGTCTAGATGCTTCGTGAGATATGTTACAATCTTCATTTGCATGATCAATCATAGATAATTTCTTAGTTATTACTGTAGCCATCAAGTTCCCAGGGGCAGCCATGATGCCGTGATGGTGGTTCTGCCACCATGCCCTGCTCAGCCATAGGGTGCTTTCCCTTCTTGCCCTCCATGCCTTGATGGAATAATACTAATTTTAAAGAGGGAGGTTGCTCATGGGTCTTCACATGGGCTCCAGTCTAGATGAACCCCACACTGGGGTTCCCTGGCAGCTGCTGTCCTCTACTGCTCCCATGCACCTTGCTGGGCCTCCCTGGTTGACCATGTCCTACAGGGCACCTAAAGCCTTAGGGGATTATTGCATGGCTCCATTCCTCCCCTAAACCATAACCCAAGCCTCATGGGTGTTACTGTAGTATTGTTCTCTCCTGCCGGGGCTTCAGCCTCCTTGGCCTTTGCCCCTTGACTCTGACTTGGCATTCTAGCCCATGTGTCAGGCATGGCTTTGAGGCACTAGCTCTGGTTTGGCCCTCTCAGGCACTGGGCCCCTAAGCTCTGTGGCCCTTGTGTAGCTGTGTCCTTCTTAGGTGTCAGGCCCCTGTCTGATTATGTGGTCCTGAACTCTGCCACTCTCCAGGCTCAATAGTGACACAAGCCTTGAGTCTACCCCAGGCAGGACTTATGGAGATCACATGCCCCTCTGGTACTAATGGGAATGCCATACACTGCCCCTACAGTCCCAACCCAAACCACAACTGTAAAACTAACTCAAACCATAAGCTCCTGGGCTATAACTTAAACATAAAGGGAAAGCAGACCTCTTACCCTTTAAAAGGGAAAACCTTACCTTACCCCTTAGCTAGGCATACCTCCCAGCCCTGAGCTCCTTGTGAGCTCCCTGAGCCTCACTGTTCCCACAGGTAGCATAGCATTCAGTCTAGCATCCCTGGTTATCTCTCCTTGGCAGAAGCTCCTAACTCTTCAGCTTTCAAGGCTAGACCATCTTGCCAACTCATACCCCAGGCTTATATCCTCCCAGGGCCCTGCCCCTTCCAGGCAGCAGACTACCCTTCTTCATTGCCTCATTGCCACAGTGACCTGCAGCTGCTGCATCCTGCCTGGCCTACAGCACTCCCTTGCTGGGATGTTTCTTCCTTGAAGGAGGTCTCTGTTACAACTACATAATACCCTATAAAAAAAAGCATATGCAGCTGCAGGGAAATTAAACTGCTATATACAGTGCTAACTCAGCTATATCTGCAGTCATACAGGGCACTTGTTAAGTGCAATTTGAGGAATGTTTTAATGCTGGAGTAGGAAGGCACACCTCACTCTAACCTAAGAATTAGAGTATTTGTTTAGGAAGACTAGGATCCTAGGGGCTCCTTGATCAGGGAGGATTTGATCTTGCATTGCCTGCTTTTAGCTACCAAGTCATAGGCAAGGGACTTCTGGAGCACCCTTCAGCCTTCCTCTTGAATCTGGCCCACTAGTCAGTCAAGAAGAGAAGTTATGTGGACCCAGACAGGAGGTAAGCCAGAGGGATCAGTGTAATGGAAACTCTCCTACTACTGCTGTTGTATTCACTGGTAAGGCCATTAGACATAAAAGCAGACAAGGTTCTTTGGGTCCTTGGACCAACACAGATACAACTTACACCATTTAGACACAAAGGGCATAACTCAGGGCCCCCATCATCTCCAGAACAGTATCAACTTAATTTTGTCTGGTTCTCTTTCTCTTGGCTCCAAGTAACTTCTCCTCTTGTCTGCCAAGAGGAGGGCTGCAGGGTTCTATGTGCTTTAGGCCAGTGGATCTCAAACTTTGTAAACTCAAGGGACTTCTCATTATATTCCAGACATCCCTCATTAGATTGAAGACACTCCTCAGAAAATGCCAGCTCTTAGCATTCGTTCCTTTTTTAATGATGGAAAAATGACAAAACAATTCTTCTGTTGTAAAGAACTCTGAAAGACTGCACCAGGTCAGAATGTTTTTGGCACTATTGGGTGCTTGTATGCATGACGGGGGTTTAGTCCTTCAGGGCTGCATTCTACGTCCCCTAAATTGAAATAGTGAGTTTTTAATGGAAACGGTGGGTTTTATTTTTCTGTCACTGTATACATGTCATTGTCCTGGTGGCTGCAGGTGCCTGCTGAATGCAGAAGCAGGGAGTGGTCCAATCCCTTTTTTTTTTTTTTTTTTACAGTGGAGCCTGCCAGTCACTCCCCTGGTGGGGAGGTGAGCTGCCAGTGGGCCAAGTGGCCTTTCAACTGTAGGGCACCCCAGTTCTTTCCTCTGTGGCAGCAGCCCCTCCCCCCCTTCCCCACTGGGGCTGCCTGGGCAGGCTGCTAGTGGGCTGGGGGCTGCCCCAGTCTGGAGGTGCCCAATCCAACTCTTGCCTGAGCTCATCCAGACTTCCAGTGCCCTGTGCACTGTCCCCCACCATCTTCTCTGGCTGTCAGTTCACCTCCAGTTCACCTCCAGTCAGGGCAAGCCAGCCCATTCCCAGGTGGCACCAAGTGTTCTGGCAGCCACAGGTACTTACTGAAGTCAGAAGAAGTAAGGTGCCCAATAATTTTTTTCCTATGGAGCCTACCCACCTCTCTCACCACCAGCGGGTGAGCTGACAGATTAATGGCTGCAACATTCTCAGTTGCAACGTTGCAAACGAAACTACATTGGGATGTGGTTTAGTTTCTGACAATGCAAACTCATTTGAAGCCCCCAAACCTCATGTATGTGTAAAGTATGACTCCATTAAGCCACACTAACATAAATTTTCATCATGTGTACATGGTAACATCGTCACGTGTACAAGCACCCATTGAACCCTATTTGAAGTCTCTGGGTCTATCTTGTAAATTATGTATAGGTATTTGCATACCTCAGAGTACTAGAATAGCATGGTACCCTTAAAAGAATCTCATAAACATCCAGGATGCCAAAGAATCTTGGTTAAGAATCACAGGTCGAGTGATTAAAACACTTTCCCAGAAAGCAAGCAATATAGATTGAACTCTATTTCAGGTGAGGAGGGCCTAGAAGAGGGGAGGGCAAAGAGGCAGCCCGTGAGCCGGATGTGGCCCACCAGGCCATTCTATCCAGTTTGTGGAGCCCTTAAAAAATTTAGAAAATGAATTTTTATCTTCCCCTGGCTTCCTGTCACGTGGCCCTTGATGGCTGGCCAAAACTCAATAAGCAACCCTCCACCTAAAATAATTGCCCACCCCTGGCCTAGAAATAGGATTGCCAGACTCTGAGCAAGTGTCCTAACCAGGAGATTATTAGACTGAGAGGCAGATGGGCCCTTCTCCTTCATTTTACTTCAGACACTTAGGCACATCCTTGGACAATACTATTCTGCAGGTGGCAATAGAATTTAAAATCATAGAATCAGAGGTAATTTAGTTCAACCCCTCGCCTGAGGCAGGAGCAATCCTATCCAAACCATCCTATACAATTCATAACCTAAACTCTCAAGCCTGCTCTCAAGCCTGAAGACTACTCTCAACCCTGACACAGCAAAGGCATAACACCTTAATGTCTCAGCTGCCTGCGGAGGGTTCGGGATTGGGAGTATTGTCAGGGGTAGAAAGGTAAGAAAGTTTTATTGACTTAACAAAAACACAACTATGTGTAGTAACAAAACAAACAATGACAGACAAAAGAAATTCACATTGGCAACTTATCTGTAGTTCTATAGGTGGTGGATACACAGTTAGCAGTTTCCAGTGAAGCACAAGTGTCCTGGGCTATAGATCTTGCTGAGGCATGGGCGGACATTATTCTTGTGGCAACTTGTACAGCTACAAACACGTAGCATCACAACATGTCTTTGATAATAATGGATTCTATCTATGCAGGCTTATAACTCTGGATGCTTTCTGACAAGGCTGGTAGTGATGGGATGGCAGCCATCAAGGGGTCAGTATTAGCATTCAAAGCTTGAAAGTCAATAGTCAACTGCCACCCTCCATTTGGCTTGTGTACTCGCCAAACTGGATTGTTATACGGAGAGTGGGTTCGAATAGTAGTCTCATCTTTTAACTGCTGGCTGATAATACACTGGATAGGTTGTGGGGCCTCAGGGAGAGTTTGATACTGGGGTCTGTGTACTTTTTTCATGGGAGGCAGGGTTAGTGGGATCATGCTACATCGAGTTACGGCTCTTATAGCTGTTTTTTCTGTTTCCCGATGAGGCACTGTGCACTAAAACTGCTAATTCTCTTGTTTAAGGGCAAACCACTGTTTTCTTAGTACATTTAGTCTCAGTAAACTTGGTCTCCCTTTTCGTATTACTTCTGCCGCTGTTATCTTAGAGCTATTAGGTAACACAAAGGTTGCTCGAACTAGATGTCCTGGTAATCTGGTGTCTCTGACTCCAATTACTTGATAAGGGGTTCTTTTCTCTCCCTTCTAATCTGCAGAATCTAAAATGCAAATCTGGGCACTTGTGTCTAATAGCATATTAATTGACTTTTTACTTTTACTTAATTGAATCTGTACAGGTATCCAAATTAAGGGGCTAATATTAACTTTGGATACCGGTCTCCGGCCCACTACTGCCCCATTGTGGTTCTTTTCTTTGGGGGTTGGGCCAGCCAGACTCTCTAGGCCATATGATCAGGATGGGTAAAAGCTAGTGGCCCCTCATATGCGTGGGAAAATGTCGACAGTTTTGCCCTCAGGGAAGAGAATCTCTCCGGTGATACTGTTGGTGGTGCAGAAGGCTCTGCTTTTAGTCTTGCCCTTTTGGTGCACTGTTTAACCTTCAGCCCTCTCAAGACATTGGAGGGCAGTCTATTGATTTGCACTTTATTGTAACAGGCAGCTAACAAGTCTTTCTACATTTTTGCTTGCGGAGTCTTGGGCCAGCCTTTCCTGGCTTTTCTCAACAATTCGGGGGGGGGGGGGGTCTGGGGGTTAATCTTTCACTGAGGACTGAGGCCACTGCCATGGCCTTGACAGCTTTCATCAGCTTGGTAAGCCTTGGCTTCTGCAAAATGTGTAAAAGCTGCACTACTCGCTGGATCGTATCTCTTACTGGGAGATTCACCGCCTCTGGCTCCAAGGCCAACAAGGCCAAGGTGCACTCTGTTGGTGCTCGTCAGCAAAACTTCTTCTACAACGGTGCTGTCATGACTTCTGCATTTGGTGTGTAAGTCTAAACTCCTGCATGAATGATTTCAGTTAGTGATTATAGATACAAGCAGCAGACAGCCTCTTCTAAATTGGCCCATGACCAAGAGGCAGGGTTAAGCTCTTCTTCTATATAACTATAACTAGCTGCAGTGGCTTGGAGCACAGCAGAAAACAAAGTAACATTTTCATCACTTTCTGCAAATTGATTTAACTGGAGCTCAGGGCACAGAACTATTTTTGAAGCTTTGGCTCTATTTACTGAAATTGCAAATGCTTTTTCACTATACATTTGAACAAACCAGTCTATTACTGACTCTCCCAGTTTGGACTTCTGCTGCTTTTGAATATTTTAAATCTCAGCATGGGTAAAGGAATGCAGCTCTGCTCAGGGTTTCTCTCCTTGTGGCTCTGAATGAGTTATCACTATGGGAAAAAATTTGGTTGAGTTTCTCCCCCGGGGCGGGGAAGGCCTGGCTAGTTTCTGCCCTCTGGGCAGGAACATACGAGGGTATTTCAGCACCAGGCTCATCATAAATCTCCTCCTCTCCATCAATCTCCTCCCTTTGATCTTCCCAGAGCTTAACTTTTGGTTTATCTCTGTACAGACACTTGTGGGAGGATCGCTGCACAGCCTGCACTAACTGCACTTTCTTCTGGAGGGGAGCAGCCACGCGCGGGATCATAATTTTTCCTATCTTCTGTCTTAATGTTTCCAAGCAGCTCTGCAGAGCTCACACAGCCTTGCACGCCACGCTGTTGGAATCTCTCACATCTTTTAACTCCTTACTGAGCCAGGTGACCTCTTTCCAGAGCTGGGCATTTTCTTCGGCTCCTAACCACAGCCACGACAGGCACCCCTTCTCAGGCTTACCCCAGGCAGCAGTAGAAAACCTAGCCCAATGATAGGGTACAGTTCTCAGGTCACTCTAGGCAGGTCTCAACCTATCCTTATCCCACCCGGGATTCTCAATCCCTTTCACTTCCTTAAGCAAAGCTACTAATGGGGGCCTCGCAACTCCCTCTATTCTTCCCTTTCTCTCCAGACCAGAGCCTCTCAATCCTTTTCGTGACACCAATTTATGTCTCAGCTGCCTGTGGAGGGTTCAGGTTTGAGAGTATGGTCAGGGGTAGAAAGGTAAGAAAGGTTTATTGACTTAACAAAAACACAACTACGTGTAGTAAGAAAACAAACAATGACAGACAAAAGCAATTCACGTTCGCAACTTATCAGCAGTCCCCTCTGATGCCTGATACACAGCAAGCTTCTCTTTCTACAAAGTTCAGCGAAGGCAGGCGTCCCTGAACAGCGCTGTCTGAAGGGTACTGGGAAGGACTTTGGAATGCAGTGTTTGGACTCTTCGAGGTCTACGGGCTCACTGATCTAGGCAACAGCTAACTAATCTTTTTCACAGAGCTGTATCTTTCTTCTGAACGGTTTCTAGATATTCTTGCTAATTTAAAGCTTCTGAATGGTTTTGATAACGTACAACCACTCAGATTCTTTTTACTTTAACTGTCTTTAGACTGACTAATAGCAGTACAAGCTTTGCATTTTTTTGATAAGGTAATTTTAACCACGCTACAGGGCTTTACTACCTCCAGGCTTTGCTAAATTTACTAGGCTTTACTTTATACAAGGCTTCACTACGTCTTAGACTTTAATAAGGCTTTTAGCAACAGCATATAGCTTAATATCTAAACAAATATAAAGAAACACTTAGTCTAATCTTCATAAAGCCTTCAGCAAGAGGCCTTTATCACACTGGCACACTTTTCAGCTGTCACACCCCAACTTGCCACAGGTAAAGCAGGAGAACTGTGGCAGCCTGTCCCCTGCTTCTATAAACAGTTGCCAATATATACTGAAGATATTCCCAATGGATGGCCAGGCCCTGGCTACAGAGGAAGGCAAAACCGCTCACAATCCATACCAAAATGATTATTGGGTAAAATTCCTTCCTGACTCCAAATAAGGTGATTGTCTGTCCCTGAGCAGACAGGCAAGACCCTCCCACCAGGAAAGTCTGGCTTTGGTCCCAGCAAGAGCATTGTACACCAGTTAAATCCCCAGCCTTGGTTGTAGCCAACACCCAATGCCTCTGAGGAAGGCTTAAAAATATCCTGACACATATGGCAGAAAGGTGGGCACAGGGAAGGAAAATGAACAAAGCCCAATTAAGCATACTCATAGTAAAACATAGGTATAGTTATGCCTAGATCTGTATCAAGTGTTAAAAATTGCATTGATGTGGCTACATCAGTGCCACCTAGGTACATGAATGTGTAGGAGGATGCGGCTCTAAGCGAGGTAACAAACTCAGACAAATGAAATCTGGGGCAAAAATGGAATTTGTTCCCACATTTTATAACTCCTACTTCAAAATTTGACCCTGACCCTTCAGAACCTGCAAACAGTATTTATAACAGTAATGGCAGTACCATGGCCAATGTAGTCACGTATCCTTACCCATGAAAGTATTGGCAAAATTTCTAAGGTGCATATTTCTGCATTATCAGAATGCTAATATCTCATTTTTTGGCATGAATAAAGAAAAAAGATATTGACTCATTAGAAAATATAGACATTAAATTAAATATGCATTATCATGTATGTTGTAACTATATCCTTAATATTAAAATAAACATCATAGACCATACATTAGTGATAATTGATTGTCAGGGAGATAATAAAAAAAATCCCTTCTTTATGTCCCAGGAAAAGGTGGAAGTTGAAGGATGTCTTTATTGTTAGGGTATATATAGGAAATCTGTTTTGACATTTCACATCCTTTTAGGTCACCCTTGGTTTGGGGTTTATGTACAATTCTGTTCTCTCCCAAGAAATGTTTAACTACCTTGCTATGAGAGGGGGTTTTGTTCCTGCATTTTACATGTTGAAATTCCCACACAGCTCCACTATCATATATACTTCATGCCAGATGCTCAGAAGTATATATTAGCATCCATGGGCTTACGTGGATGGATGGGAGCTGGTGAAGCATTTAAGCCTTACTAATAAAAGGCCTTGATCCTAATCACAATTTACTATCATGAGCAACCCTTTGATTCTGTGTGTGCTGGCAGTACTGGGGCCTGTGTGCTCAATGCCCTATTCTCTTCCTCTTTAGAAATTTGGAGCTTTCTTTGTTTCCATGTAGTGTCTTCTTCCTTCCCCTCTTCTCCCCTAGACAGAGGTAGGGCAAGCCTCCCCTACTGGAAAGCATTGGAGATGTAATCCCTACAGTTACTAGATCCCTTATGATGGTAGAAAATCCATGGGGGCCCTTTTGTTCCTATGCCATACATCTTTTAATTGGCATTTCCCATATCCAGCCACTCCAACTCCCTGTCAGTTGGTTCCAGGGACCTTCTACCTGGCTGTATCCACCATAATCACTGACACCAAGAAGGGAAGAAGACTGATTTCCAGCTGACAAAGATGAATACTAGGGCTGTGCGAAATGGCACCGTTCCATTTTGCCTTGAGTTTCGAGGTTTTGACGAAACAGCATTTTGTATCAAATTTCATTTAGATTCAAAACAGCTGTTCCATTTTGCTTCATCGAAACAGTGAGGCTGTTTCGACTCTGTTTTGACAGTTTGCTAGATCAGCCCTTCCGGACTGATTTCCCATCACCAGCGCTAGATCAGGACAGGGACAGGGAGTCAGCCTGATCTAGCGCTGGGGTTCTAGCATGGGGGACCCTCATCCCCCAGCCAGATCTAGTGTAGGAGATGGGAAGCCAGACCAGCTGGATTGACTTCCATCCCCAGCGCTATAATCAAAATGTTTCAACTTTTGAAACAATTCGACTAGCCACATATTGTTTCGAGGCTGTTTCAAAGCTGTCTGTTTAATTTCAATTTTGCTGTTTCAACCTCGAAATGAGTCAAAACAGTGTCAAAATGAAACAGCCGGCAAAATTTTGCACAGCCCTAATGAATACACATAATTTAAATTCTGGAGAGCAGACAGCTCCCAGACTTGAACCATGTTGTTGTCAGCCGTGAGGCCCAACCCACAACTCTGCCAGAAATTCCCATGTAAGGGACTTTGAATTGCAAAACCAAGACATAACTTCAAAGATCATCTAATCTAATTCCCTGCACAGTTGCAGGGTGCACTATTCCTAAACCATCCTACACAGATGCCTATTCAGCCTCTTCCTAAAAACGTCCAATGAAGGAGATGCTACAACTTCCATGGCAAGCTTGTCCCTTTGTCCTAACAGTAGTTCTTAGGAAGTCACTGAGGTACACTGTGGGAAGGGAGGATGAGACAATGCCACTGTATCCCAGATGATCCCTTTTGGCAGTGACTACTGTGACTACAGCGGTGCAAGCAACCAGAGGCCAGCAAGTGCAAGCAGTGGTGGGACAAGTTGTGGTGGGTTGGGCACAGCCCTCATTTGTGTCCTGCTACCAAAGGCAAAATGCACTGAGGCCCATTGTTGGGTGGATTAGACCTCTTGGGTGTTTGAAACAACATTGGAATGTGGAAACCTTGTATGAGGTTCCTAAACAGGCTTAGGGAAGAAGTGATGAGTTGCTCAGATCCAGCAAAATGGTAGCAATTCATGGCATGCCCAGAAACAGAAGTGTGGGCACCTAGAGAACTTTACAGGTTGAAATACATGCATCCTAGACATACATAGCTTTCCAAGGGGCTAGATAGCCTTCTGAGGGTCACATCCTTGGATTGAAGTCCCTATATCCTATCTATGTCCCATTTGAGGCACTTCAGGGTTTAGGGGATCTGGAATCTCTGTGCTTCTATTCCTCAACAACAAATTGTGGATAATACCAGTTCCCTACCTGAGAGGGTACAAAAATAAATAGATTACTAACTCTATGGTACTCAGATGCTATGGGAAAAGAAGATGCATGCATATGGGAGACAGACAGACAGATTGTTATGCTCTTTATTGGTGCAGATGGGATATAGTCAAACACTTGCACAGCATATCCTACACATGAAAAGCTGTGTTCTGTGCTGATGCCAGCCTGACTGCAGAGTTCAAGCCACTGCTCATTCTATTAAAAGAAGTATCAAGGCAGGGGGCTTACCAGTCAGAGAGAAACCTTCACCCCAGGGAAGGATTATCTCTTCATCTGCATAACCCAGCTCCATTAAAGTGTGGCCACTTCCCACAGATGTGCTGCTCCAGTTGGAGGGAGTTGGAAGGGTACAAAGTGTGTGCCTGACTGAATTTGAAAATGAGGAAATAAGGCTACATTCATTTCTCATGAAATTTGTGTCACTTTAAATAATATGGGGTTTCTGAGTTTTTGATTATGTATCTTTTTCTATCAGAGACATGTCCCCTTTTCAAAATATACCTAAATTGCATAGGCTTTCTGCATTGTTTTCCAGGACATTGGTCAAGTAATTGCTTGCAGCACTGAAGCTAGCAGGACAAAGAAATCTTATAAGGACTTATACACTGTGGAAGCTGGAGAGGAGCTATGTTAAGTATATCACTATGAAAGAAAACCAATGCAAACTGTTTAGCATTGAAAGTATAGTTTAATCAGTAAGACAGACATGGGAAATATATGAAAAGTAATTCAGACAATAGCTTACCATTTCTCATTAAAACAATTACCCTGATTTAGGCCCTGTTCCATGATTCTTATGCTCTTTAGTACTAGTTAGCAACCTAAATAGGTTCACTGAGCCCTCTTCTTCAACAGTATTTTTTTCCTTTTACCAAGAGCCAGATTTTTTCATTCTTTCTCACGATCAGGAGGTTCCCCACCCATGAATAAATCCATTGATTTCAATAGGTCACATTCTGTTGCCTTAGCTCACTGTGAGGACACTGATGCTATTTGCAGAATAAGGTTACACTGGATCTGAGAAAAAGGGGGCAGACTTTATTTCTACGTAGTGCTGGTGGGAACAGCTCTGCTACTTTTATTCCCACTGGGCGCATCTACGTGTACAATTAATGTGATTGAATAAACTGTAGGGCAAATGGCTCCACAGTAAGCTACTCCTGGGTGCAGCATGGCCTGAGGTCTGGGGGCAGCCCTGGGCTGGTAGGGAAGCACAAGGGTCAGGCCTGAGTGGCAGGTGACTGCATCAGGGGCAGAGCAGCTGACTGGGCCACAAAGCTCCTGTAATTGCCAAGCCATATGCCTAAGCAATAGGAATGAGTGTGCCCCCCTGCTAGCTGGGCTGATAGTAATTTACTTCCAGGTCAGTGTTTACACATGTGTTGCTGTGTAGTAGATAACTCCTCAGTAGGATAGTACTTATATTTACAAGTACTACCCTGCTGTGGAATAGCTCCTATGGCCTAATCGCACCGCACATGTACATGCAAGATGTTTACAGCAATTGCAGGAAATGTCTCATGTAAATGCACCCACTAAGTAGATCCTGACAGATTCGATTTGCTCTATGGCATCTATTTAGGACTATTTGGGCACGTCTACATTTATGAAAGCTTAAATTTACTGCGTACTAAGTTATTGCTCAGTGAGCAGAAATAGGCCGGCATCTACATGGGCAGGCATTCAAGTGCATTAATGCTGTGCGTGGACTGACTTGGGACTAAAGTTAGTCTAACAACTAACTTTAGTCTTAAGCAAGCCACACAGCGTTACTGCAGAGTAAAGCATCTACACGTGTGTTACTGCGCAGTAACTAACCGGGCGTAAATTTGATACCTGCGTGACGCAGGTATCAAATATATGCTCAAGTCAGCATAAGTCACCATATGTACTGCACAGTATTAGCATGCACGTGTAGATGTGTGCCTGCACTGTGCAGTCATTTTGGTTACTGCACAGTAAATGTGAATGTGCAGAAGAAGCCTTTGGGCAGAAAGTTGATTTTCAATGTGAACAAAGATGGTGGTACCTCACCTACTGAAATCAATGGGATTATTAGGAGGAACAAGACCTGGACACATATATCTTTGCAGAACAGTCCTTTATATTGCATTTTAAATGGTATTTTGCAGAAGATGATGTTGAAATTGATAGAAAAGTATTATCCCAGTCACCAAAAGTTATTAAATGTTATTGTACCAAGTTCAATTTCAACCAAGGAACAACTATATGCTACATTTTTTCAAGAACGAAATTTAATCAAGATAGAATATGTAAGTGAAAGCCTCTATCCTCAGCCTTTACTCGTGTGAGTTACCCCCTGAAAATCAGAAAGGCTGCATTCATAAAAGCTGGTAGATGGACTTCAGCTTTGTAAAAACCACTGTTGTCACCAGATGAATGATCTTAAATGTATGAATCAAACTGGTTATTTGATTTCAGTGGTGCATCGGCAGGAAGCAAGACATTTTTCCTTCACCAAAAGATTGTTGCATCCATACACCTTTGCCAGTTCGGGACAATTTGAGTACACATCTGTATACTTGCAAGGATTGGCTAAAAATGACATAAAATTTAAGTTAGACATGATTAAGAGAAAAAAAGAATCCCAAACTCTTCTTTTTGCAAGTTTCCCTGAATGCTGTTATTCTTCCCCATAGTGTTCAAAAAGTTTAACTGCACTCAGAAGTATTATTCAGTCGGTTCACAAGCTGTAGTCACTAGAAGTGAAAGACCCTCCTCCCCTATTAAATGAAAGCAATTGCAACATGGGAAAGTCAGATTTTGAGATAACGACTATTGCAATGACCCAAGACTGAAGTGTTGTCCTTTTATTTCCTATTAGACTCTTCAGCACAAGGATAAACCAGCCAGATTAACCAGTCTAATTTATTCTGTTGATAGGATCATTATATTAGATTAGATAGATACTTGGCTAGGATAGTTTTAGTCAGGGATTATCCTGCCTTGAACAAGGGGTTGGACTACATGACCTTGTGATGTCCTTTCCAGCTCTACATCCCTATAATCCTATAACCTACTTGGTCATTCTAAACCATGAAAGGGAGGAAGGTGGCATGGGGGAGTTCTTGTGCTTCTTTTACATCTTTGCCCACCCTTGCACCCTCTTATGTAGAGCAGGGGGCAAAACTCAAAACTCACTCCTGTGGGCAGGGTCACACTGTACGCAGCTTGTGGCACATCGGATCCATCACTGCTATTAGGCGACTTTAATGCGGTACTGGGTTTGTACTGGCCCTCTGCACTTGACTGAAATTTATCGTCTAGGAGTTCAGTGGCTCATTGTGAATGTAGAGCAGTGTTCCCACCTTTTTAGACTTAGGATATCCCTTGGAAAATGCCATTTATTAGATTTCTTGATTATGGAAAAAATAATAGAGTAATTTTTCCTTTGCCAAGAGCTAAGACAGATCACAATAGGTCAGAATGTTTTTGACACTACAGATCCCTATTTGAAATCTCTGGGTTTATTGTGTGAATCATAGATTCATAGATGCTAGGGTCGGACGGGACCTCAACAGATCATTGAGTCCGACCTCCTGCATAGGCAGGAAAGAGTGCTGGGGTCATCTGGCCCAAGCCAGATGACTGTCTAGCCCTCTCTTAAAGACCCCCAAGTTTGGGGGGAGCACCACCTCCCTTGGAAGCCCATTCTAAATTTTAACCACCCTTACCATGAAAAAGTTTTTCCTGATGTCTAACCTAAATCTGCTCTCTGTCAGTTTGTGACCATTGTTCCTTGTTACCCCAAGAGCTGCCCTGGTGAAAAGAGCATCTCTGATCCCTTACTGCGTCCCTCAATTAATTTGTAGGCGGCCACAAGGTCATCTCTCAGCCTTCTCTTGTGGAGGCTGAAGAGGTCCAGGTCCCTCAGTCTTTCCTCATAGGGATGGTCTGGTAAGCCCCTAACCATATGAGTGGCTTCCTCTGGACCCTCTCAAGTCTATCAACATCTCTCTTGAAGTACAGCACCCGAAACTGGATGCAGTACTCCAACTTCAGTCTGACCAATGCCACACAGAGGGGAAGTATCACCTCCTTGGATCTATTTGTCATATCATGTAGGTGCTTGCACACCTAACAGTGCAGCATGCTGCAGCACCCTTAACAGGATCTCACAGCACCCTAGGGCACAGCAGCAATGTGGAGGGGGTTCAGGGAGAACTGGACAATGGCTGCATCTGATCTCACTGTTTCTCTCTCTCTCTGCATGCTGAAAGCATGTTATAAAACCTTCACTGCTTCTCAGATACAAATCCTATGGGAGCTCCTAACTTCCTTAGTAGATCTAAACCCACAGTCTTACACTTTATGCTTTTGGAAAATACATTAAGACAATGCATCATAAGCACATGTTTTTAAATACACTATATAACCATTAGTTGAGGAGTTTAAGCAGCTTTGGTTGCTAGCAAATGTCTGTAACAAGCTATCATGTAGGACAATGGAAAAGAAGTTCACAATGCTTTCTGAGGAGGCAGAAAGCATTGTGAACTTCATGGATACGATTCTAGGGAAGGGATGCAAACATGTCATCATTGACATAATTCATTCATAATTCATTGACATTAGTTTCACTGATAGGATAGTTGGCCATCATGAGTGAATTTTCCATTCATTGAGAACCAGCCTTTCTATGAACTGAAGGGCTGGTATCCATAACAAAGAGATACATAAAGTCTCCATGGAACATGTGGGCTGAATTAATAACTTTATTGCACACTTGTGAGAGGAGACAAAGTGGAATGTGCCTTCCATGCTCTTCCCATAGATTTTGCCTTTGTAGTTCACTTTAACATTTTCACAAACTCATACCTTTCTTTGCTCATCGAATGCTCCATTGATTTAAATGGGACTATTCCTGCTATTTGTCTACTACTTAGCACACTGGTCCATCATGTAACTTCTAGCATCATGCAAATAAGAGACCATAACAATAAGGATATGAGATCCTACATGTTATGTGCAACAAGCTCACAGCCTGGCCTTTTGCATCTGCTTTTGGAGTTGGAAATTTCAAAACACCCTCCGTTCATGGGAATTAAACACTGTGCTAATAAACAATGACTTTTCCATTGTGAGATGTTGAACTTTCAAAACTTACTGCATAGTCCATTATCACAAGCTGTAGGACAGTCTTCACATGGTGGTCCTGATTTGTAAGGTGTGCTAAGTAAGCTTGCAATGTTCCCTCTGAAACAGTAAAATTAAACAGAACAAAATATAAAATCACTATTTATTTACACCCACTCTCATTCACATTCTGTCTATATACATCAGTCTTCTCTTTCAAATATCATAATGTGAGTATCTGAGGTAATAAAAGGCATGTGTCCAGAGCTAACGTTTGTTTTGAATGAACCATTGCCTTTATTGCTGACTGTAGATTACTGACTCTATCTTGTTCATGTACATCGGTGGTTTCCTGTAAGGAGACCTCAAATATTGGCTTGGAACAACTGCTTCAGAAGAAGGCCCAGGAAAAACTGTCTTCTGAAAAAACTTACTCCAAACCTTCATTTGTAAGAAGTGAGCTTACTCCTGGGAGCAACTACTCTGTCCTTTATCAAGCAAGCAGAATGAGTATTTGGATTTATAAATAAAGCAATCCTGATGTGGACTTACTGACATTTTAATGGTTTTCTTAGATTTAAATGTACAGGTTAGAAAAACATGAGCTGGGTGGTTCAGTCAGAGAGAGTTCTGCCTTGAGCAGGGTGTTGGACTAAATTCATACTTCTCAGCCATTTTAGAGCCAAATTACCTCTTTCTGCACTCAAGGCATCCCTAGTAAGCTTGGAGGCACCCTTCAGAAAAGCTCTTAAGTTTTTACTTGGATTTTCTTTCTACTATGAAAGAATAATAGAAAGCCCACAGCAAAGCAGAATGTTTTTGATGCTATGGAGTTTGATTTGAAATCTCTGGGTTTATCCTATGAATTATGTTTGCATATCTATCAGTGCTAACATTGCCTGGCACCCCATAGCACCTCTGAAAGGTGTCAAGGCTAGATGAATCATGAATCAATGGGCTAGATGATTTATCACAGTCCTATGCAATCCTATTTTTTTATTATTCTATGATTCTACATGTATTTCCACATTAAATATTATATAATTGCCCTTCTAACTATAATTTCTCTTAGAAGGCATTATTTAAAAAATCCTGGGTCAAACTGATACATGAAAGCACTAAGGGAAGCCAGCCATCAATTAAATCCATAGATAATACGTACGCAGGGCAGTAGTGGCAAACGTAATAGTACTTGTATTTATTCTGAGGACAGAAAGCCACCGCACATCCAATCTGGTAAGATTTATACCAAACCACCTGGAGATATAAAAACAAGCAGATGATAAAATACAATAGGGGCTTATGGTTATAAAAAAAAATATGTATGTTTAAAAGGTTTAATAGGAAGCCAGATAATGGCCATCATTTTTTTTATTATTATGCAACATAGGAAAATGTGTCACAACAAGTAGGAAAGCGGCCAGAAAGATGATATACTATTATACATCCCATTTTGCAGGGGGACATATGGGAGGTAACAGAAATGAAACTGAAACAGCAAAACAGATTCTATATCAGGGGTGGGCAATTATTTCAGGTGGAGGGCCGCTTACTGAATTTTGGCAAGCCATCGAGGGCCACATGACAGGCAGCCAGGGGCAGATAAAGATTTACTTTCTAATTTTTTTAGGGGCCTGTGGGAAAGATTAAATGGCCTGGAGAGCTGCAGCCAGCCCATGGGCCGCATTTTCCCTTCCCTGTTTTATATCTTGTGGATACTTTAAATCAACCCTGGATGTTTTTCCGAAAATGTGCTCTGGTTCGAACACAAGTTGTTGAACAAGATACAAGAATCACGAAGTAAAATGTTATCTCCTGTGAGGATGGTCAGAATAAATGTTCAAAATGGTCCATGTGTCTCATGAAATACTAATTCAGAAGCCAGCTTATAGAACTTGCTCTCTCCCAGTGTTTGTAGGACTCCCGTTTGCATAATACTTGACCTCTGAAGCACTAAAAAGAGAAATAACAATGTTTCTTTCTCACTTTATTCCTTTCTAAGCTATATGAGAAATTGTGTTTTTTAGCTTACAGATGTAATTGTGTATGTGGATACCTGATGGACTCACTGAAGGCAAGCTAAATCAAAGTGACCTTAGCCACTTAGGCTTTGGTAACTGCACATTAACTGGCATATTACTTTCATGAGAAAATATTTTATAAATTATCTGTGCCATCCTTCTGTCAGTGCAGAATTGTCCCCTACCATTTAAATAGGATTGTTATAACCCAGTTTTAAACAAGACAAATTGTGAGGACCCCACTATTAACTTTGGGCTACTGGAACTTACGTTGAGCAAGTGTGGCATAGTATTTGACATTTCTTATATATTTTAATGCCGCTATTTTGAATGTTTTCATCTTCAGATCTCTGTTCTGGAATGCTGCTTCTCTCTCCTCAGTGTTTGTTCCTTTTAAAGAAAACATGGTTGGCATTTCCCTTAAATCTAATAGTTATTTAAGGCAGATACAAGTTGTTCTTGTAGGTACCTAAATGGGACATGAACAGAATTTGAGCATTTAAGCAACTGGAAAGATTCCAGAGTAACTTTTCTCCAGCAAGCACAAAACTGTAGGCACCTCCATTTGGGCCTGAAATTTTCTCTAAGTGCTTAAACTTCTGAGCATGCTCACGAGTGGTCCAGGCCCAACTTCTGTATAAGCTCTGGTGTGATCCAGAGAGGTGCCTGAAATCTGACAACATCCTTAATTGTTTAGGTGTCCAGAGACCAGGTCTAATGCACAAGTAGCTCTATCTGCACAGAACTCATGAGGACTCCCTTGCTCTAATGGGAGTGCTCTAACTGCTAGGCATAAGAGTCATAGGATCATAGGATACTATGAAATCACAGCTGGAAAGGGGCCTCACATGGCTATCTAGCCCTGCCCTTCCTCAAAGCAGGATCCATCCTAACCAATTATCTATCCAACCTAATCTTGAAATCTTCGACGGATAGAGAGTCTACAGTTGCTCCAGGTAGCCTGTTCCAATGCTTAACCACCCTTATGGTCTGAAAGCTCTTTATAATCTCCAACCTAAATTTTCCCTGTTGAACCTTGAGACCATTGCTCCTAGTCCTGTCTCCTATTGCCACAGAGAAAAGTTCATCTCTATCCTCTCTGTAATTGCCTTTTGCAGGCTATTATCAAATCCGACCTCAGTCTTCTTTTCTCTAGACTACGTAAGCCTAATTGTTTCATTTTATCCTCAGCTTATCTTGTCTACCAGGTCTCTAATTATTTTTGGTTCTCTACACTGGACTCTTTCCAAACTGCCTACGTCCTTATTGAAGTGTGAGGCCCAAAACTAGACACGGTACTCCAGGTGAACAGAGAGGAAGAATCATTCCCCTTGATGTGCAAATGACTCTTTCTGGTTCTTCTTCATGGCTTTATGATGCTTATATTCTTATATGCCCAGTTACTCAGTTTCCAGCTCTTCTACAGCTCAGTGGTTAGGGAAGTATTTGAAGATGTGGGAAAGGTGGTTAAGGATTCTCTCAGGTTAAGCAAGGTTTAGTACCCAGATTTCCTATCTCCTGGACCGGTGCTTACCCTTAGGTTATTGTGAAAAAAATGTGGGCACCATTATCACACTTGTTTGAGAAAGAACATCTGTGGATGTTATGTACTGAGCTTGTTCCTGCTGCCAGGGTATGTCAGATACCTCCCCTCTGAGTGATCTGGATTTTGAGATGACAGGAGTGACTAATATACAGCTAGAAGTCAAGCACCTAAGCTCCAGGGAGAGACAAGAATTCAGATATATGTCTATGCCTAAGTTTTCTAAGGTGCTTAATTTTTAGATGTTGTAGCACCTAAGTAGAAGAATCAATGACAATGATGAGCTCAAGCTCTTAATGACATTGTACGGCTGTATCAGTACAGATCAGGGTGTAATAACTTGTATGTCTCCTACCTGAGTATAATGGCCTACCACGTCGCCTGGACTTTTTGGCCCACTGCCATGCACAAAGTATTTCCTTTCATCATACCAGTACTGAATGGCATCTGACCATGTATTTGGTGCAGTTGACATGTAGAGATTTTCACCGCAGACTGTATCTGAAAATGAAGGGGAAACCATTCAAAAACCCTGGAGAAAATGGCTTGAGAAAATGCAAGGAACATGCATTTGACAAGAACCTTTGTCCAGAGAAACCAGATCCACAACATAGATATGCTCTATGACATTGTATCCTGGAGCATTGCCCATTCTGTTTGGAAGAGTTTTATACTCACCCCAGGAAATCTGGTTCTTCCATAAACTGAACCCAGATTTCAGGTATGTGTTCATTCACCCTGGTCGTCTTTATGAAAAATATGAGAAATATAGGCCTTCTTGCAGAGATTCTTTGATTGGGACTAATTTCTGTGAAAGTGAAAAGGGCCTAACTTTCCCCTCTAGTATTTTTTAAATTAATGATGCTGGTTGGGGTGGGAGAGGGGTGGGGAGAAGGGGGAAGAAGGGAGTGTGGGAAGACATAGAAGTAGAAGTAAAGACTTTTAAAACATTTCTTTCCCCATTTTTTTCCAAAAGTTGAAACATTTTGACCAGCTTTATTATAGAAAAAACTGCAAAAGTATTCCATGAACATTTCTTTGTAGTTGTTTGTGATTGTTTAATGCTCAAGTTCTATCTGATTAAAAGAAGCCTAACTAAATATTATGAAGTCTTACGACAGAATATATGAGTACATTATACTACAGCAGAGTCTATTCTGTTCTTTCAGTAAGATACTATTACCCACTAAATATGAAAGGGGTTATGCTGTTTGAAAATTGTTCATGTAAGTACCTGAACAATGCATTATTTATTTATATAGATATTTTTACTTACCGGTTGTTCTAGAGCTTTCAGGACTGTGAGATAAGGTACATGCATCTGCCCAACTTTTAGCATTTGCTTGTGCTGAAGTATTCCATTCCTTAATGAAAGGAAAAATATTAGCCATTCAGTTGCTTAGTACTAGAAATCTATAGTGAAGAATATACAGCACAATCTACACTTGGAAATCACACATCCAGTCTTTGAAAAAGCCTCTTGAAAGCTCCTTCTCTTGCATTTAGACTAAGTACAGTCAGTCAAAAAGCCTGAGGCTGAGTCAATTCAATCTTCACAGGTAAGTCTAAATTGCATAGATTGAACTGACAAGCAGGGGATCTGGGACAGAAATTCAATAAACAGATTTAACCTAAATCAGTTATGTCTGATACTATACCTTAAACCAGTTTTGTCTATTTTGAAAGCGGTTTATGTATAGCGAACTTCTGTTGTGCTACAGATTTGAGCCGATTTCTGATCACTTACATCATTTTATGTGTAATTTCTGTCCCTGGCCTTAGAGGGTTCCTTTCATTTGCAATGATTCTTATTGAGAGTTCTCTACAACAGTGAAATACTAGGACATCGCAGGTCTGCTAATATCACTGACAGGGTCTGTAATTTTTTTACAAATTGCACTGCAAAATGTATCTTACCATCTTCAGCATGTTGCTAGCAGGGGGGTCCACTTCTCTCCGGAGGGTGTTGTGTTTCTCCACAATCAAATTTTGCTGATCTATCTTGTCAGTTGACAGATCATTATAACTTTCTGCAGGTTCCTAAATTGAAAGAAATCATTCTTCTTTTTTTATTATTGCTGTTATTATTATTATTGTTGTTGTTGTTGTTGTTTGATGGTAGGATTCTAAAATATTCTATACGGGAACTTAGGAAATGATCCTTATATGTGTGGCTTTATAAACATAATTAATTTATGAAGAGTCAGACATGTTTATGAGAATCTTTCTGTCTGCATATGTTTCTGGATATTATTAGTGTCACTTTTGTTATTGTTGCTTATAGCCATTATGGACTTATTATACCAGATCTTGGAAAGACTACTACACTGAATTTACTTTCCTTGCAATTGTTACTGCTGTTGTTATCAATGTACTTTAGCATCCCCGTCACGGACATGTATCGCTTTGCACAAGGATATTCACAAACACAAAACAAAAGCTAGTGCTGTGTGTAGGAATGCCACTTTTAAGTCTCTATTTAGAAATCTTTATTGTACCTTTTACACTTCTAGGAAATTTTTGCTCTGAATTATGAATAACTCCTTTCACTTCTGTGAAAATACAGGCAAAAAAAAAGGGGGGGTGGGAGGGGGTTGGCATGTTAGAGGTAAGGTCAAAACATTTTTCATTATAATTCCTTGTTTGCACACGTTCTGCTCATCTAAGACAGTTGTTGTCACCCTTTTTGGACTTGAGGCACTCCTCACTGGACTCAAGTCACGCCTCCATAACATTTTTGAATTGAGTGGCACCCCTTTTCAAAAGTGAATTTATATATCACAGTGCTTACTTCCTTGAGAGAGATTGGGCAGTGAGGGTGTGGGATCAGGCAGAAAGCAACATGTTGAAGCCTGCTTATCTCCCAGCAACTCATGGCACTTTTCAAGGGATCTCTTGGTACCTCAAAGGGCCACAGAACCCTAACTGAGGATCACTGATCAAATTTTAAAGTTGGGGGGGAGGGGAGGGTGCTGTATCTAATTTGTCTTTCTTGACAGTTGCACTATAAATATGTTTGTCATTTCTCTCATTGCTTATATTGTTACTAAAATGTAGGTTCATATGAAAGTAGAGCTGAAAGAGATCTCACCAGGTATCTAATCCAGGCCGCTGTCCAAAGCTGGATCATCCCTGACTATACCATCCCAGCTAAATGGCTTCTTTAGATAGTCTGTTCAAATGCTTGACTGCCCTCATAGTCAGGACATTCCTCCTAATCTCTAGCCTAAATCTCTCCTGCTGCAGCTTGAGTCCTTGTTCTTTGTTGCCACAGAGAAAAGTTTATCTCCAGCCTCTATAATTGCCCTTTAAGTATTTGTAGACTGTTATCAAATCCTGCCTTAGTCTTCCCTTCTCCAGATTAAATAACCCTCATTCTTCCAGCCTTTCCTCCAATGCACCAAATGGGGTCATCCAAGCAGCAGAAATGAAAAATATTTGTTTTTATTTATAAAAATGTAATAATAATAAAAAAAAATCCAACCTGCATGGAGCCCTACAGTCAGCAAAGCACCGGGCTCCATGCAGTTTAGGGGCTCTGCAGGAAGCCTATGCAGACAGCCTGGCAGCAGCCTGGGAAGGCAGGCTCTGCCCAAGGAAAAAAAAGGGATGATTTTTTTATTTTCCCTGAAGCCTGCCTACCTGCCTGAACTGTGTGCGGGGCCCAGTGCTTCCTTCCTGCCTGAGCTGGGTGCCTGCAGGCGAGTGGTGCCTGGGCAGGGGGCTACCACTGCCTCAGAGGGAAGCACCAGCCCCCCCCACAGGCCAGAGACTGCTCAGCCTGCCAGCAGCTTGCCCTCCTCTCCCCACCACCAGAGAAGCTGGTAAGTGCGCAGGTGTGAGTACGACATGGTTTACTTGGCCCTAAATTGAAGCGGTGTTTTTAAAAACACACTGCTTCTATTAAGGGCCCCCATTTTATCTACACATGCCCTTGGTCACCTTTCTGTAGATAGATATCAATGGAATTTTGTGTTAATTGATTTTGGTGTTTATCGCTAAGAGGGAAGATGTCGTAATAGAAGTTATACTTCAGAGATAGTCCCTTACTTAGGAGACTACAGAAATTGGGAATTAGGAAACGTTAGTTAGTTGGAGAGAGACCAAAGGTCTTCAGTGGTTGACTACTGATTCTCAAAAAAAGGTTGTTGTATACTCCTTCTCATTCATTGTATGCCTGCATTTATTCAACCTGGTGATCACTACACCTCCTACATAATCTGTATAGATTCCTTGCAGTTTTAAGGAAGTCAATAGGGAGGAAATGCAGGGACATCCTACATAATGTAAGTACAGTCTAGTTTCTCTGTGTAAAATAAATGAGGTATTTATATTGATTTTATTGGTCTTGTGTGTAGTGATGATCAGGTTCATTATTCACAGATATACAGGAACAACATTTTTTATTGTGGAGCAGTAAGTGAGCCCCTGCAGTCCCCTTTTTTTCTCATTTATTTCCTGTAAGTAATTCATCATCTCCCAACTCCCAACTCTTGTCAGCTAGGAATCATCTCTACATTAGGAAGCTCTAGTGAGAAAGCATGATAATATAGGAAGTGTCTTAGTAGACCAGACTCAAGGTCTACCTAGTCCAGTATCCACTTTCTGCCAGTGACTGGCAACAGTTGCTTCACAAGATTTAACCTGACACCCTGAGATTTAATCTCCCTGCAAAATTTGAGGTTGTTGAATCCAACAATATTGAAAATTCTTGATAAATCAAGAAAAATCTGGTTTACTACCTAGTTCTTGCTGTGCTTAAGATTAATACTTTCAAAATAGTTCCTTAGCAAACAGCTTTAAATAAATCCAATATATTTTTGCAATAGTCATTTAATTGTAGGAGCTGTATTTTTAAGCCAGCTGCAGCCATCCCTCCCTCCCTTTCTTCTTGAAAATAAAACCTTGGATATATTAGTAAATTGATTTAAATAGTATTATATTATTGCCATAATTAAATGACACGTCAGGAAATACTAATTTGCATGTGTTTATTATTTAATTGCCCTGCTATGCTAAAAATTGTTATATATTCTGGATATAACCTTATTTACATTCCAGGTAGGAGTGATAGTTAAGTTGATTTTTTGAAAAAAAGTGGGGTTTTGTTCCAGTTGGACTGAAAAAAATGAACATGCTTGCATGTTTTAGCTGATTAAGTCATTTGAAAAATATGATTTGGGTATCTAAAGACATGTTTTGTTTTTATTTTGAACTTTATAAGGGTTGTTATTTAGAAAAAAATAATATTAGAGAAAAATTGAAAATTAGAAGTCTTTTTCCAAAGGAAAAATTGAAATATTTCATTTTTAGTTTTTCGCTTGCAAAGTTTAATCGTGATTATTATTACGAGTAAACAATTTGAAAATTGACATGAATTATGAAAATGTTTCACTTTCACTAAATCTGTATTTTTGTCCTCCTCCCAAAATATCGATGTAAAAAAATTCATCCAGCTTTAGTCAGAAACTTTATTTTTTTTTCCTTTTACATTTGCTACTGTGCCTTGTGAAGTTCCATAACATAGTTATTTTGTATATTAATACAAACACAATGTCTATATTCAGACTTGACTGCTCGTCCTTAACTTCTTGAAAAAGTCAATTTTACCTTTACATTGAACAGAACAGTTAGCCCCTTGTTTTCTATTTCTTTGTCCTGATCATTGCTTTTTACATGATGAAAACTGAGTGGAACATATGAATAACACATAACCCTTCTGATGGCATAGACTTAACTGTGGCCTGACTTAACTGGCACCAAAATATTAAGACCATCATTAAAATCAGGTGGAAAATGTAGTCCCTTTTTATATTATACAAAATATAGGGTAAAAACTACAATAACACTGAAAACCAGCTTACTATATTAGGCTGCTTGCAGATGTTAAACATTATTTTAATGAATTCTTGGAAATATATAGAACTTAATTATAGGTTGGGTCACCAACATCCATGAAACTTGGTCATTTTCCTTTTTCATTATTATTTAAGTCTAAATAAATCAAAGGCTCCATTTTCACGGATGAGACTTCCAAATAGAAAAACACAGGAGATGCTTGGAGAAGATACAACATTTAATGACAGTTATGCGGAGAACCTCACTGACCCACCTAAGCTATATACATTTGGTGTCACTTTGTCAGCCAGAAATCTTTCTACCGAAAATTCAGGTTTGGTGAGGTTGAAACCGAGTTAATTCACACCAGGTTTGCCAATTTGTTTGTAACAACAACAAAAAATCCAAACAATTGCAATGTTTTGGTTGCAGAAAAGGACAGTTTTCTTGCCATTTTCCAGTTGGTCTAATAAAAGGTATCATTTTGAAACCAAGAGTTCTAGTTTTTTGTATGTCTATAATGTTTTGGTTGCACATTCTTGAGAAAAATAACTATAATTTATATTACAAATGACTTTTGGTGTGAAGATAACATTCGGATCTCATTTAAGGTTAGTATTACACTTAAAATTACTCAAACTGAAAGGAAATGTTTTGTCTTGGGTTCCGCATTCATTGACTAAATCTAGGTATACAGAATGAGGGTCCTACCTCTCCAGAAGATTGCTGCAGCACGGCTGCAAGGCACAGGAACGTAGCGAGCAGCAGCATCTCTGAAAAGTGAAGAACAATGTATTTAGTTATCTATTCTATTGGTAGCTTTGATTTAGTTCAACATGTATTATAACACAGGTATATTTCCATGATTTTTTTCCAAGCAGCTAGTTAGAAAGTATCCCCATTTTTTTTTTCTTTTGCTACTACAAACAATGTCCCATGGTTCTTCTCTGTATATGGCTTGACATTACTATATTTTTTTCTTTAGGCCAGGGTTAAACACGTTGGCCTGGATGTACTCTGGGTATCGGTTTCTCTTTACACAGGAAGTCCTCTAGAGGATACTTCCTGGAGGGAAAACTGCTATCATTAATGCTGCCATCTTGTCTTGCAGCTTTCATTATGAGATGCCAATTCTAGTTTTTTCTTATTCATAAAAACTTTCTGATGAGGAAAACTGATGAAAACATTAACTGAACTGGCACAGCCAATGCTTGCCTTTGCCAACACCAGCTTCTAGGCCACTTATTGGACTGTACTTGCCCATTATATCTATCCCAGCATGGAGGGAAAGCTAAAGTCATGTTGTTCTACCATAACTGCCTTCCCAGCAGACTTTCTGCTGATGATTCCAGGCTTCTGTGTTACAGCCAGTGCAAAATTAGTTTGAATTTTGCCCTTAGGGTTTGTTTAGTTTATAACTGAAAGAAGAGAAGTGGCAATTTGTATGTAAGGGGAAATTAAGAATTATGACTGGTCAGAGATTATAGATACAATCATGAGCAAGGAGTTGTGCATAACCTCCCAGAAGCAAACTTAGGAGGGAAGATTCTCACTTTCTGTGCCTCCCCTCTAAAGAATATTAAATTTGTTGGTGGCCAAGATTAGTGGTGCTCAATCTTTTGGGCCTGTGGGACAGGTGAGTGGCCTGGAGGGCAGTCTATAGGCTGGATCAGGCCATAGGCATCAGAATCAGGCCCTGTGCTGCCTCTGATGGCTCTCCATACTGGGATCAGGCCCTACACTGCTTCTCCCTGGCTTCACAAGTTTGGATAGGGTCCCATGTGGCTTCAGCTGGCTCCAGGAGACCAGATTTGGGTCCCACAGCAACCCTGCTTGGCCCTACAGATCTAGATTGGACTAGTACTGACTCTGCCCAGCCCTGTGCACCTGGTTTGGGCCTGCATCACAGCTGGCTGGCCCTGTGCATCCCATTCTGGCCCTGCAAAGTTTTGGTCTGGCTTTGCCAGCTGAGATCAGGCCCTGCAACACCCTGCTCACCCAGATCAGCCCCGCACCACCCTTTGCACTTGATCAAGCATGCAGTGCCATGTTCTCCAGTCCACAAGGCTCTTCCCAGTTACAAAATTTTAGTGATGGGGGAGTATTGTCTGTGTTAATTGCTGCTCCCCTGCTGACCAATTTGCAGACTCTTGGAAGGAGTCCAACCAAAGGAGGACCATCCAAACACAGAGACAAGTAGAAATAGCCAAGAGGAAATGCTAAGCACAGTTGGAAGGAGAAGACCTGGGTTTTGGCTTCTGCTTCCATAGATCTCTATTTTTATCCAGTGACTCTTATAAAATGCATAAGCAATCCTGGTAGCAGTGCTGGAACCCTTCCAGGGGCACATGCTCAGCCCTGGTCTATAGGGTCATACCCCCTCTCACATATTTCTTTCTAGCCCCACCACTCTTGAATTCTTGCCTGCACAGAAGCCCAATCTGCAACAGGAGGTGTGTAGGAACCCCCCGCCCCCAGAATGACACGGGGGGAGGGGGGGTCCTACATAGTTTAAAGGCTATGGGATCCTAGGTACCTATTCTTCTAGGAACTAGGAAAATATGAATTACAATACCCTCAAGCTGAAGAGGACCTAGATCCTGGGTCACAATGATGCACAATTATGTAAAAGATGGCCTGCTGCATGTCTGAGCTGGACTCAGTACTGTCAGTGCAAGTAAAATTAGGTGCACTTGGAGCACATCTAAAAGATTAGCTTTCTCTGGAGAATCAGGTGCTGCCCAGAACCAACCTGAATCTTAACAGAACCAAGATGGAACTTCAGTAGCTAAGAGATCAACTCAGATTGGTTTTGAGCAGCAAATTAAAGTATCTAGGCAAGTATGCTATCATAAATGGAGTCACCAAATTAACTTAGATTTGTAGCCCAGGACTTAAACTGCCTAGTATGACCCTTGTTTTAGAAATTACCCAGCCTAAATTCTGGGTATCTGGTTCTGGACAGCAATTCAGTATGACTCAGGCAACTAGGATTCATGTACAATTAATACAAGAGTCTTAAGGTGCTTATACAAGTTACATTTTTTTTTTTTTGTGTGATCTGGCCCCTTAAAGCACTCTACAGCCTTGCTGTAACACATATGCATGGTTGCAGAACATTTTTTAAAGTTGTGCAAAAAACTAAGCCACCTAAAAAGAGGTGTTAAATAAAAGGCACACTGTTTCAGACTGCCTTAGGGAACTTGTGTTCCCTAGAGTTAATATTTCACACATTGGGTTGGGCTGATATTGGAGGAGAGGGAGGTAGCAGGAGGTAGGAACTCTGAGATACTGGTTGGGGTTTGCTGCCTAGCTGGAGCTGGACAGGGAGGAGTGGAACAGAGGTCTTTGGGGGGAGCTGGGCTGAGCCCATGAGGAGGGGCAGATCCATTTGACCCCTACCCACCTTCAAATCAGACCGGACAAAGCAGATAGAGGGAAGTGAGCAGCACTGAGCGGGACAGGTGAGAGTGGGGGTGGGTAGAGCAGCGGTGCAGGCAGGCTCAATCCTGCTGGCTGGGGGATGGTGGGGCAGTGCAGGCAGGTTTGACCCACTACCACTCCAACCTAACAGACAAACATCTTTTGGGGGTGGGTGGTAGGGCTCTAAGGCATGACACTTTATGTAAAACGCCATGAGTTAGAGCAAGGACCTGAATGTCTCTCTGGACCTTTAGAGGTGACTAACACCTAGGTTTAGAGATCTAAATGACCCACCACTCCCACCAGTCCGTGCATGTTACATTACAGAATCATTTGTTGAAATGCTGAAATAACCTTGGCAGCAGAGACTAGGACCACCCTCTCCTAGAAGGAGGCACTGTAAACACTGGGGCATGCTTTTTCTTATTTGTTCTTTTCCTGGCTGAGCAATTCCCACATGCTTTAGCTGCATAGTGGCCCAGT
Source organism: Alligator mississippiensis (assembly GCF_030867095.1). Taxonomy (NCBI): domain Eukaryota; kingdom Metazoa; phylum Chordata; order Crocodylia; family Alligatoridae; genus Alligator; species Alligator mississippiensis. Next base: position 10,869,971 of record NC_081824.1, on the reverse strand, counting down.
TTTAACAGGAAGTATGGAGAGCATTCTCAGCTTGCCTGTCCTGTAGCCTGGTAGCTATAAGGAATGTATGAAATGGGCACTATTTGATTTGGATTTAGATTCAGCTCAAATCATGGACAGTAATCTGATTCATTAATTTGGATCACTGTCCCTGATTCCATTCGGCCGAATCCAAATATGAAGATTCAATGCTGATTCGGAGAGTTCAGCAATTGGACATAATTCAATGATTCAGAATTCAGTGATTTGGACATAAACACTGCTTTAAATGTTTTTTCTACATACCTTGAGGTACCAGGGATGGCTTGTGAATGCTGCAATGCTGGGGCTGATGGAGTGTCCCACAGGAGCATTGGGAGGCCTCTGCGTGCTCGGTGACAAACACAGAAGTACGCTAGTAGTACTTCCAGTCCACTTCTGGGTCTGCTGGGGAGCACACTTAGGGGCCCTCCTGCATGCCTCAGCTCAGCAATTAGCCGTAGGGGGACCCTGGGTGCCCCCCCAGGCCCAAAAGGCACCAGTCACAGAATTGGTGTGGTGTGGCATGGGGGGCCCTACATGCTCCCCCGTGAACCCAGAAGTGGACTGGAAGTGCTTCTGGTCCACTTCTGGTTCTGCTGCCGAGCATGCTGGGGAGCCCCCCACTCTCCTGTGGGACTCTCCACCTGCCCCAGCATCAAGCATTTACAAGTTGCCTGGTACCTTGAGGTATGTAGAAAAAACATTTAAAGCTGTGTATGTGTCCAAATCGCTGAAGCTTTCCAAATCTCAAAATCAATTTGGCCACTGAACTGGGCTGAATCTCCACCAAATTGAATCAGGGACTGAAGCTTTGCACAGCCCTAGTAGCTATGTCATTGTTCTGGAAAGGAAGAGGTGTATGTCTATACCTTCCCAGAGGGAAGTGTGGGTAATGCTTCTCCTGATTTTGAACTGAACTGAATGCTGCTGATCTGAGTCTGCGGTGGCTTTTTTCCACTTACCATTTCAAGGCCTTAGATGTTTGGATTTCCATTCAGTTCTTGGAGCAATGCAAGGGGCTAAATACATGCTTTTTGTTTGCTTTTTTTAATCTGTGGAAGGCCCAGGACTTGGTATATTAGGATCCTCTCATTTTGCCATGTTGGTTTGCATGAGCTTATAGATTTTGGCTGTCAGTATCTGGTTTAACTGCCTTGGACACATGCCTGGGCTGGAATTCAGTTCTGCTGGAATTCAGTTCTGCAAATTATTAGCTTAGGTTTATGTTTGATTTTGAAAGACAGGAGGAGAGTGCTCATTTTAATTTATTCCTAGGTAAATGGTCATAGAGTTTGCTGACATTTGCTTATTATGCATCAGTGACTCTGTATAGCTACCCACTAAGAAGGAGTTTACATAAGTCATTTTCAAAGAGATCAGGTTAATTGGCAAGAGAGGAGAAGAAGAGACCACGTTTGCTGCTGTTGAAGCAGGGTCCATGCTCCTTACAACATTGTGTATACCTCACTGAACGCAACTGGCAATTTCCAATGCCCAACTGGTGCTCTGTGCATTAGAACTGGCTAAAGATTAGGTCTATTCTGTGTCCTGCCATCATTATTCCTGCCTGTTCTACTCTTAGGGTAAATAAAATGCTTCCTGCCAGTTAATGTACAAGGCAGGTGTGAGAACTGTTAAGAAAGTTGACAACTCAATGAATGAATAGTTTAGCCCTCTATTTTTTTTCAAAGAAAGACCCAAAAGTATTTTACAGAGAAAGAATTTGGACACATATAAATTCATGCAGTATAACTAGCAGCTGTGTCTTTTGCCAGCGCATGGCAGACTATGAACTATGTATTCAACTGGTGAATGAACTATGTATTACAATGAACTATGTATTCAACTAGTTTGAACTGGTGAAGCTCCACTACAGTCAATACAACTATATCTACATATACTACCTAAGTATTTGGTCCACAGTTCTCAAATATATAACTTTTCCTTAGTCCAGTTCTGATCTCTAGATACACGTTGTTTCCAGGTAATGCACACTAATGGGTTTGTACTACTTACTATAAACTTCCTACTCACTCTTTTTTTTCTAAGAGCGTTGTTACACAGTAATTTTGGGCAGCTCCTGGAGCTCTTAACCCCTGGATTGTCCACACAGTAACATCTTAAAGTGGTTTAAGTACTCATTATGCAGCTCAAAGTTACGCCACTCCAGGGCAGGATTATCTCTGATCTGTACCACCCAGCTCCTGTTCCATGAGGATGCAGCCACTCCCAACAGATGTGCCACCCTGATGAAGCTCTCCAATATCTCAGGATCTCTCACACACCCACCCCTGGAGCAGGGATAGTAGCCTTCTCTGGCTTACCAACCCTCTAGTGCAAACTTGCAGCTCCAGCTCCTAGTCCTGCCCCTGCTCACCAGGCCTCTTAGCGACGAGTCACAGCTGTGCAAGAGGGGGAGAGCAGAGACCATTTCTAGGCTAAGGGTGTGACTGCTCCAGAATTCAAGCTAGCACTAACTCCCATCAACTTTTGTGCAGATCACAGCCTAATGTGTAACAAGGCCCTACAGTTTCCTTTCTCTTTCCAGATGTAATGACTTTCTTTATATTATACCTGAAAAAGAAGCACTTAGTGACTTTAAACATAATTTTCCCCATTCAATTTGAATTGGGAAATTAATTGGGTTTTTTGGTCAGTTTTAAGCTGCCCACAGATATATCAAGCAATGATATATTCATATTTTGTTGAAAAAAAAACAACAACATTTAAATTGTAAGGTGCAGAGAACATGTTCAGCTGTCCTAGAAGCAGCCATGAGCTCTTTTCACATACTCCTGACTTTTGCATCCAAAACAAATTATTTGGCAAGCTTCATATTAAAGCAACCTGAAACTGTTGAAATTTTACACAACTCATTTGTGAAAATAATACGGCTGAGAAAGCTTGCTCAGGAGAGTGACAATATTAATTCTGAAATAAACTAAGGAAAATATCGTGCATTTTGTTCATGTTTTATGAGAGCTGCAAAGTCATCACTGGGTTCCCAATGCTGGCTGGCGACATTGCATGATCGTAAGATGCTTACACCTACTGAGGAAGTCCTACTGTTATACCTACAGGGAATATAAATTGCAATACGTATCTTATTTCTTTCCATGTCTCTGTGCTGTTTCACTATGTGAGCCCCATTCCATAAATACCATCAGGACAGTATATTTTAGTAATTGTCCTGCTAGTTCAATAAATAGCAGATTCCCAAATAAGTCACCATATGTAAAGAAACAAATGAATGCATATAATCATTACCTTTGCTTTTCTGGAATGTAGGAGATATCTTCTGCGTCTTTCAGATGCTTGTGAAAGTGAATTGGTTTCTTTACTGGAGCATGATATATAGCTCACCTGCTTCCTGGTTTGACAGAGTGATTCAATGTCACAACCAGGTATTATCACATTCTGATTGTGACTGGCTAGATAGCTTGATTTGTCATGAATTTTTCCAAAATCGGGTTGGTTGCTTGTGTTGAATGTGTATTTACTGCTATTGCATATCTTGGCAGATGTAAGATATCTTTTCCTTCAAAATTAATCTGTACTGTTGTGTTTTGTTTTCTTTTGAAAATGTATTGTTCATTACACGCTAATTTCCCACCCAATAAGAACCATATGAACTCAAGTCACGAAGTCTTCTTACTGAGAACTGAAACATGAGATTACCCAGAAGGCTTAATTGCTCTTATCTTGATTGGCAACAGGACAAATCAATTTAGATGGTCAACAAAGTGGGTGGTTGTTGGTTTTGGGTTTTTTTGCCAAAACCACAGTAGCATAACTAAGAGTCTCTCTGTCTCTTCCTTGGAAAGGTTATATACCTGAATTTGCTGGACACTGTACAGTCTCTTCATAGGATGATCATACATCCCACTTTTGCTGGGAATGTCCCATTTAAACACCTCCCCAGGTGTCCCATTGGTCTAGTCAAATGACCATTCTGTCCTATTTTTAGTGTTTAGCCCAGAATGTGTTTAAAATGGGACTGCTGCAGCAAAATTGGGAATGTTTCCCCTCCCTGAGTTCTGTTTTCTGGCATGCTTAGCTGATACTGGACCTCAGATCCAGTTGTGTGTGTATGATTGTGTGTGTGTGGGGGGGGGGGGGGGGATATGGAGAGCAGGGAAAGACAATTTCATGTTTGAGACCAGGTAAATATGGTCACCCTATCACTTCACATCACTTGTCTAGTGTAAACCCCAAAGCAGAGTAAAGGGGCTTTGATATAAATGAAACTGGGGCAATTGTGGGGCACAAACAAGGTAGGGTAGAATTTAGGTTGCTAAACTAGGTACCTAAATGGGAGTTAAGAGGACTTGAGTTTTTTAGGTACAGATTTTAAATGGTGCCCAGTTATAGTTCTGCTGTGCACTGTCATTCCTAACATTTTTACATGTGATCCCATAAATGGAATTAAAAGCAACTGAGTCCTGGTTGTCTATAAATTGTATGGAGACATGTAAGAGCTTTTTGATCAGTGTTCGCAGCAGCTAGTCAGCACATTATACTAGGAGACACACTGGCTGGTCAGTAGGGAGTATAGAAGCCTCTGAGGGTTTGGGGGGCTGGACTCCTTCCCCTCTTCTGCTGTCAGGCAGTATTTGTACAACCCTGGGTTGGATATTTCTGTACCATGGGATTCTTCATTGGAAACCATGGGATTTATTGCCTAAATCCACATCTTTATTGAGTCAGAGGAGGAAGAAGAGGGTCTTCCCATTATTAGCATTGCTTATACTTTTTGCATGGGATAGTTATTGGATACAGCATTGGGACCAGAACAGAAGTCTGACTCCATCCTGGACCAGGTCACCTGGACCAGGTGACGTATGCACTTATCCGCAGAAGAAAACTCCATACTCTAGACTGGGAGTTAAAGGAGCCAACTTGATTGAGGAGTGTGAGCACCTGAAACATCCCTGTGCTTAATGCTTCCTATTGACTACCTCTATTGACTACCTCTAGTTAGCTCCCTGCTCACCACCCTCAGTCCCTGAATATCCTGTTGGAAGTCCCTAACTTTCCATGTTGGTACCTAATGTGGTCCTATTTTTTATCTTCCTCCAGTCCTATTTTTTATCTTCCTTCAGGAGCCGGTAATTATTTTTGGGCATTATAGCGCCTAAATTGCAAATTTTGAAGGGACCAACCTGGATGTTGCCTTAATCATACTTTTCTTTTAAATGAATATTTTATTGACATTTTTAAAAAAGAGCTTCCAAGAACACAATGATATGTGCTTTGCATGTGATGGAATACGGCTTTAAATAGCATTGCTAGCTGAGGGGGCTAGGAATTTTCCTGTGAAACAGTTGTGTTGTCATAACATTTCCATTTGTCAGAAATGGGAAGTCCAATAGATGTGGGTTTTGATGGATTTCTCCCAATCCTTACTTTTAGTTCCTGTGGACTCAGTGGTAGAAGAAGGCAGAGAAAGGAGTTTTGTTGAGCTCCAGGAATGTGATTCTGAAGTAAATCCCTTGTCTATTGTAGACCTGGGGTGAACTCTGATAGCAATTATACATTCATTTCTCCTCAGATTATTTCAGGCTCGTGCAGCAGCAGCAGCAATCAGGCTGTGTAGATGAGCTAGATACTTTCGGCTTAATTTTTTTGGCATGGAAATCCATTGTACCATTCGGATGTGAGAGGACTCTGTCTAAACTTCTGTAGGTCTTAACTGATTGCACATTCCTGTTTGGTTTCTCTTGCCAAACTCCTTGGCTGCCAACATGATTGCCTTCACAATTTTGATCAGCTGAACATGAAATTACTTTGGTAAATTCTGGTCCCAGAGGGTTTTTTTTTTTCTCTTTTTCTAAGGAATTGTAGTCTCCTGGCATTTCTTGTTACCTCATTTAGGATTTCCAGGCTTTCTTGGAACTGTAAAACTTTCACAAATGTTGATACTTCCACTGGTGACATCATCCTCAGTAAACTCCTTAGTTCTGCAACATTTCCTTTCATGAAAGAAAATATCTTTGTATTGGTGTGTCTTGTGAATTAAGTTATGCGCATGTTGGCTTCAAATAGCTTGCTTTCCACATTACCAGAATTCAATATTAGACTTAAGTTTTCAGTCATTTCATTCCTAATAATTACAAGCCAACCTAAAAGAAAATATAGCTAAACATATAGAATATAGGAGGTTATAATGAACCCATGTGTATAATGGTTCTAGCATAAACATTGTACCTTGTCTTCCTTTGTATTGCTATATTGAATCCCGGTTTTTTTCCGCAATGAATCAGACGTAGTTATTAGTTTCCTCATTCAAGTCCCCTGATCTTTTCTTCATGGCCATAGGGTACAGGACTAGGAGCCATGGCCTCAAGCCACAGTAGAGGCAATTGAGGTTGGATGCTAGGAAGAACTTCATTCTCATTTTGACTATGAGAGTAGCCAAACATTGGAATAGGCTACATAGAGAAATCATGGTATCTCCATTGCTGGAAGTTTTCAAGAGCAGGTTAGACAGATGCTTGACTGGGATGGTTTAGTTGCGGTGATCCTGGTTTGAACAGGTGGCTGCACTAGATGACCTAATGAGGTCTCTTCCAGTTCTACTTTCCTATGATCCTATCATACTATGATCCTGGGGTCTGTGGTTCCTCCTCTACTACAGATAAAAGATACCAGCTGCAAATGACCAAACAGCAATGGGACAGCAGTTGGGTATTCCTAGTGCACCTCTTTCTCAACAGCTTGGCAGCAACATCTTTATGCCATAACAAAGTGTGTGTTAAAGAGAGGGGTCTGGATACTCTTGGTATAAGACTATAGCACAAAGGATCATGGCTGGCAGTTTACAGCCCAAACTATACTTCACATTTCATTGCCCTGCAGTAATAAGAATGCCATAAGGTGTCAGTATTGTATTTCCCTCTGCCCAGAACAAAGCCTGCACGCTGCTGTAGAGATCAATACCGAACACACAGATGGTCCAGTGAGGAAATGTTCTCCCTTTAAAGCCCAGCGAGGCTTACTGGCAACACTTACCCCTGCTGTTTTAGACATAATGAGCTGCATTCTTACCGTACATTCCAGAGGCCCACAATGACTTACTTATTCAAGGAGGACATTATGTTATTCATCATTAACCTGTAACAAAGTTGTGGGCTTTTTCTGCCTATCATTAGGATCTATCTGTAAGAGAAAAAAAAATATATAAAGTCAAGTTGGCTCTACATCAAAGGCTGGATAGAGATTATGCCAAGTCTGAGATGCCAAAGTATATTAATGATCACCAGCGATACTCCATGTCTCAGAGGCTTTTTTTTTAAAAAAAACCCGTGCTTTACAGGGTCTCAATTATAGCTACAAATTAAGATCCATATTGCGATCTTAACCACAGCAATCTTAACCACAGCCAGCTGCAACCGATGCTTAACTGCACCGCCATAGGAATAACCTCAGGTTAAGCTGTACATCAGAGACACAGTTGTAAGGCACAGGTCTTTTAAAGATCCTCTACTGCAGAGGGTAAGGGATATACTCTGCTGCCCTTTATGATTATCAACATGCCATTCCCACCCTAATATTTCCTCCAGCCACCTCCCATATGGATAGAAGAGACTCATGTCTTATCTAGTCCTTCAAGTTTTTGAAGTCAAGGACTCAAAGCCAGCATGATTTTTTTAGAAGCAGGGTAAACAAGGCACATATTTAGCAAGCTGATGTCTTAATTAGCAATACATTTATTTAACAAGAAGAGGTTTGGCAATCCTGTCTTTATTTTGGAGGGTGATTACATTAATAGGGAGGGGCAGGTATAAAAACTCATAACAGCTAAAGCTTTCTGGGATTTACTTAGTTGCACAGCTAAGTGTAATGGGTCAATAGTTGGGCAACAGTTCTTAAGAGATCTAAGAGAAATGTTTCCATATAAGGCTAGTTAGTAGATACACCCAATAGAGCTGGTAGAAAAGGAAGAATATGGTTATATTTCAGACACTGTATGTGGTTATATTTCAGACACTGTATGAGTTTGGATTTTCAGTGGAACAGATCCCCAATGCAGATACTTTCTCTGCCCTGCAAGCAAGAGGACAAGAGCAGGGTGGAAAAATAATACGTGGAGCCACGGCTTTGTTGTCTCCCTACGGGATCTCTTTTCTTGGAATTTGGGAAGGTAGAAAGAGCTATATTGTAGAAGGTGTTTTCAAGGCATATTAGCTCTCTGGGTTACTCTTAAGGTAGTGCAATGGAGTTATAACACCCCTCTGGTTTCACTGTGCCTGAGAACATAATGGAGCTCTTACCTTGTGGCTAAAATCAAGATCTTGGTATAGGAATATAATGTGAAGTCAAATGCATTATTCAGGATTATTATTACATTTTTGGAATCTCAGATATAGAAGCAAAATCCCTGCTGAATCATAAATTTGAACTTCTATGCAGATGTTAGTAACAACTACAATGATGAGCACATAATAGTAGTGCTGCTTCCGGCAGTAAGAGAGAGGTGGGAGAGGGATAGAGTCAGATTGAAGGGAACCTGCATCACAGTTGATAAAAAGATGGTAGAGCTGTTGATGGAGGTTAGATCTCTTGTGAGGTCAGGAAAGAACCAGGGTTGAAGAAGCCAATGCTCTTTCAAGAGGGACCGAGACCCTGGGAGCTGCACAAGGTGACTTGGCTCCTCAACCGAGACTCTGGCACCACACCAGGCAGCTTGGGTTTCCAACCCCTGGCACAAGGCAGGGCCAACGGTGTATGACATGGTGCACAGGACCCTGAGTGGGACAGAGGCCAGGAGAGCCCCAAAGCAGCTGAGGCCCCCCTGCTGAGGGGAGAGACACCTTGCCTTGGAAGATGAGGACAGCCTCACCGGGCCCTTGGAGGAATCAGTCATGAGTTGCCTGGGAAAGGGATTCCCTGAAGGGGAGGAGGGTTTTTCCCCCACCCTGTGATGAGCAGTTCTTCCTCCAGAGGTACATAACATTTATAACAGCATAAATAGGGTTTAAACCTGAAGTGGACAGGCATACAAACCTGATAGACTGGTTAAAGCTTCCTGAAATGGCTCAAATGAGAGTGTGGACAATCAAGTGCTATTTTGAACCAATTCAATGCTGTATGTGGACATAGAGTGTTCTGTGATGTGGGTCTGGTCAGTCCTCCGGGTATCCCATGCTGCATCACACCGCCTCCTTCCCTCTGCTGCAACTGACCACTCTGGTATAGACAGAGCTCTACTGCCCCTCTGCCTCTGCCCCTGTCCTTTCAACACACACACACGCACATCATTTTTCTTCCCTTTTGTTGCGATTCCTTCACATTATGTGGGGGACAACAAAAGCTCTTTCTAACAACCAGCTTTGTCCTCACTTCCTACCTGACTGCAGACCCTTATAAGGTCCCCCAGCCCTTGGGATCCAAAACCCTGGATCCAAGCACTCACCACATCGCTGAGCCAGGCAAGTACACATCAGACTTTGGCCTGTTGCACAGTATTGAAATGTATTGTGCTCATGTTTAGGAGAGAAGGGAAAGCAGTGTAGTGAAAATGGCCACAGCCACAGCTAACTCCAAAACATGGGTGCAAGCACCTTCCCACTTGCCCATTGCAAGGCATGCTGGGCTGAGTGCTCACTCCGACCTTGTTGTGTCAGAGGCACAACACTGCTCATGACCGTAACCTAGTTCCCAGTCTGTGACATTTTGGAATGTGGACCCATGTCCCACAACAACTGTGAACTTTTTTCCCAGTCAGGAACATTTGGGAACAGTTAAGTTGTTGTGTGTGTCTGCTTCCTCACGTGATGAGAGCTTAGGGAAGGATAGCCAACCAGAGTCAGGAGCAGAAATATGTGAGTAGGAAATGGAGGGTGAAGCTGTTCCTTTGACAGGGCAACCGAGGGCTGAGAGAGGGCAACAGAGGATAAGCAGAGAGAAGAGTCACTTGTAATGCCAGGAATTGAAAGAATAGATGTTGCAAGATGAAAGGAGACTAGGTAAGTTGCCCAAGCACATCTGCCTCTTAGGGCAGGGCCAAAACATTCGTCCTTAGGTATTTTAGAGCTTTAAGATCTAATCCTGCTATGGCCGCTGAGTGACTCCTTCCTTTGCTTTTATTCCAGCCTGACAGCTCACTGGTGAAGAAGGGGTCAGATGAAGTCCTGCCTCCCATTCAATCTCTGTGGCTCAGTATTCACCAAGTGTTCACAACCACAGCTCCTTGGCTTGTATCAGTGCCTGGGATTACCAAGCAGTCTTTCATGGAGGTAATCACCAGGCCTAAAATGGCTTTGTTCTCAAAATCAGGTGGATTCCATCCAGCAGGATTTTCCATGGAGTGACTCAGAGATATCAATATTTTCCACAAGTTCCTTGCGAGAAAAGGAAGTACTAAAATCTCAAGGATACAATTGGAGGAACTAACACAGAGAAAAACTGACTTGCTCATGCACAGGATGTTTGTGGATTGACCAGGAACTGAACCCCAGGCTTTAGACATGAATTTAGCCCTACCTTCCTGCAGATCATTATTGTAAGCCTCTAGTTTTGACCCTAAACCCACTGCAGAAGTCACAGATATGCTCTCACCGGGCAGAAGGTTCATTTTAGAAATAAATAGTGTACTAAAATTAATAAAATCTCTGATTATTATATATGCAGGGTGATAAGGACCCATTCAATGATACTGGTATGATCTGTTAAAAACAGTTGGTGATTTTACTTCTAGCCAAGCTGCTTAGAGAGAACAAAGTAAATAAAATAAAATTAGGATGGATTTTGACTTAGGACTGTTAACCAATATAGATCAAGCATGTTTTATACTTTATATAACCATGAACCGGTCTCAGATATCGTCTTACTTATATTAAGGTGATACCTACATGATGACGATTTTGGAGTGTGGATACACATTACAATTGAACTGTTTCAAGGTTGTCACTGATTGGGAGCTGGTTTGCAATTGCTGAGGTTCAGAGTTACTAATACGTACAGTGCTAAAGGTTTTACGGAGACTTTGCTTGGCTGGATGGGGCCGTGGACTATCTGAACCCTTGCTTCTCCATTCCCAGGGGTGTAGGGATTCTGGGGTCTGCCCAAGGTCTCTGCCTCAGGCTGCAGTTTTCCAAAGAGTTTCTTTAGGAAGCTGGTTAATTCATTTAAATTCACCAGACCTCCTACTATGAGGCTGGCTGGTGTGTGGCTGTGTCTTTAGTGGTCTGTACCTGCACAATGGGTACTTAATATGACAGAATGCTATCCATCCATGCTGGTCAAAGTGAATTGACCCATTAACCATTAATTGTTTCTTGTTCAGAAGCAAGGTCACCCTTCCCACCTATCTGAGAAGTGAGCAGTACCAGGGTAACCAGGATGCAGGCTTGGGGTAGAGGGTGGGACTGAAGAGCATTTCATTGTGGGATGCCTAGAGGACTTGTCAGACATGAGTCATGGAAGGGCTGGTGTCCTCATAAAACATTGAAGTGCTTCACAACAAATGGGTTCAAATTTACACCTAATTATCCAGATATGCTTTTGAAATGTTCTAGACAGTTTATTTTAAACTGACTTGTACATCTGACCACTTGTGGTTTTAAACTACATTTAAAATAATCTAAGTGTTAGGTGTGTCTGCATGTTGCTTAAAATAAGTAAAATGTATCTGACCTTGATGTCATGGTCCTATGTTGAGAAACTGTATACATGTCCCTTAGTACCATGTTTAGCATCATATTGGGAAGACAGAATAAGATGAATGACCTCATAAATGCCCATCACACCTTCCCCCTGTACCAGGGTTTGCTCAGTACAGACTTCCTTAAGCTTTGCTGGGTTTCCAGAATGTTTTCTTTAAAACAAGATAAGAAACTGGTAAAAACTGGTCTGTAAGGTTTTGATTAATAAATGGAATATGCTATTTGTCTTTTTCTTTTAAACTAGCTGGGTATAAATATGCTCAAGCTGTGTTGAGTTGGCTCCAACCCATAGCTACTGCTGATGTGTCCTTCCTTTTGGATTAGAAATACGTGATTTTGTTTTGCCAATTGATTATAATCAATAACAGAATTGAACTTGGTCCCTTTGGTCTCTTGAGTCATTTCTTAAAGATTAACTTTTATGACAGATATTTGCTCAAGGACACTTAATCCTAATGACAGCCTGGGATGACCTTCAGTAGGAGACATGAGAGACAGCTACACACCTTAAAGATCAGCTACTCCCCTCACACTGAAGCAAAGGGATATAATTAAAACCCTTCAGGGGTAGGGAGAAAGTGCTAGGGAGGAGACTGATTTGAAAAATCAAGGTCATGCAGGTATTCATGTATGTGAATAAAGGCAATAATAGATGTCTACCTACCTGTCTATAGTCTACTGTACCTATGATCATGTTATCATATGTGATACATATTATTACAAGTTATCACTTGTGATGTGTCAAAAGTTAGCATTTATTTCACTTGTGATAGAATGGAATAGGAATAAAATAGCATATAATTGTTCATATACTGGCGTGTTTGTATTATGTATGTGCTGGCATGCTACCTTTTTTATTAGTGCATTAGTCATCTCATAGAACAATAATAATAAAAGAATCTGAAATGCATCATGAAATGAATTGGATTCACTACTGAATGCCCGTGTGGTTTACTTGGGATTAGAGTTCAGGCAGTAAGAAGTCATGGAGTAAAATAGGCCTATGTTGTGTCATTGTCTAGGTAACCATAAGCAGGTCATGAGAATTTCTCAAGGAAGTTCCTGACTGTACCGAAAACACAATCCTACATTTATTCTGAGCTTCCCTGTATAGACAGACAATTTGAGAAGGCTTGATCAGTACTTGTTATAGCTGGTGGGAAACTTCCAGTTCTTTTAAATGAAATTTGAATTAAGGTTGGAGCTAGAACTCAAGAGGGGGAAAGGCACCCATGTTCCTCGAGCAAGTATAAGAATTTGATTCCCTTTTTACTGCTCCAAGGTTCAAAGGGAACAATCTACATGACACTCAAGCACTGAACTAATTTTTGGTCCATATATTGATTGTAGAGTTAACTCAGGATGGCTTAGCTTGACTGGAACATTCCGACTTCAGACTTTGACTCAGGTCACCCTCATACAGTTGCAACCACAATGGCTGCGTCCAGATGAGCATGGATGGTTGGTTCCCCAGGGACAACTAGTGGTGGCTCACCTGGGGGATGCTTGGTAGGTTACCCCGGGTGGGGTTGGGGAGGCTGGGGCAGTACTGGGATAGCCCCAGGGGATTTACCTGGGGTCCTGGGGGCCTCCCAAGGCTTCAGCAGCAGTTATCCTGTCACTCAGAGCCTGGCTGGCAACCAGAGTGTTGCTCTAGCCAGCCAGGCTCTGGTTCTGAGTGGCGCACACTGCCCTCACATGTGCCAGGTTTTTATTTTTACATGTTTTTTTTTTTTTTTTTTGACCCCTGGATATCTGCATCCCACATAGCCGCACTGGTCTGGACTCAGCCAATGGGACTGGACTAGTCCATGCACTAGGGTGGATTTTTGGTAGGTCATTACATACATCTGAAAGTTGCGTTTTAGAATTCACACTATGACTTCTGTAATGGGATGCTCTCTTTCTCGCTCTCTCACTTGCATAGCTTGCAGTTGTTATCTGTGGCAGTGAAATAAGAGCAATACTTTCTGCAAATAGCATCCCAGTAAAGTGAGTTGTTATTTATGCAGATAGTTCTCCAGTTGAACACAAACAGCATTTGGCAGCAAGAACTTTTAATGAGAATGAAATAAAGGAAAGTATATTGCCAACTGCAAAGTGAGTCACAGCACTACCAAACACCTTCTCATACCCTCCATTTCTTTCCTGGCCATAAAATCTACAAATGTCATTTTAAGAATAAATGACGGGACCAAGTGATATCACAGCACAAGGTGCCAGTGTCAGCTTCTAGTTAATTGGCAGTGGAGAAGGATTTCTTGTTCGTCACCTCAATTTAAATGCTGTGGAAATGAAACACTAACAGAGCGGAAAAAGATGGGGTGAAAATACTGGGTTAGTGCAAGTGGTTTCTAATGGTGAAGAAGGAATGAGATAGACAACAAAGCTAGGTCCACATGGATTTGTGGGACAGCACTGAAGAACTAGCAACCGAGGCTTTGTTAGCCTGCATCCTTACTGCAGAGTAGGCAAGTTAAAAGTCCAGGTTGAAACTAAACAAAATCTTGGCTGAAAACTAGACTTTCAACTATATCTGCTGGTGGGGTTTAACCCACTAAAATAGTTTTTTTTTTTCTAGATGGAATGAATGAAGAGGGTAGAGGCAAGCTGAGGATCAAACTAACTCTGCAATGTATGCCCTTGCAGGTATAATTGCGGTAAGAGTTAAATTCTAGATCCCCGGAGGTTAAGTATTTTGTTATTGATTACAACCTGACAAGGAAGCCTATTCGCCATTCCTTTGTCTTCTAAAATTAGGTCCCTCCCCTAGCTAGTCCTGATATAGCACTCAAAGGACCTTAAATATAAGTCTTCATTGCTGATTAAACTAAAAAGGTCCTGACAGTATGCACCACTAGGGATTTTACTTATCACTTACTTAGGGCTTCTCAAGGGCAACTGGTGCCTCCCAAGTCGGGGGGGCACCAAATCACCGATGTGGAGGGTCCCCCCCCAGTGGCTGATCACCGAGCCAGCAGTGAAACTGGAAGTGCACTTCTAGTTTCGCAGCTGGCACTTCCAGGGGGTGCACGGCCGATCTCAGGGGGTGCACGTGCACCCATGTGCACCCTCTACACACTGTACTGAATTTCATGCAAATCCGCACAACTTCAACATGTGCTATTGAAGAAGCACCACTTTAGAACATGCTTAGGTTGGTGAGTAAGGCATTTTCATGGGAGCTATGGGCTCAAATCCATGCAAGTCAATACTCTTAACTGCTGAGTTATGGGGGACATAATACCAGCATCAAAATTACGTGATACAATCCCTAGGGCTAGGTACAAACATTCAAAAAGCCCAAGGCTGAATCAATCTAAGTTAATGTGGTTTTCTTTAAGTGGTATAGTTTAGTTTAGTAGTGAACAGAAACACATTTGTCCTTTGGTGAGGGAGGCAAATCTTAGACTGGCTTCCACCATTTTTACAGCAGTCTATGTGTGCTGAACTTGTTCTGTTACAGCTATAGACTGGTTTGTGATCACTTATACAGGTACTAGTGTAATGTCTGTACCTGGCTTAAGTCTCCTTTATGACACTAAAGGTTGGATACTGGACTTCAAAGAGGCTAAACTTAAGCATGTGCTTACATGTTTCAGGATTGTGGCCTTAAATAGGAATTAACCAAATGTTCTATCGCATCGCTTCTTTTGTCCGTACCTGAGTAGAGTGACCGTTCCTTGGGGTTTTTTCTTCTTGCTGGCCCACTGCCATACTTGCAGTCTTTCACCTTATGCCTGTGTGACAGTCGACCATGAATTTAGATCATCTGTCATGAACAGATTCTCACCACCGTTCGCAGCTAAAATAACAGGAAAAAAAAGACAGTTCACAAAATGTATAAGGAAAAGTGTCAGGTAAGATTCAGGGATCTCAGAACAGACAGAGCCTTTGTTTCACAGGCAGAATGACTACTTGGCTCAATGCCCACAGTGAAGTGAATGGCAGAGTGGCTTCATTATGCTCTAATATTGCTACAAGTCAGTACCTCTGGGAATGAAATTATAGAGATGGGTAAGTTCTCCCTTTCTATTATTTTTTAATCACTAGAAGTTGCCATTGTTTGACGGTTCAGCAACTTCTTTTAATCATTATCACTATGCAAAAGCCTTGTCCTGAAATTCCAAATTACACTCCCCCAGAGAAATAAGTTCACTAAGGGTAGACTCCCAACTTAGTTAACTCCTAACTTAGATTAGGTTTGAGGGTCCTGCTATCATTTCTAGAATATTAGTTCCCATCCTCAGATAAAACTTTGCTGAGGTTTAAGCTTAGAACCATGTTGTGCAGGAGTTACAACTGTCCATATTTTAACATTTGGTAAATCTTTGACGTTGGGGTTTGGGACATTCCAGATCGACACTGATTACATGTTCGTACAAGCTTTGTACACTTACCAAACTCTTAATAGTCTTAATCCAATTTTGTGCAGAGAGTTGTTCCACCAAAGTGACTCTTTTTCACAGGTACTAGCATTGGATAATCTCAGTAAAGTAGGTCAAGAGCTACTTAGGAATGGAGGGCCAATTTTTTTAGGTAGTGTAAATTGTTGTTCTTCCATGGCAGTCAAGTGATGATTGGTTTGGAAGATGGTATGAAGAAAGTAGTGTGATCAAATGAAGCCTTGGCCTGAATTATTCTTTCCAATTCAGAAGTGGAATTAGATTAACCATGCATATACAATATATATTCCATTACGTTTCTGGAACATTTAAGTAGATACAATTTATCTGGCTTTACTTGGTTTGGAGTGTCATTTCACCTGAGTACTAAGAATCAACCCAAAGGCTGTACTCTACGTGCAACTCAGATACACCCTAATTTGAGGGCTTAACTGGACAGAAGCATTTCCTAGGACATGGGTAGCCAACCTGTAGCTTGTATGCCACAAGTGGCACAGACAGCCTTTGTGTGTGGTACGTGGCAGGTCAGGGAGGGGACAGGCAGCACAGCAGCAGATAGGGAAGGAAGCAGAAAGCAGAGCAGAAAATCAAGAAGGAAGCCTAGGGCAAAGAGCAGAAAGCAGAATGGCAGACCAGGCAGTGGAAGGGGATCTGAGGGGCACTTGAGCAGGATGCAGGGCTAATTTGTGGCACACCTGCCAAAAAAGGTTGGCACCTGCTGGCCTAGGCTTTGTTCTTGGGTGAATTGATCCAATTTAGCAGGAACATAGATGCATGTTTCTGAAAGCTGCTTGTATAACAGACTGAGGTTGCGGACAGTTATAACTGTTTTCAAAGGGAAGGAGGTGTTGCCACTGAACAGCATCGCATAAAGCATAATTGTCAGCGTGAATGAAACAGGTGTCAGCAACCCACCAAGCCCAGGAAGGCTCCCTTGACCAATACATATAAGAACATAGCTTGAGAAACATCAGGTCAATGTCCCTAGGAGAAGTTCACAATAATGGAGGCGGCCTTACTAAGAGATCAAAACAGGGGAAGAGCAACTAGGAAACATATGCTCTACTCCTGAGGACAGTGATGTGAGGCTGTGACCTTGGGTACATCGTTTCAGCACTCTGTCCCTCAAGTTCCACTTCTGTGAGATGGAGATGCTAATGCTTGCTCAAGCATTTTAAGATTTTCACAGTTTAAATATTCTTTAGAACAGGGACTCAGACTTCCAGGTTGCTGTTCAAGCCATGACATTTTGGAAACAAGCCTGCTCTCTCTCTGACAAGTACTGTATACAAAGTGTGATAGCTTCATAAGGAGATGCTTTTCCAGCCCTCCTCTTGAAACTGGTCCACTGGGAAGTCAAGAGATGGAGTTATATGGGGTCAAAAGAAAGCAAGCTTGAGGGGGTGCGGTTTGGTGACAAGGAGTCTGCATCTGCATCAAAAGGGCCTTTGGGTTCCAATCTGGGACCTTGCTTCCAACAGAGCAGGGCTTGGTGCTTTCTATCCATTTGGTCCAATGAAAAATAAGTCTAAGGTGTAGTGTCTCAGCTTCAAGAGGAGGGCTAGAAAAGGGCCTGGTTAAGATGGCATATCAGGTCCAAAACTCCTTTGGGTGACAGGGGCCGGGCACCCACATCTCCCTCAGTGAATACCCAAACTACTGGACTATGGGGCCTTCTCCTCTGACGTCTAACGCCTGCCACTCATGGCTTCTTATTCAGCCACAATTTCAGGACTTAGTCCACCTTGTGCATGTTCCTGAGCAATCATAAGGCACCGTGTACCTGCTTAGCCAGATGGTGGCCCTACTGAGCATGCTCACACAGTACGTGCATGTAGAACTGTATTACAAACTGTGTGTAAGTGCCCCAAACAGCAGTTTTGAATCTAGAAAACTGTCATTTAGGTCCGTACATTGAAACAGGGTTTTGTAGCATGTGCACTGCATATTGGAAAAATCTGTGCCTGAGCCTTGGTGCAATTTTGGCTTGTTCTTACCCTTGTCATTCCTTACCCTATCAACCCTTCTACAATGTAAGAGCCAACCACCAGTTAGTGCATTTTAAAATAATTAATCTTAATAATTATCTTTCCTGATAAATATTGGTAAAATTTACTTAGGATCTTCCCTTGCTCCCACCCTCCCTCAGGGGCAAAACCACTAGGCCAGACTGCCCATGAGCCAGTCCATTACACTTACAAACCTCTAAATATGGATCTGTTAAAGAATGGCCAAATTAGTTTTACAACCATAGGGTGCATCCAGCTGAGCCTGCACATGCCTCTTGCCATATCTCAAAGCAGTGTGAAACACCGCAAGAGGCATGCTAGGAACAAAAAACATGTTCCCCACACTAGGGATGTGCAAAGCTTTGGTCCCTGATTCAGTTCAGCGGAGATTTGGCCTGATTCAGTGGCTGAATCTCTGAATCCGAATTGAATCAGGAGACCCTTTAATCTCTCCAAATTGAATCAGACCATGCTGAATCAATTCTGAGAGATTCAGAAAGATTCAGAGATTCAGGCATAGACACAGCTTTACATGTTTTTTCTACATACCTAGAGGTAACAGGGGGCTCATGAGTGCTGCAATGCTGGGGCGGATGGAGTGTCCCACAGGAGTGCGGTGTGGGGGAGGTCCCCAGTGTACTTGGCAACAGACCCAGAAGTGGACCAGAAGCACTTCCAGTCCACTTCTGGGTCTGCTGGCTTGGCAACTGGTGCCTCCTGGGTCTGGGAGGGGGCACCTGGGGTCCTCCCACAGCTTATTGCCAAGCCGTGGGGGTGCAGGGGGGCCCAGTCCACTTCCAGTTTTGCCGCCAAGCATGCAGTGGCCCACCCCGCCTCCGTGCTCCTGTGGGATGCTCCATCCACCCCAGCATTGCTGTGTTCATGAGCCGTGCTGGTACCTTGAGGTATGTAGAAAAAGCATTTAAAGCTGTGTCTATGGCCAAATCAATGATTCTCCAAATTAGCATCAAATTTTCAGATTCAGATTTGGCTGAATCGAATCAGGGACAATGATCCGATTCAACAAACTGAATCACTGTCCCCGATTCAGGCTTAATCTGAATCGAATATGGCCTGTTTCACACACCCCTACCCTGCACTGCATATTTGTATATTTGCAGTGCGGGCTCAAAATATGATACCAGGATATTCAAGTATCCAACCACCCCCCCCCAAAAAAATAAAAGGAAAAAAGCATGGCAGGGCATGATCCTGGGGAACCAGAGGTTTGGGTCCTCCAAAGAGATGCTCTGGTAGCCGGCCAGAGCATCTCTATGCCTGCCCCTTGCTCCGATGCTGTAGTACACTGCCTGCCCATGGAGGGCAAACAGCAATGCAGGCTGCAGTGACCTGGACCTAGGCTACATTCCAGGTAAGTAGGAGGTGGAGAGGTCTGGAGGGGGGGTGTCTATGAGGGTGTAGGGGACCATGGGGGAGCAGAGCATGCCCCCCCCCACCATGGCTCACAGCCCCCAACTCACCTGCAGCAGCAGCTTTTATACTGCTGAGGCCAGCACAGGTTCTGGCCCCAGCCTCTATCTCCACCTGGATGCAGATCAGGGAGGATTTGGGCAAGGTTATTTTGCCCCAAGTGGCACAACTTGCCCCACAACAAAATGCATGAATGGCCATGCGTGCTGAGGCACAAATGCCCCACTCAAATTTGTGCCACTCCTATTTGAGTTGCTGCACATGCACATGCCTGCATGTGTGGACATGCCCCACAAGTCCTTTCTGTCTCCTGGAGACCCAACAGACTTATTAAGTGTCCCTATAATATAATATAAATGTTAACCCATAATAAAGTGTGTGTACTGGGGAAAATATACAAATAAAGCCCTATCAGGACCACACCGTGCCACAGGGGGCTCTGGCCTCAGCGGGCCCTGAGCACCCCACAGCTGCTGCTTCTGCAGGGGTGAGTTGTGGGTCCTGCAGGGTGGGGGCTGGGACCCTGCGGGGGACCTATACAACCCGACCAGCCTGGGCAACATTTTTTGTTCTCAGTGTGCCTCTTGTTTGAGGCATGCAAAAGGCACAAGCGTGCTCATCAGGACATGCCCATAGGGTCCTTGTATGTGATCATTCAGTTCACAAAACATAAAACAGGCCCCTGTGTGCCACCTTTAAATGTTGGGCTCCTACCCTTAGAGAGAATGAAAGACACTTCATCAATTCTGTTATTAGATATGTTCTTAAACAGTGCAATGCAATCAACATCTTCATTAATGATGTGGACACTGGAGTCAGAAGCGGACTGGCCAAGTTCACCAATGACAACAAACTTTGGGGCAAAGCATCCACACCAGAAGACAGGCGGGTGATCCAGGCTGACCTGGACAGGCTCAGCAAGTGGGTGGACGAGAATCTGATGGTGTTCAACACCGATAAATGCAAGGTTCTCCACCTTGGGAAGAAAAACCCGCAGCATCCTTATAGGCTCGGCAGTGCTGTGTTGGCTAGCACTATGCAAGAAATAGACTTGGGGGTCATCATTGACCACAAGATGAACATGAGCCTGCAATGCGATGCTGCAGCTAGTAAAGCAACCAAAACACTGGCTTGCATCCATAGATGCTTCTCAAGCAAATCCCGGGACGTCATTCTCCCCCTGTACTCAGCCTTAGTGAGGCCGCAGCTGGAGTACTGCATCCAGTTTTGGGCTCCACAATTCAAAAAGGATGTGGAGAAGCTTGAGAGAGTCCAGAGAAGAGCCACGCGCATGATCAGAGGTCAGGGAAGCAGACCCTACAATGACAGGCTGAGAGCCCTGGGGCTCTTTAGCCTGGAAAAGCGCAGGCTCAGGGGTGATCTGATGGCCACCTACAAGTTTATCAGGGGTGACCACCAGTATCTGGGGGAACGTTTGTTCACCAGAGCGCCCCAAGGGATGACGAGGTCAAATGGTCATAAACTACTACAAGACCATTTCAGGCTGGACATAAGGAAGAATTTCTTTACTGTCTGAGCCCCCAAGATCTGGAACAGCCTGCCACCGGAGGTGGTTCAAGCGCCTACATTGAACACCTTCAAGAGCAAACTGGATGCTTATCTTGCTGGGATCCTATGACCCCAGCTGACTTCCTGCCCTTTGGGCAGGGGGCTGGACTCAATGATCTTCCAAGGTCCCTTCCAGCCCTAATGTCTATGAAATCTATGAAATTAAATCAATGCAGGGCTCTGGTTGGGACTGAAAAGACTTCATCCATAAATTGTCCATATACAAGTCCACCGATTTTCTTCAGGGTTAAAATTTGGAATCTTGTAAATTTTACCATCATGAAGATCACGTTTTATTTGCATAATAGTAATAACTATACAGTCAAGCTATAATTGGGATTCTAACTTCTAGATGCCATACAGACACGAAGTGCAAAAGCCAGCCTTTCCTCAAAGAGCTCACAATCTAGGTTTGTGATGCAGCAGGTGGATGAAAGGAACAGAGAAGAAAGAGTAATCACAAGTTAATAGCAGTTTGGTGTTTACTTAAGCTTTAAATATCTTTATTGTTGTAGATGTGACACAGAAAATCCAGCCTGTGTTGCAAGAGGGGTGTTGATTTCATCAGTGAATCCTTCCCTTTGAACCAGATCCAAACCAGGATATATAGCAGAAGAACGGTGCCTCTACATGGCTTTATTTCCCCATCTCACAGGAGTATGCACTGGAAAGTAATGTTGACCTTGGCAGAAGAAATGCTTGGGGGACTTGTACTACACAACCACCTTGAAGAGACTAGGGATGGCCCAAAATGGATAGAGATGTGGCCTCAACATGGATCTTGTGCAAGTCATGCTTCTCTAAGAAACATAAGGTATGACTATACCCAATCTGAAGCCACCTGAAGTGTGCCTCTAAAAAGCAAGCTCCTCCTGCTGACTCCCTCTGCTTGCTAAAAAATGTTATGAGTCTTAGGACCTCTATCCCAAGCCTGCTGCTGAGAGTGGGCTCTGAGCATACTCAACGCTGCTCCAATAGCAAACATATTTTTTACAGCATGCAGCTTGCATAGTGGGGGAGCAAATAAGCAGGACTTCTTTCTATCCTTCTAGATCATTAAAAACACAGCCACAGAACAAGGCCCAGGTAAAGATTTCTCAGCCTTCCTTTATCCACTGGAGGAGCAAGGGAGTTCCTGGTAGACCTCAGCCTGCTCACATGGTTGGAGGGCCATGTCCTTGCTTGTTTTAGGTCATTGCCTCCCCTGACTTCCTGAAAACATCTAAGCTCTAGGCTCATGAATTTCCTGTATACGTTCCACTCCCACTGTTATTCCCCCTCAACAAATGGATTATGCATCTGGAGTCTTCCTCCTCCCAACTAAGTAGAGTGATGCTATCTCTCCAAAAGCCATTTGGCCTCATTAAAGCAGAGCCATTAAGCACATACTTAACCTGAAGCATATGGGCAGGTGTAGGACTACCCACGTACTAAAAGTTAGGAGTGCCATGCTGAATCATTGTCTTTATGGAAGTACAAAAATGTGCAAAAATGAAGTTTATTTCCTACCTATGGGGACTTTTCACCATCTCGTACCATCTATACTTTTCCCAGAGCCTGTCAAAGGGACTTGGATCCTGAAAGCATGCAGAAAAGGACAATGTTCTTGCAATTTTCCAGTTGGTCTAATAAAAGGTATAATTTTGGAACCAAGGATTGTTTTGCCCCAAATTTTCCTTCCATGACACAACAGTACTGCAGCTCCTGTCCCATCTGTTTAGCTCACAACACTGAGCAATGAGTAAAAATGACACCTGCAGCCCATCCCCCTCCATGGGGACCGTTTGTAAACTTGCAAATTGATTTCATGCAACTACCTAAGTGTTGTTCTTATGAATACATTCTTGTTATTATTGATATGTTTTCTGAATGAGTAGAAGCCTACCTATGCGTACATGTTGATTCCATTACTGTAGCAAAAAATTGCTCAAAGAATTCATCCCTAAGTTCGGATTGCCCTTTGCAATAGATAGCGACAGGGGCACCCATTTCACAGGACAGACAGTAAAAAACATCTGCCAAGCACTCAACATACAGCAACATCTACACTGCGGTTATCATCCACAGTCAAGTAGTGCTGTAAAACGTAAAAACTCAGATTTGAAAACACACATTTCAAAAATCTGTGCTGAAACAAGTCTCAAATGGCCTGATGCACTGCCCATTGTTCTTATGCACATTAGAAACACTGTCAACAGAAAACATAGATTAAACCTTTATGAAATCCTCATGGCACGACCCATAAGAATGCCACCTACACCACCAGTAGCCCCACACCAAGAAGACCTACAATTAACTAATGAAACTGTACTAAATTATTGCAAAGCAAGAATGAAGTATGCTAAGTCTGTTCACTCACAGGTCCAAAAAGCTTTACCTCAACCACCGGATGTTCCTTAGCACAACCTTAAGCCAGAAGATTAAGTCTATATAAAAGTTCATCAATGGAAAAACGCCCTCCAACCCAGATGGAAAGGGCCCTTTCAAGTGCTTCTGACCACTAACACTGCTGTTCGTTGCCAAGGTCATCAGATGTGGACTCACGCCTCGCACTTCAAGAAAGTATTACCACCATTGGACCCCGAGGCTGCTGTATTCCAACCAAAATTGGAACCTTTCCCTGAGGCCAAGGACAAAGACCCTCAGGACCTCACTCAAGCAAGTGAGGAGTATTAAGGCACAAGTGATAGTGATCTCACTGATGAACCTAACACCCTGATCCAACTGACTCCATCAGTAAGTATCATCTGTGTCCTCGGAAGACACAAATGTTTCCATTTGGAAGATCCCCACCTCAGCCCAGACCCAGAGCCGAAGATATCAGCCCTCTAGGCAACCTAAGCTCAGAAAATGAGAAAAAACTTTGGTTGCCCTCTTGAGTGTGGTTAGTAGTAAGATTTGTCCTACTAGTGTAGGTATTATTTGTTGTTGAAATATTTTGTCCTTTCTGTCTTTAAGACTGAATTGATGCTATTAGCATCAAGGTGAACAAATAGACAACGGAAACCTGAAGAATTGCCTGCAGAGGCAAGCCAAACAATACCTGCCAACATGTTTTGTATAATAAGACTGTTCATATTACTATTAGCCTTGCCATTGCCAGTTTAATCTAATGTTTATTTGCACTTCCTACAAAGGGTAGCTATGACCTTAAATGCTTCTGACTGCTAGATTTATGAACTCACCCCCAAAGCCCATGATAAAGGATTTTTAATGATACCTCAGTCGACTAGTTCAGTTGGCTAGACCCTTAGAAAGTATTCAAAGGCTTGCTCAAAAAACATAATGTTTGTCTTGTGCCTGATTTTAGTTTTAAGCTTAAGTATATATATATCTATACAACTAATCTTGTGTTGTGTTCGCATAAACGTCCGAAGAACTAAGCAAAGCATTTTTAGTATCTCAAAGAAAACTAAAATAATGGTATCACAAACTTGTAATCGCATCGACAGCTGCCAAAAAAATATAAATAATAAGTTACAGAAGTTAATAGAGATAAAAGTGTGAGACTATTAAGTCTCAAAAGGGGGATTGTGGAAGAAGGGAAAAATGGAGTTGAATCTCCTTATGTATAAAGTGCAAAACATATATTCAGCTTAGGCTATGAAAAAGTCAAAAGGACATGACCTGAAACTGCCAGACTAACACAGACAGACCATCCTGTCCTAGTCTAGTAAAAAACAAAAACTTAGCACAAAAGTAACCACAAACCAGGCTGCTGGGTCAGCCCTAAAAGGGAAGTGACCCCTGAGGTTACAAGTCAGAAGACCCTTAAAATCTGATAACAAAGATAAATTGATGCTAACAAAAATAAATTGAAGACATGCGCATTACTAACAAAGTCATGGCAAATGCTGATTGGTATATGTCGTTGCTATGCTTATGATGTCATATTTTCTATATGAACTCGCCTCACCTGTTGTATGGGGTCAGACCTCTTCATAATTCTCCAATTGTGTATGAGTCTGTCCAGAATGCATTCTCTAATAAACCAAGCTTCTGCTGACCTGACCTAAAGTTTGCTGCGTGTGTTTACCATGACAACTCCCTTGGCGGGACTGAAGTGGTGAGTGGCTTTGGCTACGACCTCAGCTGGTGCACATCGCAGTGCACAAGACAGACCCTGGGAACTGTGGGAGGCAGCTTAGGTCCCTGGACACTCGGTGCACACAGTGGTGCATGGGGCCACCAGACCCTGGGAGCTGCATGTGATGGCTCAGCTCTGTTACCCTCAGTGTGCAGCGGAGGACCCCAGTGCAAGCGGTGGTGCATGGAGCCAGCAGACCCTCGGAGTCACACTTGGCAGCTTGGGTCTGCTACCCTCGGTGTGCGGACAATGGCCCCAGTGCACACAGTGGTGCATGGAGCCCAGACCCTGCGAGCTGCATGAGGCGGCTTGAGTCTGCAACCCCCTGGCAAGTGGGCAGGGAACTGGGTACAGGTGATGCTGCATGGAGGGTCCAGGAGATGGATTGAGGCTGTGCATGACACGAGATGTCCCGGGCCTCCAACCCCCAACAGAAGGCAGAGCCCTCAGTACATGCAACAATGCACAGGGGTACCTGCAAGTGGCAGCCCAAGGGAGCCAGTGGCCTGGGAGGCCATGCCCATGAGGAGCAACTCGGTCAAGGGGACAAGGACCACCCATCCAGGTCTTGGAGCTGTGAGTTGTGGGGAAGGGATTTCCACAGGGGAGGGGAGCTACCCGGGCTGGGGGGCAGTTTATCCCCAGGGAAGCCTGAGCTAAATGGTTAAGGCACCTTATATTTTGTGGGAGAGTGCCCCCTAGTCTGTGACACTGCACCTTATATTTTGTGGACATTTTAACTTTGTATATTAGTAGTTTAATAGAGTGTTAAGTTTCAGCTTCTTAAGGGACACTGCTGGGACCCCTTCCCTGATGGTTATATATACTTACCCGGGTATATTTGTGTTTTGACTGCTATTTAATTGTATTTATATGGGCTCACCTGTATATGCCTGCTGTTTGTCTATTCTAAATCCACTGTTCATCAACACATTGTCTGGGGCTACCTGGAGGGGTGTAATCTTTCAGTCTTTATCTGTAGAACATAGTATTATATGATAATTGTGTATCTGTATGTGGGTGTGTGTGTATTTATGTATCTGTTTATTAATAGTAATTCTCTTAATTCTTTTATATATTAATAAATCTGTATATAGATAAGTATCTCTTGCCCTGGCTTGACTCTATAGGGAGTAGAGGGCTCTGCCCTGCATATTGCTGATCCATCTCGCAGCATGCTTGCCCCCATCCCTTCTATCTGGAGAAGGAGCACAGTACTTGGGTGCACCCGGGTTACAGAAGCCATGCCCCTGCACACCAGGTCCTCTAATGGCAAGTCATCATTGTGCAGGTCTGAGATGGCATTAAACCTTAATCCATGACTACACTGAAATGTTTCTAAGTTTAAGACAGCCTAACATGCCATAGGTTTAGGATGGTTTAAAGGTAACCTGTAACAGAAGCTTTGTTGGTCCCAACCTGATTTCCTTCAATGATAAAGTGACAAGGAGAGCAATAGATGTGGTATACCTTGATTCTAACAAGGATTTTGACATTCTGATTAAGAAGTTAATTAAATTAATTAGGCAACCTTCAATCCTCTGGATCTTGGTGCACATGTAAGAGGCCTGATCAGGTGCCTGCTGAATGCAGTTGTGGCTGATAAGCCCAATTCGAGAGCGACACAGCTTGTTGCAAGTTTTGCAGATCCATATGTTGTCTGAGCTGGAGTCCAAGTTTACAGCATGTTGCTTCCTTCTTTCTTGTTTTGCTTCCATCTTCTGGATAAAAGCTCTTTCGTGTTGAATTGCACCCAGTGCCAGATGCTCCCTCCAGATTGGTTGGGATTCTATGCACTTCTCCCAGCTTTCTAAATTGATGTTGAATGACTTTATATAATTTTTGCACACTTTGTGTTACCACCATAGAGGACAACCCTGCTTTCTAGAGCCATCTCAAACCTTGCTGTGCAAAATAGTCTTGGAGATACAGTCTTCCCATTCTCCTGACATGGCCAAGCCATCACAACCTCCTTTTTTTGATAGTGGTTTCTAACTGTGTCCATCCTGCATGCTCCGGCATCTCTGTGTTTGGCATTTTGTCTTCTCACTATTTTCAGGATCTTGTGCAGATATATCATGCAGAAGCTGTTCAGTCTCCTGATATGTCTCACATACGTAGTCCATGTTTCCGAACCATGATGCAGGGGTGACAGTATACAAATCATAGGTTTGCATCTTCACCTTAGTTTGCTGTTATTTCATGCATGTTTCTGTAATAGCCTGAAATTCTTAGTGCTTTTCCAGTTTTGTTACTTTAGTCGGAAGGCCAAAATTCCTGCTGATCATACGACCCAAGTAGCAAAAGCTGTCAATGATGCCAAGAGATTTACCCTCCAAAGTGATATCAAGCTCTGTTTTTTCCATCCCATGCTTCATGATCACAGTCCTCCTGAGACTAATTGTCAATCCAAAACTCTTGCATAATTCAGAGAATCTGCCCAAGACATTTTGCAGGGAAGATTCACTGTGGGCATCCATGGCTGTGTCATCTGCAAACAGGAAACCTTCAAGAACTAGCTCTTTCACCCTGATTTTCACTCTAAACCTTGCGATATTGGACAAGTTTTCTTCTATTCTGGTTTGAAGATAAATGCCATCAATGCTGTCCCTGAATGCATGAAGAAGCAGAAATGAAAAGTAGATTTTAAAGAGAATGAAGGTTAACACACCCCTGTTTCACCCCATTGTTGATGTCACAGAAATAAGGTGCTATAAAGTGGATTGCAGAACAGGTTGCATCGTAGTACATGGTGAGAAGTCTTCAAAGACTCAATGTGTACTTGGAAGGAGGTATCAAGTGGAGTTCACCAGAGGTCTATCCTGGGTCTAGAATTTTTGAACATCTTTGTTAATGACTTGGATGATGGGGACAAGTGCACACTTAGCAGATTTGTGGATGACACCAAATTGGATGGAACTGCAGAGACTCCAGAGGATAGGGCTAGGATGCAGAATGATTTTGATAGACTATAGAAAAGGTCCTCAATCTATAGAAGAAATTCAACAAGGGCAAGTATAAAGTCCTGACCTTGGGCCAGAATAACCGTATACATAAATACGGACTGGGGAATGACTGGGAATGCTGAAGTACTATAGAGAAGGACCTGCAGATTATGGCATACCGCAAACTGAAAATGAGCCAACATTATGCTCTTATTGCAAAAAAAAAACAAACAAAAAAAGCCAACAGCATCTTGACTTGTATTAACAGGGGTTTCACTTGCAAGTCAAGGGATGCGATTCTTCCACTCCCTTCAGCACTGATGAGGCTTCACCTGGAGGACTATGTCCAGTTTTGGGTCCCACACTTCAAAAAGGATGTGGAAAGTTTGGAAATTGTTCGGCACAGGGCAACAAAAACTGTTTAGGGATTGGAAGGAAAGACTTATGAGGAAAAGCTGAAAGATCTATGGTTATTTAGCCTGGAGAACAGAAGACCAGGCAGGGATTTGATAGCAGTCTTCAAATACCTGAAAGGTGATTATAGAGAAGTGGGAGATGGACTTTAGGCTGAAGATTAAAGGGAACTTTCAAACTATGAGAGTGGTCAGGCATTGGAACAGGCTCCCTAGAGAAGTTGTGGAATCTGCATGCTTGGAAACTTTCAAAAGCAAATTAGACAGACACTTTGCTGAGTTGGTTTAATCAGGGATGATCTTCCTCTGGAGCAGGTGTCTGGACTAGGTGATCTTGTGAGGTCCCTTCTAGCCTTACTTTCCTATGGTCCTAAGCACTAGGGAATGCTATCTAGAACAATCAGGTATATGTGCATAGTGCTAAGAAGATATTTTTCTTGATTCAATGCAATTTTCAGACTTCTCCTAATATTAAAACAGGACCACAATGATTCATCATGGATTTACTTTAGTTGATACTGGATTGTGGTTATGATACATGACCTTTAAAATGCTTATAAACATTATATATGCATTTACAGAAATGAATGATAATATCGTGTTGAAATATTTACCTGTTCAGGGTTACTTTTGGCTAAACATAACCCAGAGGGCATTTTTTCATTGTTCTGTCCAAACTCAAGGGATACTTTATTGCAAACAGTTTCAACCTGGAACCCTCATAAAAAATTATTGAAATTACCATTTATTGAAATTGCTACTTCTTCAGAAATATTTATCAGATTTACTACAGATAGTATCAGGCTTAGCTTCTCCAAGCAGAGCAACTTTAACTCTATACGATTTTATGGGCAACGTTTGTCTAATCATAATCCCAGAATACTGGGTTTATTAGTATATCTTCATCCACCCATGAAAGCAAACTAAGATTTAAACTTTGCACTTGAATGTAGTTACCACCGAGGCCTCTTTATGTGGTTTGAGGCTGGGGTGGAAAATGTTACTGAATGCTGTTTGGAGGAGACTGTTTTAATTCGTTGATGACCAAAGTGCCTTTTGGATGTTCCATTAAGACAATTACACTGTGTTTCCTGCTGGGTTGTGATTGCAACACAATATTATTGCAACAGTTTGATCATAAAAAAAAAAAAAAAACAGGCTGTGTAAGAAGGTCACAGTCCTGTTAACTGGGACCTGAAATCAAATCCCTGAAATATGGGGTGACACGTAATCTAAGCCAGAGGTTAGTATAAAAAAGCTGTTGGCTGCTGGTCCACAATATGACAGTTACTTCCAGACTTCCGGTCTGGCAGTGAACTCTTCTGCAGACTGGCCTGGGGGTTGTTCTGAGAAAGCAAACACACTTTTTAAACAGACGTGGAACATTGTGACTTCTTCAAGTTCGCTGATGTTCTTATACCTGACTCTGGTAAAAAACAATAGTAGGTTTGCAATGATGTGCCTGATGGTGTCCTTTTCAGCTCTCTGCTGATACTCATGAGTTTTTACTGATGCACAGGGTTTTGGACTATCCATTTCTCCTTAAATGAAGGTGAAGGGATGAATTTATTTCAAATGAAACACAAAGAGCTATTAAATGATAGCCACTTTTGTTTTCCTAACTGCCAATTTGGCCTTCATTATAGTTCCTATTATTTATTAGTCCTATTATTGATTGCTTATTAGGGCTGTGCGAAATTTCACCAAGTGTTTTGTTTCGACGCTGTTTCGACTTGTTTCAAGCTCAAAACAGAGAAATCAAAATGAAATTAAAGCCTTCAAACCAGCCTCAAAACAAAACGAGGGCAGTCAAAATGTTTCAGAGGTTTTAAAATGTTTTGAGTTTTGAAGCTTTGCTTGCTTGCAGTGAAACAGAAACTAAGAAGAGGGAAGGGGAAAAGGGGGGAAGGACTGTTTTGATATTGAATGTGTGGCTGGCCAGTGACTGTGATCTTTCCCTGAGGTCCCTTCCAATCCTGGTGCTCTGGGGGAGGGATGGAAAAGAAGCTGCTCCTTAACACACACACAGAGTTATACACATCACAGGTTTTGCTTGTCAGCAGCTTGAGGTGCAGTTTCCCCCAAACCCCTGCACCTATCTCCTTGAAGCTTGGCAGGCTTCCTGGCCTCAGCAGGGGATACCATGGCTGCAGTTTTCACCCCACTGTACCTTAACACACATACGTGACACAAGTTTGGCTTTCAGGATTTGAGGTGCAGATTCCCAGAAACCCCAGCACCTATCTCCTTGAAACTTGGCAAGCTTCATTGACTCAGAAGGGGCTACAATCACTGTAAGATTCATATGAATCAGGCAAAAAATAACAAAGTTATAGGCAGTTTCATGCTTCCCCATTATAGCCTATGTGCAAAATGTTGAAACAGCATCGAAACAGTGAAACAGTTTCGATGAAATAAAACAGAACAGTCCTTTCAAAATGAAATGAAACTCAAAATGAGACACTGTCCCACTGAAACACTGAAATGGCTGTAGAAACAAAATGGTGCTGTTTTGCACAGCTCTGTTGCTTATATGACTCAAAAATATAGAATCTTAGATTCATAGAAAATTAGGGTTGGAAGGAACCTCAGGAGGTCACATCTAGTCCAACCACCTGCTCCAAGAAGGAGAAGCCCCAATTAAAGCATCCCTGCCAAGGATGCATTGATCCGGGTCTTAAAAACCTCCAAAGATGGAGAGTCCACAACTTCTCTGGGTAGCCTGTTCCAGTGCTTTAGTACCCTTCTGGTGATAAAGTTATTCCTAATATCTAACCCAAACTTCCCCTTGCTGCAACTTGAGACCATTGCTCCTTGTTCTGTCATCTGTCATCACTGAGAATAGTCCAGCTCCATCCCCATTGGAACCATCCTTCAGGTAGCTGAAAGCTGCTATTAAGTCCCCTAACAGACTCCTCTTCTCTAGACTAAATAAGCCCAGTTCTCTCAGCCTTTCCTTACAAGTCATGTGCCTCGGTCCCCTAACTATTTTCCTTCCCCTTCACTGGATACTCTCCAATTTGTTCGCCTCCTTTATGTAGTGGATGGCCCAAAACTGGACACAGTACTCCAGATGTGGCCTCACTGGTGCTGAAATGAGGGGCAGAATCACTTCCCATGACTTACTGGCAACACACCTACCAATGCAGCCCAGGATGCCATTAGCCTTCTTGGCAACAAGGGCACACTTTTGGCTCATATTCAGCTTATTGTGCACTGTAACCCCTAAGTCCTTTTTTGCAGAGCTGAAGCTTAGCCAGTTGGTACCGGTGCATGGGTTTGCACTGTCCTAGCATGTAATTTCTTTTGGTCCAATTCTCCAATTTGTCTAAGTCTGTCTGAATTATAGTCCTGCCCTCCATAGTATCCACTACTCCCCCAGCTTGGTGTCATGTGCAAACTTGCTGAGGGTGCACTCTATCCCAACTTTCAGGTCATTGATGAGGATTCTGAACAAAACCAGCCCCAGGACTGACCCTTGGGGCACTTTGCTTGATACTGGCTGCCAGCTAGACACCAAGACATTGGCTACTACACTCTGAGCCCCATGATCCAACCAGTTTTCTATCCAGCTTACAGTCCATTCATCCAACCTTCCTTAGCTTGCCTGCAAGAATGTTGTGGGAGAATGTATCAAAAACCATGCTAACATCAAGCTATATCACATCTACTGATCTTCCTGCATCTGAAGAGGTAGTCATCTCATGATAGAAGGCAATCAGGTTGGTCAGGTATGATATGCCCTTGGTGAGTCCATGCTGACTGTTGCTAATCACTTCTCCTCCTCTGAGTGCTTAAAAATGAATTACTTGAGGAATCACTCCATGATTTCTCCAGGGACTGATATGAGACCGACTAGTCTGTAATTCCCTGGATCCTTCTCCTTCCCTTTCTTAAAGATGGGCACTATATTTGCCCTGTTCCAATAATCCAGGACCTCTTCTGGCTGCCACAAGTTTTCAAAGATAATGGCCAGCAGCTCTGCAATCACACCTGCCACCTCCCTCAGCACCCTTGGGTATATCATGTCTGGCCCCATTGACTTGTACACACCCAGCTTTTCTAAGTAGTCCCTAACATATTCTTTCACCACCATTGGCTGTTCACTTCCTCCCCAAACTGTGCTGCCAGTTCCAGTAGTTTGGGAGCTGACCTTTCCTTGAAGACTGAGGTGAACAATGTATTGGGTACTTCAGCCTTTTCAGCATCATCTGCCACAGGGTTACCTCTCCCATTCAGTAAGAGACCCATACAATCCCTGGTCTTCTCCTTGTTGCTGACATACTTGGAGAAACCCTTCTTGTTACATAGAAGTTTTTAAGACCAGCTAGACAAAACCTTGGTTGGAATGATCTAGTTAGGGACGGTCCTGCTCTGAGCAGGGGGTTGGACTAGATGACTTCCTGAGGTCTCTTCCAACCCTCATTTTCTATTATTTCTATAATTATATGGTTCTATGGGCTCCTATTCACATGCAGGGCGGCTGGTCTGATGCGCTGTAATTACTGCATTTCAGCAGACTCCAGTGTCATTTGTATCAGCATCCCTGTGCTGAAAAATGGTGGTGGGTTACTTTAATCTAAAGTTTGTTCAATGAGCTTCAGTTCAAAGTGCCCTGCCACCATTTTTCATCATGGGGATGCTGATACACATGATGCTCCAGGTGCTTTTAATTAGCATGGCTCTCGGAGCTGCGCTAATTAAAGCTCCCCCCTGCCACCTCCCGGAACACATCTATAAATGCCTTATGCTTTTATGTGCTTATGTAGCTTTCCAAACATATTGAGTTACGCACCCACAAAAATAGGTCTTCTGGGTATTAAAAAATTCCATAGAGATGGCAAAAAAATGTCCACTTCAACAACTAGGAAGTAATAGGATGCCATGTAAGGTTATTTAGTCAATGACCCATAAGTTTGCAATGTGACTAGTGACTAGTGTCACAATCAGGTGCCTCTAGTTCCCCAGGCTGAGTGACCAAGTACTGACTCACTGCTGGGAGAAATGAAGGCAGCCTCCAGGACTCTGACCTCAGTGAGTTGCATTTACTGTGCTTGCCTCTGCTCTCCTATAATGAGTTACACTGAACCTTAAGAAGGTATAGATTTAAAACAATTCTGACTGATTTAGGGCCAGACTATACAGTTCCTTGATTTCCTTCATAATACCTTTCTGCAACTGTTTCCAATCCAATTGTACCATTTTGGAGTAAAGTGTTACTCAGAATGAACAAGGTTATCAGATCTGCCCCTTAATTTAAATGTGTCTTGGTCTTTTAACAGTGATCAGGCAAGCTAGGTGTCTTTGTCTCTTTCTTTCAGCCTGCCCATTGCCCAGATTATCGGTGACCTGCAGTGGTGGCTGCTGTAGGGGACCTGGCCACTAGCACCTTCACGCACCTACACTCAATAACCTCTTTAGCAGCTCTTAAGATAGTTCAGTAAATATGGCTTGAGCCTCAGTATAGATGTGGATTTCCCTTATATATAGTTACAGCTGCATATCCCTAAAACAAGCAGATAAAAATGTCATCTGAGTCTACCAGTCCTGCTTCCAGGATAGGAAGTTGCTTTCACACTTCCTAATAGTAGCTTTGGCAGCAGATCTGTGTGTATGGCTTTACTGCATTTTCAAACGGTTTTAATTTGGAAATAATATTGACAGTATTTTAAAGAAAATCAAGTTGTGATTCATAAGGAATAAGCAAGTGAAAAGAAGTCTAATCAGACAGCCTGTTGGAAATACTCTGCCTACATACCGAACAATATGCAATTTTCGAAAGGGGTGTGGAGATATTTGTGAGAAACTTGCTATAAACATAGCATTAGTCTCTATAAGGCTGTCTCCTGTAAAACAGGTTTCTTTAGCTATTTTTTTTTCATGTGTTATGCTTAGTACTGTGGAAACCTTCCACTGGAAGGGAACATTTTGTAAGAAATATTTCATTATATAATGATTTCTTGTAAACCTAAGCAAACGGAAATAAAACCAAATATCAACTAAACGCAAGAACCACTAACTGATTCAACTAGTTAGTAAACCACAGACGTCACGGTAATAAATATGTCAAAGGTGTCATTAACTTCAACAGCAGGTAATGCTTGATTGCCTGTGTAAGGTAATCAGGTATTACGTGATTACCTGATTGCCTGACATCAGGTATTTGCAGAGGAAGAAAATTTCCATCACCCGCTGTTGTATCACAGGCTCACTAACCTAGTGAGGAGGGAGTTAAACTAGATTCGCTGGGCATGACTGCACAGAGCCTAGGAAACAAGCAGGAAGAACTGGAAGTCCTCGCAGAGTCATGGCGCTATGACATGACTGGAAAAACAGAGACTTGGTGGGAGCTCGCACAACTGGAGCACTGTCATGGATGGGGACAAACTGTTCAGGAAGGACAGACTGGGGAGAAGAGGAGGAGAAGTTGCACTTTATGTAAAAGAGCTGTATGATTGCTCAAAGCTCCAGTATGAAACTGGAGATAGACCTGTTGAGAGTCTCTGGGTTAGAATCAGATGGGAGAGCAACAAGACTGATGTGGTGGTAGGGGTCTGCTATAGACCACCAGACCAGGAGGAAGTGATGGATGAGGCTTTTCTCAAACAGTTAGCGGAAGTTTCCCAATCACAGACCCTGGTTCTCATGGGGGACTTGTGTTACGTAAAATTGCCAATAGCTCAAATTAAGAGTGAGACCTTAAAAAGGCAGATAAGGCAAAATGTTTATTGATTATGTGAAGCAGATACAGAAGCTTGGACACACCAGTCATACAAACAGACACACACAAGCATACATAGATAGACATGCAGACAAAACCACTCCAGTAAGATGTTATAGTTACCAGCAGATGTTACTCAATATTAGCACTGGATGTCTGGAGCCAGGCTTATTGAGTGTGATAGGAGTGGGGGAAGAACAGACATGCATGCCTGTGCTCCATGTGGTTGCAGAGAGTGGATTCCCCATTTTGGCTTGTGTGCATCCCACTTTTATAGGGATTTCAAGTCTTTGTTCAGCTTTGGGGTTTTTCCATGCTCAGTTTTTAGGTCATTCTAGTGTATCGTTGATGAGGTCATTCCAGTCATTGTGTAGATGGTATCTTTGCCTTGAAGCATTCTGTCCTGGAAGCATTGTGTAGTTCACATGGCAGGCAAGATATGCAGGATTCCTTCTTCTCACTATCTTCTTTGAACTGGATTGCAGACGAGTTCTTCAGCCATCCATTAATTAGCTTAATTAGTTTACTGTCTGGTAACTTATACATCGGCACCTTGTTGCTTATACAATCAGTTAAATCTTCTTCTGTTTTCAGGCAAATAGTTGCCATTCTTTCACCATTCACCCTCTCACACAGACACTCATGTACACTGGGCATATGAAGTTCATCTACTCATGTCAAGGAGGGAACAAGCACAAAATGGAGTTTTAGTTGTTCATACAATCATAGAGGTTGATCAATTCAATACTATTACCATTTAAACATAATAACTAATATGCAAAAATTCATACTTCACTTGAATCCCCGTGACATCTGCTGAGAGGGCAATACAGCAATACACAGGCAATCCAGGAGGTTTTTGGACAGTGCTGGGGACAAATTCCTGGTGCAAGTGCTGGAGCAGCCAACTAGAGGCCATGCTGTTCTTGACCTACTGCTCACAAATGGGGAAGAATCGGTGGGGAATGTAGTAGTGGATGGCAATTTAGACAGCAGTGACCATGAGATGATTGAGTTCAGGACCCTGAGGAAAGGAAGGATGGAGAGCAGCACAGTATGGACTTTGGACTCAGGAGGGCAGACTATGACTCTCTCAAATAATTCATGGACAGGATCCCCTGGGAAACCAGACTAAAGGGAGAGGAGTCGAGGAGAGCTGGCTGTACTGTAAAGAAGTCTTACTGAGAGTGCAGGAACAAACCACCCCAATGTGCAGGAAGACTAGCAAGTATGGCAGAATATCAGCTTGGTTTAGCAAGAGACTCTTCAGTAAACTAAATCACAAAAAGGAATCTTATAAGAAGTGCAAAATTGGACAAATAACTAGGGAAGAATATAAGAGCATTGCTCGGGTATGCAGGGATGAATTCAGGAAGATCAAAGTGCAATTGGAGTTGCAGCTAGCAAGGGATGTGAAGGGTAACAAGAAGGGTTTCTACAAGTATGTCAGGAACAAGAGGAAGATCAGGGCAAGTGTGGATCCCTCACTGAATGGCGTAGAGAACCCTATGACAGAGGATGCAGAAAAGGCTGAAGTGCTCAATGCCTTCTTTGCCTTAGTCTTCACAGGCAAAGTCAGCTTCCGGACTACTGCACCTGGAAGAACACCTTGGGGAGGAGATGAGCGGCCCTTGATGCTGAAAGAACAGGTTAGGGACTACTTAGAAAAGATGGATGTGTACAGGTCCCTGGGGCCAGATGGGATTCACCCGAGGGTGCTGAGGGAGTTGGCTGATGTGATTGTGGAGACACTGGCCATCATCTTTGAAAACTCATGGTGATCAGGAGAAGTCCCAGATGATTGGACAAGGGCAAATATAGTGCTCATATTTTAGAAAGGGAAAAAGGAAGATCTAGGGAACTACACACCAGTCAGCCTCACCTCAGTCCCTGGGAAAATCATAGAGCAGATTTTCAAGGAATCCATTTCTAGTCACTTGGAGAAGAAGAGGGTGATTAGGAACAGTCAGCATGGATTCAGCAGCGGCAAGTCATGCCTGACCAGCCTGATTTCCTTCTATGATGAGGTGACTGGCTCTGTGGATGTGGAGAGACCAGTGGATGTGGTGTACCTTGATTTTAGCAAGGCTTTTGATAGGGTCTCCCATAACATTCTCGCAGGCAAGCTAAGGAAGTATGGGCTGGATGAATGGACAGTAGGGTTGATAGAAAGCTGGCGGGAGCATCGGGCTCAGAGAGTAGTAGTCAATGGCTTGATGTCTAATTGGCAGCTGGTATTAAATGGAGCACCCCAGGGGTTTATCCTGGGGCAGGTTTTGTTCAATGCCTTTATCAGCGACCTGGAAGATGGCATAGAGTGCACCCTCAGCAAGTTTGCGAATGACACCAGTCTTCAGGGAAGCAGTAGATATGCTGGAGGGTAGGGCTAGGACTCAGAGTGAGGACTGGGCCAAAAGGAGTCTCATGAGGTTCAACAAGGACAAGTGCAAAGTTCTGCACTTAGGACAAAACAATCCCATGCACCGGTACAGGCTGGGGGCTGACTGGCTGGGCACCAACTCTGCAGGAAAGGACCTGGGGGTTACAGCATGCAGTTGGGCTGGCACATGCAGTTTCTCCATGGCTCAATCTGGTTGCATGCAGCTGGATCTGGGCAGTTGTGGTCAGGCTGGCAGATGGTAGATCTGATGGTAGATTGAAAAAAATTAATTGCATTATTCTGATATGGTATTCACACAAACTTTCTTTTTATAAAAGTAAAGTAGAAAGGCCTTGAGGTTTGCTATTAAAACTCTACCTATCTATACCCTATTTATATCCTATAATTTTTCAGTGGGGCATGTGCTTTAATCAGATGAATAAACAGTTTAAAGACTTTGATATGCAGATTAAAATATTCACTTTTAAACTACCTAATAATCCAAAGACAAAGTGCTAATTCAAAGCTAGAGTGCTGACTGAGAGAATCTGAGTTGGCTAAACTCTTTTGCCCCCTCCCCGAATATTTCTAAATAATAGAAAGGTACCTTTTCCAGGGTTAGCTTCAAAACAGGGGAGCATGCTGTTACTCAAACATTGGATGTCAAAAATAACAGGAAAAAGGGGCAGGGGAAATACTGGCTATACCAAAACCACTTAGCATTGTGGTGCAATAATTCTTATTTATTGGTAGAATGGATAATAAGCCCAGACAACAAATCCAAAAACAACTAAAGCAGTTATTGGCGGGATGATATTGTCTATTGTCTTGCACAAGATATGTACACATGGAAAACAAATTCTCAGGGCTTTGGTATGTTAGCTAAAACGTGATCAATAATGAATTTACAAGCAAAACGTCCCCTAATTTCTTTTTGCTTCCAAACACTTCATCCAGTGACTTGAAGAAGTTATTTATATATATAAGGAGTGTGTGTGTGTGTGTGTGTGCGCGCGCGCGCGCACAATGGTGGCCACTCAGCCCATTTCACTCTATCCTTTAACCATCCTCCTCTTATGCTCACCTGACAGCTTGCTATAAACATGTACTTTTAAAAGAAAGACTACCCCAGGCATTGGTGAATGAGATTTTATCTGCTCACGAGCTATAGCCCAACTGCTCACTGCTTTAAAGGCAATTTTGTACCAATGTCATGACTTCTAAGCTCCAGTCCTAGTCTTGCCCTATCTGGCTCTGGCTTAGCCCCTCTCAGGTCCCTGGACCTGGTTCTTGCCCCTTGTGGGCACTGAGCCCCCTGGCCCTGGCTCTTACACTTCTCGGGCCTTGGTTTTGCCCCTCTCAGGCTTTGAGCCCCTGGCCCTGATCCTTGCTTCTCTTAGGTACTGTTTCAGCCCTCTAGAGCTACAAACTTGGCCCTAGCTCCATCCCTCTCAGGCACTGGGCCCCTGGTCTTGCTTAGTTACCACTTGTGGCTTCCTCAAACTTTGCCTTTACGCTTTTTCAGATACTGCTGGTCAATGCCCTACCTGACCCTTTCCTGGGCTCCAAGTGCCCCTCAAACACCACTGGGACCTCTGAATCCACCCCAAGTCACCAGTATAAACTATAACAAAGGAACAAGCTCTCTGGCTATAACCCCAACTAACCAATTTGGGGCCCAACATGAACAGCGGCTACCTCTCTGTAGAATCAGGCTTCCCCTTATCCTGGGTCACAAACCTCTCCCCAAAGGCAGCACTGGTGCCAACTAGGAGCTCTCCTGGCCCCTCCTGCTCTGGATCTCCCTCCTTCGCAGTCTCCAGGGCCAGACTGCCTGTGTAGGTTCAGGCCTTGAGTTTATATTCTGGTCGGTGACTGAGCAGCTATCACAGGTATGTTCATCCTGACCCTAAGGCCCTCCCTGCTTGCCCTTGAGGCTGCTTAACTGCTTTTTGCAGCTCTTAGCCCCTGAGCAGCCTGGCTGTCTGTCCCTTGTGCCTATTACTGCTGGCTTTTGGCTACAGCTCAGCTAGCAGGTAGCTAGGTGCTAGCTCTCCCTGAGCCAGCTCATCCTGGTGCCGTTTTCTCTTAACAGGAGCTTTCTGGCTCCCTGTTACAGTGTGTGTGTGCATATATAACCATTTTATACAGATATATAGATGATTCATAGATGCTAGGGTTGGAAGGGACCTCAACAGATTATCGAGTCTGACCCCGTGCCTGGGCAGGAAAGAGTGTTGGGGTCAGATGACCCCAGCCAGATGTCTATCCAGCCTTCACTTAAAGACCCCCAAGGTAGGGGAGAGCACCACCTCCCTTGGAAGCCCATTCCAACTCTTGGCCACCCTTACCATGAAGAAGTTTTAAACAATTTACATATGCATGCAAATGTATCTATCTATCTGGCCATCAATAAACAATTTCTACCCTGGGTGACCTTTCTTTCTGAGTCTTAGTTCCAAAATAAGTCTTCAGGACCCCCCTGAAATGATTTAAAAAGAACTTTTTCCAGATATCGTGAAGGGCAAATGAAGCATGTGAGATGATGGTGACAGGGAACAGGACTAGGAGCAATAGTCTCAAACTGAAGAACAGGAAATTGAGGTTAGATGTTAGGAAGAACTTTCTCACTATGAGGGAAGTTAAGCATTGGAACAGGCGACCCAGAGAGGTTTGGAAACTTCCATCCCAGAAGGTTTTTAAAGGCAGGTTAGACAGACTCTAGCCAGTAACTGGTTTAGCCAGGGATAATCCTGCCTTGATAATGGTCTGGACTAAATGGCTCCTGAGATCCATTTAGGTCTCTGATTTCCTATGGTTCTATGTTGCAATTTGCAGCTTCACGTTCCTCACACATTTACCCTCAAATAACTTTCTATTTCAGTAAAATTATATGGAATATAGGCTTCAAGAACCTAGTGATGTGATACTTGAGTCAAAGAAAAACTTTTTTCCTGCTAATTCAAGGGGCCTGATTGCAGTGGAGTTTGGTCTGGATTTAGAAAGGCACTTAGTCATTGGATCATAGGAGAGTAGGGCAGTGACCTCACAAAGTCATCTAGTGACCTCACAACGTCATCTAGTCCAGTCCCTGCTCATGGCAAGATCATCCCTGATTAAACCATCCCACCCAACTGTCTATCCAACCTGCTTTTAAAAATGCCCAGGGAAGGAGATTCCACAACTTTTCTATGTTTTAATATCTGACCACTCTTGCAAATTAGAGCCTTCTTCCTAATCTCCAGCCCAAATCTCCTCTGCTGCAGCATGAGGCTGTTGTTCCTAGTCCTGCCCCCTACAGCCACAAAGAAAAGCTCACCTTTTTCTTCTCTATAATCACCCTTCAGGTATTTGAAGACTGCTTTCAAATCATCCCTAACTCTTCTCTTCTCCAGGCGAAATAATCTTAGTTCTTTCAGCCTTTCCTCATAGGTCTTTCCTCTGAGACCTGTAAATATTTCTGCTGTTCTGTACTGGACACTTTCAAACTTGCCACATCCTTCTTGAAATGTGGGGTCCAAAACTGGACACCATATACCCAGTGAGGCCTCACTAGTGCTGAACACAGCAGAAGAATCAGTTCCCTTGATCTGCAAGTGGTGCAGCACAGAGCACCAACAGGGTTGGTCACTTAAAGCCAACCCAATAATCTGTTGGCTTTTTTTTGCAACAAGAGCACACTGTTGGCTTATACTCAGGTTAAGGTCCATTGTAACCCAGTCCTTTTCTGCAGTACCGGACCCATCCAATCATTCCCTAGTCTGTATTTTTGAATGGCATCTTAATGTTAAGGATGAGCACCGGTAAGTGGTGTTCAAAGAACAAGTTGCATTTCCTGGTTCTTTGCACCATGAATGTAGATTCTTAAGTGCCACGTGTTGGGGTTTCATAGTAGCTATGTTATGTTATTCCCTGAAGGCCTGAACTAGGCATTTCATCAACGTGGGGTCTTTCCGCAGAAACTCTGGCACAAACTCAAAAGCCATGGCCTTAGTATATTGCAAGTAGGCAAAGAGAAGGAAAGTCCAAGCAATAGACCACTGCTTACATCACTTGCCATGGAGTGGGGCACCTAGGTTTTAGGTCTCACACAACCTGAGAGACTTTGAACTTTCACTCCCCTAATATAAGGCTATAGTGTTGGGCAGACTAAGCGAACTGTCCTTCCTGCTTTCTCCACCCTTCATGGGGCCCGAAGGAAAGCAAAAAAAACCAAGGAGAGCCTGACTCTCTATCCTAGTAAGGACATCACTGTCCCAAGTTCTAATGCTGGTTATATATTTTCTCTCATAAATATGAAATACAAAAGGCACATCTACATGTTCAATTAATGTGCTTTAGGTAATGTGCATGAAATCTAGTACCTTCATTGTGAGGTACTAAAAAAATGTGCATTAGCTTATTTTAATTTGCATTAGCTGAAGAGCACATTTTTTGTGACGCTTTCATGAGAATTAAAATAGGCTAATGCACATTAAAACACATGCGTAGATATGCCCAAAATGCATAAACAGGCCTAGAAGACAGGACACCTGAGTTCCTTCCCTCTCAATACGGTTACCTCTTCACCAGTCTATG
Source organism: Alligator mississippiensis (assembly GCF_030867095.1). Taxonomy (NCBI): domain Eukaryota; kingdom Metazoa; phylum Chordata; order Crocodylia; family Alligatoridae; genus Alligator; species Alligator mississippiensis. The sequence continues at coordinate 10,827,745 of NC_081824.1, read as the reverse complement.
GAGCAAGGCCTCTGCTCATTTGTTCTCCTTCTGGCCCATGAATCTTTCTTGCACACTGAGTTGCCCAGTGACCCAGCTTCAATAGGAAGGGTGGAGAGTGCCCCCATCCAGCACATATCCCAGTATTCAAGGCATTTTCCTGGGGAGTAAGCAGTGCAGCTTCTAAGCCCTCCCGTTTTTGACCTAATGTATGAGTAATCATTACCGTTTTTAAATTAGAAAATACTATTAATAGCAAAAAGACCTTGTGAAAGATTTTTTCCCCTGAAAATATTTACAAACTTCTTCAGTTTATAAACTTTAGCTGTAGAACATGCCACCCAGCTCTATCAGAGCCCCACCTTTTATTTTTTAAATGGATTTATAAGAGTGCTTCCTAAAAAACAATAATCCATAGCTTTGTACAGCAGACACAGCAGCTATGAAAAGTTACCCAAACACCATCTTTCCAGTGTAGCTCATCTCCGACCTAGAAAAACCTCTTTTAGAGATGACAGAAAACATCCACTCAGTTTATCTGTTGCTTTTCCGCTGTGATTGCCAGTGAAAGTGCCAACTGCAGTGTGCTTTTTTTTAATGAGGCTACCTCTTCTTTGGACAGAGAGCAAAATAATTGAGCTTTTGTTAAGAGCTAGTCAGTCTTTCACTTCCTCACTTTCATTTTCGTGCCTGGCTGACTTGTGTCATTTTCTTGGCACAAATAAAACAACTGTCTACAATGTCTGAGTCCATATGATAGCCATTCTATGGACTGGATCCTATTTTGTCACTAAGACATTTAAGTGGATTTTATCATATATGTATCTGAGCCACAAAACATTATTCTAGTTTGCTCTGTGAACCAGTCTGTATTCCACTATGATGTCAAAGATCCTTATGTGTCTCCATTTTAGTTCTCAGGCCTCTACGTTTTGCCGATAGTATATGCTTAGAAGGATCCACTACACTCACTTGGTGTCTAAAACTCCATTCATGCTTTGCTGTGATCCAGTTTTGCCATAGAGGTGCATACATTTGTAAGAGTTCCCAGTACTTCCCCAAGTGTTGTTGGTAATGTCTGACTGTCACTGCTCAAGAATGGCAGTGTTGCTACTGACCTTTTTTCCAGTAGCTTAATACTTAAGGTACTTGCTCAGGAGATTCAGGCTCTAGGTCCATCATGACACTGAAAGAATTTAAGTCTTGATCTCTCAAGTCCAAAGAGCATATCCTAATCATTAGGGAATAGACTAGGTAGGCCAAATAATGCCTTCCACATTTTCTATCGCAGCCAGGTCATTGGGTAGCCAGGAGTGAAAGATTCATGGGGCAGAAGGAAAACAAAGGAATGAAAGCTTGACTTTGTAGCACAGTGAGGTGGATGCTACTTTGGGACCTTCTGATCCCAAATGCTATTGATGCATTTTGCATTACAAGAGTCATTGGATAAAATGCATCAACAGTACTGGGAGCAGGGAGTCGACTTTATGACATGGCAATCCATCTGCTTGAAACTCACTTCCAGTGGGTCTGAAATACATGTCCATGCTGTACAATTTGGAAAGCTATTAGCATTAGAAGGTTTTTCAGTTGGCCACTTCAGGCCTGCCTGGAATAATGATTGATATAAGCCCTGATCGATGCCTCATATAGAGGCTTTGCTGAGAGCATTGACCAAAGGCTGACCTCATACCACTAGGTGCCTCTGGGAGCAAACCTGACAGACAGCTGCATGTTAAAGTTGATGTTTAAGGTGTTAAGATTGTTGATTAAGAGTAATCAATAAGGCTGGTGCCAAAGACTTCAAAACACAGGCAGGCAATTATTTGGGCCCATGAGCCACACAGACAGTTCTGGGGAGCTGGCACAGGCTAGTCAGCACTCCGGCTCCCCCCACAACAGCCTGGAGACTGCATGCTCTGAAGCCCCTCCCTACCACTGCCAACAGCACATAGCCCCAGCCCGGCCCAACCTGCACTGCTCCAGACTCACCCCAACCAGAGTGGACCAACTGGAATCCACATGCACAGCCCCAAACCTGGCCTTCCCTGAGCCTGCACTGGACCACCTATGCATGCTGAGCAGCAGCAGTGGCTCAGCAGAAGCTGCTGGTCGGCATAGGGGAAAAGTGTCCCATCCCATTCACTGCTGCCATGCCCTTCTTGCTGCAGCCACCCAGAGCCTGTGATTGGGCTGCCCTGTGTCTCTTCTCGGCCATCATCAAAACCATTTCTGGGCCACCCAGTGGAGCAGAGGTGGCAGTGCAGAGGAGCTGCAGGGCAGCCCAGGTGCAGGCTCCAGGAGATTGTAGCAACAAGCGCCTGGCAGCAGCAAAGGGGAAGGGCTGTTTTTTTTTCCCCCAATACTGAGCAGCAGCTTCTGTTTGGCCACCACCACTGCTACCACTGCTCAACTTGGGCAGGAAACTTTAGAGCAGGCTGGGGTCAGAGGTGTGTGTGCGTGTTCCAGCTGGTGTGGAGCTGGTCCGCTCCACTGGGCCAAGTCCAGAGTGGGTAGAGGGCGGGCTGGGCTTGAGGCTGTGTGCACGGGTCCCCACCACTGGAAGGAGCCACTGCTGCCAGGGCTGCCTAGGAAGGCAGTCCAGCCACAACCCCACTGCATACCCAAGGGGTGGTGGGATGTGCCACAGGCTGGACAAAGTCCCTCCAGCCTGTGGGCCATGTTTTGCTCACCCCAGTCTAAAAGATACTTTGCCATAACAATGTCTGAGCATGAGGGTAATGTGGTAGTGGTGTCGATGTTTGTAAAAGCCTGATGTGAACGGAACTGCTTACTTCATGTATAAGAAGAAGCCTGGAAATATTTGAACTTTGTATTAGACTTAGGAGCACACAAGTAACTGTGAGTTATGCCTATGCTTTACCACCTGTATTCAGGGCTGCTGCTTCTTCTTCTCTTGTCGGTGCACCACATTTAACCATTTTGTTCCACGTGCTTGTGTTCATTTATTGTACTTTGCAAGATCTTTCATTGCACATGTGCCTTTGAGCAGTGAACACTGCAGTAGGTGTTGCATAGTCTGTGGCTCTGTGCTGTAGAACCAATGGTATAGCCCCACTTCTTCATTAGTTCCTTGGAGTATCCAGCTCTAGTACGTAGGTGGATGAGACTTTGCCACCTTTGTATGAGAGGGTTCAATCAAGGGTGATTCCAGGGTAAACTGGATTTGAACAATGGCCATAGCAGAAATATTCAAATTGTGACCACTGTCAGGTAATACCTAGTAATACCTATGTTTTTTACTAATAGTCCAAACCACAATTTTGCCTCTACAAATTGACCATCTGTAACCAATCCAGGGCTAAAATCATGTAACCCTTTGGACAGGTCTGTTAGTGAGCAGATACTGTGCAGGTAATAAATATGGCTATGCTTTTGCCACTGAACAAGCCTATGTGGTCTACTTTTGGAGCAGTGACCAGGCAAAACCCTGACAGAGCACTCAGACACAAGGAAGAACCACACTGGCCCAGACAGAACATGGAGGAACAACAGTCCCCTCATTATAATAGAGGACATCACCCAGATCCCTAACAATATGTAATATTGAACCATGTCTGCAAGGAGAAAAAATAAAGATATGTGGAGTTTTAGTAGCAAACTTCAGGGTCTTTGACTTCCCTTTCAGAGAAATAGGCTGTGTGCATTCAACATCAGAATAGTAATATTACTTATAATGGCAGTAACTTGGATCTACATCAGTCCAAGTGAGGCATTTGACATAAAATAGCCACAGGATAAAAAGCAGACAGCATTGGGAATAGGAGCCTGAAACCAGGATCCCTTTTCTCCCAAAACAATGCCCACCTGACTGGATTAGGATCTCTCTTGCATGCTCGCCTTCTGCCTCCATGGACCTTCTCCTTTTGGCTGCCAAATGGCATGTTCTCTCACCCATATCTAGCCCCTAGTTGTGGTTATGGCAGTCTTCTGACAAAAGAGATGGTGTGTTCATAACTCTGAGGCTGAGCAGTGCTAAAGTCTGGTTTCCTGTGTCTTGGACAGGTGTTTTGACCATTAAGCTATTTTGAGGAAGAATTGGCTTTGGACAAAGTCAGTGCTACTGACTATTGGGTAGGGATAGGGGGCTAGGCTGTCCTCCTCTTACACTGTCAGGATCAAGCTGGGTCATGACAAGATGGAAGGGGAACTATGTGTCTCCTGGTCATGTTAGCTTTGAACAAGCAGAAGCCAAGTCAGAGTTGTCTTAGCAGTCCTATAAGTCTATGTCAAGCTGTATGAGCTACTGGTTTGCAAACTGACTTGCAAAAGATGAAGAAAATAGATATGTGCTCTTTTTTATCCTTCCTGGAATCTATAAGTAACTTGCCATACATATCCATAAAACCTCTTCATGATCCTACAGAACACTTGCCAGTGGTGACCATGCAAATGGTGCCCTTTGTTCATTGTGATTAATTTAATAACCATCTCTATGTTTCTTTGTGTACCCCTGCCTGTTTCTTGTTCTCACTTCTTCTTTCTTATCCTACATTTAGATAGTAAATTTGGGGAGATTTAACCATTTTCCATCTACATATGTGCACAGTATCTAATATGGGGGAGTTGTGGTCCCTTGAAAGGGCTCTTGTGCTACCTCAATACATATGATAATAATGCCTTGTTCAGATAAGTATAACATACAAAAATACATCATTACCTTAAAATAAAAATGCTGAGAAGGCAATTAAATACCACTGACTTGTCTAACATGAAAAGTATAAGTGAAATTATCAGGATTGGGGACTTCATGTGCAAGCTCCCATAAGCCTACCCCTTGGTGCAGTAAGAGATGACAGATGATGAAGGATCTGATTTTTTTTCACTGCTTCAGCTTACACCTAGAAAATCAGAGTGTAAAAGGCTCCCATCACCACATGTGAGTGGAGAATTCTGATCTTTTCTTTCTTGTGTGCACTCGTCTTGCAAGTTGAAGAATGACTAAACAAGGCACAGGACAGCAGAGATTTCAGCTGATGTCTCATCTTCTTTAACACAAGGATTTGGAACTTGTGGATTTATATTACACATCATCTCAGCTGACAAAAGATCTGGGATTAAATCACTCAAATCCTTTGTTTGCAATTGCATTACTGAAGCAGGATATAGAAAAAGAAAAAAGGGCTAGCTTTGTCTAGCAGACAGAGAGAGAGAGAGAGAGAATGAGGTTTCCAATTTGAAACCCATCCACTATTTACTCAGAGATAAAACACGTGTTTATCCCACTAATCAGATTTCTAAAGACGGGTTTTTATTTTTATAACTTCATTTTTTTCTAACAAAGCCACTGGTGCTGGTCACAACTTTTCAGAAGAAATGAAATTTCACGGAGAGAGACAGATCAGAAACAAGGCTTTTCAAAGTGTGTCTTTTCCCTATGTAGACCTTGCTCCCTTTTTCACCCACTCCTGGCAGAACATCTCGTCTTCCCTGAAAATAAATTGAAACAGCAGAACTTACATTGTGTGTCGGACCAGAATCGAATGCTTCAGTCACTCCAGTAAGCAGCTACTAAACAAACAAGTTTGCTTCTACTAGAAGGGGACCATTAGTGGATGGCCCTTAGTAAAAGGCCTCATGGTAAGGAAATGGGAGGAGTAAAGTAACTGGACTTGGCAGACTGGAACACAAAACTGAAAAAAAAAATGTCCTGACCAGTGCCCAGACCCATCTGAATATGCCCACTTGAGCCCGGGGAAGCTTTGGCACTTGCCAATTAAGGCACATTTGTTACATAGCACTGTGATTAGGAAAAATAGAAGATGAGCCTCTTCAGGGTGTGTCTGACTACCCCAATGGCCGTTCTCAAGCAACGTAGCTCAAGAATCAGGATCAGCATAGCTAAGACTCTGTTGTTCTCTGACCAGCCTAATTAGACCTGCTGAGGAATAGGATAATTAGCCTAGGCATGGGATAACTAGTCAAGGCACAGAGCCGAGCTGACACAAGTAAACTGGTTTTGGCACCTGACCTAGCACTGCACATATCTTCATTTCTCAGCAGGCGATGATACAAGCTCTTAATTCAGTGGTGGCTGCGGGACCAGGAAAGGGTTAATCTGGCTGTTGGCAACACCTCCTCTCCTTGAAACAGCAGCATCTCCCACAGGGATGCATGGTGAGGCTGATGAAAAGGGATCCTGGGTTTCTCTGATTAAAAACAAAAACAAAAAACAAAATTCTCTGATTTAAAAAACAATCCAAATGCTTATTTTTTCCATGATTAAAATGAAACCCCACTATTTCTATCTATCTATCTATCTATCTATCTATCTATCTATCTATCTATCTATCTATCTATCTATCGTGGCATTTGTTTTAGTCAAAGAAAATTGTGGATTTTGTTTCTTTTTAAATCAAAGAATTTTGGATTTTTTTATCAGAGAAAACCAGGAGCCCTGCTGATGAAGGAATTCCTACTCCCACTCTCCATAAGTGGAGTTTAATGCCCTTCTGCTTTCATTCTGGTGCCCCTTTATCTGAATGCCTGGGCTTGTGCTCTGGTCATCCTGCCCTTTAGTTGTGCTACCAGCTCAAAGTAGACAAATTCAGCTTGGAAATGAGGTGCACATTTTTCAGTTAGGATAGTTAACCATTGAAGCAATGTTGGCCTCTAGCTAAGGGAAATAGCTCCACGAATGACGTGTGCCCCTGGTGGCTGGGGGGGAATGGCGGTGGTGGGAACACGGTGGTGGGAGCACAGCGGCAGTAAGCCGGGAAGCTCCTGCACATGCCATCAGCGCTGTTGGAGGCTGGGTGGCGAGCCCCGACCAGGGGTCAGCGACAACCTGCAGATGCCACTGGTAGCATTGGTATTGGCCAGGGGCGATTGCGGACCACCAGCGGTGTTGGCAGCAGGATGGTGAGCGACGACTCAGCACAGGCACCACTGACAGTGTCGGTGGTGCCTCTTTGTAGGGGGTGCACTGCCACACTCAGGGGGTGCATATGCACCTGCATGCACCCCCTACACATTGCCCCTGCTTAGCTCAACCTGAAGATATTTAGGAGTTACTGGGAGAGATTTTTGGGGGGCTGTGTTATGAAAGAGATCACACTAAGTAATAGACTCTTAATGAGGCCAAACTATTGACTTTTTGGCTTTACAAACTGTGAATCATGGAGCTCCTAAGCCACGTTAAAAGTGACTGAGATAAAGGAGTATCCTGAAAAGAAGTAACACCAGTGATTACTCAAGTGTGAAGTCTACACAAGCAGTGGACTAGACAGTTATTGCTGCACATTTAGTACTTGCATAAACAAGTAACCAGCCTTGCTGCATAGTACCGTCACTGCACATATTTCTTTCTGATGTTACTGTGCAGTAGCAATGAGCTGCTGCACAGTAGCTCGTTACTGCTGTGCAGTAACATCACTGCATGGATAGTGACCGGTAATGCTACTGCACAGTAGCAATAAGCTACAACACGGTAACGTCTTATGTACATGCACCCAAGAGTCCCGGTCTTTTCATGAACTGGTACTACTTAATTTTGCAGGAATAACAGAGGGACTGAAAGAAATGCTCTGTGGCTTGTGGTATATGGAAGATTTGGCTGAATAGATGTTTTTTGTGGGCACTATTGTGGATTTACATGGTCACCTGAGACCGCAGGGCACCTTTTGGCTCAGGTAGCCCCTTCCCATCTAGTGTTCACAACTGACCAACAGACAGCCTCCTCCTATGGAATAGTGAGGGAATCACAGAGCCTCAAGTCTTCGCTTTTAGAAGCTCAGAGGCCTGTAGATCATAGGAACGAGCCAAGAACTGATCACTGTCAAGTGCAGAGGACTAGCATTACAGTACAGTTTGTATATACCTTTATTGTGAGAAACTATGGGAGAGAGGGATATCAAAGTGTTACCCAGATGCCTCCCCTAGGATACATGTTGCTATTTTTGTCCAGAAAAGACAGAAAACAGGTGTTTTAAGACAGTTTTGGCTGTGCTAGAACAGCACCGTTTATTCAGCGGCAAGGGGAGATAATGAAAGAAGCTGCCAAGTGGAAGACAGACAACAAATCCCAAGGCAGTAGTCAACAATGAGCATCCATTATGTACTATTCACAGCAATGCACAAACTATACAAATATTTTCGGGAATACTTGCTGAGTTAAACAATCATTCAAAAATCATAAGCCTTTTGGATCTAAGGAAGCAAAGCATCCATGTTCAGCATAGCCCTGGCTGAAATGCTTTGCTGAACTGAGATGTTGCTGTTTGAATAGGATCTCAGTAATATATAATTTCTTTGACTCCTAACTACATTCTCCTTTTACCAAAGAGGCTCCATTTTGCAACCCCCTCTAGGTAGTTTGTGTAGGGGTGTAGGAGTAATCTTTACACCTCACACAAGGTTCCTTGAGTAAATCTGATCTCTTTTATTAGACCCACTCAAATAGTTGGAAAAATTCTTCTTGGCAGCTTTTGGGTACAAATACCCTTCATCAGGCTGAGGAAGCATCTGCAGTTGGTCTGTGCTCTTCTTTACACCTCTGCATGTTTATTGAGACTCAGTCAAAATTGAATCCATTGAAAGCTTATAAATGGAGGCAAATCCTTTCTTTGTTGGGCAAATCAGCATCTACAAAACTCCTTGATTAGGGGACTCTCTTGGCTAGGGATTCGTTGAATGTATTCTTACCTCATGTTGCTAACATCCAAAATAAGCCAGTTTGTTTTCTTCGCACATGTTAGCAGGTCTAGACAGAGACAATGAAAGAGCCCAATGGTGTGAAAACAGCCCATTGCCTTGTTACAAGGGTTTTATGCTGGGTTAGTTGCCACATGGTCGCTAACAGAAAATAAGAGCAGACCTTTTATTTTTTTCCTCCCCTAGTGAACATAAGGCATCACCATGATACTAATTCACTCATTACCATCTACGTCTGTGTGGGTTACATCTGGTACAGGAACACAATAAATTAAACATGCAGCTACCACGTTCGCTAATAAAACTTGTATTTCACTTCTGCAAGTAGAAAACATCGCCCTAATAATAACAGTTTTCCTTATGCTCTGAAATGCCCAGTGGACATCACCAAAATATTAATTATATCCACAAAAAATTCTAAATATTGAACACTAACTGCCACCAATAGATTAAGGATTTTATGTTCTAACTATGAAAGGCAAATATTTCACTTCTAATCTGTGTATGAAAGCTGGAACTTAATCCATGATAGTTCATTTCACTCAAAGAAAGTATTTTAAGCAATAATATGAGCACAAATATAAAATCAGGGTCTCTGAGTGGTATCACTGCTTTCTAGGGCACTCCCCACCTCTTTCCCCTGCCCCTCCAGGGTGCCTAAAATAATTTGTTTGGAAATAATATAAAAGAAACTCCATGAATCCTCCCTCTTGTTCCGCTGAATCCTGCAAGATGAAGCAGACCAGTTAACAGTGGATGAAAGGAATTACTCTTAGCCAGCTATGCCCATGCTCCCATTTCAAAACTTTGAATAAGTAGGTATGCTTATGCATCCAGGATGTATGCTACTTAATAAAACAGCATACTTACCCTTTTTGATTCCATCTATGTACTGTACCTATTTATGGACTTAACTTATCTGCAGCCAAAGGACTAGATTGATAAGGACAAAGGGCCAAGATATGTAGGTGACAAACTCTCACAGAGTCAAACTGATTTAGGGATCTAGATCTCTGTACTTAATGTATAATCCAAGTGAAATGTTGGTGTTGAAGTCCAAAGTGTTATCCTTTAAATCTCACCTAATCCCACAGGTGTCTCAAGTCTCCAGGGGGATCTCACCTAATTTTGTAGGTGCCTCAAGTCTACCTTTTCAGCTGTGAAGTTCCCTCAGTAGTGCCTAAATGTCTACTTTTAGGCTTGCCCTGGAGTATGTCAGACTTGTTGGTGGTGAGTAGCTTAATGCCTGTCTCATGTCTAAATCCCACTGGGGCCACAAATGAGTTGCTGGCATGTGGGCGTATTCAGAGGGAACCAAACCAGTAGATAAACTTTGAGGATATTCAGAGTACATGTACCTAGTACACACCTGCAGGAACAGACTCAGAAAAAAAGCACAAATGCCTCCACTGCTTTCATTTAAAAGCACAGCAGTAGCTGCTGGAGGTTGCCGATGTCCCTACGATAACCCTGCAGTCAAAGCACTTGCCCAGTATGTAGGAGACCTTGGTTTAGTTCTCTTCCCAGCTGGAGGGGTCTGAAACTACCACCTCCCATGAAAGTAGAGGCTGTTCTAGATTGGGGGCAGGATTGTTATTTTAATGTATAAAATTATTTAAATATTGAAAGAGCCAGAAGTGGAGAAGAGCAAAGAACAGTTCAAAAAGCTACTGTAGCCCAGCAGTTATTGTAAAGACCTGGATTCAAAGCCTTAATCCAATAACTGTTTCATATAAAAGAGAGTGGAGATCCCAGCCTCTATCCCTAGACACTTCAATGCAAATCTGCCCTTTTGTTCACTACCCTGATGTAAATGAGAGCGTTTTAGGATACTGTGGGGATAAATTCACAAGGTGGTTAACCACATTCTTTTGAGGCAGTGGTTCCCAACCTTGGGGTCATAACCCCATTTGGGGTTGCAATGATAAAAAAATGAGGTCGGAAAGGTGCTTGACAGCATCGACTGCCTGTCATTAATATGCTTCCTGTTTATAAATATGTACCTCTTGTGCATGGCAGTTATTCATCCACGTGCAACAGTTGCAGCTTCGACACAACGCGCTTGTACCTTATGGGAAGCTGACGTAAAAACAGTATGTTGATCCTGGCTGCCTGAAATATGCTTGAAATGACAGAGGAATCTAACATAGATGCTTTTCTCCAAAAGGTTTCTGCTTCGAGCTCTATCAGTAAAACTAATAAGAAGGATGAGAACAAGAAATGAAAGGAGTGCAAGGCATGAAAGCAGACATTTGATGAATCCTTCTTTGTTGATCTTGTCTGCATCATTTTGGGGTCACAAAAAATTTCCAAAGATTAAATGGGTCATGCTGAAGAAAAAGTTGGAATGCCTTGGTCTGAGTTCAAGTAGAAGTTAGTCTAAATAGGCACCCTGCCAAGCACCTGATTAAATTGGTTGTTGCCTGCAAAAGCGCATGCTGATCCAGTTAATCTCTAAGGTGCCACCCTGCCCTACTTTGCATATGCCCATTCTGATAGTGATGAGTGTCATGAAAAAATGGAAATGTGGGGTATTAGCTCTGGATTCTCCACTGAATGGTCAGGCTGGGTTCTTTTTAAATGGGTATCCATGTGTCTCTCCAGTGCAAGAGAGTTTTTTTGTTGTGCAATGAACCCCATGAGTGTAGGATGGCCAAGGCAAATGCATTCATATTGGCACATATAACAATCACTGTTAACTCACTCAGCTACTTCTTCAGTATCAGTGCCATAAAGTATTTGTGTTAAGCCATGTGAAAATTAGGGTGGAGTTCTAAGTTAGATAAGTCTAAAGTCAATAAGCCTCATTACAAGTCCAACACATATCTGTTCAGTACTCAGATGCAGAGACGGAAATGTGCACTCTTGATGGAGTTCCTGTGATTTAGCAGGATGCAATGCTGGAGATGGCACGAGGTAGGGGAGGGAGGATTGCAGTGCTGCTAAGGAAATGCAGCTTTTAAATGCTATAGCCCCACGAGGAGCCTAACAAGTATAGTCCCAAATCTGTTGGACTGGCTATTATCCCTGTAGTCTGTTCATAGGAGCACAAATTAGTGGTGAATTATGGGAAAGCTTTCACTACCACTGACAGCACTGTAACTGTGTGGAAGTTAAAAGGGCTTCAGTTCTCAAACTTCTCCCTGCAAGCAGGCGCTGTGACTACAGCATATATAGACATGGCCAAGCTAGTTTTACTGTGGCTCTGTCAAGCACTGATTACAGTGAAACCGTGGCAGCTAAAAAGCCGACCTGGGGCTTTGGGGCACATCCAGATGAGTGTGCACGTGTGTTTCCCCAGGGACAATTAGGGACATCATTATGCCACTGCTACTTGTTCCCTGGGGAACACCTGTGCACATGCCTGGAGTCCTGGGGGCCTCCCAGGGTGCCAGCAGCAGCGATCCAGCATCAGGGGATGCTGTTGGGAGGGGTGATGAAATGCCACTCTGTAGTCTGGGTAAATCTGATATCTTTTATTAGAACAACTCAAATAGTTGGAAAAATTCTTCTTTGTAAGCTTTCAAGTATAAATATTCTTTGTCAGGCTCAGGAAGCCTCTGCAGCTGGCGTGTGCTCTTGCTGGATGGAACGGAAAGTAAAGAAGCCAGCAGCTGGTATGCATGCAAGAAAGACCAGTATGGCTACAACCTATACCCATGTAACTCTGTTGTTTGACTGTACAGTACTAGATTTATATCCCACTTATCAAAAGGCTGAGTGCCTTACAATATACAAACAACCCACAGAGAGGATTTCCCCAATAACACCCCAAAACTCAAAAACTCCAATTTCTGCTCCGATTCCTCGATCACCACCTCACTGATGGAGCACAAGGGATGTTAACTACAAGTCTGGTGCCTTTCTCTGGGGATTAGAGTGTACAAGCCAAAGTTAGGTACCAAGTTCTCTGTCCTCAAGCAGACGGTGTTAGGCATCTACCATGCGGAATCATAACACAGAACCTAATGAGCTAGGAGATATCTAGTAGGACTGTGCGAATTTTTGCTGGACTTTTTGCTCCGATACTGTTTTGACCAATTTTGAGGTCAAAACAGCAAAATTGGAATGAAACAAAGGCCGTTGAAATAGCCTCGAAACAAAACGAGGCTGATTGAAACGTTTCAAAAGTCAAAATGTTTTGACCATAGGTTGGGGTTGGGAAGCCAGACAGGCTGGGCTGACTTCCTATCCCCAGTGCAAGATCTGGCTAGATCATGCCAGAGGTGAGAGGCAGCCCAACTGGGCTGTTTCCCGGTCCCCTGCACTACATTGTGACAGGGGCAGGAGGCAGCCCAACTGGGCTGCTTTCCCATCCCCTGCACTGGGCTGCCTCCTACCCCTGACACGATGTAGCTTGGGGGACCGGGAAGCAGCCCAGCTGGGATGCCTCCAGCCCCCAGAGTGATCTAGCACTGGGGATGGGAAGTCAGCCCAGCTGGACTGACTTCTCATCCCCAGCAAAACTTGAAACAGTGTCAAAACAATCTGTTTTAATGGAAGGGAACGGAACAGCTGCTTCGACTTTAAATGAAATTCTATACGAAACACTGTTCTGTTGAACCATTGAAACTCAAGGCGAAATGAAATAGTCCCATTTCGCACAGCCCTAATGACTAGGCCAGCTAATAGGGCATGCCAGAGCTGGGCATGTGTCTGTAATCTCAGCTGTCTTCCAGACTCAAGTTTTGATTAAACAGCTCTCTTCAGCTCTCAGATAGGTACCTATGTGAGACTGGAATTCACAGCCTGAAGTTCCTGTCTGGATTTAAGCACCCATGTCCATGTGCAGGTGACTGGCGCATTCTGTTCTATTAAAAGACAGGTCCTGGTGAGACTACCCTTCCCTTCACATAATAGCTTAGTGGATAAGGCACTATTTCTTTACCAAGGTGCTATGGCACCCTGAGGTGTTGTGAGATTGTCTATCAGGGTGCTGCACAATATTCCCACTGTAGGGGTGTGTCCAGATGATTGCGGTTGTGTGGTATGTGGTGCTGCAAACACATTTGTTTGCTACTTTTCTCCGGGGAACCAAACGTCCATGCACATCTGGACATGCCCTAGGTGAGCAAACAGCTACATGTGATTCACAAGATAAACCCAGAGATTTCTCATAAGAATCCATAGTAGTGTCCAAACCATCCTAACCTGTTGTGGTCTTTCTGTTTCCATGGTCAAAAAATGAGTGAAAGCTAAAGCTGGCATCTTCCAAGGGGCACCTTGAGACTAAAAAGGTTTAGAAGCACCAGATTAGAGCATTCATCTGGGCTGATTTCAGGCTCTTCTCAATTTAAAGAGATTCAAATTCACCACTTCTTTTTTTCCAGAACAGTGCCCCGGATCATCAGGCGATAGAAAAGAAGCATCATGTGAAGTGGTAGGTGAGAGGTAGGATACCTCCATGGTCTTCCTCTATCTTGATATTGAAACTGGGAGGCTGAATGACTTTCACTTGCCCAAGGAACACTGTTGTTGATCATAGTATTGTCCTAAGACTTTTTTTTTTAAAGTGGCATTAAAGATAAGGGTCAGAACCTTGGCTTTAATCAGTATGCTATGGGAAACCAGTGCAGAGAACTGAGGATAGGTCAGATTATGGTGATCCATCACTGGTGCACAGAGCTCAAGAGATGTCCTGCAACTTTCTTATTTGCTATGGGCTGCTGTTTTTTGGGGTTTTTTGTTTTTTGGGTTTTTTTTTTTATGATTGTGTACATTGCAAATTGTGATGGGATTATTTTTAATACCTGAAAAGTAAAAAAGTATTTTCATAGATTTCATAGACATTAGGGCTGGAAGGGACCTCAGAAGATCATCGAGTCCAGCCCCCTGCCCAAGGGGCAGGAAGTCAGCTGGGGTCACAGGATCCCAGCAAGATAAGCATCCAGTTTGCTCTTGAAGGTGTTCAATGAAGGCGCTTGAACCACCACCGGTGGCAGGCTGTTCCAGACCTTGGGGGCTCAGACAGTAAAGAAATTCTTCCTTATGTCCAGCCTGAAACGGTCTTGTAGTAGTTTATGACCATTCGACATAGTCGTCATCCCTTGGGGTGCTCTGGTGAACAAACGTTCCCCCAGATACTAGTGGTCACCCCTGATAAACTTATAGGTGGCCATCAGATAACCCCTGAGCCTGCACTTTTCCAGGCTAAAGAGCCCCAGGGCTCTCAGCCTGTCATCGTAGGGTCTGCTTCCCTGACCTCTGATTTACTTGACATTTCAGAAAAGACACAGATTCCTGAGTGAAAGGGTAGACTAGCTTGTATTCAGTAATAAATCCACAGAGGTACCTAAGTGCCTGACACCTGGATCTATGCCTTTCCAGTGCATACAGGACTGTGGGTCCAATTATAGAATTTGTCTGGGAATGCCAATACCAAAAATATCCTGTAAACAAGCAGGAAAGTACTTTCCTTTATTCAGGATCTATAGCTGTGTAGCTTGGGTATACATGGGTATGTGCTCCCTTCTCCAAATGAAGGGGATTGTTAGCTGGCAGATGTGCTGTGGATGAAACTGCAGACTACTCTCAGTTTTCCTTTGTCCCAAACAAGCCAGGCCAGGACAATCTGGAACTTAACTATATACGAATGTATTATTAGTTATATAAACAGGTAAAGATAATATCAACCTATGTACAGATATATAAATAGCTATAAAATGTATGCTCTATAATGGGTTACCACCCTGGGGTTTCGGGTAAGTGACAGGCAAACACAGGTAAGTAATAGCAAAGGGGGGGGGGGGGGAGGCTCCCAGCAGATTCCCCAAGCAGGGTTATAGACTCTAACAAACTACCAATACACAAATATAGAGGGACACAAAATATAAGGCACAATATTACACAATATAATAAAAATATCAACATTAATACATATTGACATCTCTATAAAAAATGCACAATTCTTACATGATGCTATATCCCCAGGGTCTATGCTACCTTAAAAAAGGGCATCAGGCCACACAGGGGTAAATGGCTGGTCTGAAACTGATAAACATAGGGGAATTCAGGAGGGCAACAAGCAGATACAGGCAAGTGTAGGTAAGGCTAGGAGAACAATCACTAAATGCAAATAGCTGGTACAGGGTCCAGCAGAGTCCCAGCAAGGATGTTATAACTATAAACTTATAAATATAATGATATACAAAATATAAGGTGTTCTATCCAAAATACAAGGTACAGCAATATCAGGTACCCACAACCCTCCAGTCCTTCCCAGGCCCCCCAAGCTGCTTCTGAGGCAGTGACTGCATCACAGTAGTCAGTGGGAGGAGAAATCCTCAGTGCTCCCCAGGACTCAACAGTGGTCCCCAGGGCCCACGGATGTCCCCTCAGAGCACCCTTTGACCTAAGGGAGCTTTCCCTGCTCTAGGCTTCCCCTTTGGCCTTACCACCCAGGTAACTCCCCCTCCCCTGTGGGAATCCCTTTCCCCAGGCAACTCTCGATTCCAAGGGTGGGTGGTCTTCACCCATAGGCACAGTGCTCCTAGCTGGCAGAAGCCTCCTGGACCTGGCCCCATGCACCGAGGGCTTGGCTTTTTGCCTAGGGTCAGAGGCTTGGGCTGCCTTATATGACACTGGGGCTCAGTGTCCCATGTGGGGATTAGCTATGCACTATCCATGCAACAAGATCCTGGCCAAGTGCCAGGAGTGATGGACCTGAGCCAATTCAAATGGCTCCCAGGGTCTTGGTCCCCACTCAGGACCAGCTGTGCAGCACTGCCTGTACCAAACTCTGGCCATGTGCCCTGAGTCAGAGGCCTGAGCCACCTCACGTGGCTCCCAGGGCCTCGGTCCCTCCTGCACCCTCTGTGCAGCAAAGCCTGCATTGAGCTCTGGCCGTTGACCAGGGGGGTTGCAGACCCAAGCTGCCTTGAGCAGCTCCCAGGGTCTGGACTCCGTGAACATGCCTATGCACTGTATGGAGCCATTGCCAATCACTGAGTCTCTCTGGCGAGAGGAATCTTGAAGGCGACTGGAAACGGCTGCTGGGTAGCTCTCCCCAGCTCTTCCTAGTCCTGCTCACTTCTCCATTCCTTGACGCATCTCCCGCATGCTGGGCATGCAGCTCCTTGTGTTCTTTTGGAGGCTCTGCCCCCGAAGTTGTGCCAGACCAGCAAAGTGTAGTCTCAAACCAGGTCCAAGGATTTTCTTTTTTTTCCATCTCTCTCTCTGGCCCCAAGCAGGGGTGGGGCAAAGCCCCGCCCAAGAGTTGCCTGATTGGTGAATGGGCTCTACCATTCACAATGGAGATTCTCCAAGCCCAGACACACCGGGCTGTATTGGTAAGTTCGCCACTGCTGCAAGCCCTCTCCTAGGGTTAGGTGCTAAAGGCTTTTCTTTCAGAAGAGGTATAGAAAATGTTTCTCTTATTCAAGATGTGGCTCACATTGAAGACCCCATGGGAGTCTAAGGCCAGACATCCCCTCAGCAGGGCCGGATTAACACATAGGCAAACTAGGCACATGTGTAGGGCCCTGGGTTGTGGTGACCCCTGGTCCTTCCCTCCACAGCAGCAGTGCAACTGGCCCTATCCATCTGCCTTCCCTTCCCTTCCCTTCAGAGCTGCTGGCCTTGCCACCATGCTTCCTAGCAGCAGCTCTGAGCCCCACACCCCACATGCACAGTGTTGGGGTGGGGAGGGGTGCCTTGACCAGCCCAAGGCCCACACTTGTTTTCCTAGGGACCACTAAAGGTTAATTCAGCCCTGCACCTCAGATACTCAATCTCAGGTGTCTGCAGAACATGCCAGCTGGATTACTGAGCATTGCTCAAAAGATGGATAGTAATGAGAGGTTTTGGGATGGATGTGGGATCTGTTACACCCATATCCGATTGCTTAAGGCACAAACCTGAAAGGTAGGAATCCTGTTTTCCAATTCTGTTTCTACATGATTTGGAACAGGGACCTGGCCTTGGCCATCCACATCTGCACTGAGTGTCCTACCAGGGCATACTGCCACTGCCTTGCATTAGCTTAAATGCAACAATTTCAATGGGAAAGACCAAGAAACATTCATCCCACAGTAACCAATAATTTGGTGGCTGGGGCCTTTTCATGGGACATGGGAGACTTCAGCTCATACCTCTGCTCCAGTTTAGGCAGAGTTGAATTTCAAAACAGATCTTCCACCTTCCCACCAAATGCACTAATTATAGATAGGACAGAGGTCTCTGTGTGTTTTTGAATGAAATGTCCAACATAACTCAAGTATCTAACAGCAGGAGAGGGATCGTGGTGGATGCTGGTACTCAGTTACCTTTGAAGCCCAGAATGTCTTACCAGCTACCTCACCAAATTCCCCTATTGACCACAGGTAAACCCTGGGGGCTAGATACTATTCTGCCTATTAGGTGTTTAAACAAAATCCAATTGCACCCTGCAGAAACCCTGAAAAAAAAATAACAACACAAAATATGGATGACTCCTCTTCCTTCTTGGTGCACTTTTGTGACTTTGTCTTGAGATTAAGATAACCATGTGTTACAAAGCATTTGTTCAAGGACGTGGACAGGGTTGAATAGGATCGCAAGTATATATAGGGGCTTAATAAATGTAATAGGATCAGATCACTGATTCCTGACTCTGGGCTGTGAATTCCCTTGGATGGTAGACTAACTCAATAAGGCAGATTAACACCCTAGTCCTTCAATGGATTATTTGCTAACTAGTTAAGGAACTTGATTTTGGAGGGGGGCAATAGAAAGGCCTTTGCTTTGTAGCCACAGTTTTGTATTTTCACTGTTCCTGGAGCTTTGGTGGGGCTCGGGTGTTAAGGTCCTTTATTGATAGCCCAGAGGCCACAAGTTCAAGGCTACAGCTGTAGTCATAGTATGGCCCTGTCACATTCCAACAAATCTATGAGTTTGTCTAAGTGCCTTGTCACCAGGGCAGGGCAAAGGAAAAGGTAGCTATAGTTGGGAAAACCTCTTCAGAATAATATAAAATACTCTTAACAAGAGAAAATTTATGCAAAGTTTTCTGACTTACATTTTAACTAATTCACATTTGATTTCTGCTCATCTTGAATATTGAAAAAATGAGGGTACTACAGAAATGGATTTGGGTGCCATGACTCTTATTTAGAATAAGCTTCTCATTGAAGTATGTCTACATATTAGAAACATGGCTACACATTTTAGAAAGAGGAAAGCTTTTCTTCACTATATTAGATATGATTAGAGCCTCTGAGTATCTTATGTTCATACACCTCCCCGTCATGAGGTAGGAAGACATTATTCTAAAGGAAAACCAAGGCAGACAGCATCTAGCAGCTCAGCAGGGAATGCACACTAATGCCAGAACCCATCTCTGAAATCCCAGATCTGCATGAATAATGCCCAGTGTGACTGAGAAATGTCCTTGGAACCAGAACTTTTTCTTATTAAACATCAATCATTCATTTTCCCTCTGGGTCTGAACATAGAGTCCGCATCCAGCAATCTTGTGAAACATCCATGACTCACTGTCCTAATAAACAAGAACATCAAACATCCTTAATGACAATTCCAAGTTCATCCTTTTACCCCTCCGTAACTGATTAAATAAACAGCCTCAAGACAATTCTTCAAACAATATTACACATTCTCTTCCTGCATGCAATATTTTATGCTTTCTGTGCACACAAAATCTCATAAACCCTACACACGTGCACAGTGGTATGTATACAGTTGAGGTTGCTAAATTCTGCAAGACTATTACAGCTAGACATGCGTCCTATACATTATACAATTTTTACTTCAGTAGTCCATAGCTACAAGGTTTTCATTAGAAAAATGAAAAGCTTCAAAGTCTCCTATCATTTGTTCCTCTGTAACTTTACTGACTTAAATGCAACTAGAGCAGTGCCAGGGAGAAAGATTCAGGACCTGAGTCATAACTAGGGACCTACCAACATGATGATGATGTATTTTTTGTGGAAACTGAGATGTTGGGTGGGCTCTGCACTTTTGCAAGCTGGAAAAAAAAAAAAAAAAAGCAGTGGGAAGTCCTGGATTCCTGAATCACGAGGGAAGGGGTGGAGGAGGAGATGGGGAGAGGGAGCAAATCAGAGGCTGAGGCCCAGATGTAGGCTAAGTCCAGAAGCCAGTCTGCAGTCAGTCAGAGAAGTGGGAGACATTTGATGCTATCTTTTAGACACCCACAGGCATGCTGCTACAGCATGCATGCTGCTGCCTGAGGAAGAGCAGAGATAAATACTAAGAAATCCCCTAAGAAAGCCAAATACATTTCAGCACTGGACCATATAGGACAGTATCCTGCAGGTACCTTCCATGCTGATGGATGCAGACATTTCTGTGCCACCTGCAGTGTAACTCTAGATGTGTTGAGGAAAACCAGCATAGATCAACACAGTCCAAGGTACACATGAAGTGGAAGGCTGTTGCAGAGGCTGACAGTCAGCAAGAAGCAAGTGACCATATCCTTCCTCTTTAAAAAGACCACAGAAAGCAGCATAACAAGGACAGAGGAAGCATTTTCTCTCATGGAGGCTTTTGGGGCAGCAAATATCCTGCTGGAGAAACTTGACCACCTGAAGTTAAGGGACTACCTGAACCAAAATGTTCCAAATGCTGGCAGTTTTCCATGTGCCAACAAGCTTCGCTGTTGATTTGACACATGTCAGATCAATGCTCAAGATCTCAATATTACACTGTTAGGCAGGAGGGCGTGACACAAAATTATACACACACACACAAACTGCATATATCCATATACATACACATAAACGCACACAAACATGCACTTTGGTGACTGCATTGGGGGAGGGGGGGCACTTGGGGCCCCAGGCAGAGGAGGTGGTGGAGACAGGGCTGGGAGAGCTGGCCAGGGAGATGGGAGAGCCAGGAGGCAGCAGAGAAAGTGGAGCCAGGAGAGCAGACACAGCGGAGGTGGAGGTAGGAAGCTGGGGGGAAGAACCAGCAGAGAAGCCCAAGAGGTGGTGGGGAAAGCTGGGGGCTGGACAGTGGAGTGGGAGAAAAGCTGGGAGGTAGGGAGAACCAGCAGGGATGCTGGGAGGCAGCAGAACAACAAAGATCTGGGCTGGGGAGCCAGGCCGGGCTGGAGAGGCAGCAGAGAGTTAAGCCAGGAGGCAGTAAGGAGAGATGGGTTGGGGATTTAGGAGGCAGCAGGGGCTGGAGCTGGGAGGAACCAGGAGTCAGAAGGGGGCAGAATCCAGTGGAAAGAGCCAGATCAGGTGCAGTGGAGGAGAGCCAGGAGGTAGTGGAGGCCAGGGGAGCAGAGGTAGGCTGGGAGGGCCAGGAGAGTAAGCTGGGATGAAAGGTGGGAGGCAGAGAGAGAACTGGGGCCAGGAGAGCTGGGAGAGTGGAGGCAGTGGAGGGCAGGGAGAGAGAACTGAAAGGAGGTGCATCGGGGGTAGGAGTGGAGCCTGGATGCAGGTTAGGGGTCAGAATGGAGCTGGGAGGCAGAGGGCAGAGCATCTGGCATCAGAGGTGGCAGAGAGAGAGCCAAGATGACAGGGATGGAGAGAGAGATGGGACAAAGGTCAGAGTGGCAGGAGTTAGAGATTGAAGCAGGGCTGGGACCACAGTAAGACAAAACCCAATTCAGGGATCCAAATAACAGTTTTATTAGACAGGCAGTGCAAAACACAAACCACAAAGTTATTGGTTCACACACACACAGACACACACACACAATGGTAGCAGGGGGGGAAAGACTTAATAGAGGGATTGAAGTCAAGGTGCATAGAACTAGAACTCAGGTCCCTTGACTGGAGGGAAGATGTGGGTGGTAACTCAGGCTGAGAGTTGATCCTTGAGGGCCAGTTGGGTTCTTCTCCAGCAGGTGTTGGGGTCTTCTCCAGAGGGGGTCACTGATAGGACCCCTGGGTGGATAGGTGTCATGGTATAGTGCTGTTCTGAATGGAGAGGGCATCCCAAAGAGGTCATACTCTACCGCCCCTTTTATAGGGGTGGGCTACCTGTGACTCCAATGGGCAGGACATGCCCAGCCATGGGCCAATCCTGTTCAGATGAGGTCATGCAGTTCCAGATGTCCTCATTGTCTGGTGGGATAAAATGGTGGAGTTGATGGTTTCTATTCTGTTCTTTGCTTCTATGTTGCCGGTTTCTTGGAGGGTCTTTATCTTTCAAGTGTTGGGTTTTGTCTCTGGTTTTGGGAGTAGGTTTGTGGTTTCAGGAAGTGTCAATGCAAGGCAGTGGTAAGGTTGTTAAGCTGATAGTCTGGTCATTCAGTAAGAGCTATTTTTAGGCCTGCTACCATTATGTCTCAAGCACTCTCATTCACTCTCATTCATCCAGGAACTAATTTGCATAGGAAGGGTGGGTACGAGTCACAGTTACAACACAATTAGAATAGGGAAGGGAACACAAAATGGAGACTGGACAAGCCAAGATGGAGACTTGACATTACTTTGGGTAACTTACAGAAACAGAAATAAATCATACAATATCAATAAAAAACAGTAAAAATCAATACTCACATAATAGGAATACAATGCAAACCAATACCAATACCAAAATAACAGGGCACTATTTATAATGATACATGGGCAATATAAAAGGGGCTTGTTCTTATCCTATGTTTAAGCTTAACTATGACTTATCACAAGTACTTATAACTATTTATAATGGATAGAGAGGGCAGAGAGAAAATCAGAAATAGTTGGGGAAGGGGAGAGAATGTATTTTTAAGTTAAAAAAAAAAAAGGAAAAACTGGGGGTTTTGCTACATTGCCAAGACTATCTCTCTGCAGTGATTGTTTTGAATGTACAGTCCACAATGTCTGCACGGCCAGAGCATGACTCCTTCTCCGTTGTGGCTGGCCCACGTGTTGCACATTTTATTTCTACCAAGGAGCTGGACAGAGCAGGACTTGCCAGTATCTTAAACGGAGCTGGTCCACCTCACGTGTGTCAGTTTTTCTACTGTGTTTCAAGTCATTGTTAGCTATGGCATACACTTAACAAGATCTTAGCATTCCTGTCTGACAATGCCATGTACATATGCAAGACTTTCTCTGATATCCTCCAAGGAATGCTGCCCAGCACAGTTCATGTCACCTGCAATGTGTATATTCTGTCCTTAATAAGTGACATCCCGCACAGTTCCCGATGTGGATAGGTTGGTGTCTTCTTTCAAGAAGCTTTCAAGAACTGTCCAGGTTGTAAGGTCTGATACAAGGAGTCCATTGCCAGTTGAAGTGGAGACTCACATGGCACTGCCACCAAAGTGTGTGCTCACACAGTACAATTTGTGGTTCAACAATGTCTGTTACCATGCCAAGTGTATGCTGCACTATAAGCAGCTTGTGAGCAAGGAGCTGGAAATCATACCCAGCACGCAGTGCGTAATTAAGCTTCACAAACTGTTAGGCTGAGGCAACATTCAAGGTCAAGTGATGTTTGTGGGTGACAACACCACCTGATTCATGGACCTCCTTGAAGGCCAGCAGGCTGAGATCCACCCTGCACAAGACAAGCTGATGGATTTGATAAGCCATGCCAAAGACAGGGCATTGCAAGAATGGTCAAGCTGTTCTTGTGAAAAACAGAACAGAGAGGACTCGTTCCAGACAATAGTTGTGGAGCGGACCAGTACTACATGTACGACCCCATAACTGCCACCATGGTTCAGACAACCAGCTGCCCCTTTCCTTAGCACTGTTCACATTTTGGACCCCAAACAGATGCCTGTTTGGAGTTGTGACCCTCAGCTACTGAAAACAATCCCAGGATAGGGGATAGAGCATGACAACAAACGTGCTCCTTATATGAACTTCATCAAAGAATGCTGGCTGCCTGTATTCTGAGACCCTGTCTGTGATGGGTTTCCACATCTTTATACCCTGGCAAGACATTGCCTCATCTTTCCAATAAACTCGGTGGATGCTGAGCATGTCATCTTAGTGTATGGAAAAGTGTTCACCCCAGAAAGACAGAGAATGTCTGCAACAGCTGCAGCTGTGTACAGCATGCTCACATTTAATAGCTAGCATGAACTGCCTGTCTCAAGGTTAGCATTTGGTTTCAGTAAACTTTTTTTATAACATGCTTTAATAAAGTGTAGGTGCATCTACATGTACTATTAATGCTATAAAGGCTTACTGTGCAGTAAAATAGTGTGCGGTAAGCTCCCAATGGGAGCAGCCTGGTACAGGGCTTCTCCTACCCCGCTCTGCCCTCCAGCAACAGGGTCCAGGTTCCCTCGTGGTACTAGCCCAGGGGCTGGCAGGGAACATGGGACTGGTCCCCATGCACATGGGGCCAGGAGAGCTTTGCTGACTGAAGAGGCAGCTATCTCTTTGCCCTGTACACATTGGAAATCCCTGCCTAGCTGGGAACTTGGCTTGGAGCTGCTGTGCAAATAGGACAGCTCCCAGCCAATCCCCAGGTGTGTGGGGAAGCAGAGAGCTCCACAGAGCCAACACTGCTCAGCTTCCAGCTCCTGTGGGGAGCCAGGATCTGAGCAGCACCAGGATTGGGAGGCAGAGAACTAACCCATCTTGGTGTTGCTTCTGGCTGTTGGGGGAGCCAGGAGCTGAGTAGCATCAGGACCGGAGGAATTTCCCATCCCCTGTGGCTCTCTGATGTTGAAGCGACCAGGCAAATTTGCTTCTGGTCAGCATCTATACATGTGCCATTTATACATGTGCTACTGGCGCATCTACACAAGACATTACTGCACAGTGCTTATTGCACATTTATTTAGTACTTGCATAAACAAGTGAATGGCACGCCTTCTAAATGACAAGACTGTGCAGTAGCCTAATTACTGCACAGTAGCATCTTGGCATGGTTTTTGCCACTTGACGCTACTGCACAGTAGTATCAGGCTCCTGTACAGTCAGTATCTCATGTAGACATGCCAAACGTGCAGTATCTACTGTGTAGTAAGTATATTACCTGTATTTACAGGTAATAGCTAATGGTGCAGTAGACTAATTTACTGCACAGTAAATAGTGTGCATGTGTAGACTGTGATGCTTAACTGCGCAGTAGATTAGTCTACTGAGCAATAACATGTCTCATGTAGACACACCCTGTGTATAGTTGGTATTAGTTACAATTCATGTTGCGTATAACTTCATTTTCGTAAGATATTTCAGGTTACAGTTTAATTAGGTACTTCGATGGTATTAGTTAATAAAGTGTATATAGTTGGTATTCGTTCCAGTTCACGATGTGCATAACTTGATTTTAATTAGATATTTCATTTTAGAGTTTAAGTGCTTAGATTGCTTAATAATGTGCCAATTAATGGCTTTTGCAGGCTTAAGGGGGATTAATCTTGCAGAAGCCATTAATTGACACGTTACAATCTAAGTGGTGGTTTGGGGCCATCTGGCAATCTGTGGGGAGGGGCAGGACTACCAAGGCCCCCACACACAATCAGAGTGGCAAAAATGGCAGCTGGCTCCAGGATCACTTGTGAAATCAGCTGGCTGCTACCTCAAGATTGGTAGACCCCTAGTCATAACCAGAGATCCTAGAGATCTGTTTTCTGGGGGAAAATGCAAATTTTACATTTTTACAGACAGTCTTCACAATCCCAGAGGGAAAAAATGCTGAAAATAAATGCTGGCTCCACAGTGGCAGTTATCAGTTTGCATGGCTGCTGGCACTCACGGAATCAGCCAAGATGGTGGCAGCACCCTCCTCCCTATGCTGCTGATAGGCTAAAAGGGCTGTCTGTTGTGCAGCCCTGGCCCTCTCCATCAATCAGTGGCCAGGGCGGGACTGCTGCTGGGGCCCTTTTGGCCAATCAACTCACCACAGGGAAACACAGATTTTTTATGTTTTTTTTTTTATCAGAATTTTGGTTCTTTATCATAAAAACTAGGCTCTCTGGTCATAACAGAAGTAACATGTATCCCTTTTATCTTTATCTGAGGGATCCATAAGGTTACTTAACATGATGAACGTGAAAGTCTGTTATAATTTGACTTTTATGCAAAACTTCATTAGTCCTGGAGTCAGTTTTGTTCAATATCTTCATTAACAATCTGGCGAATCGGATAGATTGCACCCTAAGCAAGTTTGGAGGTGACACCAAGCTGGGGGGTGTATTAAATATGCTAGCAGGTAGGGGTAGGATTCAGAATGACCGAGACAAATTGGAGGACTGGGCCACAAGGGGCATTTTTACACGAGTAAAAATGTGTGGAGTGGTGGTGGGGGGGCACTTTAATTAGAGCAGCTCTAAAAGCTGCTTTAATTAAAGCGCCTAAAGCACCTCATGTATCAGTGTCCCTGCACTTCAAAATGGTGGTGGGGGCTCTTTAGCTAAAACTTGCCAGATGAACTTTAGACAAAGTACCCCCATTCTGAAGCATGGGGATGCTGATGCATGAGATGTGGAAGCTGGCTTGAGCACAGTAATTACCACGCTTCAGCAGACTCATTTGATCAAGCACAGAGCTTCGCTGTTATCTTCAGTATTTTTCTAGGGCCTTCAGGTGCCGTCTTGATTGACTTGATCTTGTTCCAATTTACCCTCGGTTTTTCAAGTCAAGATCTGCCAACAAGGTAGGTAATTTTCTTCTATCACATACAAAGGAAAACTGACTGCCAATCTAACTGAACTGTCATCTGAAGATCCACTTTTGGGGCTACCTTTTCCCAGGTGTAAATCTTCAGATGCATGGTGGTTTTCCCCAAAGTTATCTGTGGCAAGGGCTGTTTATACTTAGATACAGGTGTTACAGAAATAGCAGGACCAATATCCAGCTCCATTCTCATAGGGATTCCTTCTATTACGGGTATTACTCCAATGCCATCTCTTACAGCACTTCTAGTAGCAGGTACAATTTCTGGTCTTGGTCTGAGCCTGGACTTTGCTCTTCTTATACAAGATATATTCTGTATTTTTGTCACCTTTGGGGCATCTCCCTGATAAAAGTTTTCTTGGGTGGATGGCTCCAATGTGTTACCGGTTGTCGAATTATGCAACAGGTTACAGCAATGTTTCTCTGGCACTTCCAGGAACTAACCTGACACCTTCAGCAATTCCTTTGTGTGCATAATTTATGAATATCGCCAACATAGAAAGTCCCTCTCTTTCTGTGCTCTGTTTTTTCGACTCAAGCAATATACCTTCCAGTCTACAAACAATTCCAGGCAGTCCTCCTCAGTTTCCACAGCAACCACTATTTCCACAACCATTTAACCTAGGGGTTTATATAGTCATGGAATCATAGAATCATAGAAAGTTAGGGGCGTAGAGGGACCTCAGGAAATCATCTAGTCCAACCCCCTGCTCAAAGCAGGACCATACCCAGCTAAATCATCCCAGCCAAAGCTTTGTCTACCTGGGTCTTGAAAACCCACAAGGATGGAGCTTCCACCACCTCTCTGGATAACCTCTTCCAGTGTTTTACTACCCCCCTAGTGAGAAAATTCTTCCTAATATCTAACCTCAACTTTCCTTGCTGCAACTTGAGCCCATTGCTCCTTGTTTTGTCATCTGCCACCACTGAGAACAGCCCAGCTGGGCATCCTCCCTGCAGGAAGTTGAAGGCTGCTATTCAATCCCCCTTCAGTCTCCTCTTCTCTAAGCTAAGTCCAGTTCCCTCAGCCCTTCCTCAGAAGTCATGTCCCCCAGCCCCTGAACCCCTTTTTTCCCCTCCAGTGGACTCTCTCCAATTTGTCCACATCTTTTCTGTAAGGGGAGGGTGGGGGACAAAACTGAACACAGTACTCCAGATGTGGCCTCGGTGGTGCTGAATTGAGGGGAATAATCACTTCCCTTGACCTACCGGCAACTCACCTACCAATGCAGCCCAGTATGCCATTAGCCTTTTTGGCAACAAGGACACACTGCTGGCTCATATTCAGCTTATTGTCCACTGTCACCCCCAGGTCCTTTTCTGCAGAGCTGCTGCCCAGCCAGTCGCCCCCAGCCTGTCCCGGTGCATGGGATTGTTTTGTCCTAAGTGCGGGACTTTGTACTTGTCCTTGTTGACCCTCATGAGATTCCTTTTGACCCGATACTCCAATTTATCTAGGTCATTCTGAACTCTAGCCCCACCCTCCTGCATACCTACTACTCCCCCCAGCTTGGTGTCATCTGCAAACTTCCTGATGACACCAAGCTGGAGGTAGTAGTAGGCAGTAGTAGAGGGTGCACTCTATGCCATCTTCCAGGTCATTGATGAAGATATTGAACAAAACCGGCCTCAGGACTGACCCCTGGGACACTCCCTTTGATACCAGCTGCCAATTAGACATTGAGCCATTGATTGCTACTCTTTGAGACCAGTGCTCCAGCCAGGTTTCTATCCATGTTACAATCCATACACATTCATCCAGCCCATACTTCCTTAGCTTGCCTGAGAGAATGTTGTGGGAGACCATATCAAAAGCCTTGCTAAAATCAAACATTGAGTTTTTGCAAACATCTAATAAAATATATCAACTTCTTTATCATATATACCTCCTATATCACCTCACATATTCCTTTTGCTAAATTCAAGGTATACTACATCCACTGGTCTCCCCACATCCACAGAGCCAGTCACCTTATCATAGAAGGCAATCAGGTTGGTCAGCCATGGCTTGCTTGTCCATGGTGAATCCATGCTGACTGTTCATAATCACCATTTTTTTCCTCCAAGTGCTTAGCAATGGATTCTGCTTGAGTATCTGCTCCATGATTTTTCCAGGGACTGAGGTGAGGATGACTGGTCTGAAGTTCCCTGGATTCTCCTTTTTCCCTTTCTTAAACATGCGCACTATGTTTACCCTTTTCCATTCATTTGGGAGCTCTCTTGATAGCCATGAATTTTCAAAGATGATGGCCCATGGCTTTGCAATCACATCAGCCAACTCCCTCAGCACTCTTGGGTGCATCCCATCCAGCCCCATGGACTTGTACACGTCCAGCTGTTCTAAATAGTCCCTAACCTGTTCTTTCACCACCGAGAATAGTGCTTACCTGCTCCCAAACTGTGCTGCCTGGTGCAGTAGTCTGGGAGCTGACCTTGCCTGTGAAGACTGAGGCAAAAAAGGCATTGAGCACTTCAGCCTTTTCTGCATCCTCTGTCACTAAGTTGCCTGCCCCATTCAGTGAGGGAACAACACTTTCCCTCATCCTCCTCTTGCTACCGACATACTTGTAGAAACCCTTCTTGTTACCCTTCACATCCCTTACTAGCTGAAACTCCAATTGCACTTTGGCGTTCCTGACTTCATCCCTGCATGCCCGAGCAATGCTCATATATTCTTCCCTAGTTATTTGTCCAAGTTTTCACTTTTTATAAGGTTCCTTTTTTTAATTTAGTTTACTGAAGTGTTTCCTGCTAAGCCAAGCTGATCTTCTTCCATACTTGCTAGTCTTCCTGCACATTGGGGTGGTTTGTTCATGCAATAACTTCTTCCAAATTTGGTCACTGTGCAACCTTGCAACAAACTGGTCTTGTAAGGCATCACCCAAAACTTGATCAAACTGATAGTTTCCTGACAACATTTTTAAAGCAGCCATAAATAGTAGTATTGAAACCCCACTCTCCTGAGTTCACTGGTGGAATTAGTAGTATTCTGAAAGCCTTGATGGGGGAAGTAAAAATGTTCTTTCATTGTGACAGTAATTTCTGCATAGGTGGCCTGCCCTGGCAAGGCTGGAGACAGAAGGGCCCACAGCAAGCCATATGCCCTGGAACCCATCCCTGTCAGCAAGTAACCTATCATCCTTCTGGAATAGAGTTGCAGGTGATAAACTGTTTGAAACATTCAAAATACACTACCAAGTCTCTTGGTTTTCATCCAGTTCACCAATATTGCCCATACAGGTGGCCATTTTTCTCTCTTTTCCTGTTGTTGTTCTTAGGGCTGTCCGCAATTGAGCTCCCCCCTTCAGTGCAGGCTGCAGGTGAAGTTACATGTCACATTTAGACCATACTAAGGGTACTTAAAATAAACCTGCATATTAAAGCTCATTAACTTGTGTTAAGTGCCCTCAGAGTGTCTCAAAATTATGCCACTTCAGGTGAGGGCTAATTCTAGTCTGTGATACCTAGCTTGTGTTAGGGTAACTTCAGTCTGCTCCATGGAGATAAAAAAAAAAAACAAAAAAACAATTTGCAGCTCTCCAGCATGCCAGGATGCAATGTGCACAGACTCCTTCCTCTGGCTCCCTCTGCCCATAAGCAGGGATAGATGTCCTGGACAACTCAGATGTCCTGGCTTTTAGGCTTGCCCTTGCATATTAGCAGGGATCCTGGTTTTCCCTAGTAAAAAATCACAATTTTTCTGATAAAAACCCAAAAATCTGTGATTAAAAGGAAAGGTCCCTCACTCCTCTGACACAGCCCCCCAGACCTACTGGTGCACTCCCTCTGACAGCCCCCTGGCCATGCTGATGCCCCTCACTCCCTCCTAGCTCTCCAGCCCTGCTTGTGCCCCTCATTCCCCCCCACCCCACAGTCCCCCAGCCCTGCTTGTACCCCTCAGTCTCCACGCACAGTCTGCTCAGCCCTGCTGATGCCCCTTGTCCCCCACTCATAGCCCCCTGCCCCCTCCAGCCCTGCCGGAGGGGGCCCCCAGCTGCCAGGGCTATGGGGCCAAGGACCTGGGTCCACAGTCCCTGACAGAAGGCAGCAGCTGTTGCAGGAGACTGGAGCCTGGCTCCTCGCCCTTCCCCCTGCCCCCCCCCCCCACCTGCTGTGGGCTCAGGTGCCTGGGGTGGCTCCTCGCCTCCATGCATACACAGGGGACCCATTTCCCCCAGATCTGTGTGTGGATCAGACACAGGCATGGGCTGCCCTCTGTGGGCTCAGGCTTCCACCCTGCTGCCCTCCCCTGGGGCCTCCGCACCCCAGCAGGTATGACTCGGTGCTGCAGGGAACAGTGGGGCCAGGCAGGAAAGCTGCTTTCCACTGCAAGCCCTGCACTGCCCTGGCACTGTCTGCACAGCAGCAGTAAGGGGTTCAACCCTGTGTTACCACCTCCGCTGCTACCACATGTGCAGGGGATGGCGCACCAGGGCAGTGCACAGCTTGGAGTCGCAAGCAGTTTCCCAGAGCAGCCACACTGTGCTTTGCAGTGATGGGATGGGGCTGTGGAGGGCAACAGGATGGGGCACCTGAGCCCTTGGATCTGGGGGGCCTGGGTCCCCCCTGCTTCCCTGGGAGTGTATGCAGTGGCAGGGAGTCAGCCTCACCTTCTTCCCCCTGGATGAGTCTCCTGCAGCCCCATCCACTTCTCCTGGGGCCTCACTGCAGCCCCAAGCCCCATGCACCCCCAGGCTGAGCAGCAGCCCCCACTCCTGCCCCATCTCCAGCCCTGTCTAACTCCCTCCCAATGTGGGCCTCAAATTCCCACCCCCCTGCACTAATCTATGGGCACCGCTCTCCAGGCTGTCTGGGGCCATGTGCATGTAGATGACCGTGATGCCCCCTACCTGACGGCCCTCCTCCCGCTCCCTCCCAGCCCCCTGCAGGCTGGAACTCTGCCAGCTTGCAGAGAGCTTCTACCAAAACTGCAAAATCTGTGGCTTTCTCTGCTAAAATGAAAAAATCCACATTTTCCTCTGGTAAAGGGGAAATCTGTGTTTTTCTCTGTTTTCTGGGGGAAATGGAAAACCCGGATCCCTGCTTATTAGTTCTCTAGTGGCAAGTTAGATCTGTGGAGGCAAGAAACAGCAGTAACTCCCACCGTGTGACTGCTCTCCGCATGTTTTAACTTTAATAACACTTAACATGTCACAGATTTATTCTGGTATAAGTGTAATATATAACTTTTCCCTTACTCTAGGCTGGAAAACAAAATGGCTACTCTCCCTCCAGCACCTTCCTCAGCTGTATTTCCACAGTGATTGCACTGTATGCACCTTGCTCTGTATTAGTTTTCCACTCTGGTTTCTCTTGTCAACTTATGGGTCCAAATAAGTGCTTAGATGAAGTTTCTTTCATGCATATATAATATAATATAATATAATATAATATAATATAATATAATATAATATAATATAATATAATATAATATAAAAGTATTTTCTCACTGTTCTGGATCATTTAGGTTGTAGCTCCAAGCACCAGCACAAATGAAAATCCCATTCTTTTTGCTAGACATGTTGTATCTTGTGACTCCACTGTGGTGGGGAGGTTAAATTAGGCCAGGAGAAAGAGAGTGTCACACAGCTCACATAGAGGGTAACTTTATTTTTCTGAGTAAGGAACTAGGCAGGAAGCAAACACAGAAGGTACACAAAGCCATAGGGGTTAAAGAAACACTACTACAGATAACAGATAAGAAAGAACACATTATAGCAGACAATGTGCCTCACAATACATGGACATGGTAATTATGGCAGCACATTTAAATGAAGCCTGGTGCTTTAAGTGTCTGGATAGATTTCTCAGTTTTAGGACTAGCGAGGGTACAGAATAAAAAAAGCTATGGAATAAAAGTATTGTTCTTAAATATTGAACGGTGAATCGCAGACCAGGCAATGTTCTGTTATCTTTTTTATTAGGAAAATATATTGGCAGACATTAGCTGTAAAGGCGGGAATTTCTTACTGAGAATTGCTTGCAATGACTTCTTCTGTTGGAGTTTCTCCTATGACCACAAGCACGTGTTTCAGATTCTTTCTCTCATGCTGGTAATCTAATAACTAAACCTGACTGCTGTTGGCATTACTAAAATTTTGTCATACCTCCCTAATATGCCTTAAGGGTATTTGTTGATACCCAGAATTGAAATAAAGCTTATGCTTTAATTGCCAAGTTACTACAGCCAGCTGGAAAGTATATCTGTTCCTACTTTATATTTGGAGCCAGAAAACACAGTTATTGCAGCTGAAATTTAGAAAGTAAAACTGCACTATTTTTCACTTCACAACACACATGCTTTGCTTTATAATGAATTTTGTAAGTCAAACATCACAGCACAAAAAATCACATTAAGGAATCTCATCTAGCCTTCTTTAGTGCCATTTGGGTAGAGTATGAGTTGTGGCAGTGGTTCACTCAAGGCACACCTTGGAAAATGTCAGTTCTTAGTTTTCACTTAGTATTTGACTGCAAAAAATAGTACAGCAGTTCTTTTGTTGCAAGAACTCAGAAAGACCATAACTGAGCAGAATGATTTTAATACTATGGATTCCTACTTTAAGTCTCTAGAGGCACGATTACATGTGCCCCAATCGTACCATTGTTACTGTGCCATCATTTATTATTTCCTTTCGGAAGTACAAAATGATGGCAGAGTAACAGCCATTACTGCACTGGGCCAGTGGCACATGGTTATTTTTAGTCCCTACATCACCATAGTGATGCACTATACCAAGGGAGCATGCTGCTATGGTGATGTAGCTGTGGTGTCACAGTTTGTGCCCACTGACACTATATGGCTGTAGCACAGTGCTACAGTGACATACTGTCACATGTAAATGCGCCCTGGATTTATCTTGTGAATCATGTTTGTGCCATTAGTGCGCAACAATAACCTGAAGAGCTTATTTCTCCACAGTTCAATGCTCCCAGGCACATGGTTTACATGCAGCACAGTGAGCTGGGTCGGAGCAGCCTCAGCTGACAGGGAGCCCCAGGGGTCATCTTGCCAGCCCGGGGCTGCTCTGATCAGGTTCAATGTGCTGCATGGGGCTGGCTGGGGCACAAGAGTGCCTCAGCACTAGGCTAGCTGGCAGGCAGCCCCACACTGAAGCAAGCTTGTGCTCTAGCCAGCCTGCTCAGCATCTACACATGGGCTGCTCCACATGAAATAACTCCACAGCAGGTCAGTACTTGTATTTATGAGTATTACCTGCTGCAGAGTTTATTAGTTTTATGTGCTCTAATAGAGTCCTGAGACATTCACTGCACAGTCAATTAGTCAATTGAGCAGTAAAGGTCTCATGCAGATGCACCCGCTGGGCACGTCTACACATGTGCTTTAATGCACAGTATCCTATTCTACTGTGCATTAAAGAGGTGCGTAAAAACCATGCTAATATGCTAATGTGCAATAGACTAGACTACTGTGCATTAAGCATCACCTAAAAAGCATGCACTTGTGAAACTGTGCATTACTGCAGCCTAACAAACATTTATTTAGTACCTGACATTTAAGGTACGAAATTTAATTTGCATTAGCCAATGTGCATTAATGCATATGTAGACGTATCCACTAGGTGGGTCTACATGTGCATATCTAATGCACATTAGCCCAATTTAAGGCACATTAAGGGCACGTGTCTATGTGTGCACCCCTTAAAGCTCCTTAAAATGGCAATTTAAGCTTATTTGAGCCTACAGTTGATACCTGCACATTTGATACCAGATCAGGTATTAAATTTATATGTGAATAGCTAAATCACATTAACGAACATGTAGACACACTAATGTGCATTAACACGGTGTGTGTCTATTGACTTGGGATTAACTTTAGTCCCAAATTGATCCTCACACTCGCATTAATAAGCATTAGCACATGCATGTGTAGACCTGAACCTAAATTGCCTTAATGCACATTAGGTTAATGCACATTAAGTTTAAGCATGTATAAAAGCACATGTAGACACCCACTGTGTGATCACACCCAATAGGCAATGTAGCAATCACATGGGTCTACACATGATCACTGGTTATGTCATCATAGTGGTGTGCTGCCTGGCTACAGTGTGCTGCTATAGCGACGTAGCTGGTGAATCTAACCGTGTACTGCCCACACACCGCAGTGTGGGCAGCTACTGCACCATGTTTTAGCACTTTCCCCAAGCAAGTACTAAAACATGGTGCACCACTAATGTCGCTGCACGGTGACATGTAGATATGCCCACTGAATCCTAAAGCTGAATCCTAAAGCGGCTACTCTAACAGAAGAGCACAACACCAAAAAATGGTTGAAAGGTAAAACCATACCAATTCATACTAGAAACAAGGCATAACCATTGGAGTAAACTACCACAAAATCAGTGGATTTCTCATATGGTGATGTCTTCAAATCAAAACTATGTCTCTTTCTGGGAGGTATATTTTAGTAAAAAAAGAAGTTATTTGGCTCACATCAGGGACAAATTGATAACATTCAGTGTCCTCTGTAATACAGAACATCACACTAGATGCTCTCTTCTGGCCTTAAAAGGTTATGCTATGTTTTGGTGAAATCAATAGCAACATTCCCATTGACTTCAATGTGAGCATGATAGGTTTCTAATCAGTTACTCCTCAGTTGTCTGCTCTAGCTATATGACTAATATTTCTGCTGTGAAATCCAAATGATAAAATTTATTGAAATGTAATGAAATTGAAATTTAGTCAAATTGAAATTAAGAACAATGATATACAACTGGGATAAATGCTTTGCTTTTAGAATAGTAGCCTGACTGAGTAGGAGGCCGGCTGCTATATCAACCATGACAGCAAAGGATGGTAATTCTTCTTAAAGAACACATTTTGCTTCTTGCCCAAATTCACTTATATCCGGAGATCAGAGTAGACCATTTGAAGGAGAAGGGTGAAATTAGCAATGATTTGTTAGCCAGAGGAAGTGGTTTCAGTGCAATCAATTTAATTAACATTAAGTTATCAGAGAAGTAATAGATCTCCAGGAGTCTTAACTGTGTTGAACTGGACACTGTTATGCTATCATCTTCCTGTCCTTAGCAGAAGACAGAGGAATAGATGCACCATTTCCTACCTGTAGTATATATTTTAACAGAGGTAAAAGGGCACCATCTAGTGGACTGAAAGTGATTTTACTGAGAAAAGACGTAATTCTGGATCAGTTGAAGTCAATGGGAATTTTGTCATTGACTTCAACAGGACCAAGAGTGTCCCCCAGTGTTTCTTTGTATCATCGTGAGTTTTAATAAACTCCTTTCTGCCCTTGCAGTGACAGGACTCTGACAGTGCTCTTGTCATCCTGCTTCATGTGTGGCAAGTTAGGGCATTCTTGGTATTTTGGGGTTGTGTCTGGTAGCTGTGCAAGAGGGTAGTTTGTGCACTTTTAAGAACAGGCGACACATACAGTTTCATAGGATGGTTTAAATAGGGATACACCTCTCTCAAGAAGGGGATCAGACTAGATGCCCTCCCAAAGCCCCTTGCAGCCCTACTTGTCAGTGATCCTAGGACTCAGATCTCTCCAGGCAAAAGGATTCCTGTACATTGAAAGCAACAAGCATACCAGAAAAAAACCCCCACCTATATTAATCATGATTCACTATCTGACAGGCCCACTCAACTACTCTCAAGGGCATGGCCTATCTCCTATTCAAAAAGAAAACTGCACTCCTTTTACTCAGATATCCAAGAAATCATCTCTTATAACAAATCCATCTGCATCTGTGCTGGGACTGCAGCTGCTCAGACACTGCAGTGAATAGACAGAAGAATGATCAAGCCAAAGGAAATGTCCTATTCCATTAATTCTTACATATGACTTTCGGCATTCATTTTACTGTATGAATATGGGGCTGGAAGGGACAATCTAACTAGGAATCCAGGCCCCTACTGCAGACTGCTATGTAAGAGATGTTAAATTAAAAAATCCAGAAAAAAATTTCTGCCTTTTATCCCACAAACCATCTCCCAATGCCTTATACAAAATGACAAGGAGTTGTATGAAAGAGAACACGAGGGCATTGCTAAAGCCTTGAGCCCTGGCGTATTAGGTGAAAAACACTCACAACTACTGTGAGATGGACTGTTCTCAGTGGTGGCAAATGACAGAACAAGGAGCAATGGTCTCACGTTGCAGCAAGGGAAGTTCAGGTTAGATATCAGGAAAAACTTTATCACCAGGAGGGTAGTAAATCACTAGAACAGGTTACCTAGAGAGGTGGTGGAAGCTCTATCCTTGAAGTTTTTTAAGACTGGGCTAGACAAATCTTTGTCTGGTATGATCTAATTAAGTATAATCCTGCTTTGAGTAGGGGGTTGGACTAGATGATCTCCTAAGGTCCCTTCCAAGCCTAATTTTCTATGATTCTACCCATCCACACAAGCCACAGACTTCCCTATTGTCCAGATTAAAGCATGTCTTTGAAAAGATATCAAACTTGCCTTAATGACCATCAACTATGACTAACACCTCAAGATCAGTTTGTCTCATTCCAGCCTCCTACATCGAGTGGATCCATTCACTCACAACGAGCATGATCAAGAAACCCCATACTGCCAGACACCCTCCTGACATTCAAGCAGTCATACATGCTGATCAAGTTTCCATTGAACCTTTGTTTGTTAATACCCACAGTTGAACATCCAAAGCTGGATGTTACAAGACAGTTTCCAGCTCCAGTATTACCTCTATCCTGTCCCAGAGTCCCTTGCACGACCTTATCAAGCTTGACCTTAAAAAAAAAATAAGTTCCTACCCCCATTACTGTGTTTGAAAGGCTATCATAGCACTTCACTCCTTTCCATTCAGATTCCACCTACCATAGTTGGTGACACCACACCAGTTCTGTACCTTCCCTCCTCCAGACTAGTGGGTGCCTACAGGGAGGAGATGACTAGGTCACAGGGGATCTCCTGAAGCTTCTCAGTGATGTGTGGGGAGAAGACGGATATAGAAAGTCTCCCACCCACTGATCCTATGAGGTCTATGCCTCCAAGAGTTACTAGCAGTTGGTCCTGCATGAAGTCATTCTTTGGCTTTCTGCAACCCCAGATCTAACAGAGCAATTCTGGAATTAAAAAACAAAACAAAACAATCTGTTCATTGTTCTCTGGCCAAAGTGGGAAGATATTGGCTTTCCAAGATGATAATTTGCCATACTATCCAGTTCCACCTTGCCATCCTTTCCAAGAAGTGCTCACTGCCTGAAATTCTCCATGGTCAATTGCTTAATGGTGTCGCTATTGTTTTCCTGTCAGCAATTCATTGATGTGGGATGTGGACAACCTCAAGAGGGTTCAGAGGAGGGCCACTCATATGGTTAGTGGCCTGCAGGCAAAGTCTACAAGGCCCCTGGATCTCTTCAGCCTCCCGCAAGAGAAGGCTGAGAGGGGATCTTGTGTCCGCCTACAAATTCATTGAGGGCAAAGGGAGTGGGGAAGGAGGGCAGCAAGGAATAGGAGATGCTCTGTTTACCAAAGCACCCCTTGGAGTAACTAGGAACAATGGCCACAAACTGAAGGAGAGCAGATTTAGCTCAGACATCAGAAACAACTTCTTTATGGTAAGGGTTGCCAGCATCTGTAATGGGTTTGCAAGCAAGGTGGTGCTCTTCCTTACCTTGGGTTCTTTAAGAGGAGGCTGGGCATGTACCTCTCTGGGGTTGTCTGACCCCAGCGCTCTTTCCAGTGCAGAGCAGGGGGTTGGACTTGATGATCAGCTAAGGTCCCTTCCAATCCAAAAATCTATGAATCTATGAAAAAATTAATGTTCAAACTTTCCCTGAGGACAGGCTGACCTTGCTGTCTGCTCATTTTATGACTGTAAGGTAGCAAGCAGTGCTGCCTCCTCCCCTACCAGTTCACCTACCTTCTTCAGCTTCTTTGTGGAGCCTTCTCAGCTCTTCATCATGATTCATAGATTTCTAGGGTCGGACAGGACCTATTAGGTCATAGAGTACGACCCCCTGCTCTGAGCAGGAAAGAGCGCTGGGGTCAAGTAACCCTAGCCAGGTGCATGCCTAATCTCTTCTTGTACACCTCCAAGGTAGGGGAAAGCACCACCTCCCTTGGAAGCCCATTCCAGATTTTGGCAGCCCTCACTGTAAATAATTTCTTCCTGATGTCCAGTCTAAATCTACTCTCCTTCAGTTTATGGCTGTTGTTTCTAGTACCTGGGGGGTGCCCTGGTAAACAGAGTAGCCCCTATTCCCTGCCGCCCCACAGGATCACCTCTCAGTCTTCTTTTGTAGAGCCTGAAGAGCTTCCGGTCCCTGAATCTGTCTTCAAAAGATTGTCAGCTGTAGCATCTGCATTGGCTGGGAATTGAACCCAGGTCTCCTGCATGGGAGGCAGGAATTCTACCATTGAACCACCAATGCTTGATTCTGGTTTTTAGAGTTCTTTTCTGATTGGCTCTGTTAGCAGACATACCCTGATGATCTTTGCCTCTTCAAGGATGGAAACACCTCATCACCACAATAGAAATTGGGGTTACTATAAGACTTGTATCTCTCCTGGATGCAGCAAAATGGTTGTTTGGAATTTCATTTAGTTTACTGTGGTCACTTGGCCATTATACTTTGGGGGAGGGAATATTGTGCGTGTGTTATGTCTAACCTAGTTGAAATGAGTCCTTGTTAAACTCCTCATTGGCAATCCCTATAATTGAGGATGATCTCTACCACAGCTCATTGGTCAGTCTTGAGATGACTTAAAAGTCCAATCCTTGAGCCACAGATCTATTCACAGAAGTTGCAGGTCTTTCTACATGGGAAAGTACACGGCGGGCTGGGATTCCTCTCATTTGCCTTTTTCTGCTCTCTCTTCTCTGATTCAAGGGCAAAATGTTTTACCTTGAAACAGGCTGCCACTTGGTTGAGGTTGTTGCAGCACTGGAGTTGGTTAGCAGCTAACTTCCCCCAAGTCTTCGGCATCTGTTTTCTTCAGGTATGCCTTTAATGTGTCCTTGTAGTATTTATACCGGCCATCATGATATCTCAGGCTATTACTTGTTTTTGGAGTCAAGAGACAGGCATCTGCACACAATGTCCAGTCCAGTGAAGTTGGTGCTTCAGGATCACGGACTAAATGCTTGTAGCAATGGCTTCATCAAGGTTGTTGGCATTTGTGTGGTAATTGTGGGAACATTTGATGTGGAGGATTTTCCACAGGTATCATAGGTGATACTTCTCCAAGCTCTTGAGATGGCAACAGTAGGTCATTCACATTTCACACCCATAGAGGACACTGTGGATGATGACTGCTTTGTATACCTGGATCTTGGTGTCTTTCCAGAGAACACGATGGATAAAGATATGCCAAAGCAATTTCCCAAGGGAGGCGCTTGCACAGTAGATCCTGTGATGGATCTCTTTATCATTGCTCACTGTCTGAGAGAGATGGCTACCAAGGTAGAGAAAGTGTTCAACTACTTCCAGGTTCTTTCTCTTGATGGTAATTTGGAGGAAGGGGTCACATTCATGGCCTGGGGCAGTCTGGTATATCACTTTAGTTTTCTTGATGTTGAGAGA
Source organism: Alligator mississippiensis (assembly GCF_030867095.1). NCBI lineage: Eukaryota > Metazoa > Chordata > Crocodylia > Alligatoridae > Alligator > Alligator mississippiensis. The sequence continues at coordinate 10,788,012 of NC_081824.1, read as the reverse complement.
GAGTTCTCAAGCTCTCAAGGCATCTTTGAAAAGATCCAGCATGGTCTGAAGGTTTTCTTTAGTGTGCACAAGGATGGCACAGTCATCAACGTATTGAAAGTCAAGGATAGTTGTTTTGAGTACTTTGGTCTTCAAGCAAAAATGACCCAGATTGAAGAGCCCTCCATCCATTCAGTATCCATTGTCAATTTTGGAGGGAAGGTATCCTAAATGAGAATCAGGATGATTGTAAAAAAAAAAAATGGAGAGCAGAGTTTGGATGATGACACATCTTTGCTTGACCCCAGTTCAGATTATAAATGGATTTGTCTCCAATCTACTACATAAAATGGTCCAGTCATCTGGTTATGAAGGAGCCTCAGGACCTTGATGTACTTTTCAGGACATCCAAATTTATCCAGTACTTTCCACAAGGATTAAGTATGGGATGTTTGTCTATTGAAGTTCATTTCATATAGAAGTCAGTCATATCTGTCAAGCCTGCCACCACCTCTTTTTTTCTCCTGTGGTAATGCTGATCCTTATAAAAATGGTGCAAGAGACATTGAACCACCACTTTTTTTTTCTCTCCTATGCTGGTTCCTCATTTTGGTCTCCTCATTTTCATCTGCAAAACAGAAGCTAGACAATGGCAGTTTGATATATCAACTTGTAAAGGCGATGATGCCTTTAGCAGGATGATTCTGATTTTTTAGTTTGCTTCTTCTCAGAGTCTCATAGAGGACTTCAGGCTACTTCCTACCTGGGCAGATAACCAGAGAAGCTTGGGGTTAGCATCACTTCCACGCTATGAGCTGGATTTCCTTGACATGTTGCTGGCAAATGCCTCATGGGAACTGTTTGCCTCCAGCAGCTCCTAGGACTATTGCTTTTAGAAGCCCTTCTTGTAGCACTACAAGACTAAGAGGAAATGATAAGTTAAATGGCACTCCCTCAGGCCTGGCTTCTCCTTGAACTTTACTTTTTGCCTGTTGGGTGAATCAGCTTTAGTTCAGTGCCTGGGCCGGATGTTATTTAAAATTAGGATAATTAAGTTAGAGTAAGTACAAAATGGTTAATGGCATAATCAGTTCAAGTTTTGCATATAAAATATAGAGGGAAAGGGACCCCTTTGTAGTACTAAACAGAAACCAGATACTGAGTCTTTCTCCAGAATGCAAAACATTTTGTAAATGAAAGTACCCTTTGTCCATGTATCACATAACTACACATGTCATTTTATGTAGTCTTATAGGTGAGATTGATTAAAAAACCCACCCGGCTTGTGTTCCTGAAGAGTAGAGGAACAGGTCTTTTTTTCAAGTAAAATATTTATCTAAAACTCTTAAACACTGACACTACCTTTATCTTTATCTACATCGTCTCACAGATTGGGCACATACAGCAGCAGTTGGGATCGGTATACAAGCCCCTTGTGGGCATGTAGCATCCTTAGATCCCTGAAACTGGAGTCAGCCAAAATCTGTGACTATCAGACTTAAGAAGAGAAATAGGGTGTGGATATATCTCCCGTGTCCCCTGATGCTTATGAAGCAGCAGCTGGGGCACTCATCTGGAAAGCTATAGATATTGGATTCTGCCTTACTGAAAGCAAAATACAGATTCAAATCCCCTGTGTTCATGGGAAGCCCAAAACTCAGATCTTTTGGCTTCCTAGGTGTTGACTTTTGCTACTGAGGGAAAAGACTCATGAGCTTGTGTGCACGCCAGGAATAGAATTTCAACCTGTGTGCAAGTGTCATTTTTGTCACTTAGATGACTATGTAGATGATGAACTTAGGACACTTAGATAATCAGGAAAGAACAAAATTAATTGTTTAGTAAATGAAATTGAATATGGCCTTTAATATTGTCATATGTGTTTCACCCTGAAGTCAGTATCTCCATTCTCACTCATAATCCTCCTCTTGGCCTTTGTCTAAAGCAGAATTTATGTTAGCTAGCTTGATTTTGCTATACCCTCCAAACTCTAGTCAAGACAAGATGAGTTTCATTCCCCAAACTAAATAACTTTTCTTCTTTCAGCATTTCCTCATAGGTCTTGTCTCCCAGCTGCTAATGTTTTTTTGTTTTATGGGGTTTTTTTTTGCTTTGTGATCAACTTTTTCCAAACTGTCCACATCCTGCTTGAAATATAGGGTTCAAAACTGGGTGTGGTACTCCAGGTTAGACCTCATCAATGCTGAATAGAGATCAAATGATGCTCCTTGATTTGCAAGTGATGATCCTGTTAATACAACCCAGTCAGCTGTTGGCTTTTTTTTTTTTTTCCAAAAAGAGCATCTTGTTGGCTCACATTCAGCTTCTGGTTCACCATAACCTGGAGGTCCTTTTCTGCAGTACTGCAGCCGAGCCAGTCTGTTTTTGTGCATACAGGTATTCTTTGCTAACTGCAGGAGTTTGCACTTGTCCTTGTTAAAGCTCATCTCATTGACTGCTGACCATTTCTCCTGTCTCTCTCATTCTGGATCCTAGTTCTGCCCTCCTGATTGTGCAATTCCATGCAATTTAGTATCATTCACAGATTTGTTAAGCATGGACTCAATCCCATCATCCAAATCATTAATGAAGGAAAGACTCCTGGGGAACCCCACTTCATTCCTTCTCCAAACTAGACATAGAACCATTGAGGACTACTTGCCAAGTAGGATGATCCAACCAGTTATATATCCTCCTTACTGTACTTTCATCTAGTCTGTATTTCCATAACTTGTTAATGAGAATATCGTGGGAGACAGTGTGAAATATCTTGCTAACGTCAAGGTACACCATATTCACTGCTCTCCTCTCACCAAAAGAGCCTCTTATGTGCCTTGCTCTTGGTGAATTTGTGCTGACCGTTCTTGTTCATCTTGTTCTCTAGCTGCAGTCTATTCAATTATTTTTCTAGGTATAGAATTCAGGATAACAGGTCTGTAGTTCCCCAGATCCTCCTTTTCCCCTTTGTTATAAATGATCATTATGACTGAGAGGGGAATTAATAGCAACCTCCAACTACCTAAAGTGGGGTTTGAAAGAGGATGGAGCTGGACTGTTCTCAGTGGTGGCAGATGACAGAACAAGGAGCAACGGGTTCAAGTTGCAGCAATAGTTGAGAACATATTTAACACAACCCAGTCTGTGGATGATTTTTTGTTCTGAAATTTCATTTCAAATTGACTTTTAAAACTTTGTTTTTTTTAAGAACAGCTACTCTTACTCCCTTATATTTTAATGTTCTTACTTAGAGGTCAGTGATGGGATATCCAGGGAAGTTAAAGTGTTCTGCCATAGGCTTTTGTATCTTTCTGGAACAGCTGTTATATCCATTAATAGGGATCAGCCCATCTGTCCAGTGAAGACATTAGAAGAACACTGTAAGCAGATGACGTGCTATATGATGTTGGAAAAGGAGCAGATGAACAAACCCCGGATGTTATAATCCATCTAGCTTGGCTCAGTAATGATGTGGTCTGTGTTAATTAAGAGGCACATCTGGTATCTAGGTCTGTTGCAAGGCCTGGTGAATTGGTGGGAATAGGAATTAGGTAGTCTGTTGCTGGAGAAACTGTTTGAGGTTGGGAGGATGACTGTAATCCAAGATGGGCTTGACTCCCAAAGCTACCTCATCATTTTCCAGGAGAGGTTGGAGGTCATTAATGATGTGTTGAAGGTATTTAAACTAGTGGATGTAGGTGACAGCAAGAGAGATTCTGTTGTTCTTGGTGTGGGGTTGTTCTGTAGCAGTGTCAAAAGGCCTCCATCATGACCTAGCCCTTTCTATGCTGTAAGGTTTTCAATCACACAAGATGTCAGGGTCCCTGACCCAAGATCTCACCCCATAATTCAAGGCCAGATGTAACAAGCAAGCACTTTAAGTGCAAAACTAGCCCACATACTTAAAATTACACTACATTTAAGTTCTGTACTGCTCATGGAACTATTGAAGCTGGTTGTTTTACCTCTTTCTTGAATCAAGGCTGTTATTATTATTAATTACATATATTGCAGCTTTAATTTTCAACAAAGATGTAACAAAGATGTCCCACAAAGAAGAAAGAATAATGAATTAGAATAGCAGACAGCCAGAATGAACTCTATGGACCATATAGTAGGCTACATTGCCTTTATTTGAGCCATTTTCTGTGCTCTGTCTACTTTAACAGGGCATGGCATTTTTTTCTTGCAGGCTCCATTTATGGGCCCCTTTCTCCTTACCCGGGGTTCTAAATAGCTATTTAATTATTTCTTCTGCCCACACATGAGAAGGAAACAAGGATGACAAAAAATATACCTTTAGGAGGGTAGCGAGCATTGTAAATATGGTTCAAAAGTCATCTGTTGCACAAATCTAGTGTCAAATAAACCCTGGTAGAAATAAAGGTGCAACTGGACCCAGGAACTGAAATGGTATAACTCTAGACCTTAATGAAGTTGAGATCAGATTGACTGTTATTTGCCTTGATGAACATCAATTTTATGCTTTGGAGAAGTTATCTGGTATGATGGTATTGCCAACATATCAAGAAAACCTGAAGAGTTTATATCCAGGCCATGAAAGGAATCCTAAAAGAAAACAAAGTGATGTGAAGCCAACGGACTGACTAACCAAAAGCATCAGAGAAGAAAAAGAGTTCTCCACCAGCCTACACACCTGATTTTTTCATAGTGTCAGACTGGATGTGCCCGAAAAACCATTTCTTCTGTTTTAATTAGATTCTATGCTCTTAATAAATCCTTGAGCAAGATCCTCTTCCAGTGTGGTTTTGTATAGCTCCCTTGACTTGTTTTCATTTGTATTACTCTAATAGAAATAGAAATGTCAAGAGGTCACTTGGCCCATTACCCTTTTGCTAAAGCACAGCAAGGACCCTCCCCCAATAGTTATTTGTCTATCCTGGTGGTTCCCAACCTTGTTAGATACAAGGAACATCTCATTAGATGCGAGGCACCCCTGAAAAAATGCCAGTTCTTAGTTTTCACTCCTTTTTTGACTACAGAAAAACAATACAGCAATTCTTCTGTTTGCAAAGAACTCAGAAAGACAACAACAGGACAGAATGGTTTTAACCCTATGGATTTCTACTTGAAATCTCTGGATATATCTTATCAATCCTGTTTGCACATCCAAGAGTGCTAGCATTGCAGGCACACACAGCAGCCTTCAAAGGATCTCAAGGCACTTCAGGGTAGTATGGCACCCTAGTTGAGAATCACTGGTCTAACCAGTTCTCCAGTGGTAGATTTCACAACTTCCCCAGGTAGCCCATCGCAATTCTTTAGAAATAATTATTTTAATCTTCCTTGCTGCAAATTTAACTGATCGCTTCTTATTCTTCTCTCCGTGGATAAGGAGAACAACTGGTCATTGCCATCTCTATAATAATCTTTTTTATTAATTTTTTTTTGTATTGGAAGACTGCCGCCCTCTTCTCCTTCAATCTGCCCTTTCTCAATTAAACAACCCTAATTCTTTCAGTCCTAACTCATAGATGTAAAGCTCATGATCAGTCTTGTTGCTGTCTGCTGGACTCTTTCTAGTTTGTCTACATTTTCCTGAAGTGAGCTATCCATAAATGGTCGCAACGTCAATGTGCTCCAGTTGAAGACCTCATCAGTGTTGAATAGAGCAGCATAATTGCCCCCATATCTTCTATTTGACATTCTGATTATTGCATCCTAAAATGAAATCTTCCTTTTTTTGCAGTAACCTCAAATTGTTAGCTCTACTTTGTGAGGCATACAGTCTCTGATCTTTTTCTGCAGTACTGCTACCCAGCTATTCTTTTTGGGTTTTTTTGGCATCTGTGTGTTTGATTCCTCTTTCCTGAGTGTCTTGCACTTGTATTTCATCACTTAAAAACAGGAGAGAATCTGTTCATTTGTTGCTTGAAGAATATTCTGGAAAAGATTTAAAAGAAAAAAAAAATCCTTAGCCTTAAAGAGACATGTTGGGAGTTTATCTTGCTTAGGATACAGAATCAAACCAGCATGTACTAGGGGGTCCTCTTCCATTAGAAGCATCATTTGTAGGAGGATGTGATTTAATGGATGAATTTACTGACCAAACAGGTTGCTTGATTATAGAGATGGAAAGTTACCCTTCAGTGACACAGTGTAGTTTAAGATCAAGATCCTCAAAGATATTTATGTACCTAAGTCTAGTTGAGGAGCTGAACTCTATGAATTGATGTCAATGTGAGTTAGGTGCCTACATAGGTGTTAGGTGGCTGCATCCTTTTGAGGATATGGGCCTAAGACCCCAGCTTCAAGAAGAAGCTGCAACAGAAGTTTAATACAGTTTCATCAGGAAGGAGTTATCTGACTTGGCTTCATTACACATTCACACATTCAATCACACCAACATCACTTTTCAAATACCATCTCTTACAAATGGATGTTGTTAACTTTCCCAGACAGTAAAGGCACAGCATGTGATTTTCATCCATCAGAGGAGGCTTAATAAATCAACCAGTATATTACAGCTTCACGCCAAGTTAGCACCTTCATCATGGAATGAAATTAGCAAAGCAAATACACTGGCTAATTGTGAAATATGCTAATTACCAGCTCAACCCGTGAAATAAGGCATGAGTGATGTGTGACGAGCTTTGTACAGAACCGTGAACACTTGGAAATGCAACACTTAAATAAAGTCTAAAACTGCTTATGCAGAGAGAAATGGAAAACAGGCAGGAGCAGGGAATGTGCACAATAGAGAGTGTATTTTCAGTGGAAGTTCAAAACCTTTCTCTTCTGTTACAGTTTTGGGAGAGACAGCTCAGGGCACAGGCAGTAACAGGCTACAGAACGATTTTCAGCTAGGCTAACAGAGTACCAGCTTGAATCTAAGCAAGGTCAGCATTGACTAGAGCCAAGCAAACCATATGGGCCAAATTTGCGAACTGGCACAGCTTGATCCCAAGTAGACAGAGATGCACTGATTACGCCAGTAGGGAATTTGGCTCTTTAGCTAGTGAATTTAGACTTTTCTTCTGTTCATGAATTATCTGCTAACACCAGAACTGTGTGAATTCCTGTGCTATTTAGGACAATTCCACAGAGAATGTATGGGGACCTATTTCAGCCAAAGAGATTTTCTCTACCGTTCACTTCAGCTAGTAGGTTGCATTTTTCCCTATCTGTAAATGACTATTTGTGTGGTGGAACTGATCACCTAAAATACAGTTTCTTTCCCCTGCCTATTCTTTACTATGTACTACCCATTTTTAGAAGTATGTGTGAGAGAAAAGAAGCAGGCATGTAGGAGGCTACAGTCTTATTAAGGTCTTGCAGTGAAATGAGCAAGGACTTACAGAATCAAAGGCTTGATTGATACATTTTCTAATTTAATGCCCAGTTTCTTGCATTGGGAGCAGACTGTTGTACCTGCGTAGAGCTCTACTGAAATGAGTGGGTCTGTGTGTAGGCACAGCTGTGCATTTTCAATTTTCATTTGAAGAAAAAAAAAGGCAAGCTCAGCACCTTAAGTCAAAATGAAGTGGATACAGAATATTTCTCACAAAGCCCAGGGACACTAAAATCAAAGGCCTTGGGGTTCAAACTTGAATTTTGTGGAAATCTTTTACAGTTTGTGAGGTTTCACTTTCAAAGTAGGACACTATTTAATAATCTATTCTTCATTCAAAAATATTTCCCTTTTAAAACTTTCAGCCAAAGACACATTTTTTTCCCCTTGGCAGACATTACTTTTTGGAAGTGTTAGCATGAGATTACTCATTGAATGCAATTTATCAACACCCCCCCCCACCCCCCCACGCCCAAACAAGCAAAAAACCAAAAACAAATAGCTCCAGAATCATTGTTAGAAATAACGCAAAATGGCACTAAAAGAAGGAACCATTGAGCCACTGTTTTTATGCATCGCCTGATATAACCGGTGAAACTGGTCCAAAACAAACAAGGGATACTTTTTTTTATAAAGTATCATTTAAAGTGGAATGACCTGATATTTGGCATACAGTAAAAAAGGGAATCGTTTGTAGAAGGAAGTCATAGCATACTCGGAGGACAAATAAAAAGTATATACTCCTCCCATGAAGTAAAACTTTAGACACTTGTTGAACACTGCTTTAGAAAATCATTTGCAGCTAAATCATTTGCCGCCCCTTACACATATTTTGTTTTATATTTGAGGGGAAAAAATAGGATTTTAAAAGTTTTAGGTCTTTGAAAATTGGCCTTGAACATAGATTTCATAGATTTCATAGACATTAGGGCTGGAAGGGACCTTGGAAGATCATCGAGTCCAGCCCCCTGCCCCAGGGGCAGGAAGTCAGCTGGAGTCATAGGATCCCAGCAAGATAAGCATCCAAATTTCTCTTGAAAGTGTTCAGTGTAGGTGCTTGAGCCACCTCCGATAGCAGGCTATTTCAGACCTTGGGGGCTTGGACAGTAAAGAAATTCTTCCTTATGTCCAGCCTGAAACGGTCTTGCAGTAGGACATGTTCAGTGGGACATTTCCTTATGTCTGTGTAGCTAGCACTGCTTCTGTTGCATTCAATGTCAAAACTCTCCTTGGTTTCAATAGGCAGACTCTGGGCCCCTGCAATAAAAGCTTGGTATGGGTGTTCATAGCTTGTCAAGAGCACATTATTTAGGATTACCTGAGGGTCTGCAGGCAGACATCATTCATCCAATCCCTCCTAACTCATGTATGTCACTCCCTTTCCCTAATCCTAGGGTAGAAAAAAATAGTTTAGATCTCCACATGTGCTTGAGGTCTGTTAGTGGAAACTGTTAACTGCTAGAAGAAACTGAGGCAAGTGAAAGCTCCCAGTGGTATCATAGAATCATTGAATCATAGAAAATGAGGGTTTGAAGGGACCCCGGGAGATCACATCTAGTCCAACCCTCTGCTCAAATCAGGACCAGCCCCAACTAGATCATCCCAGCCAAATATGTGTCTAGCTAGGTCTTAAAAACTTCCAAGGATGGAGATTCAACAGTGTCTCTGGATAACCTATTTCAATGCTTTACCACCATCCTAGTGAGAAAATTTTTCCTAATATCTAACTTAAACTTCCCTTGCTGCAACTTGAGGCCATTGCTTCTTTCTCTGTCATCTGCCGCTGCTGAAAACAGTCCAGCTCCATCTTTTTTTGAACCCCTTTCAGGTAGTTAAGCCCCCCTCAGTCTTCTCTTCTGCAGGCTAAATAAGTCCAGATCCCTCAGACCCTCCTCACAAGTGTTTTCCCCCAGCCCCCTAGCAATTTTTGTTGCCTTCCGCTGGGCTCTCTTCAATTTGTCCACATCCTTTGTATAGTGGGACCCCAACACTAAGCCCAGTACTCCTTACCTGGCCTCACAAGTGCTGAGTGGAGGGGAATAATCACTTCCATTGAGCTGCTGGCAACACTCCTACCAATGCAGCCCAATATGCCGTTAGCCTTCTTGACAATAGAGGCACACTTTTGGCTCATATTCAACTTATTCTTCTGCATTGTCTCTTACCTCGCAGGAAAAGGGACTAAAAAAGAAGAAGGAAAAGTGAGGACTGGATGTGTTGCTACTGCAACCTCAGTTATCCCTACCCCATTGCATCTGAAATATGTTGTATGGTCATTGAGGTACCGTACATGTCCTGCCCTCTCCTTGACTTCACCTATATAATTCCCATAGCCCTCTTTGACCTCCACCTTAGCACCTATGTGAAGAGATGAAATATATCTTCTCCTAGGTGTGGGGTGCACACATCAACATTGAAGAATAAGGAGAGGAACAGCTCAAAGGGAGCAAGCAGCACAAAGAAGAGGTAAACATCAAGGAGATGGAAGGAGATGGAGATTGATGGGCATTTGGGTGGGGCAAGGATGTTAGAAGGAAAGTGACAGTCCCAGTTAATAGCGTAGCCCCACTGTCTGTAATGAAAGTGACAATCTGGTATCGAGGAAACACGGCCAGATCTTGCTACGGTTGAAGCTAATGGTTCAGACCCCACTGAGTCCATTGATAATGGGCACAGCCTTTACAGATTTGAATCTCTTCTCACTTACTGCTGATGTCAATCAGGAATGACTCCAGTGAATTCAATGGGATCACTCGAGCATAATGCTAATGCAACTGACAGGGAAATCAGGCACTGAGACTTTTACGGCTCCGTGTATTAGATGAATCTAAAAAAAAGTTTTAGGTAGATACAAAGATGTACAGTGTATTTAGAGTAACTTACATATCCCACAGTGCCTTCCTCCTGACATATTGCAGTAATATGATGAGACAGCTGTCACTGTATAATATATTAGTATAAAACAATGTAAAAAAGGACGACACTCTGGCGTATTGGTTTAAAAAAAAACAAAACAAAACAAAAAAAAAAGAAACCCTTTTGCCAGCAGAAATGAATGCAAGAAAGTTTGAAATGTGTCTCTACTCAACTTTAGGAGTTAGTTTAGAATTAGTTTGAAGTATTTTCATTCTGTCTGCAAACCAGCCTGAAGACCACCTGCTGTGAAATAAAGGAGCACAGACCAGCAGTTATTATAGCAATAGCCATAAGTTTATTGCTTATTGGTACTAAACTTAAATCTTAGTAATTTTGAATTACTGAGTTAGCTTAGATTTATGGAGATGCAGGATCATTTAGAACCGCAGTCATTCCAGAAGGGTATATTATCTAAACCAATTTTCTTATAGTGATGCAATTGCAATACCATAGTTACGGTTGTATCAGCGTTTCCATTATAAACTCCTATTTTCAGGGTTTTATAATTTGACCATAAAAATGCACTCCTTGTTGAAACTTGGCATGCAAGGTCTGAGCTGGAGAATTATTTTTTTTTTCAAAATTTGAAAAAAAAAAATCTGATCCATTCAGCCATTTTTTATGTTCTAACACTGCAAACAACAAGCAACAACAAAATCTAAGTTAGGGATTTCACATGCTTTGCTGCACTTCTGCTGCTAACTTGAACAAGCCTTTGCTTGTGAAATAGGAAGTGGTAACTTGTTAGTGGAGAATGGACCATTGTGGGATCAAAGGGATAAAAAAAAAAGATTGCTAAGAACATCCATAACTGTGTCTATATGCCAACACAAAAATACGTGGATTTTGAGAATTATGTGAGTCAGAAAGTAGTTGTTAGGTCATTCAGGGCAGGTTTCTACTGACCCAGGCTGATCCCAGCAGTACCATCATGAAGCACACCCCATCCATTCACTTTTGCTCTGTGCATATCCCCAAATTGAGGCAACTATCCTCTTTAAGGCTGTACTAAGTACGCTACGTTTTGGCTCTATGTTATTAGCATATTCTCAGCCCTATCCTAAGAGGCTACGTTACCTTCTTCCTGGGATTTGGTGTATAAGGAGCATGAGTGAGTGGTACTTCACAGTAGTGCTCCCAGGCATGTCAAGAAAGTGTGGTAGACATGCCCTGAATCCTTGTCTGCACTATTGCAAACATAATGTTTGTTCCTGATGAGTATCTGCTTCAGTAGTTTCTCTCATCTAATCTTTACATATTAGAGCTCATGGGGCTCTAATGGAGAAGTCTGGTCTCTGTGTAATAATCCATGTTTTTATACAAGGACGATGTCCATCAGCAGACATTGTCCCTAGTTATTTTGTGTTGCAGTGCAGACTTTAACTGATTGTGTCCCCAGTGAATGAGCCACTGTACACATAATAAAAGGCAGCTCCTGCCCTGAAGAATTTGCAATCTAAGGACAAACTGTTAAAACATTCCCCATGGGGAAACTACACGGGGGCAGTTTTAACAGCTGGTGCACATTTACAATGGAGTTTGTAGCAGTGTCAGGAACAGAACCCATGACCCCTTTACTGCAGTACAGGGCATTGACCAAAAGAACAACTGGCCTTATGGGAGATAATGGACATCTTAGCCAATATTCCTTGTCCTGCTGCCAAAGGATGACCTTAGCTCAGAAGGAGTAAGTGAATTTGAAAACATCTCTTCCACAGATGGGCCAAGAGTCATATGAGGTAGTTTAAAATAAGACTAGACAAAGTGCAAGGAAAGCTTCTTTATTAGTGGTGGACCAGATTAGAAAAAACTGCAGGCATTCTTGATTTTTAAGTGAATTTCCATGATGACTGAAATAGATTTGATAAAACATCAGTTGCTGGAAAAAAAATCCACTACATCCACAAATGTCTCCCCTTCCAAAATTCAGATGAAAGCTGCCAAGACAGCAGCATATAGGAGGAAAGTATCCATAAAGATACAAATATTTGGGCTCTATTATTCATCCCAAAAATGGCAGGCAGAAATGGGACTAGGCATGGAAATAACCCAGGGAGGAGTCCCTGATCCCTCTCATATATCAGCTCTGAGTTGATGCCTCCGAGTCTGCCCCTTCCATATATTAGTGTCCTCTGGACACCCACAATATATATCAGTCACCCCACAATTTAGTCTTTAGAACCAGATACCATGCTCATATGATCCCAGTTCAATTCTGGAGTAAATCCCTTCAAGCTAATAGCATACTTCCATTTGAATAAGCTAGAGATTGTTTCATGTTCTCACCATACACATCTAGAGCTACATTTTCAAAAAGACCTTAGTACCCAACAGGCCTGGCACTTTTGAAAATTTACCTCTAATTTAGGTGCCCAAATGGGGGTAGAACTTCATATGAAGCTTCATATAATGTCCACCATTTGTTTGTCCTGGGAGTAAGCTGTGTAATTTGACTGTAAAACATAGATTGAATTTGTTTTAGTGGGCCTATGTCTATACCTATTAACATTCCTTCCAATGATGTATTAACATACCTTTGTTATTGCAAAGACACCCTTCTACTCACTGGAAGCCATACCTTACCATCAAATCAATGTATTTAAAAATGGAAGGGTATTATACAGAACAGTGATTAAAAGCACACTTGTTCCATCTGATCTTGGAGTAATGTAGATAAGGCCTGACATTTCAGTCAACAGAATATGTACTAGTTTGGCTTTAGCATTAAATGAAGCCAGCAATAATTATTTTGCCTCTGGCAGCTAATTATTATTGTACAGTACTTCAGAACTACTTAAAGCCATAATGTGAGCAAATCTACAGCAGAGTTTACAAAGTCATATGGTGGGACTGAATGTGTAGTGCACTTTTTTATTTTGTGGTGCTTTAGCTAAAGCTCATATGCTTTTAAAAGAGCATCTCATTAAGCTGTTTTCAGAAATGTTGGAAATGTTCTCAGAAATGATAGGAAAAAAATATTCTTGTTTATTTCCTTATGGTTAATAGACAATTGAACTAGGACAATTTGGGTTAACCCCATAATGGCACTGGCTGTTATTTGGTATTTGGACAAGTGAGGCCTACCTTTTTGGCATGCGCATCCCATCCTAAGGCCCACGCTGCCTGAGTGCCACTCCAATGCACTTCCCCTGCCCAATCTGATGCTCTGCTTTCATTTCTCTGCCTTAGCTGCAACTCTTTTCCACGCTCCCTCTCTGTTTTGCCATGTGCCACACATGAAGAGTGCCTATGTCACTTTTGGCATGCATGCTGCAGATTGGCCACCAGTGATCAGGACAAAGGGCTTGATATCCAGGTACAGGCCTTCATTCAATGTTCATGGAAGTCAACAGCAAGTCTCATACTGATTCATAGAGGGAAGATTAGAAAAATAAAAATCACAATGGTATACATTTCCAAAGGGCTGAGGCCTCGTTTTGCAAGTGACACTGGAACTTGCACAGTTTGTCTCCGTAGACGGGTTGCACATACAAGTAATGCAGTTTTCAGCTGCAATGTTTGACATTAAAGACTTGATTGGATTTCTTATAGTTTCATAGTAGCTAGGGTCGGAAGGGACCTGAGCAGATCATCAAGGCCAAGGCAGGAAAAAGTACTGGGGTCAAATTACCCCAGCAAGGTGTTTGTCTGACTTCCTCTTAAAGACCCCCAGGGTAGAAGCCAGCACCACTTCGCTTGGAAGTTGGTTCCAGATCTTAGCCACCCTGACAGTGAAATAATGCCTCCTGATGTCTAGGCTGAATCTACCCTCTGCCAGCTTGTGAGCATTATTTCTTGTCACTCCTGGTAGTGCTTGGGGGAACAGGGACTCCCCCAATGCCTGCTGGTCCCCTCTGACTAGTTTGTAACAGGCCACTAGATCCCCCTCAGCCTTCTCTTGTGGAGGCTGAACAGATTCAGGTCCCGTAGCCTTTCTTCATAGGGCCTGCCCTGCTGGCCCCTGATCATGCGAGTGGCCCTCCTCTGGACCCTCTCCATGTTGTCCACATCCCTCCTGAAATGCAGCGCCCAGAACTGGACTCAGTACTCCAACTGTGGCCTGACCAGTGCCACATAGAGGGGGAGGATCACTTCCTTGGACCTGCTCAAGATGCATCTGTGGATGCATGACAAGGTGCGGTTGGCCTTCCTGATCACGTCCCCACACTGTCGGCCCATGTTAATTTTGGTGTCAATAATGACTCCAAGATCCTTCTCTGCCTCTGCACTGACGAGAAGGGAGTTCCCCAGCCTGTAGGTGTGCTGCTGGTTCTTCCTCCCCAGGTACAATACCTTGTACTTGTCAGTGTTGAAACCCAACCTGTTCTCATCTGCCCACCCCTGTAACCTGTCTAGGTCTGATTGCAGCTTATTCCTCCCTTCTAGCATGCCCACTTCCACCCACATCTTAGTGTCATCAGCAAATTTGAACAGGGTGCTTTTTACCCGCTCATCCAAGTCACTGATGAAGATGTTAAACAGTGTGGGTCCAAGGACCGAGCCCTGGGGGACCCCACTGCCCACATCCCTCCAGGTCGAAAATGACCCATCCACCACCAGTGAGGAACAAGCACTGTAAGTGATGAGTTCCAAATCTTCAGCTTCTGTCTTCATCTTATAGAAAGGGCTGGGAAATCTAGTGCCCAAGCAGGGTGGAGACACCGGGGCCAAGGGCCCAGAGCCAATGTAGACTCAACAAAGGCTAGAATCTAGAAGCCAGGTGCAGTACTGTAGGCCTGGGATAGAGGGCCCAGCAAGAGAAAAGGGGCAGAGGCCATGAAGGCTGAAGACCCAACAAGGGAGAGAGATTGAATGGTAAGATCTGCAAAGCATGAGCATGGTTGTAGGGGAGGTTGGAGGCCACAAAATTAGCCCTTAAGAAGATTAGTGCCCTTCAGGGTATAGATGAGTCAGGAGGGCTTACTTAGCATGAGGGCAGGAATGAGATTAGTGGAGTCTGAGAGGGATATGCTGGCAGGAGGATGGACTAGGACTCATTCTTGGACCCTAGGGCAACTTCCTTTTCCACTAGTCAACTCATTACATCAATGTATGGCAGGTAAGGGAAAACAAGAGGAACCCAGGGAGCCAGAGTGGGGGGGCAGGAGCCACGTGGCCACCAGGATGTGTTTTAGCCACTCCTCAGGCCCAGCACTTGCTACAGTGATGAGCAAGCATCACTGAGGATGCTTGTTTTCTTGGTAGCACTTAACTTAGTAGAGATAGTATTGAAAACTATAATTAAGATGAAATGAGTGTCATGACTGGTAAAATAAATGTATCATGTAAACGTTATATATAGTGGCAGGTTCTCAATCTAACTTAAAAATATTCCAGAAATTATACTTAGGTATATTAAAATATGCATTTACACCTAGATAAAGTCAGGTAACAGAACAGCTGTTGTCAGTGAGTGAATTTTATCATCCTAAGATTTACCTGTTCTTTAGATTTAGTGGTTCAAACTAAACATTATTAAAGCTTTAATTTTGTTACTCGGAATTAGGAGTTTTGGCCTATGTCTAACCTGCTGGTTTATATAATAAGATATAGTGTTTTTATTATCATAACATTTATAGGTCCTCTGTGAGAATTGCTCTTCATTTACTAGGTACATAGTAAGGAGCAGTCTCTACCCCCGCAACATCTTACAGTTTAAATAGAGTTACTTAAAGTCATGCAGTTATTCAGTTTCATTGACAAACAAATGTAGTGAAGAGAAAGATGGCCATTGTTGTTCATTTCATGGCAATGAAAATAAGGCACACATTGCAATGAGAGGCAATGTGATGGAATGGACAATGCACTAGACCAGAAATAAGGAGACCTGGGTTATACTCTTGTCTCTGTGATTGGCCAACAGGATAACCCTCTAGATATATCAGTGTCACCTACCTGTGCCTCAGTTTCCCTACTGTAAAAAAAAATAGGTATAAAGATGCTGTTCTCTATTGTGAAGTGTTTTGAGATCTGCCAATGAAAAATGCTAGGTAGCATATTTATTACTGTTATACCAGGGGGGTTCAACCCCCGGCCTGCAGGCCAGATTGGGCCTGTGGAGCTGTGTGGTCTGGCCCACTGGGCTTACCACAGTTCCGCAAATTTGGTGGCAAGGGAACGGTGGCAGAGTTAATTACTGCTCCCCTGCTGCCAAATTTCCAGACCTGTCAGTAGCCCAAGAGGACAGGGCAGCATGGGACCTGGTCTGGACACCAATCTCATGATGGATCTGGCACAGGGACAAGCCGCCCATCACTCATACAATCTGTGGGGCCAAAAGGTTATGTAACACTGCTTATAGTTTCAATAGGAAGCCAAAGTCAGATCAGATGCTGATTGCTGAAAAGAAAAATGACAGCAAATGGCTAAGACACAAGTCATTAATATATATAGCTATAAATGAGGCCAGTAGAATTGGAAAATTTCCTCTAGTCAACAATTCTAGTTTCTCCAGCTAAATCCATGGTCTGTTGGCAAGTATAAAACCAGCCATCCCTCTGCCAAACATTACATATGCAGCTCTATATATTGTGTGTTGCCCATTGATCCATCTGCAAAATATGCAGCACTTTATATCTGGTATGAATCTGAAAGTGAACCCATTAGAAAAATAAAATAGCTGTGGCTCAGTGCAAACTCTTTAATACTTTTGTTCTCAGCTTCATTATTTCCTTTTCCTTTTAATTTAATTTAGATGAAGTTGTAATGAATGCAATCTATTACATCTTTTTTTTTATTCTTATGACTGAGGTGACTAGGTCCCTGAGTCACAGTCCAGAGTACCACTATGCTGGGTACTGCCCAAGAAGATGGTTCTTGCCTTACTTTATAATCAGGTACAGCCAGTATAAAGTATCTAGTTGATGTCTAGCTGGCATCCAGCATCAAGTGGAGTGCCCTGGGGGTTGGTCCTGGGGCTGGTTTTGTTCAATATCTTTGTCAACAACCTGGAAGATGGGATGGATTGCACCCTCAGCAAGTTTGCAGATGACACAAAGCTCAGGGAAATACTAAATACTCTTGAAGGTAGGGCTAGGATTCAGAGAGACCTCAACAAATTGGAGAATTGGACCAAAATAAATCTTATGAGGTTTAATAAGGACAAGTGCAAAGTCCTGCACTTAGGTTGGAACAATCCTATTTACTGGTACAGACTGGGGACTGACTAGCGAAGCAGCAGCTCTGCAGAAAAGGGCCTGGAGATTACAATGGACAATGAGCTGAATATGAGTCAACAGTGTGCCCTTATTGTGAAGAAGGCTAATTGGAATATTGGGCTGCACTGGTATAGGTGTATTGCCAAAAGACTGAGGGGAATGATGATTCCCCTCTATTTAGCACTGGTGAGGCCACATCTGGAGTATGGTGTCCAGTTTTGGGCCCCCCACTACAGAAAAGATGTGAACAAATTGGAGAGTCTAGTGAAGGTTAACAAAAATGGTTAGGGGGCTGGGGGACATGACTTATAAGTAGAGCCTGTGAGGGCTGAGTTTATTTAGTCTTGAGGAGAGACAAATGAGGAAGGATTTAATACAGGCTTCAACTACATGCAGGGGCATTCAAAGAAGATGGAGCTGGACTGCTCTCACTGGTGGCAGGTGACAGAACAAGGAGAAATTATTTCAAGCTGCAGCAAGGGAAGGTTAGAGGTTAGATATTAGGAAAAAATTTGTCACTGGGAGGGTAGTAAAGCACTGGAAGAGGCTACCCAGAAAGGTGGTGGAATCTCCATCCTTAGAGGTTTTGAATACCTGGCTAGACAAAGCCTTGACTGGGATGATCTAGTTGGGGATGGTCCTGGTTTGAGCAGGAGGTTGGACTAGATGACCTCCTGAGGCTCCTTCCACCCCTAATTTTCTATGATACTATGATTAACAGATAGATATGTATATATGGATACACAGAGAAGGACCTGAAAATTGTATTAGACCATGAGGTGAATATTGGCCAACCATATGCTCTTGTTGCAAAAAAGTCCAACAGCTTACTGGGTTGTATTAATGAGAGTGTCACTTACAAACTGAGAGAACAGATCTTCTGCTCTATTCAGTAGAAGAATGAGACCTCACCAAGAGAACTGTGTCCGGTTTTGGCCCCCACATTTCTAGAAGGATGTGGACAGTTTGGAAAGAGTGCAGTGAAGGGCAACAAAAGTGATTAGGGGCCTGGGAGGAGGCAAGGTTTATGTAGAAAAGCTGAAAGAAGTAGGGTTATTTAGTCTGAAGAAAAGGAGACGGATGTTGGGGAGGAGGGAGCGAATTTGATAACAGTCTTCAAATACCTGAAGGGAGATTATAGAGAGGATGGAGATGGACTTTTCTGTGTGGCAAGGGGCTCAAGCTGCAGCAGAGGACTGGAAATTTAGGCTGGTAATTAGGAGGATGTTTCTTACTATAAGGGTGGTCAAGCATTGCAACAGGATATGTAGAGAAACTATGGAATCTGCATCCTCGGGAGTTGTCAGCAGGTGGGAAGACACTTGGCTTGGATATTTTGGTCAGGGATGATCCTGCCTTGAGCAGAGGACTGAACTAGATGACCTTGCGAGGTCCCTTCCAGCCCTACTTTCCTATGATTCTATAATTGGGAAATGCAAGGAAACAATGAAACAGTTAGTGAGCATGATAGGGAGGGTTTCAGCATACCGTTGCTGAGCTTTTTTTGCAGGCACCATGGGAGAGTTTTAAGGAGGGCTTTGAGGAGATATCTTTTTTAGAAGTTTACAGGGCTTCCTCCCAAACATGAAATCTAGCTTGCAAGACAGCAGAAGAGTGCTTGCTTGCAAAATTAACAGGCAAGTGATGGAGGTAGGCATCGTGGAAAAAACTGACAACTCAATCTGACCTCATAATATTAAAAGGGTGAACTGATACAGGGATGAAAAAAGACGGGTGTCATAGAAAGTTATGACCATCACAGCAGCATTGTGAATGGATATGAGTTGTGGGGAGGGGACCAGTATTCATGAAGGACAGAGAAAAGAATGATTAAGGAACTGCAACATGAGATGCTGAGAACTTGAACACAAGATCTAGGCAAGGTGTGTGGATGGGAAAAGGCATTTGATCCATTCCCTTCAAGGGGTTCATTTGTATCAAATAATCTCAAACTGAAAACATATGTTGCCCTTGTGTTGCCCTAAAAAATGTAATGGTGGTACAAGATCCAAGTGAACAGATGTCCCTGTTCTTTGTTTTGCCCCAAATGTCCAAAACCGGTGGTGAAATGATTCCTGTTAACAGCTTGTGGATGTCCGTTAATTAATGGCACAAGAGTATAGGAACCCACACTTTCCAGTCACCCCAGGCATGCACTCCTGGGGCTTCAGGGGCCCAGTCATGTGGGTCAACAGCCTCAGGTATCTGGCCTTAAACCTGGGGCACCCCAAGAACCCCATGCATTCTCTGCTCCATGCTTGCAGACACGTGCCCTGAAAATTCACCTTCAGTGTCCCAGGTTGCATATCTGCAACTGTGGATCAGGGAGCACATGGGGTTCCCCTTGCTTTGCAGCATGAAACATGCACCCCAGAATCCCCTGCTAGCAAATGATTGTCTGTACCTATCAGTCAGATCAGCTGTGCTGGGACACATCCCAGCTTAGCTGATCCCATCACAAAAACAGTGTCTGTCTGTTGCCTCAGAGATGTTCTTCAAAAGAACCCGCAAGATGTAGAAATGGGTTGGATATGAGTCCATAGAAAGAGGTTAGGAGTTGTAGTGAAAGGAAGGATGGTAGTGTTGTTCAAGGGACTGAGAAAAGAGGGAGCAGGAAGGACGGAGGTGAACGATTAAGAGCTCTGCCACATCGAAGATAGCGTGACCTGATGGCAAGACATCCACACACAGATGTCAGAGGTCCAGGCTGAGATTTTAATTTGGACAGAAGAGACACATATGGAGTACAGAAGTAGATCTATGAAGTGTTCACATAGAGGTGACACCTACATTCATTTGTGTGGATGAAATTACTAAGGGTATAATATATAGGAGAAGATGTTTCCCACAGAAATATGGAAGACGCTCAAGAAATACCCTCTGGAAGACACGCCAAAGGAACGATTAGACAGATAGGAGGAGAACCAGAAGAAAACAGCAATAGACATCAAAGGAAGAGGAGATTTCGGGAAGTCATGGAGTTGAAGGCTGGAGCACGTCATAGAGGATGAGGACAGGTTACTGGTTCTGAGATGCAGGTAAGAAGAGTTCATTTAGAGATTTCTGTCATGGGCTGATTCATCGGAGAATAAAGGGTGGAAACCAGAATGGAGAGGGTCTAGAATGGAATGGGAGAAGGGGTGTCTAACTTCTGACTCAGAACATGCCACTGTTGCACATTGAATGCCCAACTGAACTGGGAAAATGTATTAATATGTCAGTGTGTTGATTCTGTTAAAGACATTTCTTTGCACAGTGTCTGCAACAGGGATATAGAAGGGCACAGCTGTTGAAAGAAAATAGAAACAAATCTACTTCTAACCCAACTCTACAGCTAGCCAGAAAAGAAAGCTTTTCATCTTAAAAGAGAATTAGGTTGACTGTGGAATATGCACAGGTGATGAACATAAAGCACAAGTTTTCACTTCGCAAAACTGAAGTACAAGAGGTGCTGCATTCTTGTTCTAACAGGTGTGAGCAAAGCTCTATTGGGATGGAGGAGAAAGCACATTGAAATTAAAGGGGATAATAACGGGCAAACCTTAGCAATGGGAATGTAACTGCTCACACCTCTCACACCCAGACCCTAAAGATAGGACAAGATTTGAATCACTTTTTACAAACAATCTCTCCCAAACTGAAATATTTTTGGTAAACGACCAATGACATTTTTTTTTTTTTTGTGGAATTCTTCTGATTTTCTGTACTGGTTTCTGCTGAACAATAAGTCCTAGATCATGAATTTCTTCCAAGGAGTATTATAAAGATTATCATTGAGATTTTTCACAAGTGTCCCAAACTGAAATAACTCTGACGCCTTTGAAATCACGGCATGCATTTCAAAGGAGAGGCCAATGTTGAGTGTTTTTGAAAATCCCAGGTAGAGTTGCCAACCCTCCAGGATTGCCCTGGAGTCTCCAGGAATTAGACGCAAATCTCCAGGAGACTCCTGAGAGTCTCCCGGGAGATAAATGATAGGGCATTTAATAAAATAAATATTAAATGTAGAATCTACATTTAGAATCTACATTTAGAATCTACAGAAAGTAGAACCAATTTATACAAGTACTCCAGTGAGTTTTTAAAATGTAATAGTAATGCACATTTGCCGTCCTGACATAAAGTCTATGCATCGTAATCTGTAACTGATATTCATAAGCATGCGGGCACGTTTGCGTTGTGTGTTGTGGGCATGTTGGCATTCTGGAAACCTCCCAGAATAGATTCAAACCGAGTTGGCGACCCTAATCCAAGGCAAGAGCCCTTATTTAGCCTAAGATGTTCCCTCAACTACGTAAGACAAATGGATGAAGTGTAGGATGTGAAAAGAAGGTGGGGATTTACTCCGTGCCAGCTGTTTCATAGTAGCTGCAAATAAAAGCTAAACAGGGAAAGCTCACCTCAGTGAAAGAGGGTTAAGCTATGCCAAGAGAGTTCCCACTTACCACAGGATAAAAGCATACAAACAGGCAGCTACTATGAAGCAACTGGTGCAGTAAGTCCTCTTCCACTTTTAACTTGCTCTGTCTTGCTCATTGATCTATTGAGAGTCAAGACCAACAGAACAGGAAGGCTGAAGTTCATGATGTTTGCTCCTCTCATTTATTAATCCAAGATTCAGATCTTTTGTTGTATCATTGCAGAAAGAGGTCAGAGAGGTAGGAGCTATGCAAACAAGTGAACAAATAAATAAAAGAGCATTGCCACAGGCAACATTTACTGTGTTGTTCATTGCAACCATTACTTTGAATGGTTCACTCATTTGAACTTGAATCTATAAAAAATAATTAAAATTTCTTTTACATATCTCCAGAAGTAATGACTTACTTGGCTAATATTGCCCTACGGT
Organism: Alligator mississippiensis; assembly: GCF_030867095.1. Classification (NCBI taxonomy): domain Eukaryota; kingdom Metazoa; phylum Chordata; order Crocodylia; family Alligatoridae; genus Alligator; species Alligator mississippiensis. The sequence goes on along the minus strand of NC_081824.1, from coordinate 10,765,802 downwards.
TATGATTGTGACTTTTCTTCTTAGCCTTTCTCTTGTGGCTGCCAGTCTATCAGCATTTCTACCTCTTTGCTTGTGAGTCTGTTGGCTATTCCTCAATATGAGGATAATGTCTGGCAGGGGGCAGATTACTAGTAAGTCTTACGGTGGCTGAGGAGTCCAATTTGTGCTCTGCAAGTTTTTCCATAGGATATGACAAGTGATGCCTTGGGGTGGGGGCACAACTGTTGGCCAGGATGTTGTGCATTTTCTTTCCTCCTCTGCTTTTTTTCTACTTCCCAAGCAAGATGGTTCTCTTCAAAGTGGGCCGTAGCTTGATGTATGGTGCAGCATCATTGATACCTGTTACCAGCCATCACTTCCCAATTGGTAGGGTTGATGCCACCCTTCTTAAGAAACATTTTTAGGGTGTCCTTGTGGCGCTTCGTCTGTCTTCCATGGGTCCTTTTACCATGACTACCATACTACATACTTCATCTTCCTCCATACCAATACACCCTGAATTTACCACATTTCCTTGGTTATGCACATTGGCTTGAAATGCCTGTTACTGCAGCTCTGTGGGATTTTTTTCACTTTAAATTCAGATTCACAATTCCCTGCCCAGTAGGAGAGGAAGAAGCATGCACATGCTGGCCATTTGCATACTTTTAACATACGGCACATCTTTTACTGTGCAGCTGTCAACGCTGAAGAAATACTCTTTGGGGTAATACACTAAGTTAGACAAAAATGTCCAGGAAGAATTCCAGACTCCCTTCTCCTGCATGTTTGACCAACAGGGATAGAAGAAAATAACACTGTGTAATATTATCTCTTCATAAGAATGGATTTCCCACATGGCATTTGGAAAGCACAGCTCCCCCAGACACTGAGGTCCGTACTTATATTTGAATAATTCACAAACAGACAAATATACTCTGCAATCATTTAGATTTTTTTTTTCTATTCAAGAAAAAGAAATAAACATTTGCACTACTTCAAGGAGCCGACAGAAATGGCAGCTGCTGCTGCTGAAAAATTCGACATGGCCTCCATTGGAGAAATCAAAGCAGTGTATCTGATTAAGTACAATTATCATTGCAAACTCTGCATTGGCCTTCTTCTAATGGTTGAAAGGAGATTGCAACATATAATAATATCAACTAGTGCGTTTGTTTGAATGGGCAAGCGAAAACGTGTTTGTTATTAACTTTCTCACTTTTATGGTAGTACCTAGCATTTTTAAAACTCCTAACAGCTTTGACAATAGGCTCAACAGTGAAGGCTAGATGTGGATTTTAATCTAAATCAAGGAGGTCAGTGGACTCAGGCTCCAGTCTGGGCCTGTTATAGGGTTGATTGCATATCACATTTAGATATGATTCTGAATTTCAGTTTGGGGGGTTCCAATGATAAGAGAATCTCTAAGCAACACAGATAAGCTTAGTAGCATTAACCACTAGCACCTCCCAAATTATGTGTGGGCCCAAAATGATCATGTTAAGAAGACAAGTTCGCTATTTACATACCGTATACTGCTTTCCTTTAACCAACTTGCTCTTAAAAATAAAAGGTCCTTGAGGGACTAACTGAATTGTAGCTTATTTATTTAGAAAGTCATTCAGGTCTTGATTTTAAAAAAAACTCAAGTAATAGCAATTCTTCCTTTGGCAATGTGTTCCAAGGACCTTCATTATTAAAAATGCCTGCCTTATTGTGAGTTTGAATTTTTCTAACTTTGACCACTAGTTCCACTGAAATTTTTATGCCTTTGTCTGCTACATGAAAGGCCTGATCTAATACCACATCTTCTCCCTCTGTATGTATTCCTATAGAATGATTACATAAATTAATTTCCATGCATCCCTCCAAATATGAAAATGTCATGCTGTATATATATATATATATATATATATATATATATATATATAATTATCTGTTTTCACTTTTAAAGAAATGCTGTCATAACTTTCTTCATATGTTTAGAGAAGCAACATAGTTAAGGAGTGTTTGATGCACCAGTGAGGACACCAGTCATTAGGATTTTATTAAATCCAGACCAGCATGCATTTTAGTATATCTGAATCAGCCAAAATATATCCTTACCAGCAGTATTCTTTTTATGCAGTCCTTCACCCAAAATGTGTGCAGCTGCCTCTTAAGCTCATTTTCAACCTCGCCTGTCTCTGTAACTAGCTTTAACAGGGTGCGGTATATTTAACTGCAATTAAATATTTTAGGTAGAAGACTTCACCCTGATGTGGCTCGCATCCTCCTTGTGTTCAATCCACAACCTTGCAGTCATATATTACAGTAGTAGGGGAAGTGGAGGGGACTTGTCATCTTTCCATTATAACAAGTGAAGCTGTGCCCCAGATTCTGGCGCGATTCAGTATATAAGTATGTGTGTGTGTGTGTGCGCTTTTCCCACTGAATTTTTTATTCAATAAATAAAACTTTATTGAAGTTGCTGAAGTCTCAAAGGTAAAGGAACTTGCAGTACAAAAAAAAGTTCAGTGGAAGAGGCAGGCAGGCTGGCTGGGAGGGATGAGATCAACTTGATGGGACATAACAAAAACAATGGAGTTACTCCAGATTTAAATTGATGTAACTGAAGAAAAGTCCTTCGTAAGTTTTGGATGAATAGAATATGCATCTCAACCTACTGAGCTGTGATTGGTGCAGGACCTACGATGAGCTAAGGGAACAAAGATGACTGTAACAACCTGTTTTTGATCCTTTGGTGGCAGGGATTATTTGATGTAGAGATATATTTTTTTTAATTTCACTTATCTTTTAATGTAAATTGCACAAACATTCCACAAAGAAAAGGGAGAACCCTAATCTTATCACTCGACCTTCTACGATCAGGTCACAAAATCATTGGAAGCATGTGTCGTGCTGGATGTAGTCTTTCTGGACTTCAGAAGGGCGTTCGGCACTGTCTCCCACCCCATTCTCATTAAAAAGCTAGATGACCGTGGCATTGATGCCTACACAGTCAGATGGGTCGCAAATTGGCTGAGGGGCTGCACCCAGAGAGTGGTGGTGGATGGGTCATATTCGACTTGGAGGGATGTGAATAGTGGGGTCCCCCAGGGCTCGATCCTTGGGTCCACACTGTTCAATCGTTTTATTAGTGACTTGGACGAGGAGATGAAAAGCACCCTGTTCAAATTTGCTGATGATACTAAGATTTGGGGTGAGGTGGGCAGACTAGAAGGGAGGGACAGGATACAGCTGGACCTGAACAGGTTACAGGGGTGGGCAAATGAGAATAGGACGGGATTCAATACTGACAAGTGCAGGGTACTGCTCTTGGGCAGTAAGAACCAGCAGCATACCTATAAGCTGGGGAACTCCGTACTCGAAAGCACAGTGGCGAAAGAGATCTTGGAGTCATTATCAATTCCAAAATGAACATGGCCACCAATGTGAGGACATGGTCAGTAAGGCCAACCGCACCTTGTCGTGCATCCACAGATGCATCTCAAGCAGGTCCAAGGAGGTGATCCTCCCCCTCTATGCAACACTGGTCAGGCTGCAGTTGGAGTACTACGTCCAGTTCTGGGCACTACACTTTAGGAGAGATGTGGCCAGCATCAAGAGGGTCCAGAGGAGCGCCACTCGCATGATCCGGGGACAGCAGGGCGGACCCTATGAGGAGAGGCTATGGGACCTAAATCTGTTCAGCCTTCACAAGAGAAGGCTGAGGGGGGATCTGGTGGCTGTCTATAAACTTACCGGGGGGACCAGTGGGGAATAGGAGAGACCCTGTTCAACCGAGCACCTCCTGGAGTAACAAGGAATAACGGCCATAAGTTGTTTGAGAGTAGGTTCAGGCTGGACATTAAAAGGCACTACTTCACAGTCAGAGTGGCTAGGATCTGGAACCAACTTCCAAGGGAAGTGGTACTGGCTCCTACCTTGGGGGTCTTCAAAAGGAAGCTTGATAACTACCTAGCTGGGGTCATATGAGCCCAGTATTCCCTCCTGTCCAGGGCAGGGAGTTGGGCTTGAAGATCCACTTAGGTCCCTTCTAACCCTACATCTATGACTCTATGAATCTATGACTACAGACTCTGTCTTCTTTGGCTAACTCTTCTTCTGGTCCCATTAAATTTGCCATCTTGTTCAGACAATGGCCCAGCTTCACAAGATGTATGCTTGCAACCCTTTTTTGAGTCATGTCACTGGTTCCTCCTCACCCCATGCCTCAAATTTTATCTATTTGGCCTTGCTTGCAGGCATGGTATTGACTCTGCTTACCTGGCTAATTACAGGTTATTACTGGTAATGAACTCGAGCCCCATTAAGGTAAGAGGCAACAAACCAATAACCTGGAAGATCAGAAGGAGGCAATAAGACTATGCTGACTATTTGGGCAAACACTTTCCCAATGTGACAATGTACCCATGAAGTATAATATTTGCTTCAGTTTTGGTTTGTTTTTCCTCTAGTTTCCCCACAATGCCAGCCCCTGTGCCCCTTTCTGGACTCAGTGGCCCAAGAAGTCCCTTCCCACCCAGTCCTGTTATTCTGCATGCCTCTTTCTAAATCCTCTCCCTTTATTGTCTTGGACTTTTCCCATGTTATCCTGAGCATGCAGAATGGCTTTCCAAAGTCTCTTTGTCTAGCCCTCCTACTTTGCCTCATTTATATCTTTCCTTCAAACCTCCTCTCACGCTTGCCTAGCCAAAAAGTCACCAGGGACATGGAAAATAAAGAAAAACAGGACTATATAGGATGTGGGCCTGCCATCCCTAACTACCTGGCTTGTATTCTTATTCCTCTCCCTCACTCCTCAATAGCAGTTTGTGAGAAGGGCAGGGAATAGGTCTCCAGTGGGATTGGGGAGCACTCATAACATTGTGGGTGCTTTAGCGATACAAAGAATAAATAAATAATAATTTGTTATTATTTTATGTTGCAGATCACAGATTAGAGCTGTTTGGGAATTCTTCCCTTGAGAAACAATTTCTGCAGCAAATGCAGATTCACTAAACCAAACATATTCCAAAGAAAACTTTTCTTTCTCAGAGGTTTCTTCCAAAACACACACAGGATTTCTCTAGCTTGCCTGGCAGGCTTCAAGGGAGGGGAGGCTTCCCAACTTGTGATTCCAGGGCCTTGGAGTCAGGACACAGATTTTGCAGGGTATACAGTCTCCCTGCTATGTCAGTAAGATGCCTTAAAACATTAGGGTTAGGGACAGAAATTACACATAAACCGGTATAACTGATTGGAAACCAGTTTAAATCTGTAACACGACAGAAGTTCAGTGCACATAAACCATTTTCAAAATGGCCAAAACCAATTTAAGATATAGCTGGATGAATGTAGAATCAGACTTAACTGATTTAGGTTAAATTGGTTTATTGAACTTCTGTCCCAGATCACCTTCAGAATCAAGTTAACTTACTGTCCCCCAGCATCCTAGGATGCTTTGCACCTCCCCCACAGGGTGGATGGGCTAGACTTGGCCCAAGCTGTCTGCTCTAGCTGAGCAGGGAGGCGTGCTGTAGTGCCCCCTGGCTTCTTGCCTTGGCCACTGCGGGCATGTGGCTGCATTTTTGGAACAAAAGTGAATGTCTGTTCACTTGCTTATCATTTTAGTATATGCAGTTACTATGTGTACTTAGCTTACAAGGAGCCTGAGCTCTTAGGTATTTTAATTCTCCTTGGTCTGTAGCAGAGTCTGACTGCACCAGAACCCCTAGGTTTGAAAAAAAAAATATGAATTAAAACAATTTTGAATCTTTTCCCCAGAATTTTTTTGTTTTTTTGTTTTTTTGTTTTTTTTTTTTTTTTTTTTGGTGAGAGATTTTGAAATGTGTAACTTTTGTTCCACATCAGAACAAAATGATGTCTGAGATGTCCAACTTTCCTCTGGAAGGAGAAAGTGAAGGTTTGTCCCTCTCCAGTCACACCTGTGTCACAGACTCAGGAAGTGCCTATGAATTTCATGCCTCAGAATGATTTCATTTCATGTTGAGTTGCTGCATTTGAACTTATCTCGAGGAAGAATGCGAAGTTTTGCTTTTTTCTCATCAATATTCCGTCAGTTACAGGCCAGAGGGGAAATCCCTCTTTGTATCAGATATTTCAGCAATATAAATATAACCGGGGTAGCCTACTGTTGCTCTTATCTCATGGAGTTTGTCATAGGGACCATAAAGCATTTTGTGCCTTAAATCAGGAGAGTCTGTTAAATCCAACTGAACTGAATGAGAACTCCATGTGCAGTTTCTTCCAAGTCTTCCTTGCCATAGGATGGTAAGTATTATCAGGTCTTCCTTGGTTTGAGATGAATTATAGTCATTATCCCATCATCCTATAGAGTTCTGAATTCTACATCAGGGCCCACTGTCCTCACCCCCATCTAACCTATTTACAGCCATTGGTATAGACATGAAAGTTTCCCCAACAATTTGTTAATGGTGTGTATTTTCTCTATCTTGGGGCATCAGGTGCACTAAGGACCCTGTGGGTTAATGGATGGGAGTCTGGACAGAGACTTTGGAAACCTAATTTCTGCTCCTTGCTCTTTCATATCATGTGACTTAGGGTAAGTCACTACACTTCTCAGGGGCTCATTTTCTCTTCCCCTTCTTCATCTTTCTCACCTGTTTAGTCAGTAAATTCCTTAGGGAGTGTTTGTTAATATGCTTCTGTACAGTGGTAAGCACAGTGAGCACCCAGGCTCAGACCCTCTAAACACTTTTGTAATATGAATAATAAATAATATTCCCTTAGCAGTGTACTGGCTTGTCTTAATCCTCTGCAGAGAGGTAAGGTTCATCTTTGAGGAAGAACTTCACTTGAAGCCAAAGGGTCACAAGAAGCCTCTGTGACCTGGAACTGCTCACTTGCTCACAGGTCCCACTAAATTACCCTTTTCACTCTCCATATGACAATTTTCGAGGCATTGTTTCTGTTCTCTCTCCCCCTGTCTGGTCAAATTGAACAGCCTTTTCCCGGCTTTTGAATTTTGAATGATTCTTTTGCACCCGTCTCAATTTCATCCAACGACTGTGGGGAGAATTAAAAAAAAAAAAAGAAAGATAGAAAAGAAAAGGCAAACGAGCCCATCAAAATGATAATTGGTGCTAACTTATCATTTGTTCGCCCTTTTCCAGTTTAGCTGCTGCGGCAGCTCATCTCTCCTCTTCCACTCTGCCTTAGCTCCCAAATGGTGTCAATTATCCACAAGTCTCACAGGGCCTGCACCATCTGAATAACAATTCATTAACCTTCACTTTCCTCCTGCTGATTAACTCGCCCCCACCACCTCCCTGATGCAGGAGACAGCGTGTCGGAAATGCAGCCAAACTTTTTAATTATGCAAATAATACAATACCCGGAGATAATTATTTAGCCCAGGACTCACGGCTGCACAGACTACGCTCTGTTCTGCTCTCGTAGGCTTTTCGATTCTATTCTCCTCTTTATATCTCTTAGTTCTGTCAAGGAGAATGAAGGATTTTTCAACTTCACTCAATGTAGGTGATCACTCAGAGAGGCAGCGCGCAGATGGGCACTGTTTTGAGAGAGAAGAGGTTGCTGCCAGGCTGACTAGGGAGCATGAAGAGCCAAGTTAAAATCCCACTTCTGTTTCTTTTAGCATACATGCCTCCCAAACGGTACACAAGTACACAGTGCATTTATTACAAAGTTGGTACATGTGGTTAAATCCTACACCAGGTTAATATCCAAAGAGGATCTGGCCCAGAGACTTTATATTTTCAGTATTCAACTGCTCAACAATTATAATTTTGGTCATTCAACATTCATTCTTTCTCCAACCATGTAAACACACTGCTTCTCAATACAATTAATTACAAGCCAAGTTTTAGACTGATTCCAGCCATTTTTGACACAGCCTTGTATATCTCATGGCCAGAATTTTGTTTAAATAGTCTCATAGATGCTTTTCAGGTAAGCCTATCTCCTAAAAGACTGAAAGGATTCAGTTCAAGCTGCCCATTGTAGTTTTGGGCAGAAACAAGAATGGGAGATTCACATTCTGAAAGGCTGAGATTTTAAGCATTTACAAACTATGGGGTTTGAATGAAAGTACTGATAACTTTATAGTTTAGCAGTTTGCGTCACCATGATATCCATTATTGGGTCATCTGAATAGTGAACTCTCAGAAGGCACAACATGAAAAATGCAGAACTCTGTTCCAGTATATCAGTTATGCTTCTCCAACAATCAGGTGAACACTGCTGAGAAATGCGCCCTGCCCACCTGCTTCCATTCTGCAAACCCAGAAATAAGACAGTGAAGCAGGCTTGAAGACCACCCATTGCATCTCTTGAGGCATCTGGAGACAAGAGCAGGGGATGAGACACTTTTGGAGTAGCTGTGATGTCACTTCTGGGTGAGGCATGCTTGTAGGAGAAATGGGTGGGCAGAGTGTATCATAGCAGCATTCTCAAAAGCTCTGGGGAAGTGGGATAGATTTAGTCATACTAACTCTAATTTTCTCACAACACCGTTATCTGATTACTCGGGGGTTAAAGGAGCTGTTTTCTGAACCCGATGCTGCTACGCAGTCGATCTCTGACCTCGGATATATCACTTAACATCTCTGCTTCTTGGGCAATTTTGCTTATCCTTTCTCTGAAGTGTTATAGGTTGTGTCTACACATGAAAAGGGAGAATTGACACAACTGTATACTTGGTTTCCCATGTAGGAGCACCATCAAATATACACGGTATCGGAACAAGATGAGTTTCCCGTGAGAACATCTCTATTGTGTACCCTGACTTTAAAGTTCTTTAAGTCCATTTCCTTAAGGAACATTTATTTAAATATTTAATAACTCTTTTTTTAAGGGTTTGGAGAGAGTAGAAATTTTAAATGTTACCGTGTGGAGCTCAAAAGAAAATCTGCATGCCTGGATCTCCATAGTGAGAGTTCAAAATCACTCCTGTGTAAGCAACATCAAGTTTATGCTGTTCTTTTATCCTGTAAATCTTAACTTCTTGGAAATGTCATGGTAGGTGATTATTATTATCTCAATTTGGACAATAGGATAACTAAGATACAGAAAAGCTAGGGCCAACATTCTCAGTTGCAGACCCTAAAGTCAGACACCAATTACGAGACCTGAAAAAGGTTGTAGGTTACTAATCCAAAATTTCGATCCTCAGAGGTTTGCTACCTGACTATGGAGGTGCCTAATTCTATAGGCAGCTGAGTATCCACTGGTAAAATCCTATGGACCACTAAATGTCTACTACTGGGTAGGCACACCAAGAGCCAAGACCTGATTGCACTTTGCTTTTCAGCACCTAATCCGCAGTGGGATTCACAAACGAAACATCCCTTCATTTATCTTTCCTTCCGGGCTCAATCCCAATAAAAGAAAATATTTAAATATTCACTACAGCATAGTCTGGAATGCAGATCTTCCAGACCTCTTCTCTATGTATTATATAAGGAGCCAAGGATTCAACTGATTACTTCACTAAATGGCAGGGTTCCTAAGAGTTAGCAGTTGCAAACAAGGTTAAGTCAGTTTGGAGGACCTAGTCCCAAGGATGTTTGTCACCACCTAAAGAAGTGACCTGATGCACAGAGATCTGAGCACCCTTAGTTTTCATTGACTTCAGTGGAAGGGTTAGGAGTTTCATTATGGCTCTATGTGCCTAATTTTTAAGCAAAATTTGAATACTTGCACATGTGCAACTGGCCCAGAGCCACATCCCTAATCAGATAGAGCTGAGTTGAAAATGAAAGAGATCCTTGTACTCAGTCCCATGCCCAGGTCAATCTTTTGCTTCTCCTACACATGGGGCATGTCTACACATCGCTTTAGGCAATGTAGCGATGTGTTACATTGCTGTACGGTGTGCTACAGAGATATAGCCATCACATGGATCTACATGTGATCACCAGCTATTATTGTTATCTCAATTTGGTGTGCTCCCCAGTTATCATCTCCATAGTGGCATGCTCTCCAGTTATAGCACACTGCTATGTCACCACAGTGGTGAAATCTAACCATGCGCTGCATGCATGGTGCAGAAACTGCCCATACTGTGCTGTGTTTTAGCACTTCCTTTTGGAATTACTAAAACACGACACCATAGCAACATATAGTACATGTAAGTCATTCTTCACCCATCTCCCAGTTGTAACTGTCCCATCTCTTAATGGAATAAAGGCACATGCTTGATAGTGCATAGAAACAATATACATGAATATAAGACGTGAACTAAAGAATAATGTTTGGTCCAACTGACATTGATCATAGAGAGTAGGTTATGTTTTCTAAAGTCTTGATGCAGTACTCAACATTTAATGGGAATTAGGCAAAGCACTAAGAGAGGGAGAGAGATAGAGCAATTGTTTACCCAGTCTAAAATTATCTAGTGTATCAAGCTAGCACAAAGTGCTTTAGGATCTTCAATCACCAACAATGATGGGGATCTAGACTTCATCTCTTGCCTAAAAGACAGCACCTTAAACATCACTCTTTCTACTGACACCTTGGGACATTGGTTCAGTCTCAGCAATGATTCATTGAGAAGCCTGTCTAATAAATCTCCAAATCCTGTACCTGGAGTACCACAAGGATCTGCCCTCTTGAAAGGGAACCTTTTTCCTTGAAGTTCTCCTGCCTAGTAGTGATGTCTGCAAGTCTACCGATGAAGGCTTTCAGTACTTAGCTTATGAGATCATACAAAATCATAGCCCAACTTGGTATGGAAGCTTCAACCATGAGAAGTCTAGAGAAATGAAGTACTAGGTGTTACCTTATATCTTGTTTTAGTGTATACAAACCATTAATTATGTCACTTTTCATCTACATGCATGCCCACCCATTGAAATTCCTGTGTTATATAGATCTGGCATAACTCTCCCAGCTGAAGATACCTATGTGGTGACCAATTTGTTTCTCTAGCCAGGTGGGCTGACCTTCAAAATCAAAGTTGAGAGGAGACTCAGTTAATGTATGTCTACAAACTTGTAACTTGATTTTATATAAGTGCTAAACTAACTCTGTTTAATTGATTTTCCACATTGTACACCGAGAAATAGGATTTTTATAGCTCTTGAATAATTCAGAACTTTGATTCCTAAGGCAAAAAAAATGGGCAAGGAATAAAAGCATAATTATCATTGCAGCAGAGGTCAAAAGGACAAGCTGGCCATAAGTTTGTACCGTGCTTGTGCATTTGGACTCGTTGTGGACTGTGGAATATTACCTTGTTGAAATCTTATTACTTAAAAAAAAAGGCATAGGCAGTTAGCTGCAAAAGAAATGGAGAAAGTGTTAATTTTTAAGCAAGTTTGACAAAGATTGAGTTTCATATGACAAATACTGTCAGCAAGACAGGATTCTGTCAGTGGAAGAAGTTTAAACATTAACAATTTCTGTCAGGCTGTTGACACAACCACGGCAGACATTTCCCAAGATGCTGAGATGACTGCTGGCATTTGTCAACAATCCTGTCACAGTGACAGCAATAAGACCATGTCTGGAAATGTGACAGTTTTGGCTTTGTGTTCCCCTGAGCATTGGCCCAGGTGTTCAGAGAAAGTGTGGGAAAAACCCATATTTCTGCATTGTCATTCGAACGTGGAAAAACACAGGAGGAAAATGAGCTGTCACTCCAATTCCCATGATGCCTTGCTGCTTAGCATAACTCTACTCTGTGGCCCAGGGTCCACTGGTCCATACTCTGACAGATAATTAAGAAAGCAGCAGCTTTTTCTAGACGGCTCTTCCTCATGATTTGCATTTTAGCCAGAGGCGACCAGTTATAAAAAAAACATGATGGAAAGATGGTAAGAAGCCAATTAGATGGATGGATGGCTGACTGACAGCTCTCTGGTATTACTACTCCAGTTTTCATTGTATGTAGCCTGGCAGTTTTCTACAGGAACCAACTTTTGCAGGTTTGTAAAGCTGTTAAACGTAAGGCTATATATAGCATGAGAGCGTTTTGCAGATTTTTTTTTACCTTTTCCTGAAATAAACATATATCATTTCCATCAAAGTTTGCTTCCAATAAGCCTTCATAATTAATCACAACTTCTATAACTACATTTAGCTCGATTCAAAATTCGGGAAGACTTTGTAGGTAAAATAGCTGCACCGATACGGAAGTGATTAAAAACCGAGAAGTAGGTTACACTGTGACACTAAAAAAGGCAGCAAGGAAAAAGCCAGCTGGTAATTAGTGTTGCTGTGCAAGCGCTTTATTTGTTTTAACACAAATAAAATATACTGATTCATTTCAAGCAAGAACCCATTCTCCGATTTCTCACCGTGCTGCTGTAAGCCTCATAATATACTGCGTTATTTATCTACAGTTTTTTCCCCAGGTAGAAAACTTGTTTTCAATCGGATCTAACAGTTTTTAAATATGAAATAACTTGTAAATTGCTACTTTCCATCTCATCTGTTAGACTCCAACAGCTGCTAGCCAATCAGAATTAGTCTTCTGTGCTAGTGCCTTGTGGCTGTGTACCAGTATAAAATTTAAACATTAGCAGTGCTTTGTTTCACTATTGTGTTGTTTGTTTTTTATGTGAGCACCACGTTTAACATATCACTATAGCAGTTGCAGCTCTAAATTTGCAACTGCCATCAGATGAATAATTGTTTCCACCAGTGTAAAATAAAAAATGTCCTGCAGCTTCCTTAAGATTCCAAGTTATCCAACACTGACAATTAGCGCTTGATGAATGATTGTTTCAGCAAGGAGGATTTTGGCAAGCCAGGACTGTAAGAAATGTGACTTACAAAAATGTGGAAGCTGCAGAAAGCTGGAAATGTCACCCTGTTCCCCACCTTCCCCACCCCACGTGCCCCATCTTAGATTTTTTTCTTATTGTTTGTAAAGGCTGAAATAAATGAAAGGGAAATGGGATGGGAAGACAAAACCATTTCAACTTAAAGAGCAGATCCGATGAAGCCTACTCATGTTGAATAGCACTTGGCCTCTTGAGTGCTAACATTGTAAAAACTAAGACTACTCATATTGCTGAGGTGGAACAAAGGGACCAGAATTTGGCCCCATACAGTAACACTGTGCCTAGCTACTACGCAGAAAGAGGAGAGGGCTCAGAAACCTTTCCCCACCCAGCCTTGCCCTGCTGGGTACAGTCTAGGACTCCATTCTCCACCCAGTCGGAGTCACCTCTATGTGAAGGTATATTGTGACCTCAATGGAAGAAGGTCAACTTGGGTCAAGCATCTTCCCAAGATCTGACTGTCCTGGGATGTCCTTCAGCTTTCCTTTGATACGCCACCTCATGAGCTCCTTCTGTTGCCTTCCCACATTTACCCACATTTCATGCTAGGCCTCCAAGCTGCCTTGCTTCCTGAGACCATATTTAAAACTTACTTGCTATGCAACCCATTTGTCACTGCCCTTCCACTGACCTGCTACGCATCTATTGCCATTAGTGCTGGCAAAGACTATATTCAAATGGGAGATAATAAAAGGGGTAATGATTTATCATACCCTACTTTCTTCGAAGCAGGGGCATGTCTATATACAATAACTTGAAAAGTGACAGACAAAGTTATGGTAGTATAGAAGTTGTCAGTAATAATAGCAAAATAGGTGTTGGGGAATTCAATTTGGCTAGTGAGCACCATGCATCCTACTATGGTAGAAACAGAAACCTAGTGTCTTCTTTCCCCCAAACATTATGAGCATTTGGAAAGTGAACATGAATCTATAATGCAATATGGAAACCTCAATAAGAACAACACAGCGTTATTCTAATTCTGAATTTAGATAAAAAGTTTGCAGCTCAGGCCAACCTCCAACTGAGATTGAAACCATTTTCAGCCAATCAGATTGCACCAAAGAGGGCAAACTTCAGAATCGCATCAAAATAAGTCTAAAAGTTTACAAGTGTCAACATCTTCTAAACGTCTTTATTATGCATGTTACACCCAATTGGACTCTTACGCACATTACTTCTGGATTTCATCCATTTTAAGCCATGAATGTATATGACATAGAAACCTTGTTTTATTCTTTAGTCTTCAAGAAACTTACCTAATAACAGAGTGAAATTGTGAAATAAACATCTAATGGCAGGAGAGTTCAAAGTGATCATTAAACTGAATTATCCAGTTGTATCACAAAACATTAGAGATTTTATTTTTTTTAAACCAAACCTGCAAATAACTCTTGGTCCTCTTGAAAGTAATAATGAAACTACCACTAACTTCAGGGGAGACAAAATTTCTCCCTTATATCATTATGCAGTTGTACTTTCTGCAATGATAACCTAGCTACATTGTAATGAATTTGATTTACATGAGTTTTCACCATTTGTGAATACGCTAGCAATTGATTTATTGAATGGAGTGATCTTCAGTTAGTTTTAAGAGAAAACTGAAAAATGTTCACAAGTTGAAAATCAAATTAATAAATGTGACCAACAATCTACTTCTAAGTTATGCAAGGGGCAGAAACATTACCATATAACCTCTGGGTCAAATCAAAACAGTATAATTATTCACATACTTCTCTTAAGTTTGTAACAAAATCCTGCATTTGCTTAGCAGGTTTTTCAAGCATGTAAATCAGATAAAAATCTAATTGTGTTCTACCAGGGTAATATAAAATAGCAGCAATAATATATAAACTAAGAAACAAAAGATTTGCATGTATTTCTTTGTAGCATTGCTGGCTGCCATATATAGAAGTTAAATGGTCACTACAAATAGCAAATCCCACCAAGGAAAAACTATTAGCTTGTTGTTTACAGTGACTCCAGGAGCAAACTGATAAAAGGAGTCAAAATTGGGATCAGGGGAGAGAATTACTGAAATTTTGCAAAAATAAAAAGATTATCTTATTTCCATTTGAAATGTTGATAAAGTCGAGCCATCTCTAGTGTTGTGAACTTTCATCGGAATTTCTCCTATCTTGATTGTATTTTCAGAATATCAAATTTTGGTATGAGCAGTTTTGATATGTTCTCCAATGATGACTGTTTCTCCTCATGATTAGGGAGAAAATCAGATCAGACCATATGTTCTGATAGATCACCTTTTCTCTTGAAAGATCCCAAACGACTGGAGAAATGTAACAGTACTGTATATACTGGTGCCTTGTTCCATTTGTGACATTACAGGCAACATTCAGGAAATGGGGGAGAACAGAATGGAAAACCTGGCAGGTTACATGTTACCGGAAGCACCACGTGGTTTTTAGGAAAGGAAATTAAAAATGACATCTGCAGTTAAACGATTGGTGATAATTAACCTAATTGACTGTAACTTTCTGTAATTGTCTGATTTGGAATTTTGCCAGGACCCACATACACCTTTACATCCACTAGAAATGTATTGGGGCATTTAGTGACCATGACTGTTCATCCTAGTCACCAGTAGCAATACAGGCAACCCCCGCTTAGTGCTTTTAATGAATTCCTGAAAAAAACAAGCGTTAAGCCAAACGAGCGTTAAGCAAAACTCAAAGTATTTGATGACCCAAGATGGTGACTGCAATTGTTTTTAATGACCCACGATGGCAACTGCGAGCGTTATAATGAAACTCGCTGAGCACTAAGTGAAATCAGGTATCAATTTAAAATGAGTGTTATAGCAAAATAGCACTAAGCGAAACAGCTTTAAGCAGGGGTTGCCTGAATATTGTTTCCAAAGTTGCTGGGAAACTGGTTTAGCACTAGCTATATGACAGATACTGAGTCTCCATCACCATTTACAGAGCAACTCATGTCTTCTTCGGAGGTTTCCTAATCTAAATGCTTACCCCTACTAATCCACAATGCACAAGGTGATCTAGTTTTTGGTGAATTATCTCCCTGCTTTTGAGAGATGCTGCAGACATGAACTGCTTTATTTTATGAGCACGCAGATAAGTTCTTGGATATTCAAACTACTGCTATCTCAACATCAGTGATGGAAATTTGCATTTAAAGAGTTCTCAAATACTCAATATTCTGCTACCCCAGCTTCAGTGATGGAAATGTGTATGTGAAGGAAGTGGCAAGGGTGCAGTGATATACTGAAGACTCATGCTATCAGGTTGATCCATTACTATTTATTATTTGTACTGTAATAGTGCCCAGAGACCCCCAAACAAATCTGGAGTCTTCCTGCAGACAGGGAAGAAGATTTTGCCTATGGTCACAAAGCCAACATAAGCATCATTTCATGTTAGTCTATATGACTGATGTGCTGAACATGACAAAACACACACTCTTCACTTCAAACCAGTACACACATGACAGATGAAAACAACTGCTAAAGCCAAGCATAAAAGCAGGGTAGTCCCTGTATAGAAACATTGCAACGGGTCTTAAGGTTTGCCTTAAAGACCATCAAAAATCCTCTCTGTCCCTGGGGCCTGTAGAGCATTTTCAAAAGCAGAGGGGCATGGCAGCAAAGAGTCTGATCACAAAGAGTTTTATACCAAAAAAAGAGAATCACAAGAATCCTCTAATTGGAAGACCGAAGAGAACAAGAGTGAACATAGAGTTCTAACAACTCAGATGAAGGAAGGAGGAGGAAGATGGTGCTGGCACTGAAATGTCAAGATAAAAATCGATACGGTATTTTCTGGGAAATCAATGAAGGGAATGAAGGATGTTCGAGATAATAGCAACGTGAGTACTGTTTCTGGAACACATGGGAACTCCAGCAATGGCATTTGGAACATGCTTCAGTTCCATAATTAAAGCTCAAGGGAAATCTGCATAGAGAGAGCTGTAATAATCATGTATTAAAGACCCCATAGAGAGCAACATTTCATTAGGAGAGAAACTGAATGCCACAGGTGAGTAATGGTAAGTTAAAAAGATAAGCTGATTTATGCTGGTGTGAGAATGGTCCAGAGGCCTTGCTTGTTTTGCATGAAACTAGAGGTTAACTCCTGCATAGACTTCTCGCAGATGTGAAGGGAAGGGAAATGCAAACCTGGAAAATGAATATGCAGTTTGCAATCTGCAGCAGCAGCCACCAGAAGGAGAAGAAAGACTGAAAAAAATAGAAGGTTCCTATAACAACTAGCCATGCAATCACTCAGTTTCGATAGTTTTAATCTGGTTTCCAGTTGATGCAGCTCAACACCCCCCCCCCCCCCCTCCAATGACCAATAGCCAAATGCATACCAAAATTTCAAGAATACACCAAGTGATCCTTGGTGGAATATTTCCCTAGGATATAGATTGGTATTCAGATGCCATGGAAGTGACTGCAGCACAGAAAGCCTACCTGAAATCAAGGAAATTTCCTAGCAAGAAAATCAGAGGAGTCCCAATTGGGATTTTTGTAGGGATAGCTGTAGATCCCATGTTTGAAATTAGATACTGGAAGCCCCTGTATGAGAGGACCTGGGCTTGCATGAAATTTGCCACCTCTAGGCTGAGGTGAGAGTCTGCATCAGGGGTGGGCCACTTAATGACTTTTGGTGAGCTGTTCAGGACCATGAGGGTAGCCAGGCCTTTGACAGGTACCCCACCCCCTGATCGCCATCTTGGGACTGGAAATGTCTCCACCCCCAACCCATGACTTTTCCCACCAGAAGTCCCACCCTTTGCCCATGGAAGTGCTCCTTTTGGAAGGTGGGGTTGCCATCTGGCAACTGGGGGGAGGGGGGACAAATCATATACTAAAAATCAAACCTCTACAATACATATTTTAATTTTATTCAAAAATATTTTTGTCCTAATTTATGTGTGTTTGCATAGTATATATATAGGTGATTGCCTAACAGATCAAAATAAAGTGTTACTCTTCTATATTGTGTGTGCAGAGTGTGTGTGTGAGGGGATTTGTTGGGGGGTGACTGAGAGGTTGTGAAGTTGTGGGTGTGTACGGGCTTTGGGGGGTTGTGAAGGGGCATGGGGAAGCATGGGTGTGTGTGCTGGGTTTGTAAGTGGATGTGGGAGGGGTGGGGTTTGTGGGGGTGTGTGGATATAGGATTGTGTGGGGTTTGTGGAGGGGATGTGGGCCCCCTGCCGCCCCTCCCCCCTTGCTGTGCACAGCCCCCTGCCACCAGAAGCAGCAGCTCCACTGGGAAGCCACACATGGAGGCATGAAGCCCACCCAGCTTGATGGCATATAGACCAGGAGCCACAAAGTCACATGCCATCAGGCCAAGCATGCTCTGTGCCTCTGCATGCAGCTCCCCGACCCCGCTGGAGTGCCAGAAGCCCCACGTGGAGGCACAGAGCTGGCCTGGCCTGGCCTGATGGTGCATGGTTCCTGCCTGCAGTGCTTCAAGCCCCATGTGCTAGCACAGAGCCAACCTGGTTTGGCCCAAAGTTGCATGCCAGCAGGCATGGGCCAGGACTGCTTCATTCCACCATGTGCACAACATTGTACCTAGATTCCTGGAAAACTTTTAGTATTGGGCCCCCCTTTGCCAGAGATAATGATAATATTAATAAAAATTACCATTTTTAGGTCCCCTTTCTGTCCCGGCCCCTGGTGGCCACCCAGTTCACCCATGCCTGTGTCTAGCCCTGCACATGCAGCCCCTGGAACTCAACCAAAGCCGTGCACCTCCAGGGGGTTCTGCCTGCTGCAGGCCAGGAGTGCCCTGAGGGCTCACCACCTGCTGCTGCTGCTGCTGCTGCCGCCAGTGGCAGGAGCTGTGCACCATGGCAGGTGGGGCATGTGAGGGGAGGGAACATCCACCCACAAACCCCACACCCACCCACACCCACCCTCCTCCTAAAGGCAGGAGCCCCCTCCCCACTCACCAGCTGCCTAGTCATGCACCACCATGCTTGGTACCACCACATGGGGCTCCCAGCTGGAGTAGTGGAAGCCCTATGGAAGTGGAAGCACAGAGCCCACCCAGTCCAATGGCATGCAGCCTCTGAAAGCCCACGCCTCCCACCAGCTTGCAGAGGGGCAGCTGTGGGCTGGTAATACATTTTTTAGAGGGGATGTGCAGGCCAGATAGAATAGCGTGGTGCAATGGATCTGGCCCACAGGCCATATTTTGCATATCCCTGGTCTACATGCAAGATTCCAATAAGTATGGAGGTAAAAAATTGAGAATGCATGGCAAAGGTAAAGTCAGAGGGCCAAACACCTGTTGCCCCATCCCTGTATCTGCTACTGGATGTGGCTACCATCATGTAAAGCAATTTGGATCACCTGGCCAGTTGGATCCGTTCAAACAAACCATGCTTCACCACAGTCAAATGCTTGGTTATGCTTCTAGGAGAACAGAACGGAGACTGTGTCTTCAGAATGGGGGACTGTTTCCTGGAAAGCAGTGATTCTAAAAAAGATGTATGGGTCACCGTGGGCTGAAAACTGAATATGAGCTACCACGAACAGCCAAAGCAGTTAATGAGATCATTGGATGTATGAGCTGGGGAGTAGTGAGTGGGCGTAGAGAAGTGATTCTACTCCTCTGAGCAGCCTTGATGAGCCCAGGCTTGGAACAGCCACTTCTGGTGTTCACATTTCATAAAGGATATTGAAAAATGGATTGAAAACCTTAAGGAGCTCAATCTGTTTTGCTTTAAAAAAAAGGGATGAGAGGTGACTTAATTCCAGTTCATACTTTACTTTCACAAGAACAAACTACCAACTATTAAAAGGCCTCTTTAACCTAGGAGAGAAAAACATTACCAGAAGCAATGGCTGAAAGCTGAAACCAGACAAAGTCAGATTAAAAATAAAACACAAACCTAAAAACAGTGAAGGTGAATAAACAGGAAGCAGAATAAACCATACCAACATGCATCCTTTTTATTCCTATATATGTAGGTCTCATTAGGGCTTATACCCATACAACCTCATATCCTTGACATAGTGCAGACTCAGCCTATATATTTCATGTTATCACAAATCATTTCTCTACCAGGTCTGAGTTCTAATGCCAAAATATACAGGGAGAAAGTGTGCCTTTGGTTATTTCTGCAGGTCTGCATAGATAAAGTCTGCCTCATACCCTCCCCTACACTCCCAAGGTTAGACAAGAATCATTACAGCCACTTTTTGAGAGAAAGTGTGGCAAATGTTGAGCTGCATGGAGCATCATCAAGCAATAGTTTCAGAAAATAAATTAATCTAATTTCTTGTAGCTAAAAATGCACGGGGAATACGGATAGGCCGAATGTAATTAGTGAACTGGAATTCTGCCAGGCACTAGGGTAAACGATTGTTGGTTGGTTTCACATCGCATGCTTTTCTACATCTGGAAAAAGTACCAAGGGATTTTAAATGACTAGGATCCCGAGCTCTCAGGTGAATGTTACCATACTAGGCTACAGATTCAGGCTCCTTTGTGCAGGGCTTTCTCTGCAGTGGTTCAGAGTCAGCAGGAGGTGTTGGAGAATGCCCTGCATCTTCCTTAGCTTAAAGCCTTGAGGGTAGGGCAGTTTCCGGAGAAGTGAGAGATATGAGTTTGAACTCTCTCAAGCCGAGGTGGGACTAAAACTCAGGGTTCTCACTTCTGGAGCCAGTATTGACTCTGGGCATATAATAAAATGGTGGTTTTCAACCTGTGGCCCATGGACCCCTGGGGAGGTCTGTAAAAGATAACTATGATCAAGCAAAGTATATGAATACCCACACTTACAATTCAAAGGGATTTGCACCTCCATTTGAAATTTCCAAAAGGGTCTGCACCCATTCAACATGTTTAGAGGTACACAAATGAAAAAAAAAAGTTCGAAAACCACTGTATTAAAAAGAAAAGTGGGCACGTTTATACGTGCATTAATGCACAATAATTACAGCGCATTAAGTTTAGTACCTGTGGACACTTTTACACATGCTGCAGAAGTAGGGCAGCACTATAATTAGAGCGGATCTTGGAGCCGCTCTATTTAAAGGGCCACCAGATCTCCTGTATCAGTGTCCCCATGCTTAAAAATGGCAGTGGGGGCAATTAAACTAAAATTCATTCAGTAAGTTTTAGTTCAAGTGTCCCTGCCACCAATTTTAAGTGTGGGGATGCTGATACATGAGGTGCATGGGGGCTGCCGGAGCGTGGCAAATGGCATGCTCCAGAAGACTTAATTAATCAAGTCTGCTCCAATGCACTGGAATTCCAGTGCATCAGAGCAGGCTCTGTGCTTGTGTATATGCACCTTGTCATAACAGGCACTCATTTAATGCACTGCAATCAGCACTACTGAGCAGTCACGCTGGCACACTTTTTTATGCTACTCCAATACGCAGTAGACTAATTTTACTGCACATTAGTGCATTAGCATGGCTTTTGCTGTGACACGCTAATGCATAGTAGAATTAGGCTACTATCCTTTTAGCGTCTTGTGTAGATGTACCCAGTAAGTCTTACTCCGTGCTTTGAAAAAAAAAAAAAAGTTGTCAGCGCCTACCCTTAGGAGAGGGATATCACTCACAAGCAGATACAGGGGCCCCTCTGTAGCCCTAAAACAGGTTCTATATTCTGGAGAGTTAAGATACCTCCTTGTTCTTAGCTTTCTTATTGGCCAGCTCTGGGCAGTTCCCCATTCAGCACACTGATGTTTTGAATCACAGGTCTGAGAAACCTAAGTGTCACCAGGGGCAGAGGTTTGGACTAGATGGCCCACTGAGGTCCCTTCTGACCCTGGAATCTATGAATCTATGAAAAACTCTCACTTTATGAAGCGGCAAGGATTCATTAACTCTTGAGTTTTGGATTCTCTAAGTTAGACGTCCTGGCAACTGACTTGCACATGACTTAATCTTGTGTAGAATCTAGCCCTGAGCACCCAGAGCATAGGTAGGCATCTTCATCTGACTGCCATCAAAAGCAATGGGGTTCAGATGGCAAAATAGCAGTTAAGAGCCCAACTACTTTTCTGTATCTGGGCCTGAGGCCTTAAGCCTGCAGGTGCTTCTGTAATGCAGATCTGGATGTTCTGTGGCAATGCCAAGAAACCTGGAGGCTATTACAAATTATTTGTGGGAACATGCATTTAAAGGCCTAATTCTGCTCTTATTTATAGTGGCAAAATGTAGGAGTCTTTCTGATCAGTGAAGTAATGTCAGAGAGAAACCAAAACACATTAGATGAAAATCAGACACCAGTGCTCATCCCCAGCAAAGGAAATCCTTGTCTTCACCTTGAAAGCACAGTGCTTTATGACATACTCTCTTCTTTGGCCCTTACTCTTGCTTCAAGGCTGGACAGCTAGCGAACATTAAGGCAGAATCAACTTTCTTGGGCCTTCTTTCTTGATTAGTAATTTGCACCTTGCACTTACTCTAAATGCTTCATATCTTATGCCTGTGTCATGCAGCTTTAGCCTTAGATGGTCACTGTTTTGAGAGCTACTACAAATACGTGTCCTGATGCCTTCAACATTTTGTCACCTCCTAGAGCCAGAACATCGTAGATTCATTCAGCTCTGGAACTTCTCCTGATATTACCAGTCCACAAAATGACATTTTGTGGCATGCAGCAGAGTTAAGAGCCCAAATGCAGTTAAGAGCCCAAATGCATGCCACTTTTCAGAAACCTAGAGCTAAACCTTTAGGCACGTAACTACATTTTTTGGCACCTATCTCACAGTTTGTGATTCAGCAGTATCCCACTCACCTACTGAGCCTGTTTGATAGGGGCAGACTCAAGGAAGCAAAATCACCCATGTACACATGTAGGCCTCCACAAATCCCAAAATTTTACCTAGAGCAAAACTCAATGAGGTGGTATTAGAAGAGAAGGAGGAGAAGGAGAGGCCTCCTATCTTGAAGCCCAGTGGTTAAGGGACTTGTCCAGGGAGCAAAAGCCCTGGGTTGCAAGCACCCCTTGCCCAAAGTTGGTTTGAAGCTGCATCTTCTGATTCCTGTAGGTGCTCTAATTACCAGGTCATGAGCAAGGTATTGCCCAGCCATCCCCTTGAAGCTGGCCCTTTGCCCCTTGAAAAAGAATACTCATTGGCTAAAATGGATAAACAGCACTGTGAAAGCTCCTGTCCTATGAGAAACAGGGGGGCAGACTAGAAACTAGAGTCCCCTCCCTCGCTGAGCCACTTATCCTCTGGCTTGGACTTTTCTACCTGGACCCATATTTCTGTGGTTGCCTGAGGGCCTGCTTCAAGACGAGGGCTGAAGGGGGCCTATAAAATATCTAACCCATGAGTGGCCAACCACTGGCACACATACCACAAGTGCTATGGACAACCTCTGCGTGGCAGATCAGGAAGGGAACAGGGAGAGCAGAGGCAGATAGAGCAGAGCAACAGATGAAGCAGAGAGCACAGGGCAGGGAGCAGAAAGCAGAGCATCATACTCAGCAGGGGGAAAGACTCAGAGTGGTGCTTGGGGAGGGTGAAGACCTTACCTTGTGTCATGCCTGCTGAAATAGTCATCCCTCATTGGTCTAACTTGTAGTCTGCTGCAAAGCAGGAGATGTGGGTTCAAATCCCATGGATGAAGACGACCTGGAACTTGAGTCACCTCCTCCTGGGGTAAGTGCCCTAACTTAAGCTACAGGGCTAAAAAGTAGAACAACCCTCCTCTGTATTACTTCCGCCAAATTATATTTTGTGACACGGGAAAACAGAATCCTGAACTATGCAAGTATCAAAAACTGTAGTCACATATGCCACTTAGACACATAGAGTAAAGTAGGATTTAGCCCTAAGGCTACCTATAGATGTGCTCCAATGGATTCTAATTAGGATGTGTTGCAGGAGATTCAATTAACTGAGTCTACTCATTTGGTCTAGTGTCACCTCAGTGTCACGTATATTAAGACCCCCGCATTTCAAAAAGGCTACGGGGGCACTTTCAACCTTGACAAATAAGCTTTAGTTAAAGCACCCCTGTGGCCATTTTGAAATGGGGGAGAGCAGGGGAGAGCTTAATACACATGAGACTGAGTTGTTTTAATTAGAGAGGTTATCTGGGAACTTCTGTAATTAAAATGCCTCCTCCCTCCCCCACCTCTGAGCAGTGACTCACCTAGGCAGTGACTCACCTAGGGTGACATAGAAGGTCTGTGGCAGAGCCAAGAATTAAGGGCCATTATCCTGAGATCTTTTAGCTACTAGGTTATCATCCTTAGGTCTATGGTCAAATGCAATGTCATGTTTCTCATAGAAATTCCTTCATATGGATTCTAACCCGTTTGTTTTACAGAGCAGAAAGGAGACAGGAGCATTGATTGGGGAGGACATGGAAGAGGAGGCACAAGGAGTGTTTCAAAAATCAGAATGTTAAAGCAGATCCTGAAATGAATAGTAAAGTTCACGGCTACAAGGCATGCCTACAAATGAAAATGTTGCGGGGCGGGGAATGCTATGAAAAATCTGATTCAGTCATAATAGTCTAATGTACTTGTTTAAACAGATCTGCCAGGACTCCAAATTAAGGTCCCCCTAAGGACTCATGTTTTCTATCTCATTATCCCAATAAAGTGGACACCAATGAGTCTCTTAATGAGGATTAAACTGTAGGTTCTACTTGAATTTCCATTGCACATTTGCTACCGATGAAAATCTCTTGAAATGTGCCATAAATGTTTGTCAAGTTCCAAAACAGATATATTCCCACATTCTAGATACCCAAGTAATAGATTCCCATTGCTTTACTAGATGATTCTCTAAGAGCGGAGATAAAACAATTGTCTATTCTGATAAATACAGTACTTTCCCAACCACACAATGTGTGTGTCACATTTCTATGTATCTGGCTTAAAAGGGACAGCTGCTCCAGGGATCTGGAAATACTCTCTTTAGTTTTTAATAGAAGGAAAAACTGAAACTAAAGCAGATGTTTATGACTATATTGTATGTGAGATGAGGCCTTCGGAGACCCTTTTTTCAGACAGCAAGTGTTTTAAGTCTCAGCTTCCTTAAAGGAATTTTGATTTTATGCCTGACCCAAGAAATATGCTTTGTGTGAATTCACATGACAGAGTTCCTAGTTGATGGTTTTAGACAATGTGAAGCTAAGTCAATAGGTTGTCCTGAAAACCCTGCTGATGGCAATGCTTACCTTAGAGAAGACACAGGATCAAATGCAGGTTTGCTGCACTGTTAATCATTTGCCTAAATCCAATTCTTTTTTAGATGGCACCTCCAGAATCCTATTCCCTGCAAAGTGTACAATAGTCAAGGTGAACATTTAAATAAGAGGCACTTAGCAGAGATGGCATGGAAGGGCAGAGGTGTTTTTTTGCTAAGGGGGGGAAGGAGAAAGGCAAAAAATGTTCATCCAGCTGTTTGTGAGGATCTTAAACCTGATTCTTAATCCTGATTAATCTTAACGCCTGATTCTGTTCCTCAGTGGGTGTATCTACACATTCATTAATGTGCCATAATTACGGTGCATTAAGTTTAGTACTTGTAATGACAGGTTCTAACCCAATGTGCCATAATCGGCACTACTCCACATCAGCGCAGATTAACAATTTTTTTGTGATGCTACTGCACATTAGATTAAATCTACTGCACATTAGTGCATTAGCACGGGCTTTGCCCACCACGCTAATGCACAGTAGAATTAGTCTTCTGTTCACTAACCATCTTGTGTAGACGCGCCCCGTATAAATCACTATAAAAATAGACTTCAGCAAGTCTAACTCACTCCTTGCTGCCAAAAAGGCTTGTATCTCTATTGCAGATATCTCATTTCCCCAAGAAGGATTTTGTTTTCCTTTCCACATTCTCCTATATGTATAGGCTTGGCAGAAGTCAATTTAAAAAAATTATAATAATTTGAGTGGATAATATTGATGTTTATTTTTAACATTTATTTCAATTTTATCAATTTACATTTTCAGGATTGTATGAAATTAGGGGTGTGTGAGGCAGACAATGTATTAATGACCAGATCCTGCTAATAGCCTCCCATAGCTACCTCATCCGGTTTGTCACTTCCTCTTCCTTTGTTCCCGGTCCCCTGGGGTTTCTGGGAGCTGCAGTCCAAACTACAGTCAGCATGCTGTCACCACACACTCCATCACCCACTATGTTTTTTTACAATCTCTTACTATACACTTTGATGGAACGATTTTTTCGTCAGTCTGGGAGCGTGCAGTGAAATTGATGTTCATCAATATTTACCAATAAAAATCAAACCCTGTCAAGTTTATACATATAGTATCATGATGCAAAGACCAGTATTGTCACCCTGTCAGACCTATTGTTGTAGGGCACGCCTCAGTTTTCATTTGTGGCACTCTTGGTTCCCTATTTATTGGGGTCCCAGGCCTAATTCCTA
This sequence comes from Alligator mississippiensis, assembly GCF_030867095.1. NCBI lineage: Eukaryota > Metazoa > Chordata > Crocodylia > Alligatoridae > Alligator > Alligator mississippiensis. The sequence goes on along the minus strand of NC_081824.1, from coordinate 10,739,663 downwards.
GTGAGATCATTTATTTCTTGGAGGAGTTGTCATTCTTCTTCCTTCAAAACAAAACAACCAATTTAACAAAAATCATTAAAAGCAAAATGTGAGAGACTTGATGTTTTAGTGCACTTTAGATGCACAAATTATCCAAATGTTTAAGTCTTCTGAGTTGGCAAAGCCAGTCTGAAATCTCATAAAAATAAGTTTTCGTACACTATTTCTGACACTCAGAGGTCAAGCAAGAGCTAGAAGCAGCACAAGAACAGCATCCATTCTGGTACTTGAGTTCTTCCATTCTAGTCTTGGCTAGAAGGAAAAATATGGTGCCCATTCTAACCTGAGATCTAGGGGTACACTTTCCAAGGGTTGAGACCTGGCTTCCCTCTTTCCAGGAGTAGTTTAAACTCAAAAAATGTGCTCCCACATTTTGCAATTGCACAATAGATTGCAGTTGTGTCATTGCGCTCCTACCGCTGAGCTTCTGATTTGTGCCCTCCACTATCAATAGTTAGAGGGAACCCAAATGTGCCCTAAAGGTTCAGAAATTAGAAAACAAATGAAAATTAAGATTTAGTTTTTTTCAAAGATCATCTCATTCATTTTAAGCAACTGTCACTATTTTTTTCTGAGGCATGAATCGTGTTTTTTTTTTAATGCTTAGGCTTATGGCTTTACCAGTGCCAGTACCTGCTTCAAAGAGCTCAGTGACTAAATCTATCAGATTGTTGCCAGGGACAATATTACCTTGGATATTGGTCATTTGAGACTGGGAAAGATTACAGAACAAAGATGGGGTGAGCTAGCACAGAAGGTTCCTGAAATACGCTCCAAGCTACCAGACACTAGGCCAAGACATTTCAAGAGAATTAAATCATGGCCACAACTAGGGAAGAGCTGGAAAACTGTGGTGCAAATTTTGCTAAGCAACTGTGCCTTTTAAAAGGAAAGTAACTCTGAAACTGTGACCACCATTTGGGGGAAATCCCTGAGTTTAATATATCTGTTGTGTGCTGAGAGTTTGCATCCTCTGAAAAAAAGGAGCCTTGGGTGTGTTGCATCCACGTGGAAAGGAAGAGGTTAACATGAGCTTAGAAAACTTAATGTCAAGTATTTTTGTGTAAGGAAAAAAAAAAACCAACCTCCTTCTAACTTCAAGTATTTTCCTTGATGGTGCTGTACATTTCTCCAGCTTTCTATTCTTTCTCTGCTTTACCTACTGAAAATACTGCAGAGTCCTACAGACCATTTACATACGTCCCAGGGGAAAATCCTCTCTAGCAACAATCTGATCTATTAATAAGCAGTTTTCATTATGTTTTTCATTTCCAAACCTACCACTTGTGTTCAGATTCTTATCCAGAGAATTTCCTGGTTTGCCCATGTCTCTTCATATAGGAAATCAGACAGGAAAGTTTGATGGAAATCATAACCTATGTGAAACCGAAAAGATGCTCCATATATTTTGCGGGACTGGTGTTAGGCAGAAGTCTTACCCAAATGGGCATCCAGCTGGGGCCTCCTCTGCATCAACATTGGTTTGACATAGCAGTTTATCCACCATATTTTAGGAAGGCTTTTCGTTTTAAAAGTAGCTCCATCATCTTCTCAAAGTAGCACCGCAATGATGAGGACGGGAGCTTCTTCCTTGTATCTGATGTAGTTTCATTGCAATACAACCCACAGCACAATTTTCCAGGGGCAGGTCTTCTCCCTATATATACAACAGCAGTAGGTAGTCCATCCTTCATGCTCTGCAAAGATTTTGGAGGCATTTTTCAGGCCATAGCATCGATCACATTCAGAAAGGTGTATTAGAGTAAAATTGTGTGCAGGGGCTTCAGGTAAAGGTTGGCCCTCTTCATAGACAAAGCATTGCCTTTTCCCAGCCAAGAATATATCAGAACCATTTTTAAAAGTTTTCTGCAGTGTGTGGTTTCAGAGGGACTGAACATATTTCCAAAATGGAAGTGAATTTGCTGAATCATTTTGACTTAAAAAAGTACAGAAAAAAGTTTCAGAAGTCGAGGTATTTAGCTTGTGGGAGATTAAATAGACACCGAAATTGAGTGAAGCATTTGGTTTTGGGTTGAGCAAAATATATGAGGTCAACCCAAGCAATTTCCGTTCACCAGAAATACCTTTTCAGTTAACCACAAAATTAATCTTTTTTACCATCCCCCTTGTAATTTCTTTCTTTCTTTCTTTCTTTTCTTTTCTTTTTTTTGTTTTTTTTGGTTCAACCACTCAAAAACTCCATTACTTGTATAATTTCGGTCAACATTCAGCTTTGCTGCAGTATAGTCAGCACTTCCTCCAGTCCATGAGTAACAAAGCTCTGGCATGCTGGTCCTACTGTGTCTCTCAGTTTGTGAATTAGAGCTAGGAGGAAACCTACTGTCTAACACCTTCCTGAAAAGCCATATTGCTTTTGCCATACCTGGTAGGGCTATGTGAACCTTTGGTCCTTGATTTGATCCAGTGGAGATTCGGCCCAATTTGGTGGCTGAATCTCCCAATCCAAATGAAATCAGAAGACCCTTTAATCTCTCCATATTGAATCAGAACTCTCTGAATCAATTTGGAGAGATTCAGAAATATTCGGAGATTCAGACATAAGACGGCTTTACATGTTTTTTCTATATACCTCTAGGTAGCAGGGGCTCATGGGTTCTGTGATGCAGGGGCACATGGAGTGCCCCACAGAAATGCAGGGGTTCCCCAGTGTGCTTGGCAGCAGACCTGGAATTGGACCACAAACACCTCCAGTCTACTTCTGGGTCCACCAGGGAGTGCACAGCCCCCCCCCCCCCCCCGGTGCCACCCTGTGACTGGTGCCTCCTGAATTGGGGTGGGGGGTCACCCGGGGTCCCCCCGTGGCCAATCACTGAGCTGGGGAGTTCTTGGCATGCTCCCTGGTGAACCCAGAAGTAGACCAGAAGTATTTCTGGTCCACTTCTGAGTTCACCGCCAAGCATGTGAAGGTCCCCCCCGCACTCCTCTGGGATGCTCCATGTACCCCAGCATCGCAGCACTCACAAGCCAAGCTGGTACCTCGAGGTATGTAGAAAAAACATTTAAAGCTGTATCTGTGTCCAAATCACTGATTCTCTGAATCAGCACTGAATCTTCAGATTTGTATTCACCCTAACTGAATCAGGGACCAAAGTGATCCAAATCAATGAATCAAATCACTGCCCCTGATTTGGGCCGAATCCAAGTCTGAATCAAATAGGGCCTACTTTGCACACCCCTAATACCTGGTTCTCTCTAATCTAAGGAGCTGCTACAAATCCCATCCAGAGGCATGAATTACAGTTAATCACACGCTAATAACAGAAGTGGTAAGGTTTCAGAACCTCCTGAGCAAAATGTTTTTCAAGCTGAAATACAATCCTGCTGTAAAGCTTGGTTGGATGTGGACTTTCAAAACAGGGTCAAAATGTTATTCCAGATAAAGCTTCCAAAGTTAAACCGTCTGTGGTTCAGGTGCGTATCCTAGAGACTGGCATTCTCTGTGTGAGATCTGGTAAGAGTGAAGCCGAGCGTCCTCTTGAATTGCTTATTCAGGTGTAGAGAAGGATTTGTGATTCTTAGCGAAATCCATCCGTCCTGAAATTTGCTCCCCATGTTGGCATGACCCCAGCTGAGTTTATAAACTTTCTGGGTACTTTACAACATCTGTCTCTGCGCTCTCACTTCCCCTCATTGAACATAGTTGTGGAGACAGGGTTGGGGTCTGTTTTGATGGTAAAATATTTAAGTGTAACTGTGGAAAGCAGCTTTGTTCCTGTAGATGTTCTAAGATGTGCATAAAGGACAATCTGAGAGGTCTGCAATCCCCCTTGTTTTCTTGGCAGTCATAGAAAACTTGCAGATGTCGGACATTTTTTCGTACTATTTCAGCCCAACCTTTAGCCCTGTCTTCAGCACTTCTGGTTGTAGGCAGAACAAGGTAGAATAGATTTGATGGCTCCCATGTTGGTTGAACTAGCAGGGTTCTCCAGAATTAAACACCAGGTTTTCAAAGATATTTAGGTACCCACCGAGACATAGAGGTGCCTGCTTAGATCTATGGAAAGGTCTACATGCCTGACTCCTACTAAATTAAATGGAAGAGAGAGGTGCCTAGGTCCTTTTTTTAAAAAAAAAAAACCCTCTAATTGCACAACTCAGTCTTTAGATGCCTAAACCATCTATGAAGTTATGACTACATGAGCATGAATTTCTAGATCTTGAGGTTAAAGAATAGGCTTTGAGGTTGGGGTGCTGTGTCAGACTCTCATCCTCTCTGAGCCAGGTAAAAGGGAGACCCATAGTAGACAATTACCATGGAGTTACATAGAAACTACCGAGAAGCTGTAAGCCATGTTAGTCTGACATCAGACAGAAGGCAGGCAACAACCTACTTTGTCAGATGCTTACCAAAAGGAATTAAATTTGATTCTTTTTTTCTTTTAAAGAAGGTTGCCTGCCATTGTCCAAAAATGTCAAGTTCAGCTGGATTTTCGGGTTGCCTTATCTGCTCTTTAGCCCAGTTCCAGAGTTTGCTAATGACTGGCTCTCCAGGAATGAATGCAAAGCTGCAGTACAAGGGGACCAGAGAAGGGCAGCCACTCAAAAAATCTTTCTTTATTGTATGGAGCTTGTCTCAGCAGGCATACCATGCATGGCACAGTTGAGAAGGCTGTCTGGGTAAGTAGGGGAGGCCCGCCATGCCTTAAAAAGCTGGAATAGGCTCCTCAATACCTAAACTTCAGTGGGAAAAGATCTCCCAGCACCTAATCCAGATGGTTGATCTGAGCAGAAGGATTTTAGCTTTTAATTTTATTTTTATTTTTTGCAAATTTAAAGTTCCAGAGTCATTTCATGAGGCTAGCAGTTTGCTCTGGTCTTTCTTGCCCACACTTTCTCTTCCTCCCATAGCTGTGCAGGGTGTATGCTCTGCTTCATCACTGCCATCCTGTACACAAAATAAGTCAGGATCCTGCCAGGTATGAGTCCTTGCTGCATTACTTTAGTTTCACTCCGGTGCATTTCCATTGATCTGAATGGTGTTATATCAGCCTCAGAGATGTAACAACATGTCTAGGCACCCAGTCAGCTGTCACATGTAGAGCAAGTGGCGACTTCCAGTTCCCTCTGACAATATGATTGCGTGGTGACAGAAAAGGCTTGTTTTTCTGCTCTTCCTTCCCAAATTCATGCCCAGGGTCAGCTTTCCTGGTTGCCCTACCTTAGTTACACCACTGATCAGCATTAAAGAGGAGCAAAGTAGTGAATCTCGCCAACTGATGCCAATGGATGTGTAGTCACTTATCTTGGCAAATTGCCTTAGGTCCTATTAGGATGATAAAAGCTGTGAAATTTTGTAATACAATAGGCCTGCTTCTTTATCACCTTTTGGCCATTTCCCACCAGGACAAAGTGCTTGGATATCACCAGCAGCAGATTTTGCAGTGTTTAACACCTACCAGGTACTTACTTTGCTCTGATCTAATGGTAGTGCAAAGTAGAAGCCTAGGGAAGGCTTTCTCCATTTATAACTGGTTGGGGATATTATGTGTCACACCTGTACATTTCTGCCTCCCTTTACAGCAGCTCAGACTTTTATGTACTCACCTTAGATACCGCAGAGACCCTGATCTGCTCATTGTACTCAGTACTACTGAAAAGTAGCTGCCATCAATGAAGTTACCTCCAGGTCCAGTGAGTTGAGTTACACTAGTGTAAAGGTAGTGTCAGTGAAGAATCAGCTACCTAATAATAAATCTCTCAAAGAAGTGTGCATGTAATCAAACAAGAGACACTGTTCTGTGTTCATCCTCTGCCTAATTGTGTGCTACTTTTGTACAGGGGAAAGACCTTTGTAAGGGAAAAAAAAAGAAAAAGAAAAACAAAGATGGCTCTAGTTTCCTTTCTGCATGCAAGCTGCAGAAAAGAGCCGCAAAACTCAGGAGCCTCACGCCAGCAGTTTACCAGTTTGTTTTACAAGGTGCATGATGCTTGATAAACAGGCCAAGCCATTGTTGTGTATTTTAGTACGGGAGGAAGAGCTGCCTCGGATGATTTTGGACACCTTGTTACATCCCATTCCAAAATCTGTCAAACATGTAATGACAGCCAGGACACAGAGGAATACTTCCCCAGTTCAAGAACAACAAGGCCCACAAGGAAAATTTGCTGATTTACTAAGCCCTTTACATTTCCAGATACAGCTGTAGGATACAGAACATATTACTGTAAACCACTGCAAATATCAGTGCTTTCGCCTCTCCAAGTTATTCAGCCAGGCAGCTATATCTGAACTGTTCTCCTGTAACTTGGACATTACCAATAAAGAAATCCTGAAATATTTTACTGACAGATGGAACCACATCTGGATTTGTCTTGCTGCAAGTTATCTAAGTGTCCCAGTGGAACAACTTTTACAGGACATGTGAAACCAAAGACCTGGTCACTTTTCTACTGGCTGCAAATACTTGTTCCACTCTCTGCGAGAGAAGGAGGTGGCAGCCTGGAGGCTTGGGTTTGTTCTTATTAAAATGAATCATAATGAAATGCCATTTAAGGCGCAAAACCATGCTGCAACAAGCCCCCGTGGGACATACACTGGCCATGAGTAGATTTAGGCTGGAAATTAGAAAAAGATTTCAAATAATCAGAGATGTGGGGAACAGCCTCCCAATAAATGTAGGAGGGACAAAATGCTATTTTTAAAGTGGAACTTTCTCACTTTATGAAGGGGAGTATATGGGAGGGTTGCCCAAGATAGATTGGTCTTAACGGCTCAAGACGTCTTTCCGGTTACACGCTCTTACAGACGGCAGGGCAAAAATACATTTTATAGACTAACCAAGCTCATCTAATTGTACAATTAATGCGACTAAATAAATTCTGGTGCAATTTGAGTAGGAGTAAACTAATTTGGACATCACCATTTATACGTGCCTGGAAGCTCAGTAATTAACTCTGCCATTAGGTAGTACTTGTGTCTGTCAGGACTATCCGATGGCACAGTAAATTAGTGTGCACTGGCCAAATTGCTGCAAACGTGTAGATGGGGACACTTTACTGCACAGCAAATTAGTCTACTGTGCAATTAAGCGCACGTATAGATGCACCCTCTGAGTCAGGAGTATGCATAAGTTTTTGTGAGCTCTTGCTCTGATTCAGATAAGTCTATAAGGTTTATTTTTATACAGCCTTCTGCCTGACTTCAGACTAGCATGGCTAACCACTTGTATTACTATAAAGATCATAATCACTTTTACAGAGAAGGGAGCCCAAATACCTAGCACTACACAATGCTCATGTGTTGACTGCTCAGGGTGGAACTGTTTTATTTCGTTTTGTTTCTGTAGCATCTTCTTCTCATCCTGTTTCAGTGTATAGCTCAGGCCCAGTTTTAATCTCCCACAGTTCCTGAACACAAAGCTGTCCCTGAATATCCTGAATATCACTCAGATTAGAATATTGCAAAATGTGCAGTATATGCATGCAGGTAGCAGCAGCAGTGAGGATATGGTGGCATGGGTTTCAGCATGGGCTAGCTACCCCATCAGGGTCTCTGGTAGGGCGTTTAGCTGGCTGAAAACTGCATGATGCTGTATATCCATTACTTTTCTTGAGTTAGTTAAATTGAATCTGACACAGAAAAACTCTCTTGCTGCAATCACATTCCTAACTGCTGTTTAAATAAAGCCCGCATGATCTGTCCAAGTCATATTTAGTGGGGAAACTGAGGCAGGAACCATAAACAGAATCCAGATTGCTTGAGCCCCAGCTCAGTGCCTAACCACACACAGGTCTCCTTTCTCTTGTGCAGGTAGAAAGGCAGAAGCAGTCATTTGATCTTGGAGTTCACAAACTAGGATTGTTCAGCTCAGGGCCTCACCTACATGAAATCCCCCAAATGTTTTAATGGCATCAGCCCATCCCCTAACTCTCAGACATCCCTTTAATTGATTCCCATGTTTTATTGCCTTTCCTTCAACTTCTTCTCTTCCAAGTAACCTCCTTCTGCCTTTATGCTCCAACCCTCAGAAGTACCTAGTCTATGGCCATACTAAGAAAGAGCAATTTGCTCTCTGTAAAAGAATCAGAAGCTAAAGATGCTTTTGGCATATTCCCCCCCCCCCTTTTTGTTTTCAATTTGAGTCCTTTCTGTGAGACAGAGGTGTAAGAGGAAGGAAGATCTTGACTCTTTCCACAATGCCACAGTTGGTTGCTTAATTCACTTTCCAAGCTGATTTACCGTCTCTACATTTCATGTTATAACACTTCCTTGCCTTACAGGTCTAATGTCTCATTTGCAAAGAGCTTTGGGACCCCAGATAGAAGACTCATTTTGGTATTATTGCTCTACAGATATGAGGTTTGGAAACAACTTGAATGAAGGCCCAGGTAGACAAATATTAAATATGCCCGTGAAATTGCTAGCAGGGGGCCTGATTTTCCACTGCCTTTCATTTGGCACGGTTATTTACATCCATATAAAGTGAATGTTACCAAAGTAGCTCGTCTTCAACAATAACAGCATTTCACACCCTCTTTGCAGGGATATAAGTGGCTAGGGAAGGCACAAATCAATGAGGACTCAGACACAATATATTTGCCTGCTCCCCTCTCTCCTCCGCAGTACTGAAAGTCTGTTGGATTAATTTATCTTGTGTTTTGGAGTCAGCTGTTAAAATGAAAAATATTTTCTGGATGAGCTGTTGTTTGATCTGTTTGAACGCTGGGTGGCACTGTTGTCACAATGAAAACTCAACGGTAGCAGATAGGTGGTCACAAGTGATTCAGGCTAGCTGAACAATGCAATGATGCTTTTCAGGTGATGCTGAAGTTTCAAGAACTTCTACCATCTCTTTGGTGGCTGGATGAGATCATTTTGGTAGCTAAACTCCTTTTCTGCACAGGCAGCTGGTCATATGAAAAGGCCCCCAACAAAAACCCCCCAAAACACATGACCATTATATTTGTCCAAAGACTATCAACAGGGAGGATGTTCGAACTCTCACAGACAGAATAATCTACCATCCTGGAACAACCCAGGGGATGGTCAGGTTGAGATCAAAGTTGGATAGTCTGGGATGAGGCCCACTCTTTCTCTTATTGATAATGGCGCTCACCCCACAAAGAGCTGTTCTCAGGCACTTAATTTGCTCTAAGTAGTCCCAGTGAAGGCAACAATATCATTCCTAAAATCAAATGCTTAAAGGAGATCAGGGCTTTTAATGTGAAAAGAATCAGGCTTGAGTCAGTCCAGGAACACCATACAATTCAAATCTTTTTTATTCTATATGTTTTGGTATTAATCCATAAGCAAATGGAGAATATTAAATGCTCATAACTCAGGGTATTCTTAGATTTTAAGTATTTAAACCCCTGCACAATGGAAATGATGAAGTAAGCTGGCCTCGCCATTGATGAAGTAAGCTAGACTCTCCATTAGTAAGCTGCCTTGTCATTTGAAAACCATAATCAAGATTTCGAGTTTCACTGCATTTTAAAGAAACGTTTGAATCCCATTGACCACAGTAAGTCCTGAAGTTTTGGTGGAAGGAAAACCATCTGCAGTGTCAGCACATTCTTGATCTAGCCTCAGTATAGAGAGTGGATGGTAGGGCCAGCCAATCTCTTGAAGTCCCTTCCAGCCCTACATTGCTCTGACTCTATCAACATTTACAGAAGTCCCCACAAAATGTTTTAAACTCATTCCTAGTGTGAATCCCAAAAGTTGTTGCTAGAGACCAGCTCAGTCTTATAGACCAGTCTCCCATCTAACATAAAATGGGATATTTCTACTGAGGTCAATGAGGCTACACGGATTTGTGCCTGGTGACGTCTGCTGTTTAGTGTCGATGCCTAAACTACCCAGTTCTTTCGGCCCAATATGCTTTATGCTGTTTTTGTTTTTTAACACGAGTAATATTTTATCAGCTTCACCAGTCAGCTAAATAGATGTTGTATACATTTTGTATCTTAAATTAAGTTCATTTTCCAGGGCAGTTTCTAGAGTAGGTTCTCACTGTATTTGTTTCCTCGGAGTATTAATTATATGGTAGACGTACAGAAATATTGGGACGGCAAAGGACTTAGATACCTGCTCTATCTGACTGGAAGAACAGGAAAGAATTATAGGCTTCTTTTAACCAGAGTTTGTATTATAAAGGCACAGAATTATCCTCCAGAGTTTCAGACCCATTTTCTGATCTCAGTTACACTAGTTTAAGCCCAGAAAAAAAAAAAAAATTCCTTTGAATTAATGTAGTTTAGTTATAATCTCCAATCCAAAAATCACTGGAGTGACCGGGAGTCTTTCCACAGACTTGAATTAGTTTTGTATTAAACCAGCCACCCATACAAGTGAGGTTAAAATGTGACTGGAAGTACCCAATCTTAAATGTGGGTTTATACTTAAACGTAGAGCTGGTTGAAAGGTGTCAACTGAAGAAAATAATATACCGTTGAAAAAAATGTCCACAATTCCTTTATTTAGTAGTTAGCAATCGATGGGAATTATCAAAACAAAATGAAATTGTAATGTTGGTTTGGTTTTAATTGTTGAAAACTGAAAAAAAAATAGAACTTTTTTTAAATTTCCCTCTCTCCTTTTTTGCCACTAAATACAATAGAAGTCCTTATATGTACATTATTTCCCCCCTCTTTTTAAAATCTTTATCCACTCTGTGACTTTTAAAACTTCTGTCCTTTCAGAAAAGTTAGATTCACAAGAAAAAAAGAAATTCTTTAAGTATGTCACTGTGAAACTCGTCGAAGGGAAAGACAATTTTATTTTGTTTTTTTTCCATTCCCCTCTGAAGAAAAAAAAAAAGAAAATCCAGAGAAAACTTTATGATTGTTATTTTTCTTTGTAAAGGGAAAAATAGAGTTTTCAACTGGCTCTCGTTAAAGTGGTTTTGTTTTAGAAACAGCCCTGTTGCTGGAGAATTTCTGTAAGCCCTCTGAGTAAACTCTTAACCTCACCTGTGTATAGAGCCTGGTTAACATTTTGTAGGGGAGACCATCATTCACCTTTGTAAAGCCATTTTATTATATTTTTGACTGGGTATGCTATTGGACAGAAACATTCAGCACAGCGAAAACAGAAGATTCCTATTCTTTCCTCCAACTGTGCATTCAAATTGGAGGCAAAAAGAGAGGGATGAAGTATAGATTCAGCCTAGATCTTTAGCTGATTTTTTAGCAATGTGATCACTGGAGCATACAATGAGAGACTTTGACAGCACAGTGAGGTTGTGCTGATGTCTGAAAAAAAACCCAGAAGTGGCTAAAAGAGGAAAAGTTTAAAGATGTGAACAGATTTGTATGTGAAGAGATGTGCATTTTGGGGCTTATTAAAGTCCCATTGGCTTCTGGTATGATAAATCGCCTAGAACAGCAAAAATGCTGTGTCTCTCTCTCTCTCTCTCTCGTCTCTCCCCAGTCTACCTTTCTCTCTCTCTCACTTCTGCATGCAATATTTTAATAAGAATGAACATTTGCTGTAGAAGGTGGACCTGAAAGAAGAAACTATGGTTCTAATTTTCACATCCAACATTCATTATGGAGATTAACATTGACTTTATTAGAATATCTGACCCTAAGAAAGATACACGGGTCCAAATATGTAAAAAAAAAAAAAAAAAAAATCAGCACCCAAAAATTCCCATGGAGATATCTAAAGAGGTAACCACATTGCTAAAAGCAAGCAGTGACTGGCAGCTTCCAAATGTGCTTCTCCATCGCACTGTCTCCACAAAACAGCCGTGACAACAGCAATTCCTTTCTTCATGGTATTGTGAGCATAACTACTCCAGCTCTAACCCCGAGTCTGTTGAAATCAATAGGATTTCTATTGACTTCAGTGGGTTTTGGATTGGTGCTCTGCCTATGAAGCACTAAGGGGACAGATTTTCAAAGGGATTTGTGTACCAAAAGATGCAGATAGGCGCTCAGTTTTTGCAAAAAATGTCTAACCTATTTAGGTGTTTTTGCAAATCCCACTGGGCACATTTTTAGGCACCTAGATACCTTTCCAAACATCTCCCTCAAGTTCCTACAGGGATGGAAGATGTCATAAATAGGCAACAACAACAGATCAGCAGCCCCCAAACTTTCCAGCCTGCAGGGCAACCATTCTTGCAAGAAAGGGTCAAGGTTTGCACTCAATGCCTTGAATGTTTTCCAAAATTCAGGCACAACCAAGACACTTAACAATCCTGCTTTCCCTCTGGCTTCCACAGCTCACCGCAGAAGACAGGTTAGAGTTAACAAAGCTACTCGCTTCCCTCAACTCCCTTGTGATGGCACAAGCAGCTGATGGGGGCACTACTGCATGATGACTGGGGCAGCCACCTTGGTTGGGGAGGAAGGCATAAAAAAATGGAACCACTGCAGCTGCGTGATCACACTGGTGGCACTGCATGATCACAGTGGTGGCAGTGGTGGCAATGGGAAGTTGCCACTGACCCTTTGTGTGGCATCTGTCCTGGAGGCCTGGCCACATTGTTACACCTGTCGGGGGGGGGGGGGGGGGCACTGCTGAATGGAGCAGTAAGCAGTAAGCAGGGATGGGAGAGCTAAAACAGAGCAGTGAGAGATAGTTGGGGAGAGTGACATCTCTATCTCAATAATTCCCTGCCTATAGTAAAGGGTCTTATTCAAGGCAGGTAGAAGCAGGCAGATGAGGGCACTGGCGATGGGATGGGATGGGATGGGATGGGATGGGATGGGATGGGATGGGATGGGATGGGATGGGGGCGGGCAACCTGCAGCACGGGTCCCAAAAATGGCACAGGCAACCTTTGCATGAGGCAGATTGGGAAGGGTGCAGGCAGGATAGGAAGTGGAAAGCAGAGCAGCAGGTCAGGCAGGAAACACAGGTCAGGGAGCAGAAACCAGAGCCGCAGATGGGGTAAGGCAAAGAGATCAGAGTGGCACTCGGGGAAGATGCAGCTTTAATTTGCAGCACACCTACCAAAAAGGTCGGTCCCCACTAAAATATGGTATTTTTAGTGTTTTGGGTGTTGTGCCGTATAATTATTGTGTGACGGTCCAAGGTGATGGTGGGAATCCCTTGGATTAACAATTGCTTGGAAATGAAGGAGACTGGATTGAACTGGATTTATTGGCCCACAAGGCTACTTCCAGTCCTATTTTCCTATGTTAAAATTGAGAACTAAGGATAACAGACCATTTAAAATCAAATGCAAATTTTCTTCTTAACCCAGGCACTCTCGAGAACTATGGTTCATAGATATAATCTACAACTGGTCTCTAGACCGCAGCAGAGTAACCACCAGCCACGAGAGGCTGAGCAGCTAAATGCAGCAGGCTAAAAAATACACTATCATTTCAGGAAAAAAAATGAAATTTTTAAACTGCCTTTACTGAAAAAAAAAATGTTCAAAATAGAGCCATTTCCCACTGGTTGCAATTTTTACCTAATGCTACACGCACACACACACACACACACACACACATATACATATTCACCATCATATATATAAAAATATATATGCTTTAAGGGGAGTGATGTGGCCCTTCATGGTGAGAAGATCCATTGGGATCTATATTTTAAACACTTATCACATTTTCTGTTTACACCCAGATTGTCCAAGTCACCTGAAAAAAACAGATATTGGTAAGCAGTAAATTTCATTTGCCATCTCGAAACCACTTTTATATGTTTTCTTAAATGAAAAGAGATACTTTTTGCTGAATAAAACCAAAAGCATTTCATTTTTTTTAATATGTATCCTTTTCATTAAAGAACTTTTCATTTGAAATCTCTTGGCCCATGTTATAAAAGAAGCTAGGATACCTAGATAAAAGTTATGACATAAGGAAATGAGAGTGGTGTTGAATTAATTAGATAAATTAAGTAAAAAGTTATAAACTCATTCATTAGCTGTTCATTCACATACCACTCTCAAACATACAACTGTTATTTCCCCTTTATTATAAAGGAGACAGAGAAATGAAGGAACATGTATAAGAAAATAGTGTGTGCCAGCACCAAATCAGGGAGACCTGGCTCCTGGTCTTCTGCTCTGAGCATTATATCCATATCCAAACAATATCAAATGGTGGGAAGATAGGAATAGGGAGAAGGAGAACGGGGATGGGGAGCCTGTTTACTGATAGCTGTAGTATATTGGACAATTGTTGGAAAGCAATTTGTCCCACAGAAATAGGCACATACAGAAACAGCATCACAAAAAATCCTTTTCTTCCCCAATTCTGATTTTGCCTGAAATAGATTGAGGGCACTGGGTCTTTGTAATTGAACAGAAAACCTTTTATCCCCCAAAGAACAGAACAAGTTCCTGTACTGTGGACAGCAAAAAGCAGCAACGCAGGTGAAGGAGCTTGTCATTCTTAAATACATACTATACCCATATACAGGTCAGACTTTTCATGCTTGTCTTGTCATCCTTACAGTACACCCCACTGATTTTCTTCATTTGTTGTCCATGGTCAGGTGTTTAGATTGTAAAACCTTTAGCTGGGGACTATTATTATGATGATGAGGATGATGATTATTGTTGTTATTGTTATAGTAGTGGCAGTAGTAGTATTATTCTTATTCTTACTATTTGTCTGTGTGTGGCAGCAAGCAAAATGAAGCTCTGAGTTCTAATTGAGACCTCTTCGGATTATTTTAGTCAATAATAATAATGATAATTTCAAACCTCAGCTGCAAGGAAAACCCTAATCCTGGCAAGTTTGACAGTGAAATATTCAGACAACTTGCTGGAAAGTCCCAACATATTTTGGTTCTTCTGTGGCATAAAACAGCGATTAGAATGAGGGAAACAGAGGTTTCTCCCTTCCTTTAAGTGGTGAAGTATGGTATTTGAAAGGAGGAGTGACATAATCCATGATTTCCGCAGCTTAATTAAAGCAGAAGCAGTAATTTTCCTACCCCTTTTGGAACCATAAATTCTGCCAGCATTACATGCCAAGCTAATTTTAAATGTCAGTGTGTTGTAATGTTCTGAAACAAATTAGAATCTGTTTTGATGGCCCAAAAGGAGGCTTTCAGCTCCTCTAATTTGGATCACCACACTATTCATCATCATCATAACCGTCATCATCATTATTGTTGCTGTTGTTATTATTATGCCATCAACAGTTTTTCCCCATTTTTTTGAAATAGGATTATTTAGTCTTCCATGCCTAATCTACAGGAAGCTCCCTGGAACTGTTTTCTAATACTTACAGTTAGCATACGTCACCTTATCGAATTCTGCTCTGAGCCAAGCATCAAATACAAAGCCGAGCCTTGCATTCTTTGGGTGCTCAAAATTACCATGTAGTGATTGAAGAATCTGGCCTTCTATACCATTGCATGTCACACTGATCGTTGAAAGAGCAACATTTTTTTCCATCACCTTCCATTTGATAGTCTTAAAGTTTCTCTTTGTTCACAGCCGTTTTCTGCTCATCCAAACTGATCCAGCCAATGACCCAGCACCGGAAAAATCTGATTGAGGAAAGCAGATGGATAAATAGATTGATAGTGATGGATTGATAGCTTGAAAGATAGATACATATGCAGAACTGGGAGATAAAGGGGGATATTTACAGAAAACCTATCTTGATTCAGTAAACGTTCGCTGCAGGAACTTGACATTCAGAGTTACTCTCACCCAATCAGGAAAAAAACAAAAAAAACACCAAGCCCTGTAATTCTTATCATTAAGATAGTGAAGCCCTTGTGCTAGGAACTGTTCAGACCCACAGAAGAATCACTTCCTGTCCAGAAACTTTACCGATGTCCTGACTCAGTTTTGCATGGTTTTTTTTAAACCCACAACACTATATATAAGCAGTTTTATTAAGATCAAAACCATTCACACCACACATCGTGATGGACCAATCACGATTATCCAGGATTTTCAAGTGCCTAATAGCAGAGATGAATTTCTCATAAATAAGCTACCTATAAAATTCTCTATAAAAAAGCCCATAAATCATTAGAATAATATACAGGTATTGTTTTGGGTTTTTGTTTTCCTAAATGCAATAGATTCCTTTTATTGTCAGAACACAGGGACTCCTGAACTCATTGGATAAAATGCAACTCCATTAACTGAAGCAGATTGATCTGGACACCTGTTTCAACAGTGCAAAAAGCTGTCCTCCGTGACATACTGCTGATGTGATTCTGTGATAATCCCACCAACTCCACTGGATGAATATGCCCCATTGTTTCAAAAGGGCTAAAATGTCCTGAGATACATCAGACTAAAAAGTAACTAACTCCACTGACATAAGTGGAATTAGTCCAATCAATGCTGTTAGTGTACTGTAAACAAGGATTTATTTTCTCTTCTCTCTCTAATAGGCTTCCGCTGTTCATCAGTAATTTCATTGTTAATTGGGGGTAAAGGAGTTACCATGCCAATACAGAGTATTAGCTATTTCCATCCAGGCTGCCCTATTTTTTTTTCCCCAGAACTGCAAATATCACAGCCTTTGGGGTATGCCCCCAAAATATCAATGTTATTAAAAAAAAAAAAAATTAAAAAAGACAGTCGTAGACCTGACAAACCAAGTTGGGACTCATCACACTGATTTAACATGCCCGGTGCTGACAAAGCTCAACACCGCTGATGCAGTCTGACAAAACATGTCACAGCACAATATAGCCTTTCTGATTTTTTTATTTTTTTATTGTTTATTTGGACATTTTCTTCCAACGAAAACAAACCCAAAGAAAAAGGATAGGCACGCAGCACTTCTAAAGCACGCAAAGATTCAGGAGGGGGGTGCCTCTTCTTCAGGCAACTGGAGGGTGGTGACACTTATTAAGTCAGGCAGTTTGATAGTTTCCCCATTCCATCTTTATACTGTAGGGCTACCAGAATATTATAACCTGAGGACTGCCTTCGCGCTGCAGGAAGGATGAACGGACAGCACAACAGATGTTGCAGAGTGAGGAACTTCACCTACACCACCGTGTTGGGCTAAATAATCCCTCGCCTTCTTATACCTTGGGCTCTACTGAGGGCAAACAATGGTGATGTGGTTGTCAGAAGATCCAAGTCCGACCACTGGCTCTACCGCAAGCTTCCCGTGCAACTTTAAGCAAGTCAGTTTTCCATGGCTTCGTTTCTTTATGTACAGGATGTTGTCATTAATTTTTCTATTACTGCAGTGCCTCAAGGCCCCACACAGTTTACAATCTAAGTGATTGTCTGCCCTCCTCATTGCACATCTTGCATTCATAGATCTTAATGCTGAAAAGGGCCACTAGATCATCTGGACTGACTGGTTGTCTGTCACGGGCTCTAAATTTCACTATCCCTGTTTTGAGCCCAATAACTTATGAGTGAATACAGCACATCTTCCAGAAAGGCACCCAGTCGGGAGTTGAAGGTGCCAAGAAATGGAGAACCCACTCGGCACGTTGGTGGTTTGTTGCAAGTGTGGTCACATGAAACAAGTATACTGGATTTAAATTATCTTGTTTTACCATGTGTCATGTTTAGCTGATACAACAGTTTTGCCTGTCCGCTCCTATACTTCTATAGAGTTACACTGCTGTAAGTAGGTACCTCTAGGCTCCTATAGATGTGCAGAGAGGCTGCTCTGACGTGCTGTAATTCCAATGCGGTGGAGCATGGAAATTACTGTGCTCCAGCAGCCTCCAGCATGCCGTGTATCAGCATCCCCATGCCAAAAAATAGCAGCAGGGTGCTTTGAACTCAAGATCATTCAATGAGCTTGAGTTCAAAGCACCCTGTTGCCATTTGTCAGTGTGGGGACACTGATACACATGACACTTGGGCGATTTTAATTAGCTCAACTTGTGAATTAAAGTGCCCCTGCATCCTGGAGGACATCTATAAACACCCTCTTTCATTCTCATTTAATTTTACAATGATTTGGTCTCACTTATACCCATATAGGAATAAACAGACAAAAAACTTACACTGGCTCCAGTGGTGTGTGCTTCTGAACAGTAAGTCCTTCCCCCACACCTCGCCATTAAAAGAATATATAGTTCTTTGTCCACAGAATCAAATAACTGATCTATTATCCTCTCTGTTAAAAAATGGTGCTTTATTTTAGAATTTGACTGTATCTGTTATAGCTTCCAGCCATTGATTCTTGTAATGCCTCTCTCCACCACTTAGTACCCAGTGTTTTCACTTCTTGAAACTGCTTTGACGCTGTAATCAGTTCATTTCTCCATCTTCTTACCCCTTCAGAGAGTAGATTGTGGTTTGTGGTTCAACTTTTTGGCAACAAGTTCTATGGATGACTGATCTATATCAGTATGTGCTACAGGGCGTTTTGTTAGACAGTACCTTTCTCATGTGTTAAATGCTTTTAAGACAGGAGTGTCTGCATGTTAAGGCAGAAAACAAGATGAGCTCAGTGCCCTCTAAGTATCTCCAAAGTTACACCTCTTCAGGCGAGGATTATCTCCAATTGGTGTTAGGCAGCTTGTGTTACAGCTCAAATCAGAGCTGTACATCTTAGAGAGAGTATTAACCCTTAGCATGTAACATGCTTTTAATACCACCTAACATTCCTTAGAGTTAGCACATGCAAATTGTAATAGATAACAACCCCCTTACTTAGCTTTTGGCTGGGTTTCACTATTTCTTTGCCCATGGATCATGAGATTGCTCCAGGCTTTGTTTGTCCCTGGAAATTTCTAATTCTCATCTCTGCTGTTCTCCCGCCAAAATGGATTGATAAAACCTTGTCTCAATTGTCATGCTGCTCTCTGCTAAGTTGTTCCTTTCATCCAGAAATGGGAGATATGTTATTTACAGAGGGTGTGTCTACACGAGACGCTTACTGCACATTAGCCTAATAACACTGTGCAGTAGTATGTCACGTCAGAAACCGAAATAACCATGAGCCAGTGCTACTGCACAGTAACTGTAGGTACTGTGCATTTAGGTAGCACTTTATTAAGGAAGTACTAAATGAAATGTGCAGTATCAGGGTGCATTAATGAATGTGTAAATATACCCGGAGTGCTGTATTTTAGTCTAGTCATTAAAAAGTAAATTATTCATTAGAGCCAAGAATGGAAAATATTACAATCCATGTGTACTGCTGTAGGTGTACGGGCTGGAAAGTGTCTAGGAAATGTAAGGTTGATGCACTGTTCCAATGAGCAATCTAGCAAGCACCTCAAACTGTTCAATGCAAAACTTGTATCATCTGCCAGCAGTGGCAGCATGCTATCATCCCACATGCAGGTCCGGGGGCCTGTGCCCCCCAGGAGGGCTGTGAAGTTGTGCCAGACTCCTCCCAGGGGGCATGGGCCCCCTGATCTGAATGTAGGATGACAGGAGGTTACTGCTGACAGCTGGGAATGGCATTCAGCACAGCCCGCACCAAGTGCTGGAAAGACTGGTGCTGCCACTAGTCCCACCCGGCAGTGAGAGCAAGCTGTCATCCTGCACACAGATCTAGGGTCCCACATGCCCTGGGAGGGCTGCGGGGCTGTGCCGGATTCTTCCTGGGGGGTGCAGGCCCCCAGATCTGTGTGTGGGAGGACAGTAGGCTGCTGCTGCCAGCTGGGGCCAGCACTAGCACTAGGTTCTTTCTGACACTCGGCATGGGCTGTGCCAAGCAGACTCGAGTGATAACATTGGCCCCAGCCAGCAGTGGCAGCATGCTGTCATCCTTCATGCAGATCTGGGGGCCTGTGCCCACCGGAAGGGCTGCAGGGATGTTCCAGACTCATCCTGGGGCGTGAGGGTCCCCGGATCTGTGTGTGGGATGACAGCAGGCTGTCATCCCTCCCCCAGAGCATTGGGATTGGAAGGGACCCCAGGGACAGATCACAATCACTGGCCAGCTACAGATGTCAATATCAGAGCAGTCCTTCCCCCCCTCTTCACCCTCCCTCTTAGTTTCTGTTTCCCTGCAAGCCCAGCTCTGAAATTTTCTGAAATTTTCTGGAATGTTTCAGATGCTTTCGTTTAGTTGTGGAGCTTTTTCTTGGTCACCCGTTCTAATTTGTATTCAGCATTTCAGGCGCTGAAACAGGCCAAAAAAAGTCCGAAATACAATGTCTGTTGAAGTTTTGCACAGCCCTACTAGTTATGCCATGGCATGGCTGGTTTGCCTAGATGTAGAACAGCTGACAGAAAGCAGAATCATAAGTTTATTTGCTTTTTTACACTGAGCTTATCAAAATGTAAGTATTCTCCACTGTAGCACTATATTCTCTCTCCTGCTCTTCCATGCAATGTCTCTGCCAAGCTTCTGCATCTGTTGCATTGCCTCTTTCTTTAAACCAGGGGTGTTCATTACCTGACCCACAGACCAGATCCAGATCCTGGGGGAGTGGTGAAGGGAAGGGGAGCTGTGGAAGTTAACACAACCACTGCCCCCCCTGCTGCCAAATTTTCAAGTCCTGCAGCTAGATGGCATGACCCTGAACAAGAGATATAGCTAGCATGTATAGGGCTGGGGCAGCAGGGCCTGATTCAGTATGCATAGGTCTGGGGGTAAGGCAGATGGCCTGGTCCAGGACACACAAGACTGGGGCTGATGTAGTGGGGCCCAATCCAGTATACTCAGAGTTGAGGCTGGAGCAGCAGGCCTGATCCAGAGTTGGATCAAAGCTATGATCTGGTGATCTGGGGCCTGTGGATGGGATCTGGCCCACAGACCCACCACACACCACTTATTGGTCCCACGGGGCCAAAAGATTGGGCACTACTGCATTAGTCCATACCCTCTCCATTTCCCTTTGCCTTTCACAGCTGGACCTCTCCTGGAGTCCACATTATTCTTCTTGTTGTTCTCCCTTGACTCAGCATTTATCACTGTCAGGAGTCTGCCTACTTGCTGCCCAGACTAGCCCTAGTTGGCCTTGCCAGCTTGTTTGGGGCTGGTTGTAGGCTGCCTGAGTACCTTCAGCTGGTCCCAGTTTTAAAAGTGCTTGGGTATGGCTATTGCATATTAGTAGCAGTCCTCACAGGGCTTTGCAGACTAGCAGCATCATTGGTTACTCTTCTGCCCAACTCCAGTTCTCCTGCTTAATGCTCTGTTTCATAATCCTTGGCTGTCTGTTCTCTCTGCCTAACTCCTTCCCAAACTTTTGCCCAGCCTGAATTCTCTGCCTTGCTCCTACCTGCCTCCTCTGCTTCAACCTTCAGCTCCTGGACTCCTAGTTTGAAGCCTTTGGCTCTGGATTCCTGGGTTGTGACCATTATAGCACTGTGACCCCAACCCCCCAAGTCTGGGATATGCCCGTCATGCTCACTCTTTCATCCATGGCTTCTTCTTAAATATACTAACGTCTGATCTAACATGGTATCACCAGCCAGCTGCTCACAGCTGCTGAGAACTCTGCTTTTCAGTTCGTAGGCCAGAGCCTTAGAGGTATAAAATAGCAGTTACATCATCTTCACTAAAACCACCTCTAGTTTCCATCATCTGTGGATTGTGCCCTGTGTTGCTGAATATACTAATGATTTTGCCGAAATGTAGGTCTCTCTTTTTTTTTTTTCCCAGCATGAATGATCTAATTACAAATTGCTAAAGGCTTATTACAAATAAAGAAAAAAAAAAAAAAGATACCCTTTTGACTCCACATTGTCTGGTACTAATTTACTAAAAGGAATTGGATCTATATATTCACATGAGTAAGTATTTCTTCTCATGAATACCTGGAACCACTCTTCAATGAGATGTCTCAATGGAGCATTTTAAAATGTATTTTCATAGCCAGATATTTGCTCAGGCTTCTGTTTCCTAGTAATAGCATCACATGTGATAAGATCGTTACCATGACATAAAATTAACAAAACCATCCAGACTGGCTTTCTGAACTCTGAAAATACTAATTAGCTTAAGTTTTAACAATGCTGATCTAGTGGGTGGGAAGTGTACTGCATTTCTAACAGCTCTCTTAGTGATAGTAATAATTTCAGAGAAACAACCAGGGAGTCTAACAATTATACTTACAAAGGGATGGGAGGAAAAGTGAGCCCCTTCCATAATGATTCTCAATCTAAATAGATATAGGAGGAAGAAAGGGGAAGAGTAGGCACCCCCATTTGATTGCTGGGAAAGAGAGGCCCAGATTTACAAAGTGGCTTGGGCAATGCAATTGTGAGCAACTTCCATACCTCACTTTTAGTTGCCTGACCTACACAATGGGATCCAAAGTCCATCATTAGGCATATTAGCTTTCAATACTGTTCATGGTCTCACCGAGATCAGGCAGAACACTTGGCAGTATTACCCTGCAGCAAATGTTGAAGGTAGGAGGGTATTGAAATGCAGCTCCTCATTCAGAGACACCAATACTTCCCTAAGGGCCAATGCTTATGGGGCTTCAAAAATAGGAACATGCAGTGGCACTCACCTTCCCATTTAGACAATGGAGCAGAGCACTCATCTGCAATGTCAGGGACCTGCATACGGTTCCCTTCAGTTCACACAGGAGTCCTCTTGCAAAACCAGAAGTTGAATCCAGATTGGCTATGTCCCTACATAGTGGCTCAATAAGCAAGGCATAGGAACATCAATGTCAAATCCTGATACGTGGGCATCACTTTTAAATGCAACCATAAAAACGTTATACTGGAGGTAGAGAGAGCCAACCCCCAAATCTTTATTTTTGTATTACAAATGAGTTGGCTGAGAGGCAGAAAGTAAAAGTAGTTCCCAAAGTTTATGGAAACCTAGAGATCCAACTCAACGGTCCCGACTTTTGTTCTTAGGCTCTAGTATATAAGCAATATTCCCTCCTAACTACTTCCCACCACTGCTTTGTATTCAGACTAGCGACCTGGAGGTAAAAGATTTCACAACACATTACCAGTCCCTGATTAACAAGTTCCAATGCTTCCCCTGTTGGGCCTGACTCTTCATTTCCTTGTGCCTAGGCAATCATGTTCAGCCATGCAAAATTAGTGCAATGGAGCTGCAAAATCAAATGGCCCCACTTATTCACAACAGAAGCCACATTTTCACCCATTTTGCACTAGTGCTAAATGTCTACAAAAGGCAGTCAATTCATCATTGCTGTGCATTTTGTTCAGTCACTTATATCAAAGTACAGAAAAATACCAGTGAACCCAAATGGTGGAATTTTACTCTCTTTTCACAGATTAGACGCAATAAAAGATGAGAGTGGGTGCATCTGCATGAGATGCTAGAAGCGCAGTAGACTAATTCTACTGCGCGTTAGCAGGCTACAGTAAAAGCTGTGCTAACACGCTAATACACAGTAGAATTAGTCTACCATGCATTAGCATCACTTAAAAGACATGCACCAGTGGCACCAATCATGGTACATTGAGTTAGTACCTGTAATAGCAGGTATTAACTTAATGCACCACGATTATGACACATTATTGCACGTGTAGATATGCCCAGTGAATGGTATAAAACAAAGAAGAAACACGTCCTTTATGTCATTCAAGGAGGGATTGGAATCAAAGCCATGAAATGGTGACAGGAAGGTGGGTTTTTTTTAGGACCATTTCCATTTCTTGTGCCTGCTTCACCATTGCCCTGGACTTTGGGGAGTTATTTACCGCATGTGAAAGCTTTTGGAAGTTGCTACATTTGTATGCTAAAACCATAGCATTTTATACTCACGTCAGTCTTAAAACGCATTGACAGAAATGCCTACTGAAAGGTGTGGTCATTGGGAAACAATCCCATAGTATTTTTCTGCTTTCTATGATGCATATTTTGGAAGTCAGTCCAGTTACCATCAGTCATGAGATTTCTTTGCACTATCTATCAGAAACTCTAATTTAGTTTTCGATCTACAACTTTTTTGTGCTATCCTTGGCTACTTACATGAATCTCCTCTTTCCAGAACTTGAACACATTTCAGTTTAGCAGATCAGAATTCATCCATTTATAGTTCGCAAGGCAGGTCATGAACTTTGAGTATAACGTCCCAGCACTTACTCTTTTAAACTGCAATAGATAGCACCTTCCAAGCACAGTAAACACTCGATTAGAAGACAATGCACCAGCGTGGGTCCAATGCTTTGTGACAGAGACAATGGTGCACGTGGTTGTATTTGGTTAATTTAAAAAAATAAAATAAAATCAAGTGGACAAGGATAGCCAAACCTTTCCCTTACCTTATTACTTGTTTCAATTTTGTTGCTGATATTTTTTTTTTCCTCCTGTTTAATAGGCAAGGCAGCTGACAACTGAATTAGTACTCTCTTCTTAGTATGCCACTGGCTCATGACAATAGCCTAAGGGGTAAGATATAGATAACTGAGAAGTTTTCTCACTGTTGTGATATATTTTTTCATATGGTTAATAAGGCAATTGAAATGACATTCTGTCACCGTGGTACAATTCAGTGAATTTGTGATTTCCCTTGTGCTGCCACTAGGAGGAGATGCGTTGTGTTTAACACCATCGTCTTCATCTTTTTTTCTTCTGCCTTGAGAACATATTTAATGGATGTGACAGTCTGCAAACCAGAGCGTCCTTCAGTGTTGCTAAAGATTAGCTACTGTTTATTATGGCTAATGGGAAACGGTTTAGGGCTGAGCTGCTTTTGCTTGGCGTCGGATTTTGTTTGAAAAGGATAATGACAATGCTTTTAATATTCCAATCAGTGGGCTTGGCAAAAGAAGCACAAATAGCAGAGACAACAGCAATTACAGTTAAACAATACTAATGGCTCAGTGTGTGCCAAAGGATACTTAGTTAATTGTACTCAAGCAATTACACAGTTTGTCTTATATAAAGAGGCTGTAAAATATATTGGACCAAATTCATCCCTGGACTCTTTCCATTTCTGACAATGAGTCTGATCCTCAGCTGGCTTAAATCAATGCATTCCCATTGAAGGCCGTACCACATTTCCCCAGCTGAAGATTCAGCCCTTATCCCGGAAAGTGCTATGTCCCTACTTAAGTCAGAAGTACTTAGCAACTTTGCCAGGTGAGTCCCTCTGTCAGCAACAGCATTTAGAAATGTCAAGAAATCTCGTAGTATGGTAAAATAATTGATGGGATCCGGAAGGATTTTGCACAAGGAACTTGAATTCATATAAAATGTTGCCTTGGTTTGAGGGTGTATCACAGCCTTGGAGTCTTCAGTGAGGAATAATAATTGGAATGGCAGAGACTTTCCTGTTCTCAGTGCGCAGACAATTGCCCCATGGCGAGAAAGAAGTAGATGGAGTATTTATGCACAGGCACATATTGTTCAACTGGTTTATGCCACTAGATATATTGTCTGCACTCGAAGGGCTCCGGCTTGTATGTTGCAGATTATTAATCTGATCAACATCTAAGTGTGCTGCTTCTAGTTAAAGCTTCAGCTACTTCATATCATTGGAAGGAACATTCCAGCTACTAGCTAGCAAAGCATTTATCAGCAGAGTTCAAGGACATAAATAAAGAGGCAGAATCTTCTCCCTTACTGTAAGGTTTGCAGCACAAAAATAGCAGGGGTTTTCGGGTTTGTTTGTTTTTTTATTTGTTTGCATAATATCTTTTTTGGGTTCTTATCATGTAAAACAGGAGCTCCCAGCATTTCCCCACTGTGTGGCCACATTCTAATAAAGATACAGTGTTGCACACATCACCCATTTAGTCATTTGAGTCCTCACTCGGGAAATTCACCAATAAAGAAGTTTTTAGCTTGAATTTGGGTCAAATTCAGTGAACAGTTTGGCCTGAAAAATACAGGGGAAAATTGAAAATTTTATTTTGAAGTGTTTAAAGAGGACAGACAGAACTTTTTTCTTTCGCAGCACTGGTGGCTGTGTGGCAGAGTTTCTGCCTACTGCTTTGGAGATCTGAGTTCAAGTCCCAGCTTTAGTGACTTGGGATGAATGA
Source organism: Alligator mississippiensis (assembly GCF_030867095.1). Classification (NCBI taxonomy): domain Eukaryota; kingdom Metazoa; phylum Chordata; order Crocodylia; family Alligatoridae; genus Alligator; species Alligator mississippiensis. The sequence continues at coordinate 10,713,852 of NC_081824.1, read as the reverse complement.
GCTCTTTCTTTCTTTTTCTTTTTTGGCTTTGGAAGAGTGTTTTCATTTTTTTTTAAAATCACCCGATGTTTGAAAAGGATAATAAAAACTTAAATAAAGCAAATGTGAAAAAAGGCCCAATGGAGAAGGGAGTTCAAGACAAGTGGTTGCTCCTCAAGGGAGCAATCCTGGATGCGCAAGCAAAGTCCATCCTGTCTCGGAGGAAAGGCAGCAAAAGGGCACAGCAGCCCCCTTGGCTCTCCAGGGAACTGGTGGACCTCCTGTCTCTTAAAAGGAAGACCTACAAAGGATGGAGGACTGAACCCGCCACCAAGGAGGAATACTCTGCTCTGGTCCAGACCTGCAGAGAGAAAACCAGGAAAGCCAAGACTGAGATGGAACTCCAACTAGCTATAAATATCAAGGAAAATAAAAAGTCCTTTTTTAGATATGTGGGGAGCCAGCGGAAAAGCAAGGGCAACATTGGACCTCTGCTAAACCAGATGGGGCAACTGACAACTGACAGCCAGGAAAAAGCGAACTTGCTAAATGGGTACTTTGCATCAGTTTTTCACCAGTCCCAAGAGATGTCCCTGCCCTTTACGGCTCAGGGAGGCCCAGGTGAGGGAGATTCCTTGCTTTCCATCGAAGCTGACCTCGTGAAGGAGCACCTTGACAGGCTGGATAATTTCAAGTCAGCTGGCCTTGATGGGTTACACCCACGGGCACTCAGGGAGCTGGCGAACATCATAGCTCAGCCCCTGGCACAGATCTTCGAGAGCTCTTGGCACTCTGGTGAAGTCCTGATGACTGGAAGAGGGCCGAATTCATGCCTATCTTCAAGAAAGGGAGGAAAGTAAATATGGTATTCTACAGGCTCTTCAGCCTGACCTCTATCCTGGGGAAGGTCTTGGAAAAGATTATCAAAGAGGCCATCCTTAACAGACTAGCTGAAGCCAATATCCTGAGAGATACCCAGCATGGGTTTGCTGCGGGAAGGTCTTGCTTGACCAATCTCATTTCCTTTCATGACCAGGTGACTTATCACTTGGACAAGGGAGAAGAGATTGACGTTGTATATCTTGACTTTAAAAAAGCCTTTGATCTGGTATCCCACGATCACCTCTTGGCTAAACTGGCTAACTGCAGCCTCAGCCTCACCAGGATCCATTGGCTGGGGAATTGGCTCCATGATCGGACCCAGAGGGTGGTGGTCAATGGGAGCCAATCATCTTGGTGCGCTGTGACCAGTGGGGTCCCCCAAGGCTCTGTCCTAGGGCCTATACTACTTAACATCTTCATCAATTATGTGGATATTGGTGTCAGAAGCTAACTGGCCAAGTTTGCTGATGACACCAAACTCTGGGGTAAAGCATCCACACCTGAGGAAGGGAGGGTGATCCAGGTGGATCTTGACAGGCTCATGAAATGAGCAGATGAGAACCTGATAGTGTTCAACACCAAAAAATGCAAAGTTCTCCACCTTGAGAGGAAAAACCTGCAACATGCTTAAAGGCTCAGTAGTGCTACGCTGGTTAGCATTACAGATGAAAGGGACTTGGGGGTCATGGTTGACCACAATATGACCATGAGCCTTCAGTGTGATGCTGTGGCTAGTAAAGTGAACAAAACGCTGGCTTGCATCCATAGAGGCTTCTCAAGCAAATCCCGGGACGTCATTCTCCCGTTGTACTCGGCCTTGGTGAGGCCGCAGCTGGAGTACTGCATCCAGTTTTGGGCTCCACAATTCAAAAAGGATGTAGAGAAGCTTGAGAGGGTGCAGAGGAGAGCAATGCACATGATCAGAGGTCAGGAAAACAGACATTATGATGAGAGGCTGAGATCCCTGGGGCTCTTCAGCCTGGAAAAGCGCAGGCTCAGGGGTGATCTGGTGGCCACCTATAAGTTTAACAGGGGTGCTCATCAGGATCTGGGGGAACATCTGTTCACCAGAGCACCCCAAGGGATGACAAGATTGAATGGTCACAAACTCTGCCACAACCGATTCAGGCTGGACTTAAGAAATAACTTCTTCACTATCCGAGCCCCCAAGGTTTGGAATAGACTACCGGCGGAGATGGTTCAAGCACCCACTTTGAATGCCTTCAAGACACATTTGGAGGCTGGACTCGATGATCCTCCGGGGTCCCTTCCAGCCAAATGTCTATGAAATATCTATGAAATATCTATGAAATTTAGCTGTAACAAAAGGTTCAGGCTTGATCCTGAAAGGAACCTGATTTTGTTGTTTGCTTCGACCTCCAAACTAAACTCTCAACTATAGAGTTATGTATGGGCAGGGGCGCAACCAGGATTTCTCAAAGTGGGGTGAAGGATAAGCAGCCTGCACCCACCCATTGCTCCCAAGCTCCTCAACCCCAGCAGTGTGGGCAGACCATGCCATGGGAGCCTTGGAGGACATTTCTTTAGTCCCTAAAGCAGATGAAAATCTCCCCTCCCTTCCTGCTCCTTCCGCTTCTCTTCTCCCCACACCACTCCACTGCCTGCTACTTTCTCCACTGTTCTGGACAAGCGAGCTCCAGAGCTAGTTTGACTGAATGGGGCTCAAGTGGGGTGGGGACATTAGGACAACTAGGGCAACTAAAGAGTAGTTCCCCCTAGCTTTCCCAATCTTTGAGTAGGAGCTGGGAAGGAAAACCCCCTGTCCATCCCTCTTCCCATTGTTTACATCCCAAGCTAAACACAGCAGGCAAGAATGGCTCAGGTGCTTCCCCCCAGGGACAGTGGGGAAAGGCAGGAGGGTGTTGCTTCACAGGAAGCCCCATGAGTCACAGCAATCCTCTGGACCCAATAGAAGTTTTCTGTTGGTTCCTAGGGGTTGGCAAATCCAGCTGTTGCCTGTGAGCCTGCAGCTGGTCTCCCCTAGCAATGCCTCTTCCCTCTCCTAGCCCTGGTACTGTTTTCAGAATGGGAGGAAGGAACAGCACTGGAGGGTGGGGTGGATGGATTGGAGGCCCCTCCACCTTGAGGGGGCCTCCAACCCACCTGCCCTACCCTCCAGAGCTGACTGCAAAAGCCAAGACTGAAGTCCCTCTGCTTCCTTCCTCCCCCACCCCCATTCTGAAAACAGTATCCACATTGGGAGGCAGTGCAGAAACAAGTTACTGAAGACACTCCATTTTGAAGTATCTTCATTTGAACCCTCATCCAGTTTTCATGGGATCAGGCTCTGCAGCCATACATTTCTATTTTGTCCTGAACATAGAGTGCTTTCAGGGGCCAGATCAGGTGAAAACTGTCACTTCTGTCTGTGCCTCCTGGGATTAAACCAGAGCTGGTTCAAGGCTCCAGTGTGGTGCAAGGGCTGGGAATGACCATGACATGGGAGCCAGCCAGTTCCAAGCCCCCACACCACAAGGGAGGCAGTTCACTGACAGCCAACGGGCTGATCCTAGGCCCTGCCCTACACTGGAGCCTTGTACCAGGTCCTCTGTGTGCCGACGTCTCTCCCAGCCCCTACGTTGCACTGGAGCCTTGAACTGAAAAGTTCTGGTGTGGTGTGTGGGGAGATTTGTTGGCCTCCCAGCGTCCTTGCCTTACTTCATCAGAGGCTTGAACCAGCAAGGCTTCAGTGCAGTGTTTGTCAAGCTCCCCCACCTCCACAGCACCAGAGTCATAGAGTCATAGAAAATGAGGGGTGGAAGGGAGCTCAGGAGACCATCTAGTCCAACCCTCTGCTCAGAACAGGACGATCCCCAACTAGATCATCCCAGCCAAGGCTCTGTCTAGCCAGGTCTTAAAAACCTGCAAGGACAGAGGTTCCCCATCGTCTATGTTCCAGCCTGTTCCAATGCTTTACTACCCTCCGAGTAAGAAAGTTTTCCCTAATTTCTAAACTAAACTTCCCTTGCTGCAACTTGAGACCATTGTTCCTTGTCCTGCCATCTGCCACCACTGTGAACAGTCCAGATCCATCCTCTTCGGAAACACCCTGAACATATTTAAGGGCTTCTATTAAATTTCCCCTCAGTCTTTTCTCTACACTAAATACACCCAGTTCCCTTAGCCTCTCCTCAAAGATCATGTGCCCCAGCCCCCTAAATATTTTCATTGCCCTCCACCTCCAAGCTGTAGTGGGGGTACAGTCCCCTGAAAGCAGATAGACAGTAGGGGTAGGAGAATTTTGAATTATATAATGGTTAGGACACAATGGGTGCATCTACTGGAGATGCTAACTGTGCAGTAGCCTAATTTTATTGAGCATTAGAGTGCATGGCAAAAACCGTGCTAATATGCTAATGTGCAGTAATATTAGACTATTGCGCAGTTAGCATCACTAAAAAGCCGTGAACCAGAGCTACTGCTCAGTCCTGCCAGTTACTGTGCATTGATTTAGTACTTGGTTATACAAGTACTAAACTTAATGGACAGTAACTATGACACATTAATGAACATGTAGAACTCTCCCAATGGGTGTGTCTATGTGTGCTTTAATGAGCATTTTCTAATTTGTATTAAATTTAGTACCTCCAATGTGAGGTACTAAGTTCGTACACATTTGGCTGCACTAATGCATAGTAGCACATTTGCATGCTTTTTTTAATGACACCTGATGCACAGTAGATTATTTTACTGTACATTACCATAATGTCATGGTTCTTTATGTGATGCTTTAATGCACAGTAAAATATTCAACTGCATATTAAAGCGCACTTGTAGAGTCACTCAGTGGCCTCATCTACATAAGTGGCAGACTGTGCAGTTGTTACTGTACAGTCATTTAGTACTTGCTTAACCAAGTGCAAAATGACTACACAGTAAGCTGCATTGCTGCACAGTACCACCCCCTCAAGGTCATTTTTAGATGCTGCTGTGCAGTAGTAAGGAGCCACTGCTCCGTAGTTTATTAGTACTTCATAGTAGTGTCACTGTCATGGTTCGTGCCTGGAGATGCCATATCACCATAGCAATGAGCTATGGCACAGTAGCTCATTTCTACTGCACCGTAGCATCTCATGTAAATGTGCCCAGTACGAATCAACCTCTGTTCCTGTTCAACCATGGACAAATGTGGCTCAGCTAGGTTATGTCAATGACAAGGCAAATTAGTGGCACCTTATCCTTTCTGTAGTTTTGAGTAGATCTGCTGGCCTCCACATTAAAGGCAAATAACAGTAGCTCTACCTGTGAGGGAAGGTACCTCCCAAAGTGTAGCTTTTCCTGGTCTTTCTTGAAAAAGTAGTGCATGTAATGAGGTTTCTCTTTTCTTTTCCGGAGCAGTTTGTATTGCTGCTTATGCTGCTCTTAACTCCAGAGTGGATTTTTCTATTTGCTCTTAGATCCTGAAACATGTTTCTAAACATCCTTTTAATTTGTCACTTTCAATATGTTTCAACTGCATTCGCAGGATGGTAGCTGCAGTGTGGGAATGGTGGGAGCTCTTCTGGCTTCCACTCAAGCTGATAGGCATTTTGCTTCTTTCTGCCTTCTGTTGGGCTTTCCCACTTCCAGTGAGGTGCTTTCCACTCCCAAATACTTCATCTCCACAGCTGAAAGCATATGAGAGGCTCAGCACTTTTCAGGATGGGTCTCATGATGCCTGCAGTGTCCAGTAATTTGACAAATCCTGCAGCTGAATGGAGAAGACTGGGCACATCTAGACAAAACTCAGTGTCGCCATAGTGATGAGCTACATCATCGTAACTCATTGCTGCAGTGACATAGTGTCAGCAGGCACGAAGTGTGACACCAATACTCCTGCGCAGTAGCAATGGGAAAAGACCTGTGGGGCATCTGGACTACTCAGTAATGTGGGAAAAGACCCATGCAGCATCTGGATTGCTTAAGCAAGTACTAAATGGTTGCACAGTAACAACCACAGCAGCTGAGGGAGCTCTAGGTTCCCAATGAGTCCTAGCACAGGGGCTGGTAGGTAGCATGGGGCCAGCAGACATTTGTCTTCTGGAAGGGGCTAGGAGATTGCTCCCTGCTTCTGAGAGCTGCTTGCTGCTGAGGCAGGTTTCACAACTGGAGCACAGGCAGGGACAGTGTCCCTCTGTCCCAGCAGCAGGGAGATCCCAGCTTCTGTATCATGGTTGTGAAGCTGGGGCAGGGACATAAAAATCTCCCAGCCCCCACTCCTCAATCATGGAGTGGGGGCTGGGAACTCCCTGCTGCCAGGGCAGAGGGACATTTTCCCTACTTGGGCTCCAGTGGTGGAACCTGCCCTGGCAGCAGGCAACTCCCAGGGGTAGGGAGCAATATCCCACCTCCTGCTGCTCAGCAGGCTGGGAGCACATTTACACATGCAGTATTGTGTACTAATTGCTCCTGAGTACATTTGTTTCTTGTGTTTACATTTAACAAATTACTCACCATTAGAGCAAAATATTGTGCAGTAAGCATCTGCATATGTAGATAGTGATGCTTATTGCACAGTAATTTTTTCTAAACTCCAGTAAAGCATCTCATGTAGATGTGCCCAGAGGACACACAAGTTATACCACTTCAGGCCAGGGGTAACTCTGGACCATGCTACACAGCTTTTGTTAGGGTAATTTCAGTCTCCATCACAGGGGTAAAATGAACAATATAAAGTCTTCCAGTATCCCAGGATGCAACACTCTGAATCTCCTTCCCCCTCCCACAAGCAGGCATAGAGCCCAGGTGTACCGGCTCACCAGCCTGCTAGTGGAGAGTCAAGATACAATATTAGCCTTTAATGTGCAACTGTTTACAGCATTAGACACACCACTTAACAGTCCATAGATGTACTATGATCCAAATGTAATGTTTAATTCACCCTTGCAACTGTGTATTAAATTGCACTTTCCAGTTTGAATTATTATCATTAAAAGAACTAGCAATCATAAACTAGCATTCATAACATGTGCTATCATGGCATCTGCGAACACTTAGGGCCAGCTCCTCAGGTGAGGTCAGAGTGAAGCGAACAATTAACTGTAGCAGAACTCTGCAGGTCCACACTTGCTGAGAAGTTGGTCATTTGTTCCTTCAATTAGACAGAGACATGACTTGCTATTGTAGCATGGCACACATATAACTTCATGCAGATGTTCAGGGAAGAAAATATATTTCTCCTTTAATTTCAGGGGGAGTTTTAAATGTGGAAAGACTTCAGGGTTCAGCTCAGTACAAGAACAACACGAGGCATTACAAAGCAGCTTCCCCACACATAGGCCTACTGTTATACTATATTTCACGGGGTACAGGTTGATGCAGTGTATAAGTCAAGCCCATTTTCCTGATCCAAAAAGTTATGGATTTTCATAGGTCTGGTGTATAAGTCATCCTAACTTTTTGGATCAGAAATATGGGGTTGACTTATACTGTTCCCTACATGCCCTCACTGTGGGCTGGGCACCTGGGGGTGAACACATGCTGTAGTGCCACTCGCAGGGGATGGGGCCAGGCTTGGTGCTCAGCTGGCGTAGCCCAGGTAGCACTGCTCATAGGGGATGGGGCTGTGACAGCTGAGCACTGAGCCTAGTCCCATCCCCTGCAAGTGGCACTGCCTGAGCCGTACCAGCCAAGTGCTGAGCCTGTTGCTACTCACAGGGGATGGAGTCGGGCTCAGTTCTTAGGCAGCTGGGGTCCTCCTCCAACAGGGTTGGGTGTGGGCAGGGGACTGCAGATTGGGAGTGATGGGCACCAGCATGGCCAAGGGGGGGGGGGAGGCTGTGGCTTGGGGCTAGGGGCACTGGCAAGGCCAGGGGGGCGTGGTTTGGGTGTGAGTGGTGCCAGCAAGCCATGGAGCTGTGGCTTGGGGGTGAGGGGTGCCAAATCAGGCAGTATCACTCACAGGGGATGGGGCCAAACTCAGTACTTGGCTGAGCACTGTCTCCATAGTAGTGGCAAGGCCCACAGGACCATGCTCGGGCTGGGCCCGGGCTCCATGGCCTCCAGAGAAAGGGGTGCTGTTGGTAGGTGAAGGAGGTTGGGTCAGGGCTGGGTCGGGTCGGAGTTTGGCTGGGGCAACATGGCACTGGGGTGTGGTCAAAAGTATTGATATGGTGTATAAGTCAAGGTGGTAATTTAAAGGTAAATATTTTGGCTCTAAACCTCTACTTATACACCATGAAATACAGTACCTCTGGCTCCTTTTTTAAAGTGACTTTATCTGAACTAAAACTTGAAATGCGGTCCTTGGAGCACTGACTGGTTGTTGGGGAACTAGCTTCCTGCATTAAGCGGCACATGGCTGAGTATTTAGCAAACATTAGATTGCAGAAAATGAATGAGGTGAAAGACTTTGTTCAGACCTACTCTTACTGTTAGAGGGGAATCAAAGAAATTGCTTATATTGTGAGGTACTAAAAGTACATACTGATATGCACTATTATAGTTAGGGAATATATATTTAGCTAGACTATATCTATATATAGTCTACCTAAATCACGGTGAGACAAAGGGATCTTTCTGGGCCACCCATGGTGCGTGGAACCAATTTTGCCATTTTTTTGCTGTGAGCTCCCCTTACTGCTGACTGGCTGAGGGGCTCCACTGGTTCTGCCTCTCACTATTGATTGGCCAAGAGGCCAACCATTTAATCTTCAGACTTCAGCATTGCTACAGCATTGCATCTGCCTTCTTAAAAGATGGTGCCAAAACCCTTTCGCTTTCCTGACTGACTCCTTCACTGAGCCTACATCAGTAGCTCAGACTTTCTTTAGCGCTCTCTCTTAAACTACATCTCCATGGCTTCAGGGATTGCCATGCTTTCTTTATATTTTGCTATGCTTTTTTTTTTTTTTTTTTCCAGGCAATTCCATGCAATACTACAGGCAATGCCATTTTTTATGGTGGTGATTGTGGAAACTGCCATTTTGTGCAGTTTCTGCAAATATCACAAAATCGTGAGTTAAGTGGGTCCCTAGTTATTGTGCCTAGCAACCCTCATCATGGAATGATCTTGTTGTGCAAGGTGCTGTACAAACCCAAAGCCAAAAGGGGGTCTCTAGCTGAAAGATATTGTAATCTAAGCAGTCAATATATCATCATTGTCACTCTTGTTTCTCATGGCCAGCCTAAAACAGTATGGTGTTGGCAGCAACTCAAACTGAATGGCTTGTGGCTGTTAATGTTTTGCATTGTGCAATGCCTTTCTGGTATTATGATTTCAGTGGGACTAGTCAGGCAGAAAGCTAGTACTTAATAAGGATAAATACAGCAGAATCAAACCCTGGGAAAATATGCAGCATTTCTTTTCCTAACCTGCTTTGCTTTTTGTTCCTACTGAGCATTTGAATGCTAGTTTAGAAACAACCACCATCTTCTACAAAACATTAAATTTTACAGTGCCCCTCCAGAAACCTTAATGTCTTTTATCTTGAACGCTGTAGCCTATATCATTTTATTTATAATGTATGGTATTGTACAGGCTGTGAAGTGCACTAGTGGTATATATTTGCCATTTGTACCCTAGGAAATAAAACAAAACAACTGTAGCTTATGTTATGACAAGAACAATTCAATACAATCCTATTTTGTATCATGTCTTTCATTTAAATTGTAACCTAAATTGTTTTTGTACAGAGTAAATGATTACAGAGGGAAAAAAAAAAGATTAATAGCAAAAAGAAATGAAGAAGTACAAGCGAGAAAAATGTGTATGTGTGTATAATATATATGTATATACTTGTACATTTTATATACATTTATAACTTCATATACGTGCAGATTATATGTGTTTATATATTGTACACACATGTGTATATATACACAGACATAGAGCGAGAGAGCTTATATGGGAAATACAGAAGAATATAGAGGCAGAGAGATACAGAAAGACTGTGTTGTTTGACTTGAGAAGATGATTTTGCTCTAATCATCCCTGTAGCAGAGCTGTGAAGTGAGAAGGGGCCAGAGCAAGGGTAGCAGTGAAAAGCAGAAAGAAGGAAGGGCTGGAATGGCCTGTCGCAATCAATGGAAAGACTCTTGTAGAAGTCTGTGGGCATTTTAGTGGGCTTGCGGTGAGAAGATCAACCACTTGGAGATGTGGTTCCTGAGAATTGATGGAGTAATTCAGAGGATGCCTCGTCAAACAAGAAGGCCAATGAAGACACGGAGCCTGAAGTGTCTACAGAGCCAGGTGAGCAGGTGTGAGATGGCTCTGCTTTGCTGTACACACAAGACAGGTGCAAAGCAGATCTCGATATCGCTTGGCATCTGAAGATGAGGGGTTTCAATGGGCCATTGGGAACCCAGCCCATGTACTTAACTATGACAGAACCCTGCATTTACTTTTACATTTGAATACTATGAGTGCTATGAATTTAATCCCTGCCATTAAGGAAATTTATATTTGAGCAAAACTTTCGATTTAACCACTCTCTGCCATGGTGATGGAACTGAGTCATCGTGGCAGAGGGTGACCAATGGCATCTCTCAGGGCTCAGTATTCAGGCCAGAGTTTTTCAACATGTTCATGCTTTTTCACATGTTCATGCATTTCATACATTTCAACATGGTCATGCCGTTCAACACGTTCATCAACAATGGGATTCAGGTACTAAAAGCAAACTAGCAAAGTTCACTGATGACACCGAATTATGGGGGAGTATGGTCATGCCCAAAGACAGGCTGGCAATACAGGCCAACCTGGACAGGCTTGCAAGGTGGGCAGACCTCTACCAGATCCCGTTTAATATGGAGAAATATAAAGTGGTACATCTGGGGAGAAAGAATCAGCAACATATACTTACAGGCTCAGAAGTGCTACGCCTGCCAGCACCACATTTAAGCGAGACCTGGGTGTCGTGATACACAACAAAATGAACATGAGCCACCAATGCGATGCCGTAGCTGGGGTTGCTAATCAAACACTGGCGTTCATCAACTGAGGCATCTTCAGCAAGACTGTGGATGTCATCCTTCCTCTCTACTTGGCCTTGGCGAGACCACAGCTGGAGTTCTGCATCCAGTTCTGGGCACCACAATTTAGGAAGGATGTGGAGAAGTTTGAGAGTCCAAAGGAAGGCCACGCACATGATTAGAGGCTTTGAGACCAGGTCATAGGAAAGATTGGAGAAGAGAAGGCTCAGAGGGGACTTGGTGGCAGCCTACAAGTATATCAGGGGCATACATCAGCGCCTGGGGGAGAATCTGTTCACCAAGGCCTCCCCAGGGGAGGACAAGAAATAATGGGCACAAGCTGATTGAAGATTGCTTCAGACTAGACTTAAGGAAAAAAAAGTCTTTATAAGTTGAGTGTCGAGGGTTTGGAACAGGTTCCCCCCAGAGGTGGTACCATCACCCACCCTGGCGATCTTCAGAAAGTGTCTTGATGCCCATCTTGCTGGGTTCATCTTATCCCAGCGATCTTTCCTGCCCAAGTACAGGGGGGGTTGGATGTGATATCTGTATGATCCCTTCCAGCCCCTAACAGCTATGAAACAGCTGAGGATCAATGATACCAATATATCTTAGTAATGTTAGAAGAGACACACTGAGAAATTTAGTTTTAATTATTTACTCAATGGATCAGATGTAGGATCAAACCCAAAATATGTAGAAAACAAATATTAGAGAGAGAGAGAGAGAGAGAGAGAGAGAGAGAGAGAGACCTTTTGCACATTATCTTGCCCTAAACTACATACGTTTGTGACAAAGAGCCTGCTAATTCTTTCCCTTCCTCAAGCATGTGTCAGGAGTAACACCACTGCATTACACAGATCTCTAGCAGCTTATAACCAGCATAAATGCAAGGAAAAATGGCCCAATAGTTATAAAGAACCAGCTTCTGCATCTTACAGAAGGCTGCATTTCCACACTTTTCTCCGAGGAGTTCTTTGTTTGTATTTTTTTTTCTTTCTTTTTTGGTCTGCATCTCTTTTTATTTTAATTTGATTTGAAGTCTTAAATCCGACAGGTGACCGGACTTTCATCCATAATCTGCAGCGTTCAAATTAAAAGGAATAGTCTATAGATTGTAGGATTTTCTGCACACCATGGCTAAATCCTACCAGAGTCCCTCATGAACAAGAAAAGCCAGGAGTGGAGTGTGAAGTTAAATTGATCCGATCAATGTGCCACATGCAATCATGTTGTGTTCATTGCTAGTCAACAAACAAGCTAAAGCCCTAGATATTTTTTTCCCTCTTTAACAAATTGTCACTTTACCAAGTGATGGCTTATCCGGGGATGCTTAGCAATCGCATGCAGTTTGGTGCCTTCTGCCCTTATTAATCACTCTGTAGCCTTTACATTTGCAAATAATGGGATTCCATTTGTCTTCCCTCAACAGAACGCTTCTAAAAAATCCATTTGTCCAGGCGTGTTACATTAAGAACAAATATGATCATTTTTTACAGTAAACCTGTATATAGATTTAAAAAACCCAGATAGAAGGGAAAGAAGTGCATTTTCCTCCGGTAACATTAAACAAAAAGGTTAAGCTCCTACTGACAGGAAAGATGTATTTGCAAGTGATTAGTTATATTTCTATCATAGGGCTTGTCTGTGTTCTTCTTTTGATGTTTAAACAAAGCTCTTGAACACACTGGGTTGTAGTCTCTGATGTTGATTTATAGGTAGGACTGAATTCCAAACACTGAGCTAGTAGGCAGGCATTAATAAAAAGCAAAGACTTTCTTCCTGCTGGTTAGTATGTGACTAAGCTCTCCTGTTTTAGTCCTCAATCTGTCAAGAACAGGTGTATAATAGGGGAGTCCTTGAGGCACAAAGACCTCAGCTATACACAAAGGGTTTCATTCAGCCACGCTCAGGACAAACGTTGAAACACAAATTTACGAAATTGTTTTGACACAAAATTATTTTATGGTTATTATGACACAGGCTCAAAACTATTTATGTTAGCCAAGGCCAGGGAGGATTGCTCAGAAATCCAGATGGACCTAACTAAGCTACTGTCAGTAATTGGGCAACACAGTGGCAAATGGCATTCAACACAGACCGGAGGAAGGTAATGCAAGGGAAAGAGCAGTCTAAAAGGGATGTGCTGGTAGGTTATGAACTAATTGCATCCTCTCAGTAGAAAGCTTTTGGAGTCACCGTGGGCAGCTCAATGAAGATGTCTGCTCAGGAAACCGCAGCCCTCAAAAAATGCCAGCAAGAATTTCAAAAGCATTATTAACAGAGAGACGAACGACTGGGTAGTTTTTCAGAAATGCCGAAGAATCTCAAATCACATCAGTCTTCAATTAAACTGAATTTCAATTGAATTTCTAAGTGACTTAGGTACTTTAGAGGGAAAAAAAAATACAAATAAAAGCAAATATCAGAATCCATTACATGATCTTCTGTAAAAATTAAGTTCAAAAGTTTGTCTAGTCTGACTTCCTGGATACGACAGGCCACCAACATTCATCTAATTACTCTTTCTTAATCCTGAAGATTTAGGCCAAGTCTTTTAATCCTCAAAAACCTAAAATATTTCCTACAGCTAAATCATGAGAGTGAAAAAGGCACTACTAATACCTAAGGCCCTGCAAAGCAGGGAACTAACTAAGAGGACTATTTTTTTTCCCCAAAACAGCTGAATCACAACTTTTAAAACTATGTCCAGCCTTGCCTTGATGATTGCACCAAGGTCATGCTCTTTCACTGGGAAGCCACTCCAGTGCTATAACCCTTAACTACTAGGAAATATCATCTTATTTTAAAGTTACATTTATCTGATTTCAATATCCAGTCACTGGATCTTGCTTTGTCTTTGTCAGCAAAGAAAAGCTCCTTGGTATCAAACTTCTGTGTGTGTAGCTGCCTGTACCTGATGATCAAGGCACCTCTCCACCTTCCCTTTCTAATAAGCTGTGTTCTTTAAGCCTCATATCATAATGCTTGTTTCCCAATCACAGATCATTTTTATTCCTCTCCAGTTTCTCTCTTTCCAATATGTCCGCATCCTACTCCAAATGTGGAACTGAGCCCAGTTAGAGTACCACTTCAAATACTGGTGGAATTACCAAGACAGCATACAGAGGAATGGTTATTTTCCAGGTAATGTTAGATGTATTTATATATCTATATATATATATAAATAGATATATAGATAGATAGATAGATATAGAGATATATAAAATTATATATACAATATAGGTATAAAATATCTAGATCTAGATATATGTAAGAAAACCCCATTTTTCTTTTTTATTATTATTTAAGAATACGTTCCCTCCCCTCCCCCACCCATTTCTGACTTTCTCTCTGCCCCCTCTATCCCTTATAAGTGATTGCAAGTAGTATTAGGTAAGGTAACGTAAGTCCTTATACTTCTTTATAGTAGCAAGCCCCTTTTATATTGTAAATAGTGTTCTATTAAGTTTGTATTGATTTTTTACTGTTTTATATTGTATTATATTATGTTCCTGTTATGTTTGTATTCATTTTTACTGTTTTATATTGAATTTATATTATTTAGGCCTATGTCTGTAAAGTGATGTCAAGTAATGGCAAGTTTCCATTTTGTATGCCAAGCCTCCATCTTGTGTCTCCTGCCCAGGTGTAAGCTATGTTGTGACTGTGACTCATGTCTAACCAGTCTCATGTAAATTGGTTCCTGAAGGAATGGGAATGAACGAGGGTGCTTGAAGTATGATCGTAGCAGACCTCTACTGAATGATCAACTCAATGACCAAACCATCAATACAACAACCCGACCATTGCCTTGCACTGACACCCCCAGGAACCACAGACCTCACCCAGGAACAGAGACAAAACCCAACATTTGAAAAATAAAGACCCTAGAGGAACAAGCAACCCCACCATTGTGTTCTACCAGACAATGAGGAAACCTGGATCTGCATGTATGCATCTGAGCAGGACTGTCCTTGCCTGGATATGGCCTCCCCATAGGAAACACAGGCAGCCCACCCCTATAAAAGGGGTGGTAGAGTGTGACCACCTTGGGACACCCTCTCCATCAGGACCAGCACTATGCCATGCCACCTGTCCACCCAGAGGCCTTGCCAGCGAGCCCCCTCTGGACAACACCTTTCTGGAGGAGACCCCAACTGGCCATTGAGGATCAAATCACAGCCCAGGATAGGTAGCTATCACCCACCTTCCTTCCCCAAGGAAAGGACCTGGACTCTGTCCCTACACACTTTGACTTCAATCCCTCCACCAAGACTTTCCTCTCCTTCTACCATTGTGTATGTGTGTGTGTGTGTGTGTGTGTGTGTGTGTAGGAACCAATAACTTTGTGAGTTGTATAGTATACTCCCAGTTTAATAAAACTGATATTTTTGACCCCAAGTTGGTTTCTGTCTTGCTGCAGACTCCCAACTAAATCCCCAACTCTCTGACCTCCTCTGGGTTTCATTCCTCTCTGCCGTCTCTCTCTCTCCCAGCTCTGGCTTTCTCCCCCCCTTTGCTGACCTCCTGGCCCTACTCTTTAGTTTCCCAGCTCTAGCCCTCTGCCCTCTGCCTCTGTCTTTGCCTTCTCCCTGATCCTTGTCTCTCTCTGACTTCTCTCCCTGATCTCTCTCCACTTGTGTCCCACTGCCTTTGCCTTCTCCCTGATCTCCCTCTCCATTCCTGCTTGTGTCTCTCTCTCTGCCTTCTCTCCCTGATCTCCCTCCATTTGTGTCCCGCAACCTTTGCCTTCTCCCTGTTTTCTCTCTCTGCTCTCGCTTGTGTGATTTGCCATTTCTGCCTTCTCCCTTATCCCTGTCTCTCTCTGCTTTCTCTCCCCGATCTCTCTCCATTTGTGTCCCACTGCCTTTCCATGTCTTTCTGATCTTCCCTGTCTCTCTTTGTTCCCTGCTTGTGTCCTATCACCTCTGCTGTCTTTCCCCAATCCTCCCTGTCTCCCTGATCTTCGTTCTCCCCATTGTACTCCGCCACCTCTACTTTCTCTCCCTGATCTTCCCTGTCTGTCCTTCTTTCTCCATTCCCATTTCTGTTCACCTTCTCTCTCCAATCTTTTCTGTCTCCCACTCCATTCTCCAGCTTCCCCCAGGTTCCTGGGCCCCAGCTCCACCTTCAGCCTCTCCCCTAAACCCCCTGTCTAGTGCCCAGCACCCGCAGCCCCTCTCCGGTTCCCCCACAGCCGGTAACCAGTTCCTGGCTACCCGCAGCTTCCCTGCAGCACCCTGACCCAGCTCCCAGCTCCCCTATCCAGTTCCCAGCTATGTGCAGATCCCCCATAGCACCCCAACCCAGCTTTTGGCTCTCCCACCAAGTTCCCAGCTGCCGCCAGCTCCCCCACAGTGCCCCGATCCACATCTGGCACCTGGAGCCTCTCCTTATTCCCTGAAATCCGGCTCCTGGTGTCTGCGGCTTCCCCGCTGCTCCCCAACCCAGCTCCCCGCAGCTCCCCTGCAGCACCCCGATCTGGCTCCCAACACCTGCAGCCCCTACCCAGTTCCTGCTACCTGTAATTCTCCCACAGTGCCCCAATCTGGGCCCCGGCACCCAGATCCTCTCCTTATTTCCCCATTCCAACTCTCAGCATCTGCAACACTCCCGCTGTCCCCTGACCCAGCTCCCACCTCCTCACAGCTCCCCCACAGCACCCCAATCCGGCTCCCAACACCTGCAGTCTCTCCTGGTACCCCCGCAGACTCCCCAACCTGGCTCCTGGTTCCCTGACCTGGTTCCCGTAGCCTCCCTTGGCTTCCCCTGGCCCCAGTTTCTATCCCCACGTACCTCTCAGCTCCCCCATAAACTCTTCACTCTGACTCCATCTTCGGCCCCAGTCTCTGTGCCAGCTTCTCCCCGGCATTGCTTCTCCACTCTGATGGCTTTCAGCTTTTTCCTTTGATCAATCAACACTAATTAACCTTAAGTAACTTCAAGCCCCAGTAACCTTAAGTAACCCCAGGGGCCACAGTAACCCTAAGTAACCCCAACCCTAAATGACCCGAGTAACCCCGGGGTATATTAACCCTGAGTAACCCCAGGGGCCACTTGACCTCGAGTAACCCCAAGTCCCAGTGACTTTGAGTAACCCCAGGGCCACTTGACCTTATGTAACCCCAAACACCAAGTTACCCCAATGCTCCCTAGTGTTAACACACAGCCATGGAAGTGAATCTTGGTGTATGTGTACATGTGTGTGAGTGAACTCATACTGGTGGTTGTGTAGTTTGTGTGTGTGTATATCATTTTGTATCATGCCTTACTGTCTAACAGTGCAATATTGGGATCCCGAGTGTTGATCTGGCATGTGTCAAGTCAAGATATATATCATTTTATATATATCATTTAATATGCATCTATAGATATATAGATATATATATAGATATATATAGATATATATAAATGCATCAAACATTAGCTGAAAAATTAATATTATCTATCTATCTATCTATATATATAATTTCATATATATCATTTTGTACACACACACACACACACACACACATATATATATATATATATATATATATATATATATATATATATATATATTCAAATATTACAGTCACCCTTTCTCATTGGAAGTGGCCTGAAAGCTCATGTTGAGGTGGCTATCAATGATAACAGGCAAGCACTTGTCTTCCAAGTCATCATTTCCCATTCTGGAGATAGAACCTACAGCTGAAGCTCTGGCAAAGACTTGCAGGCAAAATTGCAGGCATAGAGCATCTGTCTGGCTTCTCCCTGCTAAGCTTCCCTCCACCCCTCTGCCATACACAGACACCTCAGCATTAGCTGGCAGACCACATACTGGCTATGGTCTAACAATAAAGGCAGACAGGTTTTTTGGAGCTAATCAACAGGCAGCTTAATGTCCTTCCTTGGGGGGAAAAAAAAAAAAAAACTGTTTAAGAAGAGCTTGGAGAGAGGCTTTGTTTTCTTAATGGGTTGATAAACACTGAGTTAGGGGTGATCAACATTCCCTGCTGGGCTGCTCAGGAGCAGGGACAATAATCAGAGCATCTTGCTGGGGCCTGCCCATGCCCTGATCCCTCCCCCAGTTCAATGATGTGGAAGTGAAGGAAGGGCTTCTCTAGCACCCCCCAGCTTCTTGCTTGAGCTAGTGCAGGCATGTGGCTGCATTTCTAGAATGAAAAGGGAATGTCTATCCACCTCCAACTCAGTTCAAGCTTTGCAGGTTAGACTAACCTGCAAAGATTGAATCTATTCAGGCTGAGGCTTTTTGAATGGCTGTCCCTTGCCCCAAAGAGCAAATCCAAAATGCCCAGAGGAACCTAGGCATAGCCAATAGGAAACATTGGGTGCATCTACACAAAACACTTACTGCACATTAGTTTACTAACACTGCACAGTAATGTATTGCAGCACAAACCGTGTTAATAGCCTAAGGCATTTTTATACATGTAAGTGCCATGGCACCAGGCACTTTGAAAAGTGCCCTGCACTGTGTCGCTTGCAGCTGTATACACAGCAAAATGCATGTGAACACTGAGAAAATGGCGGTGGCATACTTTTGAACTAAAACACATAGAAGGTATTTTAGTTCAAAAGCACACCACCGCCATTTTCTGTGTGCTGAAGTGTATTTTACCTCTTATAAAACTGCAGGTGGTGCAGCACAGTTCACATCAGCTCATATGCAAAGCAGACTCGATTAATCAAGTCCGCTCCAAAGTGGTGGATCTTCAGTGCATCATGGGACAGAAAGGTATGTATATAAATGCCCCTGCTGCACAGTGTTATTAGGCAAATGCACAGTAAGCATCACTAAATAACTGTGCGCTACTGCACAGGAACTCTAGGTACTGCACATTTTGTTAATACTTTATTAAGCAAGTACTACACTAAATGCACAGTATCTAACGCACATTAATGAATGTGTAGGCACACCCACTAAACAAGAGGACGTCTGAACTCCCAGGAGGTTAGGCACTTAACTTATAGGGCTGTGTGAAATGACACTGTTCCTTTTTGCCTTGATTTTCAAGGTTTTAAGGGAACAGCGCTCCATTTCAAATTTCATTTTGATTCGAAACAGATGTTCTGTTTCGATGCTGTTTTAACATTTTACTAAATCAGGCTGGAGGCGGGAAGTCAGCATAGCTGGGCTGACTCCCTGTCCCCTGCCAGATCTTGCAACAGGGATGGGGAGTCAGCCTAGCTGGGGGGAGGATGGGGTGTCAGCCTAGCCCAATCTAGTGTTGCAGATGAAGTCCAAAATGAAAATGGTGGCTAAACTTAAATACCTACTAAGTTTTGTGGTGTGCAGCTGTGGGGTCTGGGAGGATGGTTTCCCTGTAGTATAAAGTTTGTTTTCCTTGGCCTTTGTGTGACCTACATGGGTTCACTCTATAGGTAGAGCAAAGACACTTCAGTCTATGGAAAGATAGTGCAGACTGCAAGGGGGAATTCTAGGTCAATAGAAAAACAGCCATTCATTTCAGTAGGGTCAAAGTGCTTTCAGCAGAGAGGCCTGAAGAGATGTTTTACCCATCAGTGTCTTTTTGCATTAAGTGTTCAAATCCTGTCCACTTTGATAAATGGAGAACAAAGAAGTTTGACAGTTCATTTCAGCTCCACACATTCCTATAGAGTAAAAAAAAAAAAAAAAAAAAAAAAAAAAAAGGCCTCAAGTTGAGGTGGAAAATATTTCAGCAAAGTAGTTTCTGTTGGGATGTGATTCAAGACCTTCAGCATTTCTTAACTTTCTCTACCTTATGGAATGGAAATATTGACTCTTGAAGACCCAGGAGATTTTTGGAAATTTACTATAAACTCCCCATATTTCATTGAGTTCTCTCAGGCTAGTCTCACCTCCCAGGATGTATATATTTTTTTCATGCAAGGGGCCATTAGCATGGTGAAGAAACCTGGTGTGTTGTAACAGTAGTTCTTTTTCTCGATAATCATGTTACCACCACAGCTTCTCAGGTGAAATAATAGTTAGGGTTTTCTTCCTAAGGCAAAAATATCACTGAAGTTACTTATCAACAGTTACTGACATAAATTTGTTATTTCTTAAAAATGTATCTGGTGTGCTGTAAAAATATCCATTTTCCACCCTCCTCAGGAGGATACTGCAAAATACAATATATTCATGGGACCAGAGAAGTCATTTCACATCATAACATTTTCCTTCTTCTGTAGGTAATTCATAGATAGAAGTGAGCTGTTACATACCCCATTAGTTTGGAAAGGTTGAATGTCAAGAAGGGCCTCAGCTCCCTAAAACAGGGATGATTACAAATTCTTAGAAGCCCTAAGGCTTTCATACTTCAATTCCAAACTGCTTTGCCTTCGTCTAAGCCCGATGCCCTCATGACTCAGCAGCATGTGGGAAAAATCACGTCATGAAAACCGCAACTAGGAGCGTGCAGTGTTCACTGTTAACGCATTGCTGTTGCAAGCTCCTGCCAGCCCCAAGGACTAGGAGAATCATCCCGGTGGGGTGTCAGTCTGACAAGTCAAAGCTCTGCAGTTGCCTCCATGGAAAAGGCTCTCTTGTAGAAGCATATCATGCCCAGCAACTGGGCTGGCTCAGACCTCAGCTCTAAACTAGAAATGGAGTTTGTTTACTTGCCAGAAAGTTAGCAGTGAGCAATAACGTATGAGAGCTCTGTTCTTGCATGTGAAACTGTCATGGGACAGGGTCCCTAAGGATGGCCATGATCTCCTAAGGCCCCTCGACCATGCCAATTTGGCCTGATGGGCACCCCCTTTTCTCGCCCGCTGCATCTTGATGAAAATGTGAAGGCAGCCTCCCTACATTACATCTGGTTGGACATGGCCCTGATGGATTTCCCTGGGCCCCGTGGGTCCCTGGCCTTATGGGCTATATGTGTGGCTCCAACCACCCCTTTACCACGCCTCAAGCCTCACAGATGGTATTGCTGTTGTCTCTCCCAGGCCTTGCTATGACTCGGCCCCTCGTCCTCGCTGGTCTCTCTGCAGCCCTTTCTCTGTGCCTCTCGGCGCTGGGCTCTCCGCAGCCCAAATACCATGCCTTCTCTGGTGCCGAAGTCTATGCACCCCAAATACCATGCCCTCTCTGGCACCAAGGTCTATGCACCCCAAATACCATGGCCCTCTCTGGCACCAGGATCCCCATGCTGCTGTGGCCCCCGATGAGGCCTCCTCCTTCCCCAAATAGCCTCACCCAAACCACCGGTGTTATGAAACAACAACCAAACATAAGCCCCTGGACTCTAATGTAACGCAAGCTTCGTAAGGTGTGCTCAGCCCCTTTACATTCCCTGGAGCAGAACTTAGTCAGGCCTCTTCCCTTCATTTACTCTAGGAGGGCTCCTTCTCCCTTAACCAGCAGCAGAGAACTGCCTTCCTTAGATCCAGCCTGGGGTTTATATGGGCCCAGGGTCCTACCCCTTCCAGCCAGCTGACTACGTGCAGGTGCAGGCTAATTTCCTCATTAGCTAGATGCCATGGCAACCTGCACCTGGGCTCCTGTCTGGCTCTTTGGGCTCTCCCCAGGTAGTTTCTGCTCTTCTAGCAGCAGGCACCTAAGTGTCCTGCGACAGAGACCATTAGCAGATGACTGTGGCCCTAGATCCTTAGCTAGTGTAAAGCAGTGTGACAAACTTGGAGTCAATAACTATGTGTAGATGGAACTGAAGCCCTAAATTGCAGTGGTGGGTTTTAAAAAAACACCGCTTCAATTTAGGGCAGATTAACCTACCCGTGTCATGCACACACATGAACTTACCTGCCTCTCTGGCAGGGAAGGGAGAGTGAGCTGCCATTGAGTGGAATGGTCCCTGGGCTGCAAGGAGAGGGCTGGTGACTTCCACCATGACAGCGGTGTTCCACCCGCAGGTGACAGCCATCCTCAGGCACCCAGCTTGGGAGGTCCCATGGAGGGGAGCAACAGGCCCCCGCGCAGCTTAGGCAGGCAGGCAGGCTCTGGGGGGAGGGGAGGAGATGGGAGGGGAGATCAGGCTCACCACTTTTCTTGGGCAGAGCCTGCCTTTCCAGGCTGCTGCCAGGCTGCCTGCAGGGCTTCCTGCCAAGCCGTGAAGCTGCACGGAGCCCGGTGCTTCACTCCACAGTTGTAGGGGCAGCAAACTAAAACTCCTTGAAGAAGCTTTGTTTGCTGCATCCCAAGTCATTTTAGGTGCATTACTCCATCAAATTTCCTACAGCAGCTGGAATTAATGCACAATATGCTGCCAAGGCATGCAAGCACCAGCACCATTAGTGGTGTACCCCAGGGCTCGGTCCTCGGTCCTGCACTGTCTAACATCTTCATCAGCAACTTGGATGAGGGGGTGGAAAGCACGCTGTCCAAATTTGCTGTTGACACTAAGATGTGGGGCGAGGTGGACACACTTGAAGGGAGAGAGAGGCTGCAATTAGATTTAGACAGACTACAAAAGTGGGCAGATGAGAATAGGATGGGGTTCAATGTAGACAAATGCAGGGTGCTGCACCTTGGGAGAAGGACTCCACAGCATATATACAGGCTGGGGAGTTCCTTCCTTGAAAACACAGAGGCAGAAACAGATCTTGGAGTCATTATTGACTCCAAAATGAACATGAGCCATCAATGCCAGACCCCAGCCAGCAAGGCCAGCCATACCTTGTCATGCATCCAAAGGTGCATCTCAAGCCGGTCCAGAGAGGTGATACTCCCCCTTTATGTGACTTTGGTCAGGCCACAATTGGAGTACTGTGTCCAGTACTGGGCGCTGCACTTCAAAAGGCATGTGGCCAGCCTGGAGAGGGTTCAGAGGAGGGCCCCCCGCTTGGTGAGGGGGCAGCAGGACAGGCCCTATGAGGAGAGACTGAAGGACCTGAACCTGTTCAGCCTCAGCAAGAGGAAGCTGAGGGGGGACCTGGTGGCTGCCTACAAACTCATCAGGGGAGATCAACAGCAAATAGGCAGAGCTCTTTTCTCCCCAGCACCACCTGGGGTGACGAGGAACAATAGTAATAAGCTGATGGAGAATAGTTTTAGGTTAGAGATCAGGAGGCAATATTTTACAGTTAGAGTGGTCAAAATCTGGAACCACCTCCCCAGGGAAGTGGTCCTTGCCCCTACCTTGGACAAATTCAAGAGGAGGTTGGACGATCACCTGTCTGGGGTCTTGTGAACCCAGCATTCATTCCTGCCTGTGGCAGGGGGTCAGGTTAGATGGTCTGTTCAGGTCCCTCCTGACCCTAGCTACTATGAAACTGTGATTAAAGCAGCACAAAAGCATTTAGCCCACTTTAAAGTGTTGTGTACACACGTCTCTCATTCCATCTACACAAGGCAATGAAACTACACTAGTGAGCACTGCATTGCTGTATTGGCCCTTCCTTTGTGGAGTTAGTAGCAGGATTTGAGGCCTAACATAAAATACTGAACACTTTTCAGTACTTCATCAAGAACCCACCAAAGTCAATGGAAAATCTCAACTTGTTCCAATGGGCTTTGGACCAGGCTGTAGAGCTGACAAGCTACCTCAAGCCATCAGATATTCAAAAGCATTAAGAAAAAGGCATGTCATCACTTGTGCTGTTGTTGAGACCAAAATGATCTCAAAGGGCTTTGAATCAGGGCTCAAAGCCTACTGAAATCAAGGAGTTAATCAGGGAGTTAAACTGATATATGGAGCAAGAGTCAGAAAAAAGAGAATTAAGGCAAAATTAGAGGGCAAACCTATTTCATTTTTTTCCCTTTGAACTCAGACTTCTGTATTTTTAAACTCTTTAAGCAAGTAGGCATGGATCAGATGTTATTTTATTTTTTTTAAAATCTGTTTCAATTTTTTTATGTATTTTTTTTGTTTAAAAATTACCTAGAAAAACAAGATACAAGCCCCTAATCTAAAGGTGATCCTGCAGATCCTTATGTTTTTCCACTGTGTTATCCCCTCACTTTTTTATGAGACTAGTTAGGCAAGAACTTTGGACCTCTGAAAGGCAGTGAAGAAATAGAGCTGTGCTGGGAAAAAAAAATAATAATAATGAGAAATCAGGATGCCTTACTGAACAGCAAGAGTCATTTTATGTAGAGTTTTCCCCTCCAGCAACCAAATGGAACCCAAACAAGTCTATTTCTCTGAAAAACTTGCTCTCCCCGCCATTCCACAACTAAAATACATTGTAATAATATCATAAAACAGCTGAGGATGAAGAGCATATTCTGATGGACTGCTCAACATCCTAAAAGGGTGGATATTAATATATCTGGGAATCTCACAGTTGAAGCATTTCAGTGCAAACTTGCAGTTTGCAGGGAATTGAAATACTTCACCTAAATAATTTATATATGTATCTGTGTATATTAAAAAACTGGGAAAATGCAATTTCATAATAGCAATAAGTCTGGGGATGTTGTTATCATGAGATAATCACATCCCGTGGGGTTTCTATCACTCAGCTGTGCCTCCTTCTCCTCCCCTTCCCCAAGCCTTGTCTTGCCCCAGAGGTATGATTTTCTCATGATAATTCTTATCGTGCCTTAGTGGTTCATAATAATAATTAAAATAAAATGCTTTATTCACAACTTCCCTGGGTACTCAGTATATGATCTAACTCCCCCCCACCCCCCTCTCTCCTCCTCCACTTCTCGTATCTCCAGTATTTGATTAACTGACTTGGAAAAAAAAATCAACGATTGGGGTTGTTTTCTGTCAGAAAATGCAAAAGGCTGTTGTGGCTGTATTGATCGGGCTGAGAGAGGAGCATTGCAAACAAGCGTCTCTCTCCTGAGAAATATGCACTGAAGATCCATACCTTCATTGACATTTTATAGGATGTCTAGACTCGCTAATCCACTGTGAAAAATGCAAGCTTTGTAGTAGGAGGGGATGGGGTAGAGAGAGTGCTTCTTGTTCACAAGAACATTTCACTCATGTACTAAATGAGCAGAAATTTAATGAGGAGAAAACACAGGTCCAAATTAGGTTCGGACTTGGTTCCTCCGGTTTTGGTCACCCAGCATGCAGAGCAGCAATCAGCCTCAAGCCAGGAAAAAGGTTCTCAAAGGTTACATGGTTGCATTTTATGGGATTTTTGTAATTCAGATTTGAAAAAGTCAAAAGTAATTGCACTATTTTTTCCTTCTGAAGGAGAAGACACTTTCCTAACTTCTCTCGCTCCTGAATTTATTGGAGTTTTTTGTTTTTTTTTCCACCCAAAATGATACAGGGTACATTAATAAGTATTCTTATTGCCCAGATTCCTTTTCTGGTAATCTCTACCAGATTGCATGCAGATTAAAACTGAAGAACAGTGATACGATAAGAGATGCACAGAACAGAATGTACATCCCAAAGACATCAGGGACTAAGTCCTTCTTTCTAAAACATTAATCCTGTGCTGCTCTAGAACATGGAAAGTCTCCCAGGGTAGATTGGACAGCTCTGGGGATCTCTCTCAGCTATAGCAATCTCTCTAGGTGTGTCTACACATGTGCTTTAATGCGCAGTAACCTATTTCACAGAGCATTAAAGCGTCATGTAGAAAACGGTGCAATTACACATGGCTACTGTACATTAAATATCACTTAAAAACTGTGCCCATTCATTACTGCACATTATGGCAGCCTAACGTGTATATCTTTAGTACCTCACATTGGAAGTATTACATTTAATACGCATTAGAAATAGCATCTTAATTTACATGTAGATGCACCTTCTGAGTTGCTCTGTCTTGCACAGCATCCATACAATGCACACCTCATATTCCAGGGTTTTCAAAGTGGTCAGCAGAAGCATCATGGATACTTATTTCAGTTTGAGGGCCTAGGAAAATCTTATTGGAACCTGAGTTTGCACTGTTGCCTGAGGTGAATCTAGTCCTATTATGTAATGGGGGAAAAGCCAGAGCAGGATGAAGAATTTTACCCATAGTATAGATTTCAGCCAAGATTTTCAACAAAAGCTGGGCAAATTCTGTTTCATTGCTTAGGCATCTAACTGACACTTATACTGATATCCAACCTTTAAGTACATTTGGCCCCTATAGGCTAAACCACTCAGAGTCAGACCAATTGATATGATTGGGGTCAGGAAGGAATTTTACCCCATGGTCAGCTTAATAGGGGGGGGGGGGGCAGGCAGGGGTGCC
Organism: Alligator mississippiensis; assembly: GCF_030867095.1. Lineage (NCBI taxonomy): Eukaryota > Metazoa > Chordata > Crocodylia > Alligatoridae > Alligator > Alligator mississippiensis. The sequence goes on along the minus strand of NC_081824.1, from coordinate 10,687,974 downwards.
TTCCTCTGTAGTGGGGACATGGCCCTCTTCTTGGGATCTCTTCAGAATATCTTTTACCAATTTTTTCCAGAAGCAAGGTGATGGATATTGCAGTCTACCTGCTTTGCCTGTGGTAGATTAGGGTGTTATGTCTATTGTTGTATCAGGGTTTTACTAAGAGGTAAAAGTATGGATTGCACAGGATGGTTTGGATAGGGATGATGCTGCCTCAGGCAGGGAGTTAGATTAGATGACCTATGGTGGTCTCTTCCAGACTTACTTCTCTGTGATTCTGTGATAAGGCTCAAACCTACCTTGCTGTCTACTTTACATGGCTAACTACTACTTCTAAAGCTAAAATTTAAGCAGAGCCTGAATACTTACACCACCATCGTGCAGGTTTATTTTGTTCATTTTTAGAGGAGGGAAGTTTTTACCATGCTCAAAGGCCCAGTCCTGCACTGGGTACTGCATAAACAGGCCCTACAGTTTAGTTGTCCATTGACTTCATTGGCGTTCTGTACTGAGCCAGTTGCAAGATTATAGGCTAGTGATTCAGCAGGTGTCAGTGCCATCTCAAATACCATAGCTACTTCAGGATGAGATGCACAATTGAAGTCTTCTTATTAAAACCGGCCCAAAGGTCCTGGTCAGATTCCAGTTAGGCAACTGTATTTTCTATCTAAATGGCCTCATTTTCTTTTTTAGGGAAGAAAATGTCTTGCTTGTCTTGCAAACAGTTCTGAAGCCTTGTTATGTATTCTTCAGGAGCTACTGTTTTTCATTGCAGAAACTGCCAGTATGAGAATCCTGTATATCTGCTTTGTAAAGTGTATTGCTACCACTTTGAATGAAAGGAACTATATAAATGCAACTACTGATTATTATTTACAGCATAGCAATGCATACATGCAAACATACACACGCACATACCTTTAATTATTATTAATTAATGGAACTAAAAGCACAACTAAATGACCAAGAGTAACTGAATTGAAAATTAATGTATACTGATTGCAAAGTACATGCATTCATGTTGAAACTATAAGAATAACAAGCAATCCAGTTATATAGTCAACCTTCTAATAGAATGCATTCATGGTAATCAGGGTTATAATTATGCTGAAAAAAAATCTGATCTTGGTTCAGCTAAGTACTTTTCCTTCATGGCTGACATTCCCTACTTGGCCAATATGCTCAAAGCACTGGATTTTGTTTCTGATTGTTTTAATAATGGGTAAATAGACCATACTTCCTGTATTATCAAATATAACCAGACTATATTAATATTATGGCAAAATAATGTTGTTCATTATGAATAAGAACTCTCCATGGATCGTACTCATCTTCTTAGGTAAGGCTTTCAATAACAACAGTAATATTGGGTTCACTGTTATAAAACTGAACACAGCCGTTGACTATTTGCAATGACTTTGCACGCAAAAAACCACGGCGCTACCCTTAACTGTTCTTCGTATAGAATTTATCAGTAGCAAAACTGACATTTATCGGAATAGCACACATGTTTGCTACAGTAATTCATATAATAATACAGTAATTCATTCACAAGTGAGCCAGGCTTTCTAGTGTGATTACAATTTGATAATCCATTAAACGGGCGCCACTTATTGGCATACTTCTCCATGACACCAAGAACAGACTGTGGATAGAGATTGAAGCACCCAATCAAAGGCAGAAGAAACAACTGGTACAACTGTTATTTGGAAAAGCTATATGGCTAGCGGTACTGAAGGCATTGAGAAAAACTCAACTGATTTTCATGGGTGCTGGATTGAGTGCCAAATCTCCCAGATTGCGAATGACATTCCATACTCCTGAGAGGTTAGAAATCTGTCATCCTCCATTCACTACTATGAGCTTGGGTTTTTAACCAAAACTGAATTCCCATGATGCACGGCAGGCATGGGCCTACATGAACAGATTTAGGATTTTTAAAAGGGCGGTGCAAATGGTGTGGTGCATCATCACATATAAAACAACACATTTTTGTACCAAGATCAGAAGAAAGTAGAAGTGTTACTAATATCCTAGGGGACTTAGGCTACATTATTCAGTTTAAGACTGAAGCAAAAAACAAATATAACTTTACCGGAACGTTCATTAACCTGCTGTATATTATAATATGTATAAAAACACAAGAAAATAGACCAAAAACAATAAAAAAATGTTGTTTCTTCGGTCGGGCTGTCATTAGAATTAAATGTACATCTCTTTCAGGTTCATAACACAAAATCTAGGCTTCTTGAGCATCCTGACATTGCATCCAATGTTTCCCTGAAAGTTATTTCTGCACCTGAGTTGATGTTCACCTGAGTTAACGTTTCCACACCCGAGTTAATCTTTTTAGCTAGTTAAAGTCAAACACAGTCTGAAAGGCTGTGAAATAGGAGCAACATTAGGAGGAGCAGCTAACAGACATCAGAAGTGCAGAAGGAAGGATAGCTTTGTTAGTGGAACGTGAAGACCATTAAAAAAGGAAAGAGAGGCATCCATGCCTATGGAATGAAGAGTTTAGAAGGAATCAGGTAGACTATAATAAGCCATGAAGTTAAGCGACTCCGTCAATGCTGCCAGAGAAGAAATGTGTTGCCACTGTCAGGAAGTTGTGTTTTAACCAAGGATGGACCAGATATCAAAGGGTGGGAAGGAGGGAAGGGGGGGGGGGTGGTGACTGCACCACTACACCTTTCTCCCTTGTTTCTGTGCCTTTGTGCCTACCATGATCCACCATGGTCTCCCACCAAGACAAGAAGGTGTAGTGCTTAATAGAAAATTCAGTATGACTAGGGGCTTATGTGACTGATTTATAAATGGCAGCATGAAGAATCTGAATAATAATTGCCGTAAGGTGATGCAATACCTACTATGCTGTCAGGGTCTCATGTACACACAGCCAATCTCATTGTGAAAGGCATAGTACAATAATCACAGAAGATGGGCCTGGCCCAGGAGGTGAATCTCTGTGTCAAAATAAGCACCGTTTGGGGGATTAGTATCAACCCTGGGACTCTAGACTTCAGCAAAAACTAGAGCATGTGCATCAAGGGTTTGGGATTTACATATTTATGGGGCCTTGTATCCTGTTAAAAACCCCTGCTGTTAATAGGGTAAAAGTTAGTTCACTTTTATTGCATCCTTAGATGGAAAAAGATCCAAATTATGGTTGATCGAGATACAGCTGTGCAAAGAAAAGAGGAAAAGTAGAACAAGAGAATCCTCCTAGCTACCTTTAGTAGGAGCGGCCCAGACGTAATGATTCAGTGTCATTTCCAGATTTTTGTTCCTATTTTTCACAGGATCTGGTCCAAGTCTGGATGTCTTTCCGAAATGTTGTGCACCCTCAGTTTCTGGGCAGGGTTTAGCAAACAAAGGTAGGCCAGGCTATTTTTTAGGGGGCAGGGTTCTGTTTTACGTAGATATTCTAGTTGCCTTTTAAGTAGTCTTGTTCTCTTTTTCATTCTCCTGTTTCATAAGCTTTTCTGTAAACATCCTTCAGTACTGTTTGGAAGGAGGGACATAGTTATTAAAAAAAAAAAAAAAAAGCTAATACATTTAATTGGGCCTCTGAACAAAGAACTGACATGATACTAACCCTTATGTCATCAGAGTATTTTGGTTTTTAAACTCAGGAGAATGATGTTCCTGTCCCCAGAAGGGATTTTTGGGGGGAGAAATGGCATCTTCTGTACCTAAAGAATGTCTCAAAGCTGCTTCAGCTAAACTATAGCTGTAACTTTCCCCCATCTCTCTCAAATACTGTTCATATGTTTACCGACATAAAAAAGTATATGTATGCCAGTGAAAAGGTATGGGCAAATGTACAGATACCCTGGTATAATGTCATTCATTTTATATGCTGGAACATACTATACCAAGCTCTGGATCTTGATGTAATCAGTCTTCTTTGGTCTGCTGTTCTAATCTGAATTAGAGGTTTCAATTTCAGTAGTGTCTCTACTATCAGCACTTTTACAACCCCAAGATAAGAAGACCACTCATTAAAAACACAGTTTCATTTCTTAGAATCACTCAAATTAGTGATGAAAAAGGCTTACAAGTTCAGCTAGACTCTTTGTCAATGCAGAATTGATCCTTGTGGGGTATTCTCCAATGTTTTGTCTCTCTCATTTTAAATAATTCAAGTGTTGAGGTTTCCATCATTTCCCTAAGGAGAGCATCCCAATCAAACAGATTCTGGGGTCTAGAAAAGATTCTCGTCTTGATCATCACCCTAACTATTCCTTAATTTAGATGTATAATTTCATTCTTTTTACAACTTTAATGATAACATATAGAATAGGTATTACTGAATCCTATGAGAAAGGGCACCAGTAATGGCATAGGTGGGTGGAATTGCTAGCAACCAGACATTTTATTCTATACCTATAAGTATAGAATGTTATCTTATTCTATAGGTATGAAATACATACATACATGGTCATAAATATAAAGTAAAATATCTGGTTGTTAAAAATGCTACCAACAAATTATATAATTATATAATACATTACATTGCATACCATTGCACTAGTTATGTTACATTATGTTATATTATGTTATAGCATAGCATAGCATAGCTCAGCATAACATAGTATATGCTGATGGCATCACCAACAACCAGACATTTTATTTTATATTGATATACAGGGTGTTTATAAAGTCCTTGGGCAACTTTAAACTTTAATAACTTTGGATGTACACATGATAGAAGCAAACTGTAAATGGTGATTTAAAGTAGAATTCATTAAGTTTTAACACAATACAGCTCAAATTTCTAGACTTCAACATAACCACCATCTTTTGTGATACATTCCTCAATCTGATTTTCCAATTCATTTTGGAAGTTATTTTCATTTTCACTTACAGGATCTGAAATAAAATGAAAAAAAAATGCTTACACTGTGCTAAGAAAACGTAATGAATTATGCTTCCAATCACCATTAATGTTTCTGTCATGTGTATATCCAAAGTTATTAGTGTTTAAAGTGGCACAAGGGCTTTATAAACACCCTGTACATCTACCTTTATGTGTATGTGTGTGTGTGTATGCATTTGTATCTATCCCATACCTATAGACTATCTATATGTGTGTGTATGTATGTGTGTTCTTATTAAGTTAAATGTTATATACATTGTGCATACAAACCAGGATAATATTTCCGGTAGAGTCATAGAGTCATAGGGCACGTCCACACATGCAAGCACATGCACTTGCAGCAGCTCAAATAGAAGCGGTGAAAATTTGAGCCGGGGCTTTTTGCCTCAGCGCACGTGCTTGGACATACACTATGGTGTGGAGCAAATTGTGCCAGTTGGGGCAAAATAACCCTGCCTGGCTCCTCCCAGATCTGCAGCCAGGGGGAGCTAGAGCCCAGGGCCCACGGTGCTGTCCCCAGCAGTATAGAAAGCTGCCCTGTCCTGGCCCCATCCATAAAAAAAGCTGCCCTGGCAAGCAGCTCGGGGCTACTCACTCTCTGGAGCTTCTGGGGCCCAGCCAATTGATACCTGGGGACACTACCCCTTGTGCCAGCTGGACTGCTGCAGCAGCATCCCAAATCCATTTTTTAAAATACCCCAAAATCCATGTTCTTCCACATTTAAAACAAACAAACAAAAAAAAAAACCCACTCTACACACACACACACATATATCTGGAGAGAGAGAGAGACAGTGATAAGTTGGGTAATGCATTATTGGTATATTTACAATGTTAAAGTAATTTGGAAGCCTACCAGTGTCTCTATCATCATGAAAAAATAAATTCTAAATACCTATATGCATTGATCTGTGCTTTTGGTTTTCTTCATACATGATGGGTGTGTGATGGAGGGATGTGGTGTTTGTAGAAAGGGGGCAATAAGGGGTGTGGGGGAAGGTGGGTGGGTGGATGTGGAGGGATGTGGGTTGGTCTGTGGGTAGGAGCGGGGCAAGTGCTGGGGGCACTGTGGGTGTGGGGGACCTTGTGTGGGGGCTGCTCAGGAGGGGTGGGTTCCCTGGCCCCCACAGGGCCCTCCCCCCCCCAGCACATGGAATGCCCCCCCAGGGTCCCAGCTCCCCCGTGGAAGGCCACAGCCCCTATCCCCCACAGGGTCCCAGGCCCCCTGGCCAGGGCCCATAAATAACCTTTAGCAGCAGCAGTGGGGGACCATGTGCCGAGCCCAGCCTGGTTCTGCCAGCCCTGGGGCTGCTCTTGCTGCCCAGGTAGGCTGGTCTTGTGGCAGCAGGACCTGGTACAGCATGTGGGGACCACATGCCAGGCCCAGCCGGGTCCTGGGCCCCCTCTGCAGCCCAGCCGTGCTGGGCCCATGGTGACAGGACCCAGTGCGGTATGTGGGGACTGCATGCCAGGCCTATCTGGGTCCTGGGGCCCCTCTGCATCCCAGCCAGGCTGGGCCCAGACCCCTGAGGCTTGCTAGTCCAGCTTTGCACTGGAGCGGGTCGCACGGCTCCAGGAGGTGTGCACAGGAGCTGCGCCTCCCGGAGCCCTGGTGCAAGGCCAAACTAGCGAGCCACATGGGTCTGGGCCAGGTTCTCACCTCCCCCCCACCCCCGCAGGCACAGGGGGAGGAGGTGGGAGCTGGCCCTGGGGCCTGGCCCATGCTGAAAGGATGTGGCAGGACCTGGCTCGGCTCTGCATGGTCTCCGCGCGCCGGAACAGGCCGGGGAATGTGAGCTGCCTGGGGCTGGCAGGACACAGTTCAGCTTCTCATGGTCTCCGCATGCTGGGCTGGACCAGGCAGCTCGTGGTCCCTAGCTCAGCCCAGTGCTCAGGGACCGTGTGGAGCCCAGCGGTGTCCTGACGGACTCAGGCAGCTCGTGTTCCCTGGCCCGGCCTGGCACACAGAGCCAAGCCGGGTCCTGCTGGCCTTGGGGCTGCTCGTGCTGTCCAGCTACCAGGTGGCACAAGCAGCCCCAGGGCCAGCAGGACCCAGATAGGCTCTGCGCAGTTCCTGTGCACCAGTCCAGGTCCTGCAGCTATAGGAAGGGCCTGGACGCAGCAGGACCCAGCACGGCACGCGGGAACCACGTACCTCGCCAGCTCCTCTCAGCATGAACTGGGCCCCAGGACCAGCTCCCACCTCTGCCCCCTGTGCCTGTGAGGGGGTAAGGACCTGGACCAGCCCCATAGATTCATAGATTCATAGATGTTAGGGTCGGAAGGGACCTCAATAGATCATCGAGTCCGAACCACTGCATAAGCAGGAAAGAGTGCTGGGTCTAGATGACCCCAGCTAAATACTCATCTAACCGCCTCTTGAAGACCACCAGGGTAGGGGAGTGCACCACCTCCCTTGGGAGCCCGTTCCAGACCTTGGCCACTCGAACTGTGAAGAAGTTCTTCCTAATGTCCAATCTAAATCTGCTCTCTGCTAGCTTGTGGCCATTGTTTCTTGTAACCCCCGGGGGTGCCTCGGTGAATAAATCCTCACCAATTCCCTTCTGTGCCCCCGTGATGAACTTATAGACAGCCACAAGGTTGCCACTCAACCTTCTCTTGCGGAGGCTGAAAAGGTCCAGTTTCTCTAGTCTCTCCTCGTAGGGCTTGGTCTGTGGGCCCTTAACCCTACGAGTGGCCCTTCTCTGAACCCTCTCCAGGTTATCTGCATCCTTCTTGAAGTGCGGCGCCCAGAATTGTACGCAGTACTCCAACTGCAGTCTGACCAGCGCCCGACAGAGGGGAAGTATCACCTCCTTGGACCTATTCATCATGCATCTGCTGATGCACGATAAAGTGCCATTGGCTTTTTTGATGGCTTCGTCACACTGCCGACTCATGTTCATCTTGGAGTCCACTAGGACTCCAAGATCCCTTTCCACCTCTGTGCCACCCAGCAGGTCATTCACTAGGCTGTAAGTGTGCTGGACATTTTTCCTCCCTAGGTGCAGCACTTTGCATTTCTCCTTGTTGAACTGCATTCTGTTGTTTTCTGCCCACCTGTGCAACCTATCCAGGTCTGCCTGCAGCTGTTCCCTGCCCTCCGGTGTGTCCACTTCTCCCCATAGCTTTGTGTCATCTGCAAACTTGGACAGAGTACATTTCACTCCCTCATCCAAGTCACTGATGAAGACATTAAAGAGTATCGGTCCAAGGACCGAGCCCTGCGGGACCCCACTGCCCACACCCTTCCAGGTCAAAACCGACCCATCCGCTACGACTCTCTGGGTGTGACCCTCCAGCCAATTCACCACCCACTGGACTGTGTAGTCATCCAAGTCACAGCCTCTTAACTTGTTCACCAGTATGGGGTGGGATACCGTATCGAAGGCCTTCCTGAAGTCTACGTATACGACATCCACCCCTCCTCCTGTGTCCAGGCGTTTCGTAACCTGTTCATAAAAAGAGACTAGATTGGTCAGGCACAATCTGCCTGCCACAAACCCGTGCTGGTTTCCCCTCAGCATAATTTGTCCTGCTAGGCTCTCACAAATGTGAGCTTTGATAATGTTTTCAAAGACTTTGCCAAGGATGGAGATGAGACTGACTGGCCTATAGTTGCCCGGGTCCTCCTTGCTCCCCTTTTTGAAAATGGGGACCACATTGACCCTTTTCTAGTCCTCTGGTACTTGTCCCATGCACCACGAGTGTTCGAATATTCCAGCCAGTGGCTCTGCAATGATGTCGGCCAGTGCCTTCAGCACCCTCGGATGGAGCTCATCCGGGCCTGCCGACTTAAAGGCATCCAGTTCTTCCAAGTGACTCTGCACCATCTCAGGGTCTACACATGGAAGTCTGGCGCCTTGCTGCTGCCTCTCTACAACCCCAGTGAGAGACTTGTCATGTCCCTCACTTAGGAACACTGAGGCAAAGAACTCGTTGAGGAGTTCAGCCTTGTCCCCCCTGTCTGTCACCAATTGTTTCTGCCCATTTAGCAGTGGTCCTATTCCTCCCTGGGCCTTCCTTTTACTCCCAATATATCTAAAAAACAATTTCTTGTTGTCTTTTACTTGGGTTGCCATCCTCAGCTCCATGGTAGCTTTGGCCCGTCTAACTGCCTCCCTACAAGCACGAGCAGAGGAGGTATATTCGTCTTTGGTGATCTCTCCCTGTTTCCACTTTATATGTGCTCCCCTTTTGGCCCTTAGGCTGCCCTGGATTTCTGCGGTCAGCCAGGGAAGCCTCCTGGCCCCTTTCCCTCTTTTGCCTCGCTCGGGAATCGTCTTGCTTTGTGCCCGAAGGATCTTTTCCTTAAGGCACAGCCACCCTTCTTGGGCTCCCATCCCTTCAAAAATCCTACTCAGCAGTGCGTCCTTGACTAATCGTCTGAGTTCATTGAGATCAGCTTTCCTCAAGTCTAGCACTTTCACCCTACTAGTTACCTTACCCACTTGCCGTCTTATGGTGAATTCTATTATTAGGTGATCACTGTCCCCCAGATGGCTACCGATCTGGAGGTCCCCTACCATGTCATCCCCCGTTGCCAATACCAGATCCAGTATGGCATTCCCCCTAGTGGGACCGTGTACCTCCTGTGTCAGGTGGAGGTCCTGTACACAGGTTAGAAACCTTTGTAAGCGATGGGACTTTGCTGTCTGTGACTCCCAGCAGTTGTCCGGGTAGTTTAGGTCCCCCATGACTACCGCCTCTTTAGCTTTTATGGTCTCCAAGAGTTGCCTCAGGAGCCCCAAATCTCTTTCTTCCCCTTGATGCGGGGGTCTGTAACAGACCCCTACCACCAAATCTCTTTCTCCTTGCCCCCCCATGTAGCCTAACCCACAGTCCTTCTACTTCCTCATCCTTGGATTCTGTCTTGATGAGGGTTGATGTATATTGCTCACTGACATAGAGCGCAATCCCTCCCCCTTTTTTCCCCACCCTGTCCTTTCTGTACAATCTATAGCCCTCAATATGTACTGCCCAGTCGTGGGATGAATCCCACCAGGTTTCTGTTAGCCCCACTAAGTCATAGGTGTTTAGTGCAAGCAGGAGCGCTAGTTCATCCTGCTTGTTTCCCATGCTCCTAGCATTAGTATATAGGCACTTGAGCCCTGCAACAGTGCCAACCTAGAAGAAAACACACGCCATGTGGCTCAGGTGCGACAGTGCATGCATACTCATATGGTTTTTGGTGGATTTTAAACAGCTCCATCAATGCAGAGGTGGTGGCAGGAAGTGAAGTGTGTTATGGGTAGGCACAGCATGTCTACCTAGAGGTCCAACAATAATTAGCAGAAGGTGCAAATGTGTCTATAATCATCTTCTGCTTTCTCCCAGGTGGTGGCCTTCTGTGCCTTGCTGACCTGGTTTCAGTCTGCTGATAGGAAAAAGGGCCTCTGCTCTCTCAGGAGAGCTGGGAGTATAGACACAGCATTCTGCCAGCAGAATTTAAGATTATGCAGCATGGAGTAATAGTCAACGTTTGCTGTCATATGTAGGCCAGTTATGCTTACAGCTAAACTATCTTCCATGAACTACAAATAAGGCTGAGCTTCTGGGTGTAAAAAAAAAAAAAAAAAAAAAAAAAGACATAGGACACATGGCTGTCGGCTAAATTATTAAAAATATAAACCTTAGAGAGAAAAAAAAAACTTATATAAAAAGTCTAAGTTAATAAAGACATTCCAGATCACTATGAAAATGAAAACTGTGTAAGTATACAAGAATGAGAAATATATTACAAGGTGTAACATATGCTTTATTTTTGCTTGGGCGCTTAAACTATGTAGCAAATGGAGACCATTATCCTGAGACAATATTTTCTTCCATGGATATTACATACCAGAATGGAATTGCCCCAACTAATCAGATCACAAATTTACAGTGACTGCATGGTTATTGCTCAGCAGAGTATACAATTTTCTGTACTTTCATTGGCTATCACCTTGAAATCCCCCTGACAAACTAACTGCTACATGACTATATATTTATAAGATTGGGGCCTTTATGATCTTCTATCCCTATTCTTATATCATTCCAGTGTTTTATTTGGATTTTTTATTGCTGTTGTTTATTTTCAGCAGTTTCATTGTGGTCTGTGCTTACTGCAGGTCTTTTTCTTGAATGCTTATGAGGATGAGAGAAGGGAGCTAGGTCTTTTTGGTACTTCCTTCTATGTATTTGATATGTTTATATATGAAGATTTTGTTTGCAAGATTTATCACCTAAAAGACAGGCCCTGATTCCGTGAAAGCAGAGACATGCAGATATTCATAAGTATCAATATTCCTGCAAACAGTCTCTTTACTTGTTTTGTTGGGATTTCTGCTGCTTCTATCAACTTTGAGGGCTGGTAGCGATCTGAGCTGGCTCTTTCTTGCCTCTTCACTAAGTGCTGAACCCTGAATGATGTGTTACCATGGAACATGCAACAGAGTGGTCTTTTTTTATTCTGTCATTAAATGCTTTAAAAAAAAAAAAAGGATGGAAAGATATCTCATGCTTGAATGGTTATCTAAGATCTCTCCCAATTATGCAACTGGCCTCATAAAAAATATCACCCCTGCAAAAATCCTTGCCTCTCACATGGGTACAACATCACTGCACCCCCTACTTTAAAAAATACATTTTAAAAGCATATTTGACTCTTCTGTCAAAGCCAATCAGGCAACCAACCAACCAACTACTTTTAAGTTCTGATTGGTGGAAAAGTATATTTCTACATATAAACATGTATATTTGTACACATGTTGTGACTACATGGTAAACTTACTCTTCAGCAGAGAAGCATCCATAAGCAAGCTTCATTACTTTCTGAATTGGAGCAAGTGACTGGGTGACATTTTTGGCTGCATTTTTGGGGGGGTTGGCTGGTGAGGGGGAACCCATCAAGTCTTGCTGTATTTTCCTTACCTGGGGATTAGCTTCCCCCATTTTACTATCCTGCCACGACTTGGTTCTTAAAAAGAGGGAGGCTGACCTGAAGGTTCCCAGACAGTCTCTAGGCTCACCACCTGTAGGATAATAAGCTGTTGCCTTAAGGGCAAACAGCATGCTCCTATCTTCCCGTGATGTGCGCCATGCCTCTCAGCTGTTTTATAATTTTCTTTTTAAGTTGGGGTCTCAGCCACTATGGGCCTACCCCTTCTCTCTCAAGCTAGGCCTGTCAGTTAAAACCCACTAAGCAGGGTTTGACTCTGAGGCTCTAGCTCTCTAACCTGCTTGGTCTCACGGTCCTCCATTTCATACTGTCCATGACACCAGGCCTACTGGCCCTTCTACACTGTGCCCCTTGGCACCAGGCTGTTGGGGCCTCAGCTTCCTCCAGCTTTGCCCCTCTTTCTGTAGTTAGGACCGTTTGCCTAAATTCACTCAATAATACCTGGCTTCAAGGCTCCTATGTTCCCTTTAAGTGACTCTGGGCTTGTGGTCCTAGTCTGCACCCCTAGTGCAGCAGGACTTCTTGAGACCTCTATTATGGTGCTCCTTGGTGCTAATAAGGCCTCCTTCTCCCCTACAGCATCCTCCAGAAACCACCGGCCTTAACATTACACATGAACCATAGGCCCCTATGGCCATATAAAGGTTGCCAAATAAAAATAAGAGAAGCAAATTGCCCACTTGTATGTGATTGTGCTTCTTTCTCAAAGCATAGCACATTCTTCCCAAGGAGGCTGCTGCAGCTGCTCCATAGTCATTGGGAGTCTCCCTTTTTGGATTTAAAGGGGCTGCTGGCCTTCCTGATAACAGGCCTAGGGTTCCCTTTTACAGGGTCTCTCTGCTTCCTGGTAACAGAGCTAGGGTTCCCTATTATAGAGCTATGTCCATCTGGGTCTGAGAGTGGGTTAATGAATCTGGGGGCAGTCTAGATGGCAGTCACTTGACACTTATGATTTGTCCTCCGAAGGTGCCAGGATGATGTTGCTATACCGCTTCTGTTTACACAATAGCCTCCCATGAGGGGAACAGTGTTGTATAGGACACTGCTGTGAAGCATGGCAGCTATACCACATAAACAGGGCTACACACACTGCCCTTCCTTCACCTAAATTCAGACTAACATGGATAGCTACCTCTCATTACTTTTACTACTGTGGTTTGGGAGATCTTATAAGCTAAGCAAAGATCTGCACTAGATAGATCCTAAAACTTAGCACTGAAGTTTGCTGTCTATGTACAGTTCTGGAACAAAGTGCAAGAATAGTTTTCAGATCACTTGTGTTTCTCTTTCAGGTGGGACAGTAATCCAAAATCCTCAGTGACCAGGGTAATATATACTGATTCTGCAATTTTTTTTTTTTATGGAATTAGGGTTGTTAACTATAGAGTCCTGGCCAAATTTCAGTGTGATTAATTGCAGCTGCCTATTGAATGTTACCCGTTTCAAAATTCCCTGTAGTTTCCATTCCTTCATGGTGCATGGACAGGAAGTTTTATCCTCCAAACCTCTGCCTTCTGATGAAGATCTACACAAAGGAACATCTACAATAAAGAGCATAAAAGCGACTTCCTAGAAACAGGAAGGATAGAGAACAGAAATAGATGCAAGTCATGTGTAAGTCTTCTTCCTTCATATTATGCTGATTATAAATCAACTGAATATGAGTTGACACCACATTTTCAAGTACAGTTTTTCCCCCCATAATATAATTCCATAACTACATGAAGTCCTCGAAGCAGTACTGCCCTTGTAAAATCTTGCAGGCAAATCGAAGGACTAAAATAAAAACTACATTGGTCATATATATACTAAAAACTAAACTAATCATATATATATATATATAGAGAGAGAGAGAGAGAGAGAGTGGGATTCATTGTAATACCAGAATCCAAGGGTGTAAGAAAAGCATGTGATCATAGGAAAGTAGAACTGGACAGGACCTCATGAGTTTCATCTAGCTAAACCATGGCAGCCAAGTTTCTGTCCAACTGGCTCTTGAAAACTTCCAAAGAGGAAGATGTAACCATTTATTTAGGTAGCCTGTTCCCAGTGGTGTAACTGTGGGGAGGGCGGTAGGAACAAGTTAAGAGGCTGTGATGTGGATGACTGCACAGTCCGGTGGGTGGCGAATTGGCTAGAGGGTCGCACCCAAAGAGTCGTGGTAGATGGGTCGGTCTCGACCTGGAAGGGTGTGGGCAGTGGGGTCCCGCAGGGCTCGGTCCTTGGACCGATACTCTTTAATGTCTTCATCAGTGCCTTGGACGTGGGAGTGAAATGTACTCTGTCCAAGTTTGTAGATGACACAAAGCTATGGGGAGAAGTGGACATGCCGGAGGGCAGGGAACAGCTGCAGGCAGACCTGGATAGGTTGCACAAGTGGGCAGAAAACAACAGGATGCAGTTCAACAAGGAGAAATGCAAAGTGCTGCACCTAGGGAGGAAAAATGTCCAGCACACCTACAGCCTAGGGAATGACCTGCTGGGTGGCACAGAGGTGGAAAGGGATCTTGGAGTCCTAGTGGACTCCAAGTTAAACATGAGCCGGCAGTGTGACGAAGCCATCAGAAAAGCCAATGGCACTTTATCGTGCATCAGCAGATGCATGACAAATAGGTCCAGGGAGGTGATACTTCCCCTCTATAGGGCGCTGGTCAGACCGCAGTTGGAGTACTGCGTGCAATTCTGGGCGCCACACTTCAAGAAGGATGCGGATAACCTGGAGAGGGTACAGCGAAGGGCAACTCGTATGGTCAAGGGCCTGCAGACCAAGCCCTACAAGGAGAGACTAGAGAAACTGGACCTTTTCAGCCTCCGCAAGAGAAGGTTGAGAGGCGACCTTGTGGCTGCCTATAAGTTCATCACGGGGGCACAGAAGGGAATTGGTGAGGATTTATTCACCAAGGCGCCCCCGGGGGTTACAAGAAACAATGGCCACAAGCTAGCAGAGAGCAGATTTAGACTGGACATTAGGAAGAACTTCTTCACAGTTCGAGTGGCCAAGGTCTGGAACGGGCTCCCAAGGGAGGTGGTGCTCTCCCCTACTCTGGGGGTCTTCAAGAGGAGGTTAGACGAGTATCTAGCTGGGGTCATTTAGACCCAACACTCTTTCCTGCTTATGCAGGGGGTCGGACTTGATGATCTATTGAAGTCCCTTCCGACCCTAACATCTATGAATCTATGAATCTATGAAAGACAGGGAAAACTGGCAACTGCCTTAGGCACTGACTTGAGGGGAGGGAGGGGAGGGTCAAAAAAAAGCAGCTGCTATTGTAGTCAGAAAGTTCCTCCTAATCTCCAACCTAATTTTCCCCTGCTGAAGCTTGAGGTATTGCTCCTAGCCCTGTCCCCTACAGCCACAGAGAAAAGCCCATCTCTATCCTCTCTGTAATCCCCCTTCAGGTATTTGAAGATTGCTATCAAATCCCTTCTTCAGTCTTCTCTTCTCCAGATTAAATAACCCACGTTCTTTCAGCCTTTTCTCATACATCTTGCCTCCCAGGCTCTTAATTGTGCTGTTCTGAGCCGGACGCTTTCCAAATAATCTATATCCTTCTTGAAGAGTGAGGCCCAAACCTGGCCATAGTAACCCAGATAAGGCCTCACCTATAATTATAGAACAAAAGAAATATGTCTCTTGCTTTGCAGGGGACATTACTGTTAATACAACCCAGTATGATGCTGCTACTGTTGCTTTTTTGCAACAAGAGCACACTCTTGGTTCATATTCATTTTATGGTCTACCGCAACACCCAAGTCCTTTTCTGCACTACTGCATCCTAGCTAGCCATTCCTCAGTGTGCATATAATCATTCTATCCTAAGTGCAAGATTTGCACTCATCTTTGCTGAATCGCATATGATTGATTATAAACCATTTCTCCAGTCTACCCAGGTCATTCTGCATTCTAGCTCTACCCTCTGGAGTATCTGTGACTCCACCCAACTTTGTTGGCATCCACAAATGTGTTAAGCGTGCACTTAGTCCCATCATCCACATCTTTAATGAACGTAATAAACAATACTGGATCCTGGACAGACTCCTGGGAAACTCTGCTTGATACCTCCTCCCAACTAGACATTGACCCACTGAGGACTGCTCACTGAGTACAATGATCCAACCAGTTATGTCTTTATCATACAGTACTTTCATCTTGTCTGTATCTTAGGTTTTTAATGAGAATGACATGGGAGGCAGGTCAAAAGCCTTACTAAAGGTGAAGTTATATCACATCTGCTTCTCTCTTCCTTCCATAGATCTTGTGACTTTATCATAGAAGGAAATGAGGTTGGTCATGACTTGGTCTTGGTTAATCCATGATATCTCTTTCTTATCACCTTGTTCTCCTCTAGGTGCTTCATAATGGGCTCCTTGAAGACATGATCCAGGTTCTTTCCAGCTATTAAGATCAGGCTGGTTTGTAATTCCTCAGATCCTCCTTCTTTCCTTTCTTAAAGATGGATACTATATTTACCATTTTCTAACCCTCTAGGACCTCAGCTTCCATAAGTGCTCAAAGAGAATAGCCAATGGATCTGAAATTACCTTCCTCAGACAATTGCTTAAGTACTCTTGGGTGCATCCCACCCAGCCCTGGCAATTTGAAAGCACTGAGCTTCTCTAAGTAATCCCTAATCTATTCTTCTACTACTCTAATATGCTTGTCTTCTTCCCTATCTTTTCTGTCAATACACTCATCATCTGGTAGCTGCCCCTATTTGTGAAGACTGAAATAAAGAAGGCATTATATATTTCAGTCTTTTCTGCATCACCCATAACTAGATTGCATTTCACATTGTGTAAGAAACCTGAGGTTTCTCTGGTCTTCCTCTTACTTTTAACATACTCATTTGACATACTCATCTGAAGATTCGATGCTGATTCAGAGAATCAGTGATTTGGACAAAGACACAATTTTAAAAGTTTTTTTCTACATACTTTGAGGTAGAAGGTGTGGCTTATGGTTGCTGTGATGTTGGGGCGCATGGAGCGTCCCACAGCAGCGTGGGGGGATGAGGAGGGGGGCCTTCCATGTGCTCAGTGGCAAACCCGGAAGTGGACTGGAAGTACTTCCTCTTTCCGAATCTCTCCGAGTCAGTTCAGAGGATTCTGATTTGCTTCAGAAAGATTAAATGGTCCTCTGATTTGATTCGGATTTGGATATTCAGTCACCAAATAGCCTGAATCTCCACCAAATTGAATCAGGAACCGAAGCATCGCACAGCCCTAATACTCATAGAATCCTTTTTTATTACCTTTATGTCCCTTGCCAGATGCATCTCAAATTGTGCCTTGATCTTCCTAATTTTCTTCCTACATGCCCCTGCAATACTTTTATACTCTTTCCTAGTACTATGAACAAGTTTCCACTTGTTATAGGCTTGCTTTTTTGAGTTTATTCTTATTTCAGAGCTCACTATCTAGCTAGGCTGGTACTGATAGAATCCATTCCCCATCTGTGATTTCTCTCTAGTTGTGATTTTTAACCTCTGAAGTCTAGACTGGATTTTTTTTACAGGAGAAAACACTTTATGTAGTTTCTATTTGCCTTTAACAGGTCCAATAGGTAGATAATTGAATGAGTGTTTCAGAATGTCTGGTCACAGTCCCAAGTCACATATTTAAAGAAGTGTTAACTGTTCAAATCCCATCTTGCATTGTGGCTGCCTGAGGGATATTTTCAGCTGAAAGGATAATTTCATTTTCCCTCATGAGACCCATTGCATATGTTTAGGGAGAATGGCTACTGTGCTCCACCTCAGAGGTGGCTGTATTTCCAAAGCAGATGTGCTATCCCGTTTGTTCAAACTCTTGACAATAGACGTATACATGCAAGGCAGAGTTAGACTTTATATAGGCAGGCTGCAAAGCACTTTGGGATTCATCTGAGTAAAAAGCACAGTATAAAATATACAGTGAGACAGACAAGAGACTAAGGATGAGAGAGGGAAAGGAAGGAAGGAACATAGATAAAGAAGGACAGAGAGAAAAGGGAAAAAAGTAGGAGGAAAAGTTCACAGAACAAGAACAATTTGAGATTTTCCAGCTCTGGGGTAAAACTCAGACCTGGTTTAACCTCCAATAAAATCAGTGAAGTTGCATCCATTTATATCTGGCTTGAACTTAGTCCCTTAACAGTTTAGAAAGGCTAACATAATTTAAATGTGTAAATAGCTTTCTCATTTTCATAACTCTTATTCACCGTTATTATTAGCAATACTTTCTCATCTGGAACAGGATCTCCAGGGTCTTACCAAACAACAGAAGATGCAGTCCCTCCCAAAAGTGCATGTGTTTTCTCCTTATCTTCATCCTTCCTACCTTCCCCCAAAACAGGAAATATCTCTAGGAACTAGATTTATTAAAAAAAACTTTGAGATGGGCATACTGGGGTTTGAAACAGGGAGTGTTCCTGTCATCATGATGATTACCTAATCTTCCATTGTATTGGCAAAGAGAAATAAAAGGAAAATATTTGAGGAAGTTAATTGGAAAAATTGTTTCTGCTTAGTACTACTACTAGTACCTAGCATACTTCCAGGTGAATTATACAGAACTACACAACTATTGACAAATGTATAAATGCTTACCTGCCTTTAAAACAACACCACCAAATATAAGGCCAGGGATAGATAAGAACATGCTCTGGTGGGGTTTACCTCTGTTTGGTATACTAGTATAAATTACTTTAGGATCAGAACCTGAAATATCTATACCTACCCCAGGAAGCTGCATTAAGTGGGATGCTATTACTGTGGCCATGGACACGCATTGCATTTATAGCAAGAAATACACTCATTTAGCACTGCAAAAAGTGAGCATATATCCATTGAGGTGCTTTGCCATGAAAAAAAAAAAAAAAAACCATGGCAATTCTACAACAAAATGTTAGCTCTTTCCAACAGCATCTTCTTGGCAGTGCAGTAATTTCTGTCACCACTTATGATGCCTGCATAGTTATGGGTAGACCATTGGGAGTGGCTCAGTCTTCCAGCATCCTGGGGAAGTCTTTGCTCCTTGCTCTTTCTCATCACAGCTCCAGGAATTCTGTCTGTCATGCCAAAATCTACTGGCCTAGGGAAGTAGAGCTGGGCTCACTGGTCACTATGGGTGCATGTACATGAGGTGCTAACTCCACAGTAGCCTAACACTGTGCAGTAGCATGCTGGGCAAAAACCTTGCTAATACACTACTGTGCAGTAATATTAGGCCACTGCGCAGTAAGTGTCTCACTAAATAGGCATGCGCTGGCGCTACTGTACTATAGTGCAAATTACTGTGCATTGATTTAGTACTTGGCTAACCAAGTATTGAACATAATGTGCAGTAATTATGGTGCATTAATGAACATGTAGATGTGCTCTATGTGGACCTCCTGCTCAGTAAGTTCTTTCTCTGTGAAGAAGAAAAAAATCTTTCCTGCCCACAAATTACAGTACCTCCCAAACACTCCTCCCATAAAAAAAAAACATAGCTGTTCCTGGCATGTCAGCATCTCTGGCATTATCTACAAGCCAAGCAAGGTCACAAAGCAAGAACTCATGGGTGGCTGACCTCACGTGCAGGTACTGCAGTATTCAAAAAAATGGCCGAAGCAAAGGGAACACTCTTCAGTGCTTCCCCTTAAGGATTAGAGTGCTGTGGGGTGAAGACACAGCAATGGTTCTGCAGGTGACATAGCTAGGAGGTTATTGTGTACTTCATGCAGTGATTGGTTGCTGTAATTATGAAAACCCATGGTGGGGGTTAAGGAGAGACCCATCTTCCCCTCTCTTGAAGCAGAAAGGGTGTCAGAATGGGAGGTATACCTGAGCTTTATGTGGTGACTGGTTGCCATAAATATGAAAAAAAAAACATGGCAGGGAGGAAAGGAAGACTCTTCAGTTCTCCTCCTAAAATGGGGGAAACATTAGACCCCTGTCGAGCAGTATCATCTCAAGCCAGGTACGTGACCATGCGCTTCATACAGTGCTGCACAGTAAGGCAAGAACTGGGACTGGGCACCATACCACAAGTGTTGTGAGCCTGAGGGGTTGTGACAGCACTCAAGTCCCATGTGTTTGGCTGGTGAAGCCTCTTCAAGGGCATCAACATCCTTTCCCTGTGGTTGACCTCCCTTGGGTTGTTAAAGTGGGTGAATCGTGGTTCCAGCACTCATTGGATAACCAAGGACACCTGCTGTACTGCCTCTCCCATTATGGACTACCTTTGCTGAACTGGTTAGTAAACCAGAGGTGTTGTGGCCAGGGCCTTGGTTGTATTGGTGTAGATGTATATGGCACTACACACCAGCTCATCCAGGAGCTGAACAAGCTGTCTGAGGAAGCAATGGCAGGCCTTGACTTTGTGCTGGCAGGTTCAGGAGTTACAGGCTACGGACAGAAGTTACACATAAACTGGCTTAAATGATCAGAAGCTGGTTTAAACCTGTAAGAGAATAAAAGCTCAGTGCACATAAACCAGTTTCAAAATGGCTGAAACTAGATTAAAATAAATTTGGTTGAGTGTAGTATCAGACTTAATTGATTTGGATCAAACTGGTTTATGAAACTTCTGTCCCAGACCCTTTCCTGGCTCAAGTTAAACCAGAGTCCCCCAATATCTCAGCATGCTTTTCAGCCCTGGGCTGGGCTGTGCTGTCTGCTCCAGAGAGCCTGTCCCTCTGCTCCCTAGCTGGGACAGTGATGGCTGGCTGACAGAGGTGGGCGGGGGGTGGGAGGAACAAGGCTGGGTGGGGATGCAGCCCAGTCTGCAAGGGGCAAGGGATGTGCCCCCCCCAGGCAAACCCCAGCGGGGGCCTGGGGCCAGGGAGAGGGGTTAGACACCCCTTCCCCTGCTCATCCTTATTGCTGGTTGTGACTGTAGACTACAAATCCCAGCGGTACCTGGAAGCAGGAAGAGGAAGTGATGAGCAATCCTGCAGAGTCCTGCTGGTGTGATATTGGTCTACAAATCTCAGAGACCTCGGGGCCACAGGAAGAGGAAGCAAACACACAGCCCACTGTGTTCTAGTGCCTCCTGGCTTCTGGTCTGAGCCACTGCAGGCTTGTGGCTGCATTTCCTGAATGTCTGTTCACTTCTGCTTCAATTCAATCTCTGCAGTTTAGACTAACCTGAAAAGACTGAATCAGTTCAGCCTCAGGATTTTTGTCTGTCTGTACTTAGCCACAGAGAACATGGGTGGCGGGGATTCATTATGGGCTGGAAGTGAAACTGACCAGACTTTGGCAGCAGAAACTGACCAGGCTCACTGTGGCTCAGTTCAGGAGGCATGAGGGATTCCCAGGATGGATATGGGTCTCCAGTCAGCCAGCCAATCAGCACTTTCTTCTGTACTCAGCTGTCCTTGGGAACCTCCGGAGACAGGGGCCCCAGCAAAGCATGCTGGGATCACTGCACACTAGTTCCCTCTGTGTGGAGTGCTGGCAACCTATGCTCTTGCCATCTTCTGTGGCACTCCAGATGACTGGCTGCTTGAACAGCTGTACACACAATCCCCTCTATGTTTTTACAGCACGTTTCCTGGAGATTCTTACCACTTCAAATGAACACCCACCCATACCCTTTCTCACCTCTAGGTGGCAAGACAGCCAATAACAGCCTGTTTTCCATTAGTAATGGGGATATACATGAACAAATGGCACCTAAAGAAGCATCACTTACACCATTAGAGTTTTAGCCCTGATAATTCTTCAATGGAATGGGAGAAGCTATTCTGGTTTAGGATTTTGTATCATCTGTCTGCTACATATTTACATCAGTGTCAAGTCTATTACAACAGGGTAACTTGTTTTTTCCAAACCCTAAATAAACCTGGGAAATTCACTTTTAGCACAGAAAGATTTATTCGATGGAGAATACTTGAAAAGAGTTAAAATCACTTAACGATAGAAATCCTTATTTCTTTCCATTAAGTAACAAGTCAACTGTTAAATGCACTATACAAAAGTACAATTAGCTTAAGATGTATTAATGTGTCTGTTCTGAAATTAAGATAGTTTAACTGTCTTTCAAATGTACAGTGTCTAACAGCTTATTACGCAATATACTTGACTATACTTTATTAAAGAGCTTGATCGGCTAAGAAATATTGTGGGAGCTCATAATTGTTCAGACAGTGCACTGGGAATTTCTTATTCATTCTCCAAATGGGCTCTTCCTGGGAAATCCAAGCTCATGCCAAAGATGGTCTCTTGAAGCACTGCTAAATTTCTGGAAACGTTAGCATGCGATGGTTTTATTTGGCGAAACTCAAATGCATAGAGAAAAGTAATCAAGGTATGTAGACCATGTCATATTGCTCTGTGGGCAAAAAATCCACAATAAATTCAGCGGTTAAAATGGAAAAGAGGGGCAGCATTTTTCATATTATATTACAAACACTTTGCAGCAAGAAATGATGCCTGGGTTTATACAGTGCCTAGCACAATGGGGCCCTGGTCCCTGCTAGAGGCTCCTTAGTTTGACTGTAGGACGGATAGTAAACACAAATAAGAGTAAGCCGGGCCATGCTACTGGAAACACAGGCTGATGACCCAGCAAGGCCTGTCTGGAAATCCAGCTTTGTCAATGGATGTCAGTCTATGCTTAATTTTAATGGATTGGGGAGGTTTGGAGAGACAACCACTTAACATCCCAAGCCACCGCACGCTCACACCCCAGTCGCAGGCACCACAGCCAAGTTGCTGCCCCACTCACAAAGGCGCTCCTCTTGCCTCGCAAACTTTGTGCCCAGAGTGATGGAAGCAGCTAAACAATGAGATGAGCTGGTGCCCCGTCCCTCATTGTCATTCTGCCCATGTCCCGCCTGCTCCCACTCCTCTCCAAAGGTCAGCCCGAGGTCTGCACTACATCGTTAATGGACGAGCACAGCTCGCTATCCACTCCTGCCACTGCACAGGCACTTAGTCCCTCCACATCAAGGCACACGCTTTCTCCCCTCTCCCTCTCTCTCTGCCTTGCAAATGACTCTGAGGAGTGAGGCTGGTGGATGATTTAGAGGAGGGGGGGAAAAAGCACTCAATTTTTTTTTTTTGAACTGGGCTCCCAGAGAGCACTCAGGGCTGCCACGCAGTGCACAACGCCTACCTGCTCAACTGCAGGGAAACAAGCTTCTGAAGGCTTTAATGGGATTTTGCCCGAGGCTGTTTTATTAAGATGTCGGCTTTTTCTGCTGCCTCTGCAGCTGACACCATTCACTGTCAGCTGCCCCCCCTCCCCCCCTCCCCCCAACAATGCACCAAATTACTCGCTTCATTTAGTGCTCATGGTTTGTGCAGGCAAATAAGGGGAAAGAGTTCTGCTTGACCAGATGAGTCTCAGCAAGGGGAGGTGAAAAGGCACTGGGCTGCTTAACTAGGGGGTTTAAAGAAAAAAGAGAAAGATCAATACCACTGGGGCTTACTTCCACTCTATTAGAAAGAATCATATTTTGTATTAACATAGCCAATTTAGAAGCCGCATTTACATTCCTAATTTGCATCCTGGCTTTAAAAGCTCATTTGTAATGCACTGTATAATTACCTACCCCCTATATGTGTATGCGCAGCACAGTGACAGGTTGGGTGGGGAGAAGGAGGGGGCAAGTGTTGTCATTTGGATTAAATAAACAAACTAGCTACAAGTTTTAATGAACGTTACCCAGGAATAAATGTCTCGTCCTCCAGAAAATAAGCAAGCAGAGCTGGATGAGCTAATTAGAGGCAGTGGATCTCCATGGCAAGAGGAAATGAAATATGGCACAGCCATGGAAAGTGTACTGTATAATGCCCATGTCTCCCTTGGTGTGTGTGTGTGTGTGTGTGTGTGTGTGTGTGTGTGTGTTACTGATGGAGTGAAGGATGGTTTCATAGCTGGAAGATGGCATACTTTGGAAACCCAGGCTGGCACGCCTGGCATGCTTTGCAAGTGTCAAAAAGGATTAGCTATGATTTGTGGTATTAACTTCTCCAGTTTTCTTGTGCAAGCTTAAGGGAAAAAGATAGAAGGAATACAAGAGACAAGGGAAGGGAATGAAGTATTGGATCTAATTTTGCTCTCATTTATTTATCTCAGAGGTTTTTATATAGCAACCAGCACCAGTCCTTTGGCCGGGAGTGGGATTGAGTGTGGCCAGCAGCAGAAGGGTCAAACCGCACAGCTCACTGTGTAACCCTGTTCTGAGCAAAGCACACACAAGAGGGTCTTGCTTCTCCCTCCACACCCTGTACTCCTCCCCACACATACACCTCTCACCTTTGCAAGCGTATATAGAATTTGGGATGCCAATAAAGTTTCATTGAATTGATCCGACTTCAAAAAGGGTTGCACCCATGAAAAGAGGATCACATCTGACCCCGCAGGAAGTCAAGAGGGCACTCTCAGCACCTCAATAGCAAGAACTTAAATAATCCCAGAGTTTCTGTGAGCAGTGGCAGAATGGGTATTGTGTCCATTATGCCAAGTTGCCATTTCACCCTGTATTTCATTATTTATCAGGGTTTGCATTTTGGAAGTGGTACCATCTTTCCACCTTTTCACCTTTCCTTTTCTTAGGCACTACCAAAAAAAACCAGATCTTCATTCTGATCAGGAATCATATGGTGGATGTTCCCTAGTCAGGTAAAAAAGGCTCTCCCCTATCAAAAAGTGTCACATTCAAATCACCACCAGCAATGGCTAAAGTGCACAATTTATGTGCATTATAAGAGGCAGGTAGAAAATGTGGGTATCCTCAGATAAACTCCAAAAAAAGGGATTTCCTGAAATTTTATTTCATGCTTACAAAAAAGATCAAGAAATCATTTGTTTTCATTGCCGGAGAGGTAGCTGGCCACGTTAGTGTGAAGTCAGGTAGAGGGTAAAGTAGGGTAGGGAAAATAACTCATTCAGGGAGGCATAAGCTTTCACAGGTGACTGACTAGCTTCTAACAAAGTAGGCAGTACTTTATGAAAGCGTATGCTTTTCTGCACCAGCTAGTCTCCAAGGTGCCATCCTGCACTTGTCTGGGGCTCTAAGAGGCAGCCCAGCCAGGAAAAATTACTTAATTGGTCAAACTTTCCTGAGGCTGTAACTGGCAGCTCTACCCCAGCTGATGAACCAGCTGGCCACTGTTAGGGCTTCCTGCTGGGAGATCAGCCCCCCAATTTAAGTCCACCTGTGGCAGCAGACTGCAAGCCAGCCAACAGTTCTGCCTGAAGGGCTGCTGTTATAAGCCTCTCTGGATCTGGTGTTCTCTGGTTTTATGGCTCTGATCCTACTCAGCTCTTCCTCTGGACTCTGGCTTTTGCTTGTGGGAACTTTGCTTGGCTTTGGTAATTTGGTCCCTGATGCCCAAGCTTTGACTAGGCCTGTGATTTGGACTCTGCCCCTTGCTCTTTTCCCTTCCTGGTGGCATAAGTACTAGAGCAGACACTTATGACCTAATCCTTACAACCTTTTTTGAATTGCCATTGTCACATCACAGCTTAACTTCTCTGCAGGACTTTTACATGCAACAGGTGCATTTACATGTGCACTTTAATGTGCATTAGCCTACATTAGCATCACAACAATCCATCGTGCACTTTCACTAATGCGGATTAAAATAGGCTAATGCACTTTTTTCTAGTACTTCACAATGGAGGTACTAAATTTAGTGCACATTAATGAATGTGTAGATGTGCCCTGTGGATTAGATTGTCAATCCAAATTACTCCTGAAGTTCCCCAGAAGTCAGCTCTGCTTGAAAGGAGCTGTCATCCGGAATGTAACATGTCCTCTCTGGACAGCCCCAATCAGCCATGTTCCTAGTGAGGTAAAAAAAGGCTCTCGTCTATCAAAAAACTGTCACATTTAAATCAATGCTCTAGAGGTTCTGGAAGGGATCATAGACACTGTCGGAGATTCAGACTCATGATCTGATAAAAATGATCCAGGTTCTGCTCAATGTTTTACATCCCCTTCTAGAGCAAAGTAACTGGCTTAGCGGGTTACAATAATTTAAAATAGGCAATTGAGTGCCTAAATCTTGGACTTCTCCCAGCTTGGTTTCAAAGGAGGTGATAAAACTGAGGCATTTTTGATGGCCACCTTTTTCAAGAAGCAGGGACAGCTGTATTCATTGCTTTGGACCTGTCTGTAGCATTTGATCCTGTTGACCATGACAATGCTTCCACCTCCAATCATAGACGTATCAGGGGACATTGGAAAAACACCCATGGATCCCAGTCAGCATCACAACCCTATTGCTTTAGCTACTTGGAAACAAGTAGGAGGATGTGACCCCTCTAATTATATTTCAAAATGCCCTAGAGCACAAGGATGAGAAGTCATTCCTCAGGCTCCTTAATGCTTGTCTGTGGAGTGTGCTCAAGACTCGAATCTTTTCCCATCCTTTTCATATGCCTAATTGCAGCTGTTTTGAGGTTCACATATAAGGGACATGTCTAGGTCTAGGTAGCTTGTTCTCACCAACATACTTTGGAGTGTGCTAGGGGAAAGACACATGCTAAAAGTAGCACATTTAATCTCAAATGGACAAAACACCTGCAGGTGCTCCAGTTCATTGGATGCATCTTCTTTACCACCCTGGCACATCCAATACTCAGAGGGCCTTAATCATAGCACTGTTCTCATGCATAAGCCCCATCCTTTCCATTGTGCTTGAAAAGGGACTCCAAACTATAGAAGACCAGCTTTCCACTTGGTTCCCACTCTCGCACTATTAGATTACGAGTGTTTACTCTCAGGTGTGCATTAAGGCTATAAATAAGCACTGTCTTTGCAGTGGGAGCAGCTGTGCTGGAATGTGTCCCAACACAGCTGACATGCTTTGTTGGTTGACACAGCCATTGTCACCCTGATCTGGGGCACAGAAGCATGATTCATGTGCTCGGGGAATCTCCTGCTATGAGATTTCCAGGGTGTGCTTCATCAAGCAGGAAAACCTAAGCCCAAGGAGTGCATGCCCAGGGTAACTTGAGAGCATGGGCAGTTTTGGGCTGCCCATACTCTCCTGCCGTAAAGCACATGTTTACCACCTATGGTCACAGGCACAATGTTGGGCACTTGGAGCAAGACAAACATCTGTTTGCTTGGGCTTTGTGCTGCCATAAAAAAGTGGTGACACAAAGGCAACATCTGTTTGCAGCCTAAGATTCAAACTTAGAAATCATTCTCCCACACTTAACATTAGTTACAGTCTTATTGACCTTAAAGCAGTTCTGCCTATTGACTGCAGTGGGAGTACAGGCAGTCACATGTTCAAGTTAACACTTACTAAGTACAATCAGAAGATGACCAGGCACATGTCCAAGCAGTTTAACACATGCTAAATGGGCTCATGGCATTGCAAAGTCGCTCCTTTTCAAGAGAGGGTTGTACCAACATTAATAGGTCACTACATTCCACTGATTTGCAGCTGTTGCAAGGGAGCCCTGTGACACCACCCTGGGACTCGATACCAAACTGGAGGAGAGAATTGACAGAACGAGAAGCAATGGTCTCAAGTTGCAGCAAGGGAAGTTTAGGTTAGTTATTAGGAAAAAAAATATCTCACTAGGAGGGTAGTAAAACACTGTAACAGGTTACCCAGAGAGGTGGTGGACTCTCCATCCTTGAAGTTTTTCAAAACCTGTATAGACAAAGCCTTGGCTGGGATGATCTAGTTGGGGATGGTCCTGCTTTGAGCAGGGGGTTGGACTAGATGTAACCTCCTAAGGTTCTTTCCAACCCTCACTTTCTATGAATTTTGTGAATTCTTATTGGTAGTACAAGGCACTTGCTCTAGAGTTACTTCCAGCCTCAACTTCATGCTACTCTCTTCCCTCATTTTTATAAATACTTGGCATGTCTACACATTCATTAATGTGTTGTAATAACAGGTACTAAGTTAATGTGCCATAATTGGTGCTACTGCACAGGAGTGCCAGCACACATTTTGTGATATTAATGCACCATAGGCTAATTCTACTGTGCATTAGCACAGCTTTTGCTGTAATGCGGCAATGTGTAGTAGAATTAGTCTACTGTGCATTTAGTGTTTAGTGTAGACACAGCCACTATGAATATGTTAATGAACTCTGGGTGTGCCCATATATGCATGCTAGTCAGCTGGTCTAATAAAAGATATCACACATCTACTCAAAAAAGCTTGCCTGCCTATGTTTTTAGACCAACACAGCTACAACCAAAAAACCCACATATGCATATATCATGAGAAGGAACTAAGAAGAGATTAGGGATGGTTGAGTAATTCATTGTGAGCAATTCATTCAACCAACTTGGCCCTTTTCTCTGTTGACAAATTATTTGCAAACAGTTTGTGGTTTTAACAAATGTGTGCAATATCAAGAGATGTTCAAATACTTCCTTCAATCCCAGTTATTTGCACCTGTGGATCAGTCACAAGTTGTAAAATAGGAGTCTTGGCTTCGTGTATAGTAAGTACTCAGACACAAATTCAGTTGTCAGCATTTCTGAGGTGGCTGGTCATTGTGGTTGCATACTATTATTGCCAAGCTGATTGGATGACTGGAACCAGTTTCTTTTCCACATGATAAAAGATAGGTGTTTTGGCAGCACGTTGAGGTTCACTTTGTGGTTACATGACTTTAAGCTAGAGGGCCCAACTCATTTTCAGGAAACGTTCGCTCAGACTGGTATTCTTTTGGTACCACTACATACAAACATCAACTAATGATCATGAATGAAAAGCTGGCTTGTAATTTAGTGAATGGTTTGCCAACAGGCATTTATGTCATTTAACCAGCTGTTGTGAACAGACTTGGTACTGCAAGGTGCTTGGCATTCTTCTTTTTGGCTGCTTTCAGTGGAACCTGAAGGTGCACAATATCACCTGGGAGGTGCTCAGCACTTCCAGAACCAAGCCCCAAGCATTTATACAACAGTAGGCATCATGTGATTTTTCACTGTTTTATCCCGTAATCTCTTCCTCTCTTCTATGTTCTGCTCATTCTCCACCCGTGCTCTCATGCTGGATTTCCTGCCGCTTTCATTGATATGAGCAATCCGAGCAGAACTACTAGTGCAGACAGGAGGATGCTTAGGTACATGATGGTTGTAGGACAGCAGCCTTGGCTTTATAAATCTCTTGAGGCAAGGATCTGTCATTCTTTTTTTCCTTTTTCTTTAAAGAGCAACCTACCTATGGTACATTACAATGATCTCCGTAACCTTTGCCATTAGCTACTGCTCTTGCTTTCTGTTCTCAGAGCAATTCACATCATCTGTTAGCTCGATGCCACATATTTCAGTGCAGAGGGGTGAATGGGTGATTGTAACACTCATTAAAGAGTTCTACAGTAGCTTTGTTCAACACTGCATATGTATTTGGAGAGAATACCCATGCAATGAACTGCAAAGGCCAACTACCAGACCACCATGGCTTAGTCAACTCTCTTCAACCTTTTCAGTACCTTCATGCAGATACAATGATTTTGAATGGATTTGCCCCCAAATTAGTTCTTTCTTCTCCTTCAAACCATGAATATTTTTCTTTTTGTTGTTGTTGTTTTCTTATGTCCAGACTGGGCCAGCACATTATTGACTCCAAGATGAACATGGGCCAACAATGTGAGGTCACAGTCAATAGGGCTAACTGTACCTTGTCGTGCATCCACTGAAGCATCTCAAGCAGGGCCAAGAAGGTGATCCTCCCCCTCTACGTGACACTGGTCAGGCCGCAGCTGGAGTACTGTGTTCAGTTCTGGGCGCCGCACTTCAGGAAGGATGTGGACAGCATGGAAAGGGTCCAGAGGAGGTCCACCCGTATGATCCTGGGACAGCAGAGCAGACCCTGCATAGAGAGGCTACGGGATCTGAACCTGTTCAGCCTCCACAAGAGAAGGCTGAGGGGGGACCTGTTGGCTGTCTATAAACTCACCAGGGGGGACCAGCAGGGTTTGGGAGAAACCCTGTTCCCCCTAGCACCCCCCAGGGTAACAAGGAATAATGGTCACAAATTGTTAGAGAGTAGGTTTAGACTAGAAAGCCGAAGGCACTACTTCATAGTCAGTGTGACTAGGATCTGGAACCAACTTCCAAGGGAATTGGTGATGGCTACCCTGGGGGTCTTTAAGAGGAGGCTTGAGCCCAGTTTTCTCTCCTGCCCAGGGCAGGGGGTCGGACTTGATGATCTACAAGGTCCCTTCCGACCCGACTTCTATGATTCTATGAGCACAGTTTTTTATATCACGGTTCTAAAACCAAGTATGTCTCTGTAAGTCTAGGAACATTAACTCTATCTCTTTATGACTGAAAAGGGAGCCTCTGTCTTCTGAAATGGACCCAGCATTGTCTTCAAGGCTTGGAAAAGTTGGATATATCAGTTTGTGAAATAGCGGCTTCTTTCAAGAGAAACAGTAGTTAATGCAATTCTCACTCCTCTTCTAAGCTCTATCAAGATGGATTCATAGTGTGTGTTTATACCATTTCCATGGCAATGCTGCAGGTTTATACCATGTCCCTGGAAAGGCATGTCTCACCCACCAGTACACGTCCCATTTGGAAAAAAGGAAGAAAAACCACCCAGGGATGGTGTCCTGATGGCAGTTCACAAAACTTGAGAGGGCAGCAGAGGATACCCCAAAAGTTACTTCACCCCAGTCTTTATTTTGACACGTGATCAAGAATGGACTTTGAGGGGGGCAGACTTGAGTATGGAAACTCCTGATAGTATTGGGGTGCAATATAGACATACCTAAAGTAATAAGGAGCTTAGCGTTACCAGTAGAAAAATACCAAAAACATCCATTTAAACACACGTTCTTAGATTCTTTAAAAATAGTTTTCCTGTAGCATAATTGTCATGTACAACACACCATAGTGAGATATACCAGATGGCTGTGTTGCACTTATCTGGGATTGAGTTTATGGCACACATAACTCACTGCTGGCTTCTTACCTGAATCATTTAGACATCTATGGCACATATGGCTAAAACCTTTATACTGCACTAGAGCAGCTAATAAAAGCACACATGTGTTTGCATGTGCAACTACTATATATATGATTCTACATACATTTATACACATATAAAAATTATTGTCACCTATTATCTCTTACTGTTAGAAAGAACAGACTTGCCTTTAGGTGAATGAAGTTAATGGTATGAAACACCTTAGATACGCTATAACTGTTAAGCTGAATTTTGTTTAGCATTTTGATTATAAATTAGGGGAATGGTACATTAACTCTGTTTTGAGGATAAGATTTTTAAAAAAGCCCTGTTTATTAAGCTATTACTGCAGTGAGATTTGCAGCATACGTTTCGTTTATAATTGACTTATTAAAACTTACACATTGCAAATTATAGTGATATTACCCACAGGCTAAAAAAATCATCAAAATATATAATGGCAATTTAAGCTGGTTTGCATTCACGAATGGGATTTTTTTTTCTTTATTTGGAGTACTCTTGTTCTAATGTTTTACCTACAGTTTGTGCGATGTTTTAATGTGTAGTTGCTCTAGTACTCTTAGCAGTAGCATTGAGAGGACATAGGAGACAAAAGACGCTGAAGAATTTGAACAATATATAAAAAGGCATAATATCCAATAACAAAATCTGGGTCCTTTGCTGCTCTAAATCAACTGACTCCATTGAGGTTAAGGGAAAGAATGAGGGTTGACTGATTATGATACTAGCTTTGGATTCCCAAGATATGGGTTCTTCACCCCCACAACAGACCATGGGACAAAGGATTTAATGTGCTTGGCCATCAGCTTCCCCATATGTAAAAAGATAGCTAATGGAAGTTGTCAGCTTCTTTGGTGCGTTGGGAAGACAAGGTATCATTTTGGAAGTGAGAGTTCTAGTTTTTTGTGTGTCTTCTTGGGAAAATAAGGACATTCGAGATGGTAAGGCTCTCAGGAACGGTGGTACAGGAGGCCATATATTCTGAACAGAGCCTAAAAAAGTATCACCAACAATCCCTCCAGAAAATCCTCCACATCAAATGGGAAGATTGCTGCACAAATGTCAGCATCCTTGCTGAAGTCAATGTTACCAGCATTGGGTTGGCACCAACTTCTCTGAACTAGACATTGTATGAAGATGCCCAAACCAAATGCTCTACTCCAAGTTGAGCTGAGGCCTGAGATCTTACGGCAGTCAAAGGAAATGCTGCAAGGACACGTTGAAGGCATACCTCAAGAAACCGGACATTAAGAGCTGGGAGGAGCTGGCTGCTAACTGATGACAAAGGTGCCACAGACTCAACCAAACAGCAGCTGACTTTGATGTAAAGCATCTTGCCTTAGAAGCAGAGAAGAGAGAGTGCAGGAAAGAAAAGGAAAGCACTCCCAGTCTATAGCCCATTCTCCTCTGCAGAAAGCCCTACAACTGCTGTGGAAGGATCTGTGGCTCCGATAAGAATGGGAACACCATTTCTGCCCCCCAGAATCGTTAGTGGTGGTGTAAAAAAAATACATGCTGAACCCCATCAAAAGATGTGTCAGGAGAATCTCTGCCCATTTACATGGTAAGAGCTGGATGATAAAATGACCTGGTGCCCCCAGAAGAACAAGTAGAGGGCTTGTTAAAATAGAAGCCTGCTAAGCAGTGTCATTGTTAAAACAGGAAGGCCTGAAAATTAACTGCGCAAATCTTGAGAACTGCTGAGTTTGCTGAAGAGGAAAAAAGCTTGGTTGCTACCAGAAAGGCACATATTTATAATCCTAGACTGGGGTGATTACTTGAGTTAGTCTGAAACCAGGCAGGGGGCAGGGTAGAGTGGCACCTCAGGGCAATAGCAACGTGGCTGGGTGCCTGGAACAGCTTCCATATAGAGGGGCAGCAGTTATCTTCAATGGCTGCAGGTGGCATGGCTGCAGTAGCAGTCATTTTTTTTTCACCCCCTCCACAAGTCAGTGTCTGGAGTGGTTGCCCCAGTCTCCCCACCCTAGTTATGCCAGTACCTTCGAGATTAACTGGGCATGTCTACATGAGGCTGAGGGAACTGGGCTTGTTTAGTTTGCAGAAGAGAAGACTGAGGTGGGATTTGATAGCAGCCTTCAGCTACCTGAAGGGTGATTATAAAGAGGGCAGAGCTGGACTGTTCTCAGCGGTGGCGGATGACAGAGCAAGGAGTAATGGGCTCACGTTGCATCAAGGGAAGTTTAGGTTGGATATAAGGGAAACCTTTCTCACTAGGAGGATAGTGAAGCACTGGAATGGGTTACTTAGAAAGTCGGCAGAATCTCCATCCTTGAAAGAAAGTTTTTTAAAACCAGGCTCGACAAAGTCCTGGCTGGGACGATCTAGCTGGGGCTGCTTCTGCTTTGAGCAGCGGAGTGGACTAGATGTGACCTCCTGAGATCCCTTTCAACCCTCATTTTCTATAATTCTATGACCATCCTCTCTATTTAACCAGGAACTTAAACAGCACTCATTATAGCTGAGCAACCCACAGTAATTAAGTGTATATCAAGCTTGTCAGGATTTTTTTAAACAATAGCCATCAAACTCTTCCTGCTCCATGATGAGATAAGTGGTATAAGTCACATGGACTGAAAAACAGACCAGGATCCAGCATGTATCCTGGAGTGGCTACAGTGGATGTCACTACTTGGCTACTCTGGAGCAACACTGCAGATGGCAGTCACTCTTCTGTTCGGGGGCTGCAGGGCCATGCTGCATGTAGTGGCTGTTCCACCACTCCAGGACCACGCTGCAAACAGAGGCCACTTTAGGATACACCGCTGAATCTGGCATGCAGCTGAGGAGGGCTGGAGTGGGCCTCATGTGCAGTGTGGGCACAAAGTAGCTAGAGCAAGAACTTCATATGGCATGCAAGGTCATCCAGCATGCCCTTCATGCTGCCTCTGGGTCAACTCCAAGACCCACAGACAGCACCAGTGGCCAGATGATAGGCCTCCACAGATTGGATCTAACCCAGGACTGTGTCTTTGACAACCTTTTTTTGAACCATTTTTTTATTGGGAAATGATTGTTTAACACCAATACTTTGCATTTGTATGTACAACTTTTGACAAACTTCCCTTGAGACCGCTTGTTCAGTCCAGATTGGAATTTCTAGTCAAAAGTAGGGGAAGCCTGAAGAATAGTGACACATCTGATGTCTAAAAAGTTCACTTAGACATGAGGCACACAGGTTCAAATCCCTGCTCTGCCTGATTCAGAGCAAGGAGTTGTGTGAGTCTCTTATGCTAGACGCATGTTCTGCTCACCTAGCTATTAGTGAGTCTGAGTTGGGTTTCTCACAATCTTACCCATGAAGGCAGTTTTATGGGCCAGAAAAACTTGATTGTCCCTCAATGATCTGTGATATTAATATGAATCAAAGTGATCGTAATCCCAGTTGTTTTTTTACTGATGAATAAATGAAGCACAGAGAAACTAATTAATTTTTCCAGAGTCACACAGGAAGTCCATGACTGAGCCTGCATCTCAGCAGAGTAGCCTAGAGTCACAATCTTCTGTGCTACCCATGAAACTACCTTTCTTTTTTCACAATACACAGCATGACGCATAACATAAAAAGTACTGAAAATCAAGAACCCTTGAAGTTCATACACACAGGAATCAATACAACTGAGAAACATGCAATTTGATTAAGGTTGTAAAGACAACTCGAAGGGTTTGCCACATAACTTCCCCTGAAATCAGCAAAAGTCATGGAACAAATTGTCTCTTAAGTTTTAAAAATCTCAACCAGACTCTCAATTTCCATTTCAGAAAAAATCATATAAGAAACAACCTAGAAATGTCTTATACATTTTCTTATACTGCAGTATTTTGTGTCATACTCTGTAAGTTGATGGAGACATGTCACGGCTCATGTGGGCACTGAAAAGTCAAAAATAGGTTATGAAGTGATGTGACATTCACTTCACTGAGAAATATACTAAGCGTTACAAAATGCTGTAGCTCCAGTAGCAGAACACCGACACATATTGATCAAATACATAAGCATATATTGTCTAACGCTATTGAAGCGTGGCTATTAGTTTACTCTGAATCTTATCATTTATACTTAGTTGCTTAAAAAAAAGGGGTTTCAAATAAAAGCAAATAAAAATAAGTGAAATAATTAAATATAAAGGGAACCTACACCTCAGGCCACCATCATGTCTCACAAAGAATCACATCCTGGAAGATGATTATGTGCAGAACTCCCATCCAAAAAATAACACATAGTCACTGAATTAAACGATGCAAGAGAAATCCTGGGAGTCAGTGCAAAACTCCCAATGACTTCAGTGAGGTTAGGTTTTATCCCGTGTATTAATTCAAAAGCAGGCTATTCATTTACAAAGTTGGAAGAGGTGTGGGCAGCATATACAGTGGCAGTTGTGATGTTTCCTATCTTTGGAGAGGCAGATTTTTAATGCCATCAGAGGCATCTGGATGCCAAGTTCTCATGTTGAGAAAGAACTCCCAAATCCTTGCCCAATTCTGTTGCAGCTTCCTCTTTTCTGTTTTTACATTTCATACACATTCTTTTAAAACAAAAGTAGATTTAAGTTGGGAAGGTTCCTATGGAGCATATGGTTCCCAAATCACTTCCTGCTGCCTCCAGAAGGCAAAGAGGTATACTACACAAGGCCCGCTAATAAGCCTCGTAGAAAACTTGCATCTCAATAACATCAGAAAATGTTCATGGCTGACATGTCTGTACGCAGTGAATGGTGGATTACACACATGGGCAGAAGTACAATGTTAAAACCAAGCTTCCGCAAAATAGCTTTGCAAGCATTGCCAACCTCGAGGGTTCAGGAATCAGGCCTCAAAAAAAGGAAAGACTTTTTTTTAGGTTATTATTGCTGCCTTCTGATTTCTGACCATTTGAAGCCAAGTCACTTTTTCAAACTTTACAACCGTCAGGTCTAAAAACATAATTTAAAAACATTTAAAAAGGTGAGATTCTAATCTACTCATAGGCAAATCTAGGAGTTTTAAGATGGGAGTGTGGGAAATAAGACTGCTGCTGAAGCTTTATCATTGTGGGGGGTGAGGAGGGGCAGACTCTGAGGACAAGGATATTGGTGGGGACACCCAGGGGGGCAGGCAGGGAGAAAGCACAGGAGCGGGGGGAGGGGGAAGCTGCCCACTGCTACTGCTAACTTCAGCTTTTTCCAGTTGCAGTAGGGGATGAATGGCCCTGGGGCTCCCCCCGTGCCTGGTTCAGCCATGGACAGCAGCAACGGCAGGTATTCCCCAACCTTGTTCTGGCTGTTCCTAGGGGGCTCCAGCTCCTGGGAGTAGTTGTGCAAGGTGCAGGGCTTGGCCAGGAATGATGGCAGTGGGGGCAGTGAGCTCCCCCTTCCTGGCCCTGCTCCCTGCCCCTGCTGGCCTGGGAAGGAGACAGCTTATTTTGCTACACAGTGACTGTGTCTACACGTACACTTTACTGCGCAATAGACTAATTAGCTGCAGAGTAAAGTGTCTATACATGAGATGGTATTAGGCTGAAGTAATCTAATTTAAGACGGCATAAGATCATACTGTCAGAAACAGTACTATCTTACACTGGGGTAATTTAATGAGATTAAACACATGAGTACATGCTGACCATGGACATAAATTGCACATGGTTAGTCCAGCCATCCAGGGGCCAGACTCCTGCCTGCTGCCTAGCTACATGGCTCCACACTTTCAGCATCCTCATGCCCTAGTCAACCCCTTCGCCACCCGATGCCACCACCTGGAGCCCGGGGCTCACCCTCTGTGCCCCCTGCCAGCCCAGGCCTGTTCTGCTCTGACTCAAATTGCTTCAGTCCTGGGTGCACATGTAAATGCATTACCCAGGAGTAATTTACTCTGGTTCAAACTGTTCCAGAGTATATTGCTTCCAATTAATTTCACGTGTAGTTGCACCCAGTAGGCAGTAGAAGAGGAGGTAGAACTATACCACCAAACCCCCTGCCCCTCCAGATTTGTATTTGAATCTACTCACATGCTTCCAGGAGCAGGGGCTTAAAGTAAAAAAAAGGACCAAAACCAAGTATAGTTATTTAATTGCAAATGGCATGAGAAGTTGTACACTACTGCAAGCCTGATTGCTACCTGAGGAAGATGTATACTCTCATCAGTACTCTTTTGATTAAACTCCTCCATGAAGGACTCATGTTGCCTTAGCCCATTCCTGACACTGCTCCCAGGCAAGACAGCAAACTCTCAGACCTCAGAGCTGAATGCCAAGGGACCAAGAAACTGAGGATGGCTATCAGCCCAGCATCCACTGAGAGTTGACCATCCAATAGTGACACAAAAGGTTTTGTTTTGTTTTGTTTTTTTCCCCTTTCCATATTATTGCCTGAATCTAAATCTGTCTAGGTCTGGTATGCATGAACTTAAGAGCCATGTGGATAGACAAGTATTCCTGAATGAGCAGGCTTGTTTCAGTCAAACTGCATGCAAGTTCTTCACAGAACGTGGCACTAGGCTTTGTTGTGGGCTGAGAAAACTTAAATTGCTAAAATGGATAATGATGTGGTTAACACTATGGGCTTTGGCAGCTTCAGTGGAGTTAAGCCTTTATTTTCCAACATTAGTGCTTGAGTTTCCAATCTTCTCTTTCCATCTTGTGTGAAGAGTAAAAAAAAACAAACCCAGAGATCATCTGTGTGGGTAGTACAGAGAAAGGATCCTTTGGAAGCTAGTCATTTGAGGGTTGAAGCCAGCCTATAATAAGAATCATTCACCAGATCCTTGACCCCTTATCCTGTGGGTGGATGCTGCTGTCCTATTCCATGCTTTGAAATTTGACAGCGTTTAAGAGTTTTTGCAATCAATAAACAATAAATAAGGAAAGAAACAACAGTTTTGTTGATTTTTTTTTATTTTTTAAATAAATCTGTTCATTATGGGCATTTGGAATGAGACACATACACACATACACATACAATAAAGTCACAACCTTTACAATCAACAAAAAGGCAAGCACCATAAAGCATTAATTTAAGAGTTGCTTTCAGCTTCAGTTCTTTGGTGAACCGAGGCATTTTTTCCCCTCATGAATACTTTAAAAAGCTCATTAAAATCAATTTTATTGAATTTGATTGTTGAAATTTCATAGACTTTAAGTCCAAAAGGGAGCAATGTTATCAAATAGCCTGACCTCCTGTGTAACACAGGCCAGAGAAACCCATTCAGTAACTTCAAAATCAGGCCCTCAATTCACATGTACAGTATTTTGCACTGAAAATAAAGAACCATGAAGGCAAAGTTATACAGTTAAGTGCAATAAAGGGATGAATCTATAGCACAGTGGCTCCTAACCGTGGGTCATGACCCAAATCAGGGTTGTGGGGGGTCTGTCCCTCGTTCTACCTGCACAGCTCTTGCCACCACTGCCTCCTATGTTCCTGGCCCAGCCCAGGCTTTGCTGGCACCACCAGGCATGAGTGAGTCAGTGGTGGGGGTGGTGATCATGACCCAGATTTAGAGTAGCAGCAAAAAAAGTTTGAGAGCCACTGCTATAGCATTTCAGGTTTCCTGTGAAAATAAATGGTTTGGGTAGCTTAGTCTGGGTCTCTCCCTATATACTGTATCCCAGAGGGAGGCCAGAGCACATTGAAAGAGAACCTGGCTGCACATAGACATTCATATTCTCCTGGGAGAGTTTGTTCTACCACAAGTGTACAGATGTTGGGATTTTTCTGTCAGAGTAGAAATGGCTGCTCTAGGAGAAAAATAAGCCAGGGACAATCAGGGTTAAATCACTCCCAGGAGAGGTTCTCCTGGGACAGTTAATATCTGTGCATGCCATGGCTTCTCTCAGAAGAGAACATAGTCTTTCAGCATCCTACTTTTTCCTCCCTCCCCCCCAGGAAACAGTGTGTTGCTTGCTGGACTTTACTGCTCTAGTAGGGGGAAGAAGACACCTCTTCATAATACCCACATGGTACTGCAGGGAAAACAGGCTGACTGAGGGCAGTAAGAGTAGCCAATCAGTGCTACCTTATGCACTACTGCCATCTGTTGCCAGGAAGACTGAAGGTGCCTGCAGACCATGCTGGGGGAGGTTCCCCCCCCCCCCAAGATACACTGTGTCAACACTGCAAGCTCTCTGCTCCTGTGAATTAAAATATCTGTACATCCAGCTTGGAGTAAAAGTTTCTGCCAGGAAACAAACGCAGGAGATTTCTCCCAGATCATTTGAATGTGGGCATGCTCTTCCAGGAGAAACCACGAGTGTATACACATTCAGGATTTTTCTTCTGGAGCAAAAATGGTCATTCCAGGAGAAAAATAATCCAGGAACTTTAAGGGTTAAATCACACCCAGGAGAGTTTCTCCTGGGAGAGAGAAAGTCTGTACACATTCTCTTCTGAGAAAAGCCACAGCACAGTCCTTGAGTATCCCAGGGTGCTTTGCTTCTGTCACTCCCTGCCTCAGGGAGACAGTGTGTTACTCACTGAACTCTGATGCTCCAACTCATCAAGGAGCAGAACATACCACCTTCACACTCCTACACTGGGCTGCAGGGAGACACAGGATAACATTGAACAACCTCAGTCCACCAATCAGGGCTTCCCAGTACACCACTGCCATCTGTTTCTGGGAAGACTAAGGGAGTCTACTGAGCATACTAAGATGTGTGCACAGGGCCCTCATAACTGTTCAGTATCAATGCTACAAGTTCTCTGCTCTTCAAAGGCATGTGGATGTCCATTCAGGCATCTCCAGGTAAGTTTTTTCTACCAGGAAAACAAACCTTGGAGAATTCTTATCTAGTCATTTGAATTTGTGAATGCAGCCACTATGTGAAAGGAATTGCAAGATGAAACCCTCCATATAATGGAGATCCTTGTCTGCTCCATATAATGGAGCAGATACACTGATAATTCATACCAGCCAAAGATCTGTCTTAATACTCAGAAAAAGCTATCGTGATCACATGGCAATATTTACTGACTATGAAGTTAGTTTAAAACTACACAGTGTAGAGATGGCTACATGTAAAACAATAGCATACACATAGCCGTCCTTGAAACTTGCATTTAGTTAAACATTTCCAAGTGAACAAAATTATTTCGCCTCAAATTACTTAGCAACTTAGACTAATATCTCATTAATTTTACAGGACCATATTTATAAGGTTTATTCATGTACAACAGGTATTAATCATAAATATTTTTTTTAAAACAAAATCACAGTAGGGAAGAAAGAGGAAGACAGAAAAGCAGAGGAAAATATAACACGCCCTATAAATAACTTCCTTTGCTTTAACTGCTGTCTATTTTCTCTTTTTGTGCTATCATTTATATCCATGATGAGCTATTTATTGACTTTATGCTAACAATCATGCCTAACCTAATCTGGTGAAATATGGATGTTTTCCCCCCCAGAATGGTTTATTAAAAATAGCTTCTTCAAGGGAAAAAAAAGCACTAAAACCAAAAGCAGGCACTATTTGTGGTTTCATTATCTCCTGATGGGATCACTGTGTTACGGACAGGTCTGAGCAGGGTTATAGAGAAGAAAAAACATTAAAAAAAATAGAAGTCCAAAAGACATCAAATGTTTTTTTAATTGGGATTGGAAGCATTCCAAGTTTGACTTTCAAAAAAAGCTTTGATTTACGGTAGATCATGTTGGGCTCATGTTGAGCCTGCCAAAAATCCAAACTAGATCAGAGCTTTTTTTGAAATAAACACAAGCCTAATCTGATGTAGGTATTTCAAAACTCCCACTGCTTTAGTTGTAACATCATCTGTTACTGAATGATTTATAAATCATCCCTCTGCAGACAAATTTCTACAAGACTGAGGGTGATATATTTTAACTTCAGGACACAAGGACATGTTTAACTTCTGCGTTACAATTAATGGAGACCTAGCACTGCTTGTGAAACTGTTCACGAAAACTGACATCTCCCTGATTTCCTCTAAACAGAATAAAAGCAATATCAGGGTAGGATGAAGTATTACTTTTCAGGGTTTTTTCCCACCTCTTTCTCTGATTAAATGAGCGTAATGATAATGATAATAATGCATTGCTATATTTGTGCTGGTCAGTATGGAGATAGCCATGAATGGGGTATAAGGGCTGCAGAATATATATACTTTTAAGCCTTACGTAGATGCTACAGGACAGTTCCATCTCAGGCAGTACTAGATTAGTTTCTTCATTATATGTTGAAACTGGTGATGGTGATGAACTCAGGTCCTCTACTGTAATGGATCAACCACCTTTTGAGAACAATAACTTTGGCAAAAGCCAAAAGCTAATAATTGCTTTGGCGCGTCTACATGAGACACTACAGCATAGTGAATACTGTGCATTTATTTACTACTTGGATAAGCAAGTAACAAATGAATGGGTAGAAACCAGAATTACTGTGCACTACCACCAGCAAATGCCTTTTAAGTGATGCTACCGTGCAGTAGCCTAATACTACTGCACAATAGCGTATTAGCACTGTTGGTGCTGTGATGCGCTACTGCACAGTATTATTCAGCTACTGCACAGTTAGCGCCTTGTATAGACACACCCCTTGACCCCAAAACTGTCTTTGTTTCAGCATGATAATGGGAATTATTTGCCTTTTAAGGCTAATCACAGAAACTGCAATCCATTCTATTTCATTCTAGTGTTAATCTGTGAAGACAAGTCAGTGAGGATGAAGGATGTCACCACAATATATAGGGCTAATACAGGGGCAGGCAATTATTTCGGGCAGAGGGCCACTTACTGAGTTTTGGCAAGCCATCGAGGGCCGCATGACAGGCAGCCAGGGGCAGATAAATATCATTTAAAAAAAAATTTTAGGGGCCCCACGGGCTGGATAGAATGGTCTGGTGGGCCGCATCTGGCCCACGAGCTGCATTTTGACCACACCTGGGCTAATAGCTCCTATTTCAACTTTACGCCCTTAAGTGGCAGTTGCATCATCACTTATATATTCTTTTAGGCAGTTACGTTTTTTAATTCAATTTCCATATGTGATGGTGGAATAGGATTGCACAGGTACGCACCTACCTGCTGAAAGTAAGATGGAAGAGACAAAGAAACACTGATACAGTTTAGTCTGTTAGCCTACTGGTTAGGATGCTTGCCCAGGAAGTGAGACTTGAGTTATAGCCTCCTCCCCACAAAAGAGGTAGCTCAAACCTGCATCTTCCATGTCCCTGCAAAGTGCTTTAATCACAATAATGGGCTAAACATTTCAATCTCTATCACTCGCTTTGAAGCTGGACCACTGGTCAATCAGAGGAAGATACGTGGGACCAAGTAGCCCCAAAAAGACTGTTTTTTTGTAAGGCAATTATCAAAGAGGAGAGGACTCTGCGCTCTGATGCCTAACTTCAGTGGAGCAGAAAGTATCTCATCTAATCCAATGGATATTAAATGCAAGGCACAAAAAAGCCAGAAACAAAAGCAGTGTTTCCTTTTTCTTTTGGTCCTTTCTCCTCATGTTTGAATGAATTTTCCTTATTTTGCCCTTGAGAAAAAAAAATCATATGTTAACAACAGCAACAGATCCAGTCCATCTCAATTAACATTTTCTCTGATCCCCAGTAAGGACAGCTAGCACCATCCTCAATACCCTCTCAAAGCCTGTCAAACAGGAGAAATTCCTTACAACTTCAGCTAAAAGGAAAGCAAATGCAGCATTATGGTTAAAAAGAAAGCCTTGCTTAATAGGTTACATTTCAAATGATGG
Organism: Alligator mississippiensis; assembly: GCF_030867095.1. Taxonomy (NCBI): domain Eukaryota; kingdom Metazoa; phylum Chordata; order Crocodylia; family Alligatoridae; genus Alligator; species Alligator mississippiensis. Next base: position 10,645,546 of record NC_081824.1, on the reverse strand, counting down.
AATGGTGTCCCCTTATTTCTCTTTATCTTTTAAAAAAGAAATCTTTAAAAGAAATGTGGAAACTGCTAAGCAAGTTTGGGCATCTATATGCAAAACCTAAACATGGTTCAGCTGCTTACGGTAACACAGTCAGGTTAACACCTTTGACTCATTTGTCCCGTATATCCCATCAAAACTAATCCAAACGAGGTGGGCAGGTGTCGAATGCATAGAGAACGAATGCTTTTGGACTCCACTCCCACGCAATACAATCCTGCTCAGCTTAGTACCACAGTGCTTCATGCTCAGCTGTGGCCTTTACAATTCTCTTGTAACATAAGCAACCATGGGAAATGCCATTATGTACCTTCACCCGCTTTGGGGAGAGTTTTACGGTGTGGCATGAGACACCGTCTTCTTGAAAACCATCAATTAGCAGCCCCCGGTAGTGAGACAACCACCTTGAAGCAACTGTTACACACCCCTAGCATCGGTTCTGGCCAACTAACAACAGAGATGTTGGGGCTCATCTTTATATATTTATTGAAAATAAATGATGTGGTTTGTTTAATGCCCTGTGGAGGGTGGGCTGATGACATCCAGCCAACTTCTGATGCATCCGTTCTTATTTGTACGTATCCGACTTAGGGTAGAGATGCTACTGGATGTGGCAATTTATAATTAGAAGTGTCAGCCCGGAGATTTTTTTTTAAAAGCGGCAGCTTTTTTTTTTACTGAAAACCCTGGAATTTTCATTAATTATTATTATTATGACTATGAAAAGAGGATATGCCCAAGGGCACTTTTGAGGCTTCTTAAAAAATATTTTTCCTCCTCTGCAGGTTGCCAAGATTTCAAATTTTAGTGTCAAGAGATTTCTTTCTCATGGTGGGAGGTGGTTGGAGTGAGCTTGAACACTTACTGCCTTGGAAGGGAGACCCTGAGCATTGTTCATTCTCTTTGAGGCCATTTTATCTCCCTAGAGCTGGGGGCAGCTGTCACAAAGTGTAGCCCACCAAATCCTCTTCAGTGCTGCTGCTGCATTCTGATTTGTAGGCTCAGGAAAAGAAGTGGCAGTATATTTGCCCGATTCAGCTCACAGGCTGATGAGTATAAGCAGAGCAAGCCACATCCTAATCTGAACCGCAGCCTGCCTCATGAAAAACCCTATCTTCATGAGCTCAGCGGGACACATTGAGAAATGGGACGTTTAGACCATTTTTAAAATGCATATCGAATCCTTCAGCTGAGGGATTCGAGATGCTTTCCTGATGAGAATTAAGCTCCAGAACCAGTGCTGGTCAAAAAGTTGAGCAGAGGTTTGACAAAAAATGGAATTCTGACTACGCAAGTTTGAATGAGAAAGTTACTCTTTTTATCGGCTCGAATAGTTGGAAAAAATTATTTTTAGCAAGCCTTTGGGCACAAACGCCCTTCGTCAGGCTGAGGAAGCATGTGGTGAAGGGCATTTGTGCCCAAAAGCTTGCTAAGAGCAAATTTTCCAACATATATGTTGGTACTTCCGGCCCACTTCCGGGTCTGCTGGTGAGTGCGCTGGGCCCCGCCCTCTCCCTGCATCTCCCTGGCTCAGCGATTGGCTGCGGGGTGATTTTGGGAGTCCCTCCAGATCATGCCTATCAATATCATCTCTTCATTTTTTGCGTTCTACTTGTCTCTCTATACCCATGTCTTGTATTGGCTCTAATATTTAGATGGTAAAGTCTTTGGGGCTGGACCCATTGTATTATTCTGTGTTGGTTCCATCCTTACCTGATCCAAGACTGGAGAATCTAACTGCAAGTAACAAATAAAAAGAAGTTGCTGTCAACATTATTTACCCTTTTAAAAGCAAGACTCTCACTTCCTAGCTCTGTTACTTAAAGAAAAAAAAAAGACAACAACTAATACCGTTTAATGTTTTCACTGGAGAAAAATTAAGATGAAAAGGAGTCTCTTGGGGTTTTTTTTGTTTTTTTTTTTCCCAAGTGCAAAAAAAGGAAGAGGGGCCAAGATTACCATCCAAAACAAACAAAATGAAAAAAAAAAATCACTGCAAAATTTTGACAGAGACAAAACATTGCCTCAAATTATTTTAACTGAGAATGAAATATGTGCATTGTTCCTCATTCCTTTGCATAGAAAAGACTCATTTTGATCAGCTGCCTCCATTTTACATTATTGCTGGATGGATTATAACCTAGCTCATTGATCTGTGTAGCCTTCAAGACATTTCAAAACAATAACGTTAGGTCAGTACAGGAACTTGGAGTGTCTCTGTTATCTGGTATAAGCAGTCACATTTAATGAGTTACTTGCTTCTAATAGAGGTTTTCTGGCCAGGTACCCCAAAGGCAGCTTCAGTAAAACAGCTGAAAAAAAAAAAGAGGAGGGTGGGGGAAGACTGCAGCACATAAAGCTACAGTGTAGCACTAAGATAAGCATTAGGGGTATGTGAAGCGGGCCCTATTCAATTTGGATTCGGCCTGAATTGATTTCAAATTGACAGTGATTTGATTCATTGATTTGAATCACTGTTCTTGATTCAATTTGGCTGAATCTGAATCTGAAGATTCGATGCTGATTCAGAGAATCAGCAATTCAGATATACACACAGCTTTAAAAGTTTTTTCTATACACTGTGAGGTAGCAGGCATAGCTTGTGAAAGCTGCGATGCTGGGGTGGATGGAGCATCCCACAGGAGTGGGGGGCCGGGGGGTCCTCCATGTGCTTGGTGGTGAACTCAGAAGTAGACCGGAAGTACTTCTGGTCTACTTCTGGATCTGTTGGTGAGCGCACTGGGTCTTCCCCCCTCCCCCTGCACCTCCCTGGCTCAGCGATTGGCTGTGGGATGATTTTGGGTGTCCATCCAGACTAAGAAGGCACCAGTTGCTGAGCTGGGAGAGTGTGGGGGGGGCCCCCAGCATGCTCCCTGGCAGACCCAGATGTGGACCGGAACCGCTTCTGGTCCACTTCTGGGTCTTCAGCTGAGCATGCTGAGGAGCCCTGCCATGCTTCTGTGGGACACTCCATGCGCCCCAGCATCACAGCACTGATGAGCCCCTGCTACCTAGAAGTATGTAGAAAAAACATTTAAAGCTGTCTCTATTTCCGAATCTCCCAATCTTTCCGATTCTCTCCAAATTGATTTGGAGGGTTCTGATTTGATTCAGAGATATTAAAGGGTCCTTTGATTCAGTTCAAATTCAGAGATTTGGCCACTGAATTGGGCCAAAACTCTGCTGAATCGAATCAGAGACCGAAGCTTCGCACAGCCCTAATAAGCATTATATGGGTTGTCAGTTCTCAAGCTCTGGGGCATAAGGCAATCATAAGCTTCAGGTCAAGGAAATAGTTCTCTTCCTGGCATTATGTCTTATCATGATGGGGAAATTTCACCATCATCTGAGCAGCTGGCATTTGCCTCTACTGGGGATAAGGCACAGTAGTGAAATAGGCTGTTCCAGGATGGCCCTTTTTATATTGCTGTCTGCTACTGCTGATCAAATAAACATAGTCTATTGACTTGCCCATGAGGAGGGGCTGACGCTGAGAGAAATAGATACAACACGTTGTAAGGATTTGCTGTCAGGCATAGCTTTCATAAGCAAGCTGAAATGACTCAGGTACGAGCCATTTTTATGAGTTCCTCTCCCTACTGCACACACTGTGCTTTATTTTACTGTTTACATGAGTTTTATTTTAGGAGACGGGGAATGAAACACAAGGATGATAAATAGGGCTCACCAAGTCACTCCAAAGCTAAACCAAACAAGCCCTGAGCAATACAAGGCACAAGGGCCTTGCAAAGTAGTGTCAAATGTATTTGGTGCTTTGAGCGGAGTCCATTCTTAATTATAGTTCATTGGCCAGGGTATGCACTAAGGACTCCAAGCTTGCCTCAGTACCCAGCTGTATCTTATGGATGTCTTTGGCAAGCTACCAGGAGGATTGAGGAGAGAACCTGGCCCACACACAGTAAGCCAGTTGTAGGTATTTTGTATTTTATACCTCAATATTGCATTCAGCTGTATTCAGCGAGAGGATTTGCTCTCCTGCTTGACTCCCATTCTCTTAACTTATTCTCCTTTTTTCCTTTGGCTTCTTTTTTTCCTATCTGTGCCTCGTCTGTTCTTCCATTCATATTCCTCTTGTAAGACCTACATTGCTGAAGACTTCACTCTGGTGGCAACATCCCAGTCTCTGCTAAAATGATCACCAGTGGAGTAGTTCAAGGGCTCCACAAATAATTAATATGTTTAGTTTGGCAGCTGCGCTGGGGGGGGAGGGGGGGATGGTTTAGATCAAACTAATTTGATTTCTCTTTTTCAGTTTTTCCTGCTAAAACAAAAGACTGAAACTGCTTGACTCCTTCAATACAAAACATTCCATTTGATGCTTAAAAAAAGTTCTCTTTTCCAGGTACTTGTAAGAAAAGCCAGAGAAATTAAAAGCTGGAAACAAAACATTGCTAAGGAGGAGGATTTATCTTCTTTCTCCACCTGTGGGAATTTGAACCCACATTTCTCACTTTGCAGGAGAGTGTCTTAACTTCAGCTATTCAGAAGTAGAGCTCCCTCAGTCTTTCTTATTGGACCATATTTGCTGTGTATGAAGCATTTCAATCTTCACTCAGATAGACAAAAGGAGGTACACTCTTTGGTCTGGTTGTCTGAACACTGTATCCAAGAGGTGGTATGACCCCATTTCAGGCCATGCAAGCTGTGGAGATACAGACTAAATGAAAGTATTGTAGCATAGACACAACAAGTTGGATCATCATGCTTGGCAAATACTCATCAATGCTTCAATGTCTAGTTGGGAGGTGGTATCAAGTGGGGTTCCTCGGTGTTCTTTCCTGGGTCCAGTATTATTCAACATCTTCAATAATGATTTGGATAAGGGGGTTGAATGTATGTTTAGCAAATTTGCAGATGATACCAACTTTTCAGTGGAGTTGCAGATACCCTGGAAGGTAGATCTAGGATCCAGAATGATCAGGATAGGTTGAAGAAATGGCCCACAATCAATCTGATGAGATTAAAAAAAAAAAAAAAGGAGAAGTTCAAAGTCTGGCACATAGGATGGCATAATTTCATTAACAAATACAGGCTGGGGAATGATTGTCTAGGCTGCAGAGCTGCAGAGAAGGACCTGGAGGTTACAGCAGATGATAAACTGACTATTAGCCAACAGTGTGCTCTTGATTGAAAAAAACTAAAGCCAATACTGGATTGTATTAACAGTGGTGTCCCTTGCAAATCAAGGGAAGTTATTATTACAGTCTGCTCGACACTTGGTGAGGCCTCACTAATGTGTCCAGTTTTGAGCCCCACACTTCAAGAAGGATGTGGACAGATTGGAAAAGAGCTCAATGAAGAGTGACAAAAATGAATAGGGGCCTGGGAAGCAAGACTTAGAGGAAAATCTGAAAGAACTAGGGATACATAAAAGAGGTTTTCAAGAGAGATATGAAGGTAATGAACGTTGAGCCAAAAGACCTGGAGAAGACTGTTGAGGATTGAGGCACTTGGAAACAGTCTATTAAGCATGAAAGGATGGCTTTTGAGGAAAGAAGAGCTCAACATGAAGAGGAAAGAAGAAACCCCAGCAAGAACCCTGCATTGTATCTCTGTGGTCATAAGGAACAGGACTGGGAGCAACAGCCTCAAACTTCAGCAGAAGACATTTAGGTTGGAGAGGAGGGGGAACTTTCTGATTATGAGAGAGGTCAAGCACTGGAACAGGATGCCTTGAAAAATTGTGAAACCTCTACCTTTAGACATTTTCAAGAGTAGGTTGGAGAGACACTTGGTTGAGTTGTTTTAGTTAGAGGCAATCATGCCTTGAGCAGGGGGCTGGACTAGATGACTTAGCATGGTCCCCTCCAGCCTTACTTTTGTAAGATCCAATGCTTAATGCTTAATTATTCATGTAAAAATAATTAAGCATTAAAAGGAGAGACCAGGAGCATTCCTAGGGATACTCTCCTGGGAGGTGGACGATGCAATTGTAAATCTCGTCAGCAGGAGGGAGGAACTGAATGCAGGTCTTCCACATCCTCCGCAAACAATACGTTTGATGAGATAATGTTTAAAGCAGGGCTGAGGTAGCAGTTCCTCCTTCAGCTGTGTTCAGAAGCACAATGGCCGGTACCCCCGCATCTTGTGTGGACCACAGTACAATAGATGCTTTTAGAACACACCTGTGGAAGGAGTCCTTCAGGCAAGTTGGATAGAAAAAAATCCTAGTTTGTAGATCCTGATGGAGTTTAGTCCTTTGACAGATGCTGAGCTACTCGGCACTATCAAGATAATGTTGTGGACATACTTAATCCAGTACAACTGAGCTTTCCAATGGTATAAAAAAGGTGCAAACACATTACATAAACCCCTACTCTAGAGTAATGTTCCCCAATTCAGTGTAGAATTACCTCTGAAAGAATCAGGGGTAAAACCACATCAGAATCAGTTATCCTACTCCAGGTTTCATGTGTCTGCAGCTTACCCAGGTTAGCCATTTTCTCAAGGCAAACCAGGCACTACCAACTCCCCTGCCACCTCCCCCCTACATGCTACCTTGAGATAAATTCCTGATCTGTCCACTTGGGAGTCCGGTGTAATTTGTATTGATGTATAATCCTTATATATATCACGCTGCTGTAAATGTGTTGCGTGTCCAAGCCTTCAGGCACTTCTGGACATACCCAGAAGCAGAACATTAGGACCTGGGGGAATTTTAATGCAAAAGATTTAGCAATCTGCAGACTTTAGGTGCCTCCAGCATTAGGGGGGGGGGCTTTGAGACTAATTTTGGACTTTGGTGTTTAAGTCTTATGTCTGATGCCTATATTCCTTTGTGGATCTAACTCTGAGTACTTTATTTTTTAGTTCCCTGAAGGTCTTCCCTCAGTCTGAACAATGCCAGACACCAGGTGAGCTTAAGGGGCAAAGGCAAAGAAGAGCAATTATGGTGGTTGTTCTCTGGAAAGTGATTAAAGTGGCATTTGAGCTATGACTAATTTATTCAGTATTCAGAATTTAGTGACTTCTTTTGTCACATCACCCATCATAAATAAAAGGGGAAAAAAATAGAAACCTGTTCGAAGCCTCAGGCGTGTTTTAGTTTGTTGTTCAGGTCAGTTCATTTCAATGCTTAATTTTTAATGGTTCATTTAACATAGATGTTTTGACTAAAAAAGTATTTTCATAAAAAATTGTTTTCTTTGGGGTCAGTAGTTGTCATCTCAGAACATTTGAAGTCCCAACTGACAGAATAAAATATAGGTTGAAGGGATTGTCTTGTATTTACGGCACTAGTTTGGGCTCCGCTAGATTCATCCTGAATTCCCAGCTTTGCTACCAACTTGTGGGCTGACCTTGGACAAACTTCTTAAGCCTCAATCCACAGACTATTTTACATGTGGTTAATTTTATTCACATGATAACTTATCTACATAAGCAAGACCAGGGCTTTAGCTTTTCTCTCCCTGGAACTCAATCCCTTATCTATGCAAAGGAAACGATAGTTCCCTATTATACATATTATTAGAATAAATCAGTTAGGATTTGTGTTGTGCCCAGATACTGTAGTTTCAGGGACTAGGGACTTCTAGATATGGATCAGTATCTATATCTGCACATCAGAAAGTAAAGGTGATCTCATATCTTCATAATATTGAATTTGGTTTCAAAATGTATACAGTAGACAAAAACTATTCTTCAGGACTGACAAAGTCTATTTTAAACTTAAATTTCATCTTTGCTGATTTTGACAGACAGTAGTTATTTGGAACTTGCCAAGTTCTCTGCCTTCTTTTTCCTTAACATTAACAACTATCACTGAAAATGGCACCCGTGCAAAAAATACATACATAAATTGGATTACTGAAGCTAAGGCCCAGATCCTCACACTGTATTTAGGTTCCCTTCAGCTTCGGTGGGAATTAGCTCTCTGACTGTCATACCCAATAAGTACTTTTGAAACTGTAATCATTCAAGTTAACTTTTTCCCTTTGAGACTTTCACTGTGGTCTTTCATCATGGTTCAATAAATAGAAATGATACCTAATCTATAAGTTTACTGATGCTTTCATTTCACCAAAGACAGGATGAAAACCCACGGAAACCCTTGTGATGCCCCAACCATCTGGATGAACGAGCTACTCAATAAGATATTTGAATGAAGAATATAAACAACAGACCTGTTCTCCACAGGGTTAGAGACAACACCTAAAGCTGCCCACAAGCACTAACTCCCCCAATGTTGCTATCACCTGCAGAGTTGAACAGGTGTTAGCAGTGGTGTGAATATTTTAGAAAGTGCTCAGATAGGAGCTAGTGAAAACATCACCATGGAGGAGTTTAATTTATTTACCGAGAAGCTTCACCACAGGCAGCTGAGGGCAGTGAGAAGCAGTCTGGCTGGAGGTCTGAACAAAGAGAGCTGTTTTGTTGGATCTCTGAGAACAGTGCTAGCCCTGGGTAAACTGATGCTGCTGTTACTGTTTGTGTCTGTCCTTGCCCAAAAGAACAGCACTCCCTAGGTTTGTATTGTAAATAAAGATGGACAAGAAAATGATATAGCCACTCTGTCCACCCATGTACCCGGTACGAATGATATCACCAATGGCCAGACCTCGCATGCTTTCTGAGTACTTGGGAGCCAGTCATCTCCAAATTTCTGATCGGATAATAGAGTTCACACAGTTTTTTTGGGTCGTAGAAAGGAAAAGGGAAGCCAGGCTTTATGTATCTGTGGTCTGTTTCCACTCAATCACCCAGACTCTCCTTATGATATGGAGGATCAAGAAGACAAAATAATAATAAAAAACAAACAAACCTCAAGAGGTAAAAGAAAGATAATTGGTGCAGTTGGAGAGCTTAGCAGCAAACCATTTGTTCCCTGAGATTTCAACCTTTCCACCTTGCTTTTAACAGTTGGGAAAGTCCATTGCACTTCCTTTCCATGCTTGGGTACCTCCATATTCCTGTCCACCAGGATCTCAAGTCAGTCCACTGGGGTTTCTCTGATAAAAGCCAATGCATGTAGTCATCAGGATGAGCTTCTGTGCACAGGAAAAAAGGAAACTCCTCTATCTTGACGCAGAAGGGACAAAGAAACACTCCTGCATTCACTGGAGCCAGGCCCCTGAGTAAGAGAGGTCCCACAGTTTCCTGCACAGTAGTTATCAACAGCAATGCAGCAATACTAAAACAAGGCCCTTCTTGACCGTATGGTCAATATATAACTTGGTAAAGATTCCTTTTGAAGGGAGCTGTTAAGGTTAACAAAACAGCAAATACAAAGGCCACTTATACCTATCAAATTCCTGAGCTCCAAGGGGAAAGGAACCATTTTGGGGATGTAGGACTATGGCAACACTTCATTATTTCTTGCTTCAAGAGGTAATTGGGAACTACTCTGTATCTGTGAGGCAGAGGGGCATACTTCAATGGGCCCAAGCCAGCATACCTTCGTTTAAATCATCAGGGATATAATGGTTTTTACCAGCTGAAACTCTAGCCCCAGTTTTCTTGTCTGTTATATTATCATATCTAATCAGGATTGCTTTATTGCACCTATAAATTCAAGCAGGAAACAGGTTTCCAGAGAGCTGAAATGCCTGTGTGAAGCCAGTTCTTTATTCAGGAAGAACTATAAATTCCCCTATTCCCTACAAATTATCATTAGTAAATGAAATACCACCAGTATTTCACAAATTATATGCAATATAATTTATGTGTGCAACACTTACCCTTCTATTTATAAAGCAAATATATCAGTAGCAGTACTGGCACCCTTAAGCTTTCAAAAATCACTAGCTGAGGCCCCAGAAATAGGTTTAAAAAATCATGATGACGATAATATAAATGAATAAATATTAGACTTTCTTTCTGTGGCTCATGCATTCTGAGCCTTTAGGATTTGTGTCTTTCTGCTTTTCTTCCCATGTTTAAGAGAATGGGAAGCTTAGGGTAGATCCACATAGGACGATGCAGTGGAGCATAGTGAGCTAAATAGTCCTGCTAAGAAGCAGCACAGAATAGTGCTAGTACAACGTGGTGCTACTGCAGCTACGCTGCTTCTGGCATCTAAGCTATCTCTGCCTGGCACTGCAAGGTGCTGGGCGAGGAATCCTCTTGAGGAGTAAGAGCTGAGATTTGCACACGCTAATCACATGCATGACTCCAGGAGCTGTGACTTTAAGAAAAACACCAAATATAGCAAGATTCCTGGGGAATCTGAACAAGTTGGCAGTGCTGCATATTAACTTGGTGGGATCCTGTGCAAGAGGAAGGAGTGCTGCCAATAATTACAGCAAAGGACTGGCAGTGCAGGTTCTGTTTCCCCTCTGACAGGTAATTTTACCATGCATTTGCCTCAATTTCCCTACTTGCAAGTGGAAATTATATTGCTGTCTCTTCTGGAGATTGGAAGACCACAAGCAACATAATCTAGCTATGAGTCAGGAGATCTCGGTCTTGGGTTTAGCTGTGCCCCTAACCTGATGGGTGACTTGGGGTCAATAACTCCATGTCTCTGTTCTCCCTCTACCTACCCCTCTTGTCAGACTAGGCTATAATTTTTTTAGGTCAAGAGACGTCTTGCTCTTTGTACTTGTGCAGCACCTAACACACCGTATCCCTAATTACATTGGTACCACTAACACTAATATTTGTAAAGCACTTTGGAATCGCATTGTGAACAATGTTATATAAATACAAGACACCCCCTTAATACTGTAAAACAAAGGTGTCAAACATAAAGCCTGAGGGCTGAATGTGGTGCCTGGTGCCATGCTATGTGGCCCACTGGTGGGTTGCTGGAAGTTGCAAGCCAGGACTAAGGGACGGGGTCTGCCTCATAATTCAGGCCCCCTGGGCCCCAGTGGGCATGGCCATTAAAGACGGGGGTGGGTGGGGAGTGAGGTCTGTGCTAATACAGCTCTCACACCCTGTGGCTGCTTGGCCCCATGGCCTCTGGATCTCTGCTGCCACAACTGGATCTCTGCTGCTACTCGATCCCCCTCGACTGCCACCGGTCCTGCAGATCCAGCATAGGAGAAGCTCTGCCATCCAGATCTGGCCTAGGACCCAGGAAAACTTTGACATCCCTGCAGTATAAGAATCCATATTAGTCCATATAAGAATCCACGTAGGAATCCACTAAGTAAAGGTGGCCTGATTTCACTGACAATGAATGGGAACTGTCAATGGGATCAGAAATGAAAATCTGAGATAGTTTAGGTGCAGCAAATCCTGTATCTATGCAGGGGTGGGGGGAGACAAGATGACCCTTGAGATCCCATCCTACCCTGTGATGCTATTATATATGATAAATCCAGCTTGAGGTTATGGAACAAACTGCCTGTCTGTAAAGAGATGTGCTCATTCCTCTTGCTTTTTGTGCTAAACTTTCCCCCCACCATCCCCCCCCCCATTTTGTGTGTGTGTGTGTGTGTGTGTTAATAGTATGCTAGTAAAAAAAAAATGCACAGTTAGAGACAGTGGCAGGAGTCCTCTTGACATGCACATTGCTCTGACTGCTTGCTCCCTTCTCACATGGAGTCTGTTGTGTTTTGCCAATCTCCGAACTCTGATAGATGGCAAATCACCTGACAGCGAATACAATGGCATTTTAACATCAAGGCTTCCCACAGGAGACATTATACCTTCAAGATGGGGGGTGGCGGAGTAGAAGGGAGGGGAAATGCATAATGGCATGCCAGGCAGGATGTCACTTACACTCGATTGGCCACAATTGTCAGGGTTCACTTCCATTAAGCTTTGTGTCAGTTCAGAAACTTTACATGTGAGGCTGTGTGAAGCAGTCTACCACTGCTGACTGCCCGGGGCTAGCCCAAAGTGCCAATCTTGTCACTGGTTTTCCAGAAAACCTCTCTGAGAATTAGTTGCATATGTTGGCCAACCTAATGATTTGAGGCAATGGGTTGTTGGGTTTGTTTTTTGGGTTTTTTTTTTTAACTTTTTGTGTTTGCAATCAGCCTTTTATCACACATTTAACATCTTTAAAGAAGACTGCAACCAACTTTCTCACATCAATAACAAAAGCGAACTCTGTGGGGAGCACAGGCGATTGCTGCCCATGCTTTGTCCATGTCTTTCTAAACCAAGCCTGAAAAATGCAGATCAGAGTGATTTTAAAAGGCAACGGTGACCGTGCTGAACCCGTTCCTCATCTCTCCTCAAAACTTGGAAAAAATGGTAATAATAATAATAAAAAAATCCCTGCAACTTAGCTTACGTTCAGAACAGAAGAGTCTCTGTATAACTGTCAGGCATAGATCTAAGCAGCTGCGTGTTGATGATCTTTAAAAGAAAAAGAGGGATGGAACGGTTATATTCTTTTCCAATATCAATTGTTATTTAAAAAGTGAGTGAGGAGCCTGCTTGATGCAGATGTACGTTGACAATCTTCCACTTGAAAACTTTGAGGAGGTTTTCCCATAATCTCCATTCTTTATTTGGAGTTTTAGTTTAGAAAGGAAGAGATAAGCTGCTATGAGTATTTGCACCCAAATAGGGGCACCAGCCCATCAGAGACCAGGGTCTCCTATAGTTCTGGGCACTGTACAAACAATGGGAGACAGTCTCTGCTGCAGAGTTTATAGGCTAAGACTTTGATTGTGAAGCAGAACCCATGTGGAACATTGGCAGGGAAGTCAGACCTGTCACTTCAAACCGCACGTCGTTCTTTGGTCGTCTTGTGTCTTTCCTGTTTAAATATACAAGACAGACAAAAAAGTCGAAGGATGCGTGTGCAGACTGAGCCTAGATCCAGAAACTAGGAATTCTTGAGTCCAAATCAAAGACTGTCCCTGCTTCAGCAAAGCATGCTTAATTTTAAAGATGAGCTTATCCTGACTTAAGAGAGATTGAAACCTGTTTGAACACTGCAGATGTGGAATTTCTGGCACTGGCTCGCTCTGTGTTTTTGAGTAAGTCACTTCTCTGCACTTCTGTGGTTTCCTCTGTCGTAGAACATGGATAGTATTTTCCTAATTGCATTGCCGTTAAGGTCCAGATCATTTCTTCCTCTTTGTATTACAGACTATAGGACAATTATATGAATAACAGAATTAGTAAAGCAACCACAACAAAACAAAAACAAACTCCAAAATGCATTATTATTTTTCAAAATCTGTTATTTTGTAATACGTAATAAGAAAATATATTTTGGTTTTTATTTTGTTCTTTCCCCATTTGGGGATCACACCCCTTCACTTTGTTTTTCTTGTTCAATGCCAAAATAAGAAAGGGTGGGGAGAGTGGGGGATTTAAAAAAAAGGGGGAAAGGATAAGGTAAAAAGGAAAAACCCATCAAAACCAAATGATTTCCAACTATACATCTTTAAAATAAATAAGTCATATCCATTCTTTTAGAAAAGTTCAGAATACTTTTTAAACAACCCTAATTCTACTTTTCCTTGGTAAGGAGCAAGTAGATACTAAATTCATAGATAATGAAAAATAATAAATGTTTTGACTTCTAATTCTGAATTCCTGGAACCTGAACTTTAGTCTTTTTTCATATGCCCCTTTGACTTACATGGCCAACTCAATGACATTAGAATGCTTCACATTCTTCATTTTAGCACAGTAGCTTTCTGGTACATGATGACATATTTACTCATTCACTTTGCACTTCAATGAAAATTATATAACAAAAAAAAAAATCTCCATGCTTTCTGATTGAAGCAGTCTGGCCTCTTTAAATATCTAGTAAATGATTATTGGTAAAAAGCAAATACACCTGCGATGTCCGCATAGCATCAGACCTTGAATGAACAATATACAGGGTCTGTAAGGTTCCTTTTCAATGTTGATAGATTGTATTTGTCTGATGGAAAAGCAGTTTGTGTTGCTATTTCCAGGCAGGTAAACAGATAGCGGTGCTCGTAGGGGGATATAGAGCTCTGATGTAGGGTTTACACAGTTTATTCCCCCCTCAAACAGATCCTGCAAACAAAGGAAGGAACTGGGGGCCAGGCTGGGCTAAACACAAATGCCACACAATCTGGTAGCACTGGACTGCTCTTGGGGTAGCACAATTACCTGCTGACTGTCACTCAAGCTTCAAGTTATACTCTCTTCAAGAAAGGGACTGTCCCATACTGTGTATTTATACCATGTCAGGTCTGTTCCTCAGTTCCTATCTTGAAGCGCCATAGAATAGAAAAAACTTGTCTGGAAGGAACCTGAGGAAGCCGGCTACTCCAACCGCCTGTTCAAGGCAGGAACAAACATTTGTCCAAACCTGCCGTTAAAGAATTCCAATAATGAAGGTTCATAACCTCTCTAGGTAATCCATTGCAGTGGTCACCTGCCCTGAGACTTAGAGGCTAGGGACAGAAATTACACCTAAACTTGTCAAAGTGATCAGAAGCCGGTTCAAATATGTAACACAGCAGGAGTGCGGTACACATAAACCGCTTTCAAAATGTCTGAAACTGGTTTAAAATAAGCCTGGATGGATGTAGTATCAGACTGAACTGATTTAGGTTAAATCAGTTTATTGAATGTTTGTCCCAGACTCCCTCCAGATTCAAGTTAACTCACAGTCCCCCAGTATCCCAGGATGCTTTACACCTCCCCTGCAAAACCTGCTGTGCAGGGTAGGTGGGCTAGCCTTGGCCCAAGCTGTCTGCTCCAGCTGAACAAGGAGGCATGTTCTAGGACTCCCCAGCATGCTCTAGCACTCCCATGTGGCTACATTTCTGGAACCAAAAGTGAGTGTCTGCTCACTTGCTTAATGGTTCAATCTATGCAGCTTAGACTAACCTGCAAAGATCGAATTGATTTAGCCTTGGGCTTTTTGGCTGTCTGTACTTAGCCATAAAGTTCCTCCTAATATATACTAAGTCCTCCTTGCTGCAATTTACTTCTTGTCCCGTCACCCATGGCCACAGAGATCACTTGATCCTTTTTTACAACAAACCCATTTTGTATTTGAAAGCTATTATTACATCTTACCTCAGTCTTTGCTCCTCTTCTTTATGTATCATGTTTTCTAGGCTTCTAATAATTTGTGTTGTGTTACTTTGGATTCCTTTCAGTTTTTGTGCATCTTTGAAATAAATGCAGTAGAATCTGAGTTCCATCTGAGCTGAGACAGCAGCACCTTTGAAGTAAAAAGCATCAAACCACTGAGCCACTGGTCCTTAATTTGGTGACTCACTGCAAATTAAGCAGGCTGTGAGCCACCTAGACACAACCAATCCTAGTCCTCCTATATTATTATTTATTCAAATAAAATAGTAGTATATATTCATATGGTGGAGCCCCAATCACGAATCAAAATACCAAAAAAAAAACACAATTGCAACTACAAATACTTCTAAAACCAGAAGAATGTAAAGTGAATCTGAATATGCTGATATAGCACAGAAATAATAATAAAAAACCCTAAAAAGAAGACAAGGAAAAATATTGTTGAGACAGTTTGAAGAATCTGTCTTTGGGCATTAATGAACTCCAGATTATTTTTAAGACTCTGCATGATTACACCTGTAAAGTTGTTATATAGTGCACAGTCATGTTCATTTTTATCGCCCTTCTTGCATGAAGGGTGGGGAGCTATCTCCATGGGGCAAGGCCATAAACAACTGAATAATAGTACCAACTGGAGATCCACGTTATAGGCCCCTCCCTATGTTCAGAAGAGGTTTGAACTCACATCTTTTACTTCCATGTTAAATGTCCCTTTTACCAAACCCTGGACTAGATATTTCTAAGAACACCCTCCATGCTGCCTGTTGAAGCTTGGCTGATCACCGGGCCAGCCAGAAGGGAAGATAGGTGAGGTCACAAAAAGAAAAAAACAAGATAGAGGTTGACTCTGTGGCTGCTCTCTGCAAAGAAGGGTGTCCTAAGTTATGTCTTTGCCTTTGATAGTCATTATGCATTTTATCCAGTGTCTATGAACTGCATGAACAGCTGTGGGAGCAGGAGGCAGAAGCCTAATTGCTATTTATGCCTGTAAACATTTCCTACATTCATAATGACTAACTGATCAGTCCAAGTTGGATTAATCGATGGAAGTTATCTATATTCTTTCTTCAGATACAATAGCTATTCCTTCTGGTTATCATCCCTGGTTATCACCCTCCCATCTGGTTATCATCACTCTTCAGAAAAGTATTTACTTATGTGATTGAAAGCATGTTTGTAAACCCCTTGAGAATGGAATTTAAGCATATAGCTAAAGAAAGAAAGAAGGGATGGACTCAAATGTCGCAGGGTCCAGGTATGTTCAGACAGGATGGTGTTGTGGCAAATGGATAGACAATTGGCCTGGAAGGCAGAAAACCTGTGCCCTGATTGTAACTGTTAGACCCTGACTCCATGCAGTGCCTAACAACTAAGGAGACGATGATTTAATTGCTCGTGGATCCTGTTACTCATTAGCCAGAGCAGGCAGGGAGCAAACACCAGCTCACATTGCTCACAACAGCTTTATTCAGAATGGAGACAGCTTTGGATTAGCTCCCAAGAAACCAACAAACTGGGGAGCTGCACTTAACATTAGTTATTTTTCCATTTTATACACCAAATGCTCATTACCATTTATTCCACCCTCGCTCCTCCTTTATTCTGCCCATATTTCCTCCCAATTCAAGCTCTGCCTCTGTTTACTGTTTGCTTAATTAGCATGGAATTGCCTATGCATTTAATTCATTTACATGTCTTTTTGCTCTGAGTGCATGTCTAAGACCTTGACTTCTCTTCTTTGGTCAATGGGCGGACTTTGACCAAAACCTGGAAGTTTTTGGAGGTTTCTTCACCAAGCACCATTCACTTTTTTGCATATGTTCATCTCGGGTTCTGTTACCAGTTACATGTTGTTTATCACATTCCTGTCTGTTTTTCTGTCCCATGTTGTACCATCTCCACATTTCTAAGACTTCACCTCATTCACAGCACAAGACTCACACAGGCTCACTTGCTGCTTTCTCAGAAAAATGGTTCACACAGTTAAGATGGTTCCTTAGCCTAAGCAAATGGCTGGCTTAGCATAAGCATTCATAAGCAAAATCTTATATAACTTACAACACTATTACACTGGTAAGAATATGCTTGCCTAAGTGTCTTGCAATGTTATTTTTAATATATCATTCTACCTTGTGGTTAGCAGCTTTGCTGGGCCACAGATTAAAGCCTTCATTCAGCTGCAAATTCAGTGCTCCCCAAGATCCAAATGGTGTCACCCTAACAGTAACTTTGCCATTAACCTTCTGGGTGACCTTGGGGAAGTCCCTTTCCCTCTTTGTTCCTTTGTTTTTCCACCTATGAAATGTAGATAATAATACAGATCTCATATAGCACTTTGAGATCCATTGAGGCAAACCTCTATATTAAGGCATTATGTTTTCACTGAACTGGACTGAACCAGAGAAACAACTGGATTATTCCAATTTAGCCGTTCCATTCTTTGGGGTGCTTGCCATAACAAACTCCCCGCTGTGTTTCCATGTCTGTTATTAATGTTTGAATTTTACAGGTTGTGGATTATTTGTCATTTATCTCCAAAAGAGAGATCATAAGTGCTTGAAGTAGTTAGAGAGGGCATTGAAACTCCAGCGAAACAAGGTCTGGGGTTATGAAAATCTACAGATGCAGGCACGTTGCAGATTGCAAAGGTATTTTGCTCTTCTTTCAGAGAAGCAGCTGGATATTGTACATTACACAAGCTTCTGTACAAAGAAAAAGGTATGGAAATTAAAATTCTCTCTGGCTATGCTAAACTACCAAGGGAAATTCATAGCAAATCTGTCTACTATCGTTAGCCTTGTGACAGAACTATTACAGAAAAATAAATAGTGGCATTGGTCAAAAGAATGTCAAGCTGCTTTCAAGTTGGCTAAACAGACACTTACATCCTCCAGGGTTTTAATGCACTTTGTCCCATCCCTGCCAATCTGTTAAACTACTGATGCTTCACTGTATGAGGTCAGGAGTGGCAATTTCTCACATAATGCCAAATAGCCCAGAAAAGCCTGTAGCATTTGCATCGCAAATGCTTTCTAAACGGAACTATACACTGGCTAGGTAGGAGACAACTCATATGTATTCTATGCTGTGGACTTCAATGTCACCAATATATCCACTGAAGCAAGTGAAGACTGTGTGTATCTTGATAGGGCCTGAAATGAAAGCTCACTGCATTAACAGGTGCCTGATAAACAAGTTGGATTCCAATAGCCTTGTCTGTATTTACACACATTTCTAGCTGCTCTTTGGATATAGAAAATTAAGCAGAGAATTCTGCAGATCCCGGCGTGTTAGAGCCTAAAGTTCCACGACTGCAAATGTTCACGTTTCTTGTTTCTTTCCATCAACCATCATCTCAAACATTACCAAAGGTTGAATTAGATACCTCAGATGCTAAGGGTTGAAACCTATATAGCTTGAGTTAGTGACATAATGCTGCTACTTAGATGAATTGCGTCCTGGGTAGAAAGGAAGCAGAGGCATAACTACTATGCATTGAACAATGCGATGTATATGGTAGATCCAGTAATTTGCACATATACAAGCTAGGGGTGATGGCAGGAGAGATCACAGAAGATGTAAAACTAGGGGATGTGACAAAAACCAACAAGAAGGAATGCAGGATTAATAGGAGTGTCATAACACCCTCCCCCATACCCCAAGAGGTGTTCCTGTTCAAGCAATAGGAAACTCCTCAGGAACGGGTGCAGTTGCACAAAAGGCTTTACTTTGCAGTAATTAGCTCTAATTGTGAGTAAATTTGTTACCTGCAAATGCAAGTAGCAAATTTACTCCAGATTAGTAACTGTGAATAGCACATGTGTAGCCCCCTGACCAGGAGCAAATGTGTTCCCAGTTGGCCAGGCAGCAGGGGGTAGGCAATTGCTCCCTCCCCCAGGAGCTGCTTGCTGTTGGGGCAGAGGGACAATGTCCCCCTGCCCTGGCAGCAGGGAGCTCCCAGCCCTCTCTCCAAGATCACGGGGCTGGGAAATCCTTATCTCCCAGTCCAAGCTCCACAGTCACAAGGCCTAGAGCTGGGTGGGGAACAGGCTCTCCAGCCCCATGCCCTGATCAGGTGATCAAGAATTGGGGCTTAGAAAGACCTGCAGCGGTAGAGCAGGTTCCAGCCCCTTGCTCCATCTGATGGTGGGGCAGCTAGCAGCAAGCCCCCAGCTGGGTGGGAAATCCCAGCCCAGCTGGGGGCTCACTGGTAGCAGTCCCACTGGTGAATCATGGCAGGGGGGCTGGGATCTGCCCTCCCCTGAACCTCTTTCCAAGTCTCCTGCCCCCAATCAGGGAGCTGGAGCCAGGAGCTCCCTGGTTCCTGGGCAGGGAGACATTGTTCCCACTCCAGCAGCAGGCAGCCCTCTGGGGCCAGGAAGCAGTGTCCCAGTCCCCACCAGGAGACAACTGTCTCCTGGCCCAGTCCCTCTCTGTCAGCCAGGATGTGGGCCAGTGGGGGCGGAAGCAGATTGCTGCAATGAGCAGCAGATCTGTTCCCGAGATCATGCATGTGTAGATGCCTGCCTGGGAGCATTTACTCATGAGTAAACTGATCCCAGATCAAATGCACGTGTAGACACACCCAAAGAGCTGCAAAACTAAGACACCAGTGGTTATCCAGCTGTCCAAAGCCTGATGGTGATCTCCTGAGCAGGCTAGGGCTAACTGGGAAACAGCTTCTACATCTGGCCACCATGAAGGAGTCACACAGGCTATGTTGCTTCCTGTGGGGCCCAGACTAGCTGTCATGGATCAGGAAATTCCAGAATGAAGACTGGCCAAAGAGTGAAACCTTGTTAAAGCTATGGTTTGTTGAAAAGAGAAGGCTACTGTCAAAAGGGTTAGGATTCTCAAGTCCAGGAACTGCTAGAGAGAATGGTATCTCTTCCCTGGATTCCTGCATATCTGTGTGCTTTGCAGCTCATCTTTATCAGACTTGGGGTACACCGACTGGTACAGTAGTCAGCACAATTACAACATGATGGGTCAGATTACAAGTGCAATTAGAACAGATGTGCATAGATGCCTCAGTCAGGATCAGCACCTAACTATGGTAGGCCCTGTACAAATATAGAAGCCGACTCTAGCCTTGCCACTTTGAGCCTAAAATATGATAGGTTGGGCAGAGTCTTCCATCTGAGACGGTGTCAGAGACAGATATGCAAATGTCAGCTATCCGCATTGCTTCCTCCAGGCATTAGTCATTGGCTGATTTCTTATATATGTCATAGAAACAGCAGGGTTCTGGGAGAGGTGTGAAGGAAGGGAGGGAAGAGAGTTCGCAAACCACTTCTGGGCAGGTAATCAGTGCATATGGGGCTGCGCGGAAGATAAACCCAGGGCTATCTGGGGGAGAGGCTCACCGATTGGCAGCTCTGTGGGCAGTGCCAAAGAGAAGAAGTGAAGTGACAAGACTGAAGGGCAGGTGAATAAAGAAGGGCAGAAGTTGAGGCTAGTTTGTTCCATGCTTTTATCTGTATTTTTTTTAGTAACAGGTCCCATATGCTGCAATTTATCCAGGCAGTTGAACATTGAACTCCATAGAGGTCCTGAACCAAAGCCTATTAAAGTTAAAAAATCTTCCCAGAACGTACTTTGACATTTGGATCAGACCCAGAGCCTGCAAACACACTCCCCACTTTATTTTTAGCTCATCCTAGCATTACAATAGACAATGGAGCTGGTGAAACCGTGCGTAGCTGCCTGGCATAGAGCTGCCCCAACTAGCTGTAAATAAGCACCAGAAGCAGTCTACCCTTGCTAGCACGCAGCTCTCCATGGGCTCATTTTCTCTCCTTCTCAGGGAAAGGAGAAGCAGAGTAAATCACCGATGTGTAGTTCTGTGGTACTCTATAGACAAGAGCCAGCTTGCATATCTCTGCACTGCACTGTCCAGCGTAGACATCCCTTAAGTTTTTCTTTCACTCTATGTCTCACAGAGCAGGCATATGTCTCCCTCGCATCTGCTTGTATAGCACCTCGCACAAAAGGTCTGTGATGCTGACTGCAGCCCCGGGTGCTACTGCAAAATGATTAACAACAATAATAGGTGCCAGGAGCTACTATTTCAAGAAACACAGACAGAGTGTTCAAAAACTTTGGATAGTCTTGTGCTATATCTCGCCGAGCCATTAGGAGCAAGCAATGGATTTGGGAGATTTATAGGTAATGATTTCTGAAATCCAGACCCAGTACAAAGATTACTATCTAGGTTACAAGGAAAGTATTCAACTATAGATAAAATGAAGTTGCTGGGTAGAAGATGTTCTGGCTGCCCAAGTTAGATGATAGACAGTTCAGCACATTGCTTAAATAGCTGGGAGCAATGCCAATTAAAGTGAAATTCTCCTACTCTAACACCACATTACAATCCTTGTAAACAGATTGGCAAATCAAGAAACAGAGTTCACTGAAATATTACAGTGTACAGGCTTCGGAGGAACTTCGCAAGAAATTCTTAAAACTCCATTAAAACACACATCCAGCCTTACAAAGCATGAAAACTACCTTTTTTAGGCAGGCAGTTAAAAGAGGAGGGCAGCAAGGGGAAGTCAGATATGTTCATATTAAAGTCCAGAGCAGAAGGTTCAGATTCCTGGTTCCATTACAGAAATACCCCCAGCTCTATCAAAACAGATGGTTTCTAAAGAGAGAAGAGAGCTCTTTATTCACTGTGTTGAGATGGAAACACGAATTTGATGTCTATGAGAGGCCACGAAGGTTAGCAAGAAAACAGAGCTAGAAAAAGGACAGAAGTCACCTTTTATAAGACATTTCTCCATCTGATATTGTGAGTAGAGACACTTGAATAATTCGCCTCAAATAAGACTTGTCTTTGTCAATACCGGCACTTTTTTTTTCTTCTTAATGCCTAGTCATTATTGGTAATTAATTCTTATTTGCTAATCTTGCACCCATATACAGGCTGCAAATTTTGGCAATCTTTGTAGTAGAAGTGTTTGCATTATTCTTCCATCTCCTGCCAGCTGTAGGTATAAAAAATCAAAGGGATGGAGTGAGAATGATATTCAAGTGTGTTTTCTTGGAACTGTTGCAAAGAGGCCCTGTAACTTATGCAAT
The DNA here is from genome assembly GCF_030867095.1 of Alligator mississippiensis. Taxonomy (NCBI): domain Eukaryota; kingdom Metazoa; phylum Chordata; order Crocodylia; family Alligatoridae; genus Alligator; species Alligator mississippiensis. The sequence goes on along the minus strand of NC_081824.1, from coordinate 10,623,472 downwards.
GGGAGTAAGTGGTCTAAGGCTTAAGCAGTACATTAAATGGCTAACAGCAGCCGAAGCAAAGGCTCTGGACATTACATGCACAGACTCTGATGTCTCACAGGAAGGCTGGGATCATTAGTCCTGGTTCACTGACTTGGACTTGGAGGTTCCTGATGAAAAGGACATAACACCAGGCTCAAGCTGAGACTAATGGGGAACAATACGCATCTGCAGACTCTGATGTTACTAATCCAGCTCCTGCTGAGGATGAACAATTGGAGCAAGGGAATATTCCTGAAGCACTGACAAACTGCAATCGAGGATTAGAAAAGCCTCCTGAATGCCTGAATTTATAATATGTCTCCGAGTTGTCATTATAAACAGTCGCACCAGAAAGCAAAATACATTTTGGCTTGTTTTTTTTTACCAAACTGTGTTTTGTGTTAAATTGTTATGAAGGATGCTTTTAATCTCCCCTAAAAGATGTGCTAAAACCATTTTAAGATGGCAGTAAGCAGCAGCTGTATGCTAATTGAAGAGGATGGACCCATTTTCTCAGTACAGTAGTTCTGAAATCTGATACACATTATTTCATGAGACTAAACTCCATGCAGTCTCATGGGCTATGTGCTGTGTGGAAGACTAATGCTAGGGTGCTTAACTATGAAAATGGAAAATGGCTGGACCAATTTATCGAACTCCTGGCAATTCTAGGGTTGAAAGCATTACCTCCCAGATGCTAAGAGGCAAGTAAAATATACTACCAGTCCAAACCAGTTGTGAAGAGTTCACTGTACAACCTACATAAAACTCTACCTTTTGAAATCACCAAGGCTCATATGACTTTTTAATTTCAGTCTATGTAGAATTTGCACCCAGAAGCTTTGCTTTGAGTGTCAGATTTGAATGAATCCAAAACCCCAGAGTGTAATTTAGTTGAAACCAGCAGATTCGATCATATTTTGTGTCAGACTCGGGTGAAATCGTAAATTCTCATGAAAATACATTCTCTCAGGCTCACTGGCAAACACAGCTAGCCTTTTACTTGATATGGCAGGGTTACATGCTTAGAACAAAACTGGGAGACCTGTCTAGTTTTCCAGGTTCACAGTTTTGAAGAGCTCTATATAACATTTATTTTTCAGAAGCTTCTTATATATGTGGTGGGGGTGGGACACGGCCCTTTGCTAGTTAAATGTCTAAAACAATTGGCTTAAAAAGTAGGGCAAGAAATACAGCAGTATAAAATTCAAAATACCTTAGTGCCTTCCAACAACTTCAGGAGTATTTGCAGTTTGTTTTTGCTTTGTCTCCTGTTTTGGATAGATGGGCTCAGCTGCAATTTGGAGATGAGCAGTGTGTGAAAATGAAACAACACAAGCAACATAGTACCATCCTGGTAGTCTGGGCATTTGGCTGAATGTGTTTCTTTCAAAGGGCAGACAAAATTATTTGGGTAAACTTGTTATCTTTTATTAGACCAGGTCAGTTAGTTGGAAAAGTTCTTCTTAGCCAGCTTTCGGGTTTAAATGCCCATCATCAGACTGAGGAAGCATCTGCAGTTGGTGTGTGCGCTTCCTGGATGCAATGAATAGGAAAGAAGCCAGAGGCTAGTTCCGGGCAGTGTTCCTAAACTATTTTGCCACCGTCTGCATTGATTAACATACATAGAAAAGATACAACAAGCATCTAGCTTTGTAAAGCTGTCTTGAAGGAAGTTACTATTGAGTGGGACTGTGTTGATACTTATGGGTGGTAACAAGCCTACCCCATGTGACTCCTGTGTTTCCCAGGCATTTTCTAAGTATAATGTATAGTTCAAGGTCTTTTGCCTGGAACCTCAGCTGGGCCAAGCAGGTTGGGGTCTACTGAGGAATTGAGCCTATGTGCCAGGGCTAAGCTGAGCATCTGGCCTTGCTTGTGCCCAACAACAGAAGGCAAAACTCTACCTCAAAGCTAATGCCCAATTTTGAAGTTGAGAGAGAAGCTCCACCATCATTTATGTGGATCCCACTGTTGGAACTGGAAAATGAACCCCACGTGAGTGCTTCCCTTGCTGCTGAAGTTGTTGCTGCTGATGTACCGTTCAATAAAAGTAGACTGCCTAAAGAACAGCCCCCGTGTCAATGCTGTCTACCTCTCTGTAAACCAGCAGTTCACGACATTTTCATTACCATTCTGCAGACTAGGAGAACACAAGAGCAGTGGTGGAGCTGAGAAATAACAGTCAGATTCAGACTGGCCACCTGCACACCTCCATTTAAGTTTCAGTGCAGCTAATACATAAACACGGTGTCCAACAAGGTAATTTAAATAGTTAGGTATTTCAGACCCCTATACTGTCAGTGAGGCAAGTCAGAAGCTTTCACCCAGCCTTGTGTAATTAAGCCTCTATCGAGCCAAGAAAGTAAGAGTCCTAGAGTCAGAAGGAACAGGCCTCTGTGGCCTTGCACTAAGAGCACTCCTCAGGGATAGGCAAGTCCTACGTGCCAACCCCTTGCTCCCCGAACTATTTCTGTTACTTATCCCATGATTATTTAACATATAAACCAAGAGCAGGCAATGATTTGGTCCATTGACCACATAGGTAGTTCTGGGGCCACCAACCCACTAGTTGCAAGCTGGCCAGCAACATCTCCCCCCAACCCAAAGCAAAATCTCGGAGCCTGCGCACTCTACAGATCCTCCCTGCCACTGCCTCCAGTGCCCAACAGCAGCTCAGTGCGCAGCCCCTGCTTCAGCCTGCCATGCACCCACTCCAGACTTGTCCCAGCTGGAACAGACTAGCTCCAGATCCATGCACACAGCCCTGACCACAGTGCACCCTGTGCCCACCCCAGACTGCCCACCTATGATGAGCGGTGGTAGTGGCAGAAGTGGTGGCAACAGCAGTGGCCGGGCAAAAGCTGCTGCTGGGTGCAGGGAAAAAGCAGCCACCTCCCCCTTACAACTGCTGGGCCCTTTTTGCTGTGGCTGCCCAGAGCCTGCACCCAGGCTGCCCTCTGGCTCCTTTCCAGTGCCACCACTGCCCCACTGGTGGCAATGGAAAGGCCCAGAGGTGGCAGTATTGTTGGTGGAGGGGAGTGTGGGCTCCAGGTGGCTGCAGCAAGAGGGGCCTGGCAGCAGCAAGGGAGGGGCAGCCACTTTTCCCCTGAACCCAGCAGCAGCTTCTGCCTGGCTGCCACCACTACTGCTGCTGCTGCCACTGCCACACATCATGGGTGGGTAGTGCAGAGTGGGCATGGGGCAAGCTGGAGTCAGGGCTGTGCGCCTGGGTCCCAGCTGGTCTGGAGCTGGTCTGCTCCAGCTGGGAAGGGTACAAGCAAGGGTGGGGTGGGCTGGGCCCACACAGAGCTGTGTGCATGGTTCCTCACCAGCACCATGGGGCTGGGCCAATGGCAGTGGTAGCCAGTGGCGGTGGCAACCAGAAGAAACCAGCACTACCTGGGCTGCCTAGAAATGAAGTTTAGTCACAGAGCCACAGGCCTGACAGCACCTGGGCCAAGAGGGTACCAAGGGACCCACTGCAAGCAGGGACCCACTGGACTACAGGTTCCTTGTTGCCTCTGGCCCCAGGATTCTTCCTTTCTTGGCTGCACAGAGTATGCGGTACTCTTGAATGTGCCTCTAAGAAGCCCACCCTGCCTGTCCATTCCTGTTCTGAAAATAAGGCAGTGAAGGTACCTGGAGGCATATCCAGACCTGCTATCTGCATAATAGAAATGGGTCAGCTGGGCGTGCTGCTCCATGGCACTCTCTGGTGCACAATGGCAAAATGCTGGACATACCCACAGTTACCCAGCTGCAGTTTGGGTGCAAAGGCAGCTGGTTGTCCCCCTGCCATCCATTCTGTCACCTGGTGATTAATGTACTGGCACAGGAACTAGGAAATGTGAGTTTGAACCTCCTCCAACTGAAGTTCTACAACCATGTAGACCTTCAACCATGTAAACTGAAAGTCTACAACCATGTTTCCATGTGCTGGATAAGTACACTAACAACTAAGTTATAATGCAGGTAGGGAGCACCAGCCCCAATATCAGTGACCATGGCCACAGCTGCTGCACCTTGTACAGAGCTCAAACAGAGTTTAGGCACATAACCATCTCTGACCTGAATCCTTAAGGAGTCTAGGTGGCAGTTAGGTGCCTTCCTCTTCAGAACAGGGTGCTTTTATGCTTTTGAATAAGACAAAGTTTAAGCACCCAGGGACAAATATAGGTGCTGAATAAATTTAGGCAGGCAAGGTTCCTTGGGTGAATTTGATATCTTTTATTCTATTCTCCAACTATTTGGGTTGGTCTAATAAAAGATATCAAATTCACCCAAGTAACCTTATCTGCCTATGTCGTTAGACCAACACGGCTACAACCTACACCCCTGAATAAATTTAGACATTTAAGGGGTTTTGGAACTACTGAAGCAGGGCTGATCTGAATCACTTTTTTGTGATTTAGGTCCCTTGATTACCAGTTTGGATCTGCCCAGTGACCTGGTCATTAAGCCATTCACCTGGGATTTGGAAAACCCAGATACTTGGTCCTGCACGGAATTGAGTGGAGCAGAGACTTCTACCTTGGTCTCTCACGTCACAGGTTAGCACCATAATCAATAGATATATTTGTTATTTCCTCTCATATTTTACCCAGAAAAAAAAATATTTCATAACCAAGAGACCTTCCAAATGGCTTCCACTCTGATTGACTCCTCCTGCTAGTTTAGTGTGTATGGTTAGTTTTTTTCCTAACTTAGATTTCAGCTGTGGACAGCTTCTTGTAGCTCCCTTGAACTGAGAATCCCATAAGGATGTTAGAGAAGCCTCAGTCACAAACAAGCACGTTGCCTTCTACGGGAGTAACTCTTAGCAGAGAAAAAGTGAATTGATTTAATAAATTAGCTGGCCCCTTCTGATTGCCCAGTTATAAAGCACTGTCTTGCTATTTGACTTCTGGCAAATACACATAGATGGCACATGTACAGTTCTGTATTTAAGGACAGCATCCCGTGTCAATCATTTTATCTGATGTGGATCAGATGACAAACAAAAGAATATGACATAGCATAGTTAACAGATAGAGCTTGTTGAAACCTCTCTGTCAAAACTATTTAAATACATTATAAATACTTTCTCCCCCCCCCCAGAAAAAAAACCCAAAACTGAAGTTGCACAGTTTTTTAATGAAAAAGCAAGTTTCAACCCATAAATGACAATTCTTACTAAAAGCAAATGCTTCAGATATCATATGAAGCAGAACAAATCTTTCCCCTCAAATTGTATGAGCTTTGAAATAAATGTTCCTTAATTAAGTTGATCTTCTTTCTTTTTCTTACCTTTCTCCATTTGGTACAAGCTGGGACTGGCAACACAGGCATTAGGGGAAAAAAATATTATATTTAAAGCAATTTGTACCCCATTATAGGCAGAGCTTTAGCTAAGTTTCAGACAACTTTCTAAGTATTGTCACAGTGCATATTTGACATTTTCAACAACAAAAAAAAAACAACTATCTTTCATTTCAAAGGGATTTTATTTAAAATTTTATTTATAGATAATTTTTTTTAAAAGGCCAGAATGTCACTTTCTAAAATTACTGAAAGAAACTATTGAGGCTTATTCAATATGAAAAAAAAAAAAATTGTTCTTGAGATGGTTGAGAATCTGATATTTTGTCCTAGTTTTGAAATTTCAGAATTGCAAACAGTTTCATAGAATAGGGAAATCATTTCCAGCCCATGAACTCTAAAAGCCACAAAAACAGGAGACTAGAAACAAAAATTGCCTGTGCCTTTAAAATATCCCATGATTTAAAATCAGTCTAATAATTTTGAACATTTGTGGTTGGCAATATTGGGAACATTAACGCCTCATTTTTATCACTTTGACTATCACTTTGTCTTTAACTATCCAACTTTGACTATGCAACTTTAACTATCACATGACCAGGGAAAATTTGTACCACAGAAGAAAATACTATCTTTGAAATAATTTGTGAACTCTCTAGTGGAGTGATTCTCAACTGGGGTGCTGTGGCTATGAGGTGTGCAAACACCTACACATGATTCACAAGATAAACCAGGAGGCTAAATCCAGACGAGTGCAGCTGTGCAGTACGTGGCGCCACAGGTGTGTCTGCAGTGCCATATACTGCACATTTGGGTGTTCTCCATGCTGCAAGGTAGCAGCACAGGGAGCTTTTTGTTCCTGGGAGATCCCCGAGTAAAAAAAAAAAATCACGCACAATAAAAACAGAGTGGTGCAGGCGGGGATGGTGTGCACCACTCAAACCTGAAGCCTGGCCAGCCCTTGCCACACTTCAGCTGCTGGCCAGACTCCGAGTGGTAGGATCGCCACTGCTGCAGCCCAGGTAGTCCTCCAGGACCTCAGGTAAGGCTCCTAAGGCCAGCCCAGGTACAGTAGGTTAAGCTTATGAAAACATAGTCGATCAGCATGGAATCACTGTAAGAGGCTGTAAGAGACAACAGTGCAGTTACTGGAAGAACAGTTATATATATATATTAGGGGTGTGCGAAACAGAGCGTATTGAATTCGGATTCAGGTTTGGCCCGAGTAGGGGGACAGAGATTCAATTTGTTGATTCGGATCACTGTCCCAATTCGATTCAGCCGAATCCAAATCTGAAGAGCTGATGCTGAGTCAGAGAATCAATGATCTGGCCATAGACACAGCTTTAAATGTTTTTTATACATATCTCAAGTTATCAGGCATGGCTCGTGAATGCTGAGATGGTGGGGTGGATGGAGCATCTCACAGGAGTATGCCCTCCCCCTTCCCTCCCCCCGCCGCTCCCCGCATGCTCAGCAGCAAACCCAGAAGCGGACGGGAAGTACTTCCTGTCTACTTCTGGGTCCACTGCCAAATGCGCAGAGGACTGCCCCCCTGAGCCCCCTGGCTCACCAATCAACCGTGGGGGGATCCCCAGACCCTAGAGGCACCAGTCAGTGAGCCACAAGGGGGGCCCCCGCGTGCTCCCCAGCTGACCCAGAAGTGGACCAGAAGTGCTTTTGGCCCACTTCCCGGTTCGCTGACAAGTGTGCTGGGGACCCCTCCACTCTACCATGGGACAGTCCATCCACCCCAGCATCTCAGCATTCATGAGCCACCTGGTACCTTGAAGTATGTAGAAAAAACATTTAAATCTGCAGCTGTCTGAATCATCGAATCTTTCCAAATCTCTCCAAATTGATTCAGAGGTTTCTGATTCAATTCAGAGAGATTAAAGTGTCTCGTGATTCAATTCAGATTTGGAGATTCAGCCGCTGAATTGGGCCGAATCTCCTATTAATCAAATCAGCGACCGAAGCTTTGTACAGCCCTAATATATATCCCAGCAAATTGCCCATCATGAATGATGGGGGTGGGGTGGGCGGAGACAGAGCACAGTTACCCAGTGCCCCATGGTGCTACTGCTTCACTTCCAGCCCTGTGAGCCCCCCCACCCCACAGTGCCCCATTGTGCTGCCACTCCACCTCTGGCCCTGTGCCCAATCCCAGCCCTCACATCCTCCCTCTCCCCCGCATCTGGCTTTGTGCGCCTCCCTATGCCCCATGTCCAGCCCTGTGCCCCCCTGCCCCCCGCTGCTCCTGGTGCAGCGCTGTGCTCCCCCCAACCCCTGCCGTTCCACCTTGCACTGCCACCGGCTCCCAGGAAGTGGGGAGGAGGGAGGGGAGTTTGCACATGGTGGCAGCCACCAAAACCCAGTGCCCCACATTGCCACTGGTCGCACGCAACATCCCCTTTCTCCCTGCCTCCCCTCCCTGAACCCTGCTTCTCTCTCCACCACCTCCCCTTCTCTGCTCGCTGTTGTCAAGGCCAGGTGGCAGCGGTGGGAGCAGAGTGGGGAAGTGCGGTGGTGGTGGTGGGGCACTGTCACTATAACCCCCCATTCTGCATCCCGGATCCTGCTCCCTTCTCTCCCTTCCTTCCTCCCCTCTTCCCCAGCACCTCCCCCTCCATCCTGGGGGTGGGGCAAGGGAAGGGACAGAGCACTGCTACCCACCATCCTGCAATGCTGCCACCTTCCAGGAGCAGGGGGAGAAAGCTTTCCCTGCCACCCCTGCCACCAGCTCCTTGTGCCACCACCACTTCCAAGGGATAGTCTTCCCCCCCCCCACCCTCCCCCCCGGCCCTACTCCTTGGAGGCAGTAGCAGCACAGGGTGCTGGTGTCATGGTACTGGTTTCACCCCCCCAGTCTCTTCCCTCTGTCATGGTGGTGCTCCTCCATGCCAGTTCATTCTCGCTGTCCTCTGCATTCCCCTCTGCCGGGGATGGAGCTCCACCATGATGGTGGGGATGAAGCTGGGCAGTGCTGCTGCTGCCTTCAAAGAGCAGGGCTGGGGAGGGGGGCTCAGGTCACCCCTTGGATGCGGCAGTGAAGTCGGAGCAGACAGACAGACAGGCTAAGGCTTTTATTATATATCTATATCTATATCTACCTGTATACACACACACACACACACACACACACACACACTAGCAAATTGCCCATCAAGAATAATGGGGGAGGTGGGCGGGGACGGAGCCCCACATCTGGCCCCAGGCTTCCCCCCACCCTCCACCACATCAGGTCCAGGATGGCTCTATCTGCCCACGGTTCTGGGTCCAGCCCAGCTCCACCTCCCTCCCCAGCCACTCTGGGTCCAACCCCATTCCACTCCCTCACCCCCTGCTGCTGCTTTGGGTCTGGCCCCACACTACCCCCCTTTCCTGGCCTCTCCTGGTCCTGCCCCACTCTACCCCCCCTCCCTGCTGCTCTGTCTCCAGCCCTGCTCTACCCCCCCCCCACCATTCTGCATCTGCTGGCCCACGTCTGCATCCCCCAGCCCACGCACGGCCCACAGGGGAGCACCTGTTGGCTGCAGGCCATGGGGGGGGGCATGCCACATGGCTGGAGCGAGCCCCGAGGGGAGTGGGCAGCTGGGTGTGGCTGCAAGGGGGCATGGTGTGTAGGGGTGTGTGGCATGTGGGGCATCATGCATCCACAGGGTGCTGCACAGAGAGCCGGCATGGAAGGCATGCCCCGCATGGGTGGGCCATGCCATGTGGCTGCAGGGTGCCACTGGGAGTGGGCAGGGGGTACAGACAATGCCCACCAGCTGTAGCACACACCCATGCGGTGGGGCTTGCCCCACACACCCACTCCCCATGCAACACCCTTCAGCCACACACCAACCCCCCATGCCCTTCACCACATCCTGGGGCTGTGCCCCGTGCCACACAGCTGCAGCCTGTGGGCACTTGCTGCACTGTGGACACTCCCCTTGCCATGCCCCATGGCCATGCACCCCCCCCCCCAACGTGCTCTGTGCCAAACCCCAGGGCCACATCCCACACCACATGGCTGCAGCCGGTGTGTGGGTGGTGCCCCCACCATGGCTGGTCCTCATGCCACAGTGGCACACTGCCCTCCCATCTGCCATGCCCCCCACATGTGCTTTGCATCACACCCTGCCACCTGCTCTCTGCTCCATGCGGCCACAGCCGGCATGCACTCCCCCCACCATGGCCGGTGCCCATGTCTTCCCCACAGTCACACGACACCCCCACTGTGCACCATGCCCCACCCCGCACCTTGCACCACACTGTGGGGCTCCTCCCCGCACCACATGGCTACAGCTGGCGGGTGCTCACCCCACCGTGGCCACTTCCCGTGCCGTGTCCCAGGAATCATTGTACCTGAGAATTTGATGTATAGCTTCCAAATATATTTTCCAATGTTTATAAAGTTGCCTCATCCCAATACTCAGGTAATGGATGCAGTTAACAAACAATAAGAGCTAAAGGTAAAAGAATAGTTTTCCATGTATGATTAGCTAATTCTGGTAGGCATTTCCTCCTGTTTATGGCTCTTGTTAGCTGTATGGAGTGGGAGAAGTCAGTGGTGAGATTCTGCTGCTAGAGTTAAAATGGTTGGCATGGTGATGTGATAGTTCCACCAGGTACATACTGCTCAGCATACTGGTTTCCAGGGAATGAATATATATATATATATATATATATATATATATATATATATATCTCAACCTCAAATAGCTGCCATATTCTTATGGAGAAGATATGATAATCTACTGGAAAAATATTGACACGAGAGTTGCAAAGAAGAGGTTGGGCTCATGGTGAGGAGATAAAGGGTTAATAAATCTCCCTTCCATCCTTTTGAGCCATCTGGCTTGCTTTACTGTTGAAAGGTACTTGGTCGCCTCAGTCTAGTCTCTAATGTATGATCACACTGCAAATAATATTCATTGTGAATTGAGCCTTCTTTTCGACCTTTAGATTATTTTTGAATTAATTTTGATTCCTACTTATATAGTTGTTACTCATGAGTAATTACCAAATACTTATGCTTAACAAATACATTTCAGCATTGGCTCAATAATGAACTCCCTCTTTTTTTAAATGTTTGATGTTCCCATATGTCAAGTACTGGTGTCCCCAGTATAAAATTAGTCAGTTGAGCCCTAGAGAATTATTTCTTCTCAGTGATGAGCTGACTGAAATATTTAATGCTGGAGATAAAAAATAAAGAGTAGCAAAATGTTGCCCCTTATAGTATGAAAAGTGACATAAAATTCACAGCAAACTATTAGTCTTCCATTGTACAGGAAGTCAGAGTAACTGATTGGAAATTTAATATTTTCTTGTGAAAATTTCCTACAAAATATTTTTGTGAAGGTTTTATTCTGGTTTTCATTAAAGACCCAAAATTTATATTTTGCCTTGGTATTTTTGGGGTTAGAAACAAAAATCCATATATATTTGGTTTTCATTTGCTGAAATAATTTTGGTTTGCATATTTCTTTTTATCAAACAGTTGTTTTTCACTGAGATAAAGATATACTTTTGTTCTGCTCTAGGAATCACTTTCATGTCTTTCTGGGTTATCCCAAAATCAACAGTTAGATTCCTGGAGCACACTCCAGATCATTGCATATGTGCAGGGGCGTACATTTGCCATGGGACAAATAGCAGCAGCACATATTTGTGCCACTGCTTTGTGCCCCTGCATGTGTTTAGTGGCACGTACCAAGTTGTTCTTGGTAAGGTAAGGGAGGCTGGGGAAAGCATCTCCCAGTGTCAAATTCTGGTGCCGCACTGCAAATTAGCAATGTGATGAATGGGTGTACATGCTCCACGTGTGGTTCACAGCACCTCAAGAAAATTTGAAGTGTGACAAACCTCATGTGCACACTCATCTGGACATGTGCCTGGTGTTTCAGAATTAATGCATATTACCTCTTCTTAAAACCAGGGGGAAGCTGCATTGATGCCTATCCCACCTTGTATCCTGTTAGTCATAGAGGTTGGTATAACATGGTATCTGGCCACACATTCTGGAAGAAAATGAAGCAGAGTGACTTGATATGGAATCAGGTCAAACTTTGTGTAGGAAAGTCTTTAATTTCCTAAGGTATTTTTCACTTCTCATCTAGGACTTGGGAGATGCTGGCAATACTGTACTTTAACCAGTGGTGATGCATAGAGGGTCCGTGGGGGTGCATGCGCATCCACTGAGAGCGCTAGTGCACCCCCTGACAGGCCACACTCGCTGCTTAGGCGATGGGCAGGTGGGGGGGCAGGCAGGAGCACCGATGACCCACCTGTGACCGCCGGGCAGAGAGTGGGAGTGCCAAATGAAGTGCTGTGGCCACTTCTGGGAACACCATGGACACATCCACAAGTGCCGTGGCCACTTCCTGGTTGGCATGATCTGCCATGAGGACCCCCACCCCCGTCAGTGAGGTTGGCCTTGAGGGGCTGCCCCCCCCAATGGCTGACTGGTCACTGCAGGGGGCACGTGCCCCCACCCCCCCACCCCCGAGTAAGGTGGTACCAGTCGCCCATAACTCTAACCGCAGGAGTTTTCAAAATAGGCTTTGTGGAATACTCTCTAGCCATTTCCAAAATGAGCTATTTCAAGACAGAGCAAGTAAAGGAAGTTGGAAGGGGAGGTCAAGGAAAAGACCTCTCTTTTACCAAAGTCTGTGCAGAAGCGCTCAGATATCCACTCTTCCCACAACATCTTCTGAGAAATAAGGTATAACAAAGCCCTTGGTGCCAGGTAAGCGTTTACTCTGTTTGATGCTTCCTTGAGGGAGAATGTGTTCCCTATGGTTACTGAACTCCTGGGTGCCTTCAGCTTAGGGTTGAGTAAACTAAGATCCAGGGAAGGGGGAAGGAGAGAGGAGGGCAGGGAGCCAAGGCAGGGAAAGTAAAAATTGAAATACAAGATCCCTCTTTTCTATCTATGACTCATTTTAAGCTTATTTCCCAAAGTTCCTGAAATGCTGAGCTATTTTTCTTTCCATTTCTGTGCCTCTCACCACTTTACTTCTTTCTATTTGCTTATTTTTAGGTTTGTCAGATGTGCCTATCAAACATTCTCTGAGCACATTTACATAATTTAAATACAAAATGGAAACATGCTGACTAATGTCAGCCTTAAATAGACTCTCCTAGGATAAACTAGGCATGTTCCCTTTCGCCAAGCCCTCGGGCAAAAACCTGAGAACATAGAAGAGTTTTACATGGTGCCCTGCAGGTCAGTAGATTAAGGGTGTTTGGGACCAAGTCAGGGAAATAAACTCCAAAGCTTAGAGCCCTCTCTGCATAAAACACTGCTAGCAACCACTAGATAGTCTGAAGCAGGGAGCCTGAGCAAAAGCCCCCCTGCCACTCTCCCAGCTGATCATAAACCATGGGATGTCATAAGAAAATCTGTGTTCTGTTGAGTTGAGCCTATAACCCTATTTTCTCGAATACTATGGAAATGTTTCTTCTTGTAAAATTTTTGATAAATCTGATAAATAGCTTATTCCCCCACATTTTCTAGCTAAATTTAGAGAATTCAGGAGCCTTGAACAATGAGTTCCATCTTTTGTAATGGATGTGATGGAAAATCATCAGTCGGCACATCTATATGAGACACTAACTGCTCAGTAGCTTAATTCTACATTAGCGTGCAGGGCAAAAACCATGCTAATATGCTACTGCGGAGTAGTATTAGGTTTCTACACAGTTAGCATTACTAAAAAGTTGTGCACCAGCGCTACTGCACACTAGTGCCAGTTACTGCATATTGATTTAGTACTTTTAGTACTTAGATGCCCTTAGGTGAAATAGAATTTGTGCATGCTTTTGTAGAACAGGCAACTGGATATTACAGGGATAACAGAAACATTGTAGAATACCAATCATGGTTAGAGCACAGGCATTGAAAGCATATGATATTCAAGAAGAATAGAAATACAGATAAAGTTAGTGGGGTAGTACTGCACATTAATGGTGTGATAGGCTTTAAAGAAATAAGAAGGGATAGCATGGCTAAAACAGAGTCTGTTGCAGTCACAATCAATTTAGAGATGGTAAAAAAAGTTCTACTGAGAGAGTGCTAGGAACCTGCTCTAGACCCTTGGAGTTTGAACTTGGATTTGGATAGAGATCTCTATAATTTTACTAGAGAGATCAATACTACCGGGAATTATGTCATTATAGGAGACTTCAACTTCCCAGATATATACTGGAGAGCAAATGTTACTAATAACAGTGTGGCCCAGGTATTCCTGCCTGCCATAGCTGATGGATTTCTTCACTGCATAGTCAAAGAATCAACAGAAGGTGAAGCTATTTTAGACCTGGTTCTTTTAAGTAGTATAGATGTTTTAAGAGAGCTGACATAGAACATCACCTTAGGCTGAGTCATCAGTAGATGATTGAGATTAAATTAAAAGGAAGGATAAACAAAAATAGGTCTGTAACTAAGGGCCTCTATTTCAAAAGATAAACTAATGGGATTCTCTGGTGAAGTCAACTGGACTGAGGAGCTCAGGAATGTGGAAGCCTGGGATATCTTCAAGTCAAAGCTGCTAATACTATAAGGAATCTATATCCCAAGAAAAGGGAAACATGTTTAGGAAGAGGTTTCTCACATAACTGAATGAATAATAATCTCAATAAGGATATTAAGAATAAGCAAAGAACTTGTATGGAATGTAAAAATAGAAAGATGGATTTGAAACTAAACCTGTATATTAGCAGTCAAAAAGTCTATAGATAAAAAGAGAATAGTCCTAATGTCAAGTTGAATTCAACCTTGCAAAGGATATTTAAAAAAATGGTATAATGTCCTCCAGGTATATCGATACAAGGAGAACAGGAGAAGAACAAGACCACCATGCAGCAAATATGGAGTAGAGATTATGGACCAAAGAAAGGGCAATGACGTTAAGCTTTGGAGGCTAAGATGGGATGACTAATAGAAATGAAGGTATGGAAATGGACAGTATTATGGGTGTGTGAAAAAAGCCATATTTGATTTGGATTCAGATTCGGCCTGAATCAGGGATAGTGTTTCTATTTGTTGATTGGGATCACTGCCCCCGATTCAATTTAGCCAAATCCAAAACTGAAGATTCAATGCTGATTCAGAGAATCAGCAATTTGGCCATAGACAGCTTTAAATGTTTTTTTCTACATATCTCAAGGTATCAGGCATGGCTCACGAACGCTGAGATGCTGGGGCAGACGGAGCGTTCCACGGGAGCATGTCCCCCCGCTTCCCCTCTCCCCCACCCCATGCTCCGTGGCAAACCCGGAAGAAGACTAGAAGTACTTCTGGTCCACTTCCAGGTCCTCTAGGGAGTGTGCAGCCCCCCTCCCCATGTCTGTCCCCCAGCTTGGCAATTGGCTATGGGGGGAACCTGGATGCTCCCCCAGACCCAGGAGGCACCAGTTGCCAAGCCGGAGGGGTACGGGGGCCCCCCTGTGCACTCCCTGGCGGACCTGGAAGTGAACCTGAAGTGCTTCTGGTCCACTTCTGGGTCTGCTGCTGAGCATGCTGGGGAGCTCCCCATGCTCCTGTGAGACACTCCATCCGCCCCAACATTGCAGCATTCATGAGGCACCTGGTACCTTGAGGTAAGTAGAAAGAAAACATTTAAACCCATGTCTATGTCTGAATCTCCAAATCTTTCCAAATATCCCCGAATCAATTTGGAGGGTTCCAATTTGATTCAGTGAGCTTAAACTGTCTCCTGTTTTGATTTGGATTTGGAGATTCAGCCACTGCGTTGGGCCAAATCTCTGCCAAATCGAATCAGGGACTGAAGCATCGCTCAACCTTAAAATTACCAAAACCAAAGTGGACAAAAACCCAGAGATTCATTCACTTACATCAGCTGATCTCCATACCAGAATCTTGATAAAACCTAGTAAATGAAGACTTGGTTATAGTTTGAAGAATTTTGAATATTTTATCATTTTGGGTACTATATCATGTTACTGAAAAACAGCAAATATATTTGTAGTTGAGAAGGAAGGAATGGTAAATATGGCAATGTTAGTCTAGCATGGATAGCATGCAAGGCTTGAGAACAACTTTTAAAGGAGGGAACAATTAAAGAGACAGAGATAAATGGAATATGTGATAAAATGCATTGTACACTCGCCAAAAATATATTGAGAGAACAACCTATTTTTTTTCTTGAAAATAAAACTGTATTTCTAGACAAAAAATGGACTAGATCTCATTTTCCTGGACTTTAGTAAAGCATTTAATTCAGTACCACGTGGGAAATTATTATTTAAGCCATATGAGATGAGGAATTGTGGGGTGCATAAGAACCGGGTAAATGAGAGACAGCAATGAAAGGGGGTAATATCAAGTTGGGTGAAAGTTACTAGTGAAGTTTCTCAAGGATCAGTCTTTGAACTGATTTTATGTAATGTCAGCATTAATGATAATGGCACAGGAGGTACAACTGGTTTGATGACGTGTGCAAACACACAGAGCTAGGAAGCACTATTAATAGAGCTGCGGAATGGAATATCATCCGGAAGAAATTGAATGACTGGAATAATAAGAATGGGATGAAATTGAAGAGCACAAAATATAAATCCATGCACTTGGAAAATAATAAAAATAATTCATTTTATAGTCTGGGATTTCATCAGCTGGAAACAGCTAAGGTGGAGAAAGGCCTAAATCTACACAAGTTGACCATGAGCCAATAATGTTTTTCAATTGTGAAAAAGACAAATACAATAATCAGGTGTATGAAGAGGCATGTTTTCTATAGAAGTATTAATACCATTCTACAAAGCACTGGTGACACAATACTGCATACAGTTTTGATCATCCTACTTCAAGAAAGATTAACTTATACTGGAAGAGGTGTAGAGAAGGGTTAATAGGATGGTCAGGTGATTGGAAAACCTACTCTGGGGAATGAGACTAGAAGAGCTTGATATACAGAGCCTTGCAAGTTGAGGCCTGAGAGGGGACATAATTGTTGCCTGTAGGCATGTCTACACAAGACTTTTTACCGTGCATTAGACTAATCTAATGCGTGGTAAAGCATCAGCGTCTACATGTATGAGGGACTAACGGTGCAGTAAATTAGGCTAATGTGCCATTTGCTAGTACCAACAAATACAGGTAGTACATTAACAGCACATTAGCTACTGCATAGTAGCACACATGTAGATGCTGACCAGAAGCAATTCTCCCAGTCAGCAGGCGAACACAGCAGGCGGGGTGGGGGAAGGTGTTAATCTGTCTACAACTCCAGTGCAGAGCTCAGGATCACAGCCCAGCTCAGCAGCACTGGCTTGGGGCAATGCCCCATGGCTGAGCAGCAGCAGCGCCCTAAGCTCTCCCCTTGCTTTGTTTGCTGAGGGGACAGGGGAGTTATCGGTCCTCAGTCCCAGTGCTGCTCAGCTCCTGGTTCCCCCTGGATCTGGGAGCTGAGCAGTGCAGAGATGTGGGAGCTCTCTGTTCCCGCAGCACTGGGCTGGGTACAGCACTGGGACTGGGGAGAGGCATGGTGGGATAAGCAGCACCGGGCCTGGGGGGAGTTGGGAGGGGGGCAGTAAGCAGCACCAGGACTTGGGGGAGCTGTAGCTCTTTCTGGTCCTGACTCTGCTTATCTCCCACATGGCTTTCCCCAGTCCTGGCTCTGCTTACCCCTCATGGCTCCCTCCGGTCTCAGAGCTGCTTACTCCTCCATAGCTCCCCCAGTCCCTTCACTGCTTACCATCCATAGCCCTGCACCCCATCCCAGCACTGCTCAGCTCCCAGATCCTCCCCCCCCCCGCCCCCCAAGGTAGGATGGGGAAGCTCTCTGTCCCTAACCTGGTGATGTGGGGACAGAGAGCTCCCTATCCCAGACCTGCTCAGCTCTCAGCTCCTGGGAGGAGCCATGAGCTAAGCAGAGATGGGACCTGGAACAGAGAGCACCCCTGACAGCCAGCAAGCAAAGTGAGGGGAGAGCTCAGGGTGCAGGAACAGCCCTGGGCTCAACTGTTCTCATTGGAAGCAAATTTGCTCCCAATTCAGGAGCATGTGTGGACACATTCCCAGGCACAGTTTACTGCACTTTATTTTAATGCATGGTAACCTTAAGGTGCATTACTTGTACATGTCCTGTAAATACATTTGGGGAGCTACAACCAGTGTTGAGAAGAGCCATTTTATCTGAAAAGCAATATTGATACTAGAACAAGTAGGCATACAGGGGGCACATCTACCCAAGACATTTACTGTGGAGTTGCCTAATTAGCTAGGCAGTAAACATTTTGGCATATATACTTGCAGGGCTATTAGGGTGGAGTAAATTAATAAATTCTGCCACAGGTTGGTACTTGTAAATACAAGTATTATCC
Source organism: Alligator mississippiensis (assembly GCF_030867095.1). Classification (NCBI taxonomy): domain Eukaryota; kingdom Metazoa; phylum Chordata; order Crocodylia; family Alligatoridae; genus Alligator; species Alligator mississippiensis. The sequence continues at coordinate 10,605,811 of NC_081824.1, read as the reverse complement.
TGCTTTGGAGCTTTTTACTCCATAGTAGCACTCATGTAGATGCTGACCTGGCTGGCTGGGGAACACGGGTGCTTCAGAGTGGGGGCTACCAGTACAGGAGCACCCTTATGCCCCAGCCAGCCCCTCTGCAAAACATTGAGTTGGGTTGGAGCATCCCCAGGCTGACATGCTGACCCCTGGGGCTTCCTGCCAGCCAGGGCTGCTCCGACCTGGCTCAATGTGTTGCAGTCCTAGGCACACATGTAAATGCAGCACCTGGGAGCAATAAACTTTGGCACATTATGCCAGAGTTTATTGTGTCACATCAGTATGTACATAGAGCTGCACCCAGGGACCATAAATTTAGGTTGGAAATGAAAACAAAATTGAAGGTTGGAGCAGTATAGTCTTGGAATAACCTTCCGGTCAACTACTGGGAGCAAAAAGCTAACTATGTTTAGGCTGAAATTCAATAAATTTATGAAAGGCTTTATATGATGTAGATGTCCTGCAATAGCCAGGAACAAGGCTTCATATGGAGGTTCCTTCCAGTCCGCTGTTTCTATGTTTCTCCGGCAAGTTGAATGTCACTTGCATTTGGCATGGAAAATGGCTAGATTGTGACACTCCTTGTTTCCTGGAAAATTTCATTCATTTATCTTGGACTGGCCCCTAGAAAATTTTTGTTTTGTGCTTAGCCTAGCCATACTTCACAAATAGAAAGTGCTAGAGGAATGGGCAAGCATAGGCCACTCCAATATCTCAAAGTAAACAATTTTAGACCAGTATTTAACTGGTACCAGCTAAGCATTTTTAATGCACAATAACCTCATGTAGTAACCTGATCACAGGATTAGGAACCAGTGATTGCTGATACAGTAACATTCTAATCCCATTTTTTACAGAGGCTCTTATTCCAGTTTGGGGAAAATAAATGAATCCCATGGTTTCCTGTCTGTGAAATAGGAGTAATTAAATTTATCTACTTAATACTTAGTGCTACATTACTTACCTTTGCCCCCCCCGCCCTTCCCTTTTCTACCTTTTGTTTTCCCAAAATTTACCTATTTATATTCTCACTGACATCCTATCACTCTCTTACCTTTTTGCATTCCTTGGAATCTCAGAACAGCAAAGACTCCCTATGCCTGAAGAAGGGTTGATTGTGCCCAAAAGCTTGCAAAGAACTTTTTTCCAACTACTCAGTTTGTCTAATAAAAAATATCACATCTACCCAAAGAATGTAACCTGCCTATTGCCTGTTAATGCATTGTTATATGAGTACATATGCATCAAGGACATTAAGAGCACTTTTACGTGTTCTCTGGGGCTGGGAAGCGTGGTGCTTTAATTAGAGAAGCTCTGAGAGTGTCTCCTGTTTCAATGCCCTGCACTTGAAAATGGTAGGGAGGGGCACTTGAACTAAAGCTCAGTTCAGGAGCTTTAGTTTAAGCACCCTCCACCACCATTTTTAAGATGGGGATGCTTATACATGAGATACAGAAGGCTGCTGGAGCAAACCAACTGGACCGGGCAAGTACCTATCTGGGGTTGGCCCCAATGCTCTTTCCTGCCCAGGGCAGGGATCAGACTCAGTGACCTACTGAGTTACCTTCCAACCCTAACATCTATGAATCTATGAACAATTCGATTAATCGAGATGAATCAAATCTGCTCTGACACGTTGGAATTCCAGCACAATGAGGAAGCCTCAGTGCTCATTCATAGGCACCCTAAAATAATACAAAACATGGCATTTCACCTGTGGGATCATAGGAAAGTAGAGCTGCTGCTATTGCAAATTTGACATTCCAAGGCAGCTGTCATAAATTAGGCTATCTAAATTATGCCAGACACCTGCCTAGCACACAAATCAGTCTACTTCCAGGAGAAAGAAAAGTCTGCTCTGGCCTAACCTACTTCAGGGTCTTCTTATTTCCTTCCACTCTTTCAGCTGTTAGGTGTCATGACTTAAAGCTTTTCCCTTCAGCCAAAAGGAAAAGAAACTTCTTTGTTTGATAAATTAAAATGGATATGGCACATCTCGCATTTTTGCAGAGGGATAGATTAGATGGTCCCTGAACTTCCTCCCAACCCTAGTATTCTGGGACTCTAAGCCTGTGATTCTGTGATCACACAATAATGGAGGGGTTATTTTATGGCTACATATTATAAGACTCATAATGAGATTGGGAGAGGTAGCAACATCCAAAGGGCTTCTCCCTTTTTATGCGTGTCAGTCACTCAGACCCTTAGGTGATAAACACTTTGGAGCAAGGACAATATCTTATAATATATACACTATATGCTTACACCCAGATAGATAGATAGATAGATAGATAGATAGATAGATAGATAGATAGATAGATATGTATGCCTGGATCTTAGCTGAAGCTTCTAGTTGCTAATGTAATACAAATAAAAAAGATAGAGAGCCTTCTGCCACTTTGGAATTAAAGTCTCCGATGCAGCCCCTGTCTAAGATGACCCAAGCCCTAAGTCCCACCTCTGTCCTTGCTTTGATATAATTTCCTTTCTTCCCCTCTTCCCTCATTTTTAGCTCTTCCTTCTTTCTAAGAGAAACAATTTTTTCACTGACGACAAAACTGACTGTGCTGATATGAGTAAACAAGGTATTTGTTCAGTTTTTAGGTACCAAAAGGGGAAAAAAAAATCCCCCATTTTACTAATATTACTGTAAGTGAAACTATTTTTCAGTAGCTCTATTATACAGGTATCAGTCTTTTATATATTCTTGGTCCATTATAGGAATGTTATTCCAATTGTGGTTTCCCTGGAACATTATATTTGGAAACCAACTGTCACCATGTTAGCACAGAACAAAATACAACCTGGTGTCCTAATTGTTTGTTCTTTGACAGCTCTGAACCAAACTCCCTGGAGTTAGCCCGCAGGGTTCCACACAAGCAGTCTCACACAGACTCTTAAAACAGGCAACAATTTTAGGGGGGCTGGTATAACTTTTGGGCTGCCTGGTTATAGAAACCGGAACAGTTTCCTCCCTGATGATTCACGTGAGCAATACCTGCCACAAAAGGAAAGGAAGCAAGTCTATCTTAAGTCTCATTAAGCTAATGAGTAAAGTTGCCTAGATGGCAGGAAGTGTGAGAGAGGGGTTACAGTGAAGACAAGTAAACAGGAGTTTTTGGCTTTATTCCCAGCTCTGAATCTGCCTTGGGGAGTGATCTTAAGCAAGTCATTTAAGTTCCTTATTCCTCAGTTTACTCATCTGAGCAACAGAGAGGCTCATCTATTTTATGAGGATTTTGATTCATTAGGCTTTGGAAAGTATGTTGTGATTTCTGATTTAGAAATGTATAGCTAAATTCAGATAGTCAAAAAGCCTGAGGCTGAATTGATTCAGTCTTTGCAGGTTAGTCTAAACTGTGTAGAATGAACCTATAAGCAAATGAACAGACATTCACTTTTGATTGCAGAAATGCAGCCACACGCCTGCAGTGGCCCAGTCCAGAAGCCGGTGGGTGCTAGAGCATGCCTCCCTGCTTGGCTGGAACAGACAGCTTGGGCCAAGGCTAGCCTGTCCACCCTGCAAGGAGGTGGGGAGGGTTGCAGGGGAAGAGCAAAGCATCCTGGGGTGCTGGGGGACTGTGAGTTAACTAGAATCTGGAGGGGATGTGGGACAGACCTTCAGTAAACCAAATGTAGGCCGGGCATACCTGGGGGTGTGTGGTCTGGCCTCCAATGACAGTGGTGGGGGTCAGGCAGGGTGCTGATAGAGGGGCCAGCTACTAGAGCAGTTCCCTCTCCTCTCTACAGAGCCAGGCCGAGACCAAGTGTTTGACTATATACAATTTATTACTATAATAAATACATATACTTAAGATGAAACATGAGATATTTACAATAAAGCTTAGCATATGACTCTACATATAATATCCCACAATCCACATAAATCATATAACTTACAGCATATACAGTAATTAACACATTAAACACAATAATTAAGGTAACAACATGATAAACACATATGGGAAATCAACTTCTACAACCCAAATTAGTTAATAATAATATTCCCTAGACCTACCAAGTAACAATACAAATATACATATTAATACATTAAGAACACATGAACCACATCAACTCCCTTAAAGAATACCCATAGTTATATAGACCTTGACACAACAACAATCACCCAAAATAGGGAGTGCATCCAGTACCTTCCTGAGGGGTTTCCATGGAGCCCCTCCCCTTTAGGGCCCTGGGATGTGGACATGCCCCTCCCACAATGGAGGAGGGAGGCGGCAGATCTACCTATCCTTTGCCCGCCTTCCCTGAGGGGCCTGCTTCCCCAGCAACTCACGCTTCACCTCTGAAACAGCCAATGCTTATCCCCTGAAGGCTGATCCCATGAGAACCTCTCTCCAGAGGTGCCTTTGGCTCTCCTCGATGGCCTGGCACCCTGCATTGGGCAGCCCAGAGCTATCTTTCTCTTGCAGGAGCCAAACCCTTGCAGGCTCTGGTGCCTTGGTTTCACACTGGGGGTCCTTCCTTTCCTGGACTCTGCTCTGGGCACTGGGGCTCTTTTAGTTAAAGGTGAAGCTGCACTGCGGAGCTCCAGTCACTTGGCTTAGGGCCAGGGCTAATTTGAGCAGCCTCAAGCTAAAGTTCAAGTGGGGTCCTGAGGATGCCTATCTCTGGAGGTCCTTTGTTAATCCTCGCTGTCCCTTGTCATCTCTCCCCAGCATGCCAAGCAAGCTCCCCTTTTATACTCTTCAGGGTTTCCACCCCCGAGATTCTCCAGACCTGGATGGTGCAGTTCCAATCCTGGTCCAGCTGCTCCTTGCTCTCTCCCTTCGGAAAAGGGAGGGCATTGCTTCCCTTTTGCTGTCTGTGGATTGGTGGGTAGGCTCCACCAATCAAACAGCAGACCCTCAAGCCTGGGACTCAACCCAAGCCCAGAAAAGGTAAGCCTGCTACACAATTTAAGCTAAATCAGTGAAGTGTGATCCTACATCCATCCAGGTTATCTTAAACTGGTTCCCACCATTTTGAAAATGGATTATGTGCACTGAACTTCTGTTGTGTTATAGATTTGAACTTTTTTTCTAACCACGTATACCAATTTATGTGGAATTTCTGTCCCTAGCCTCTAAGTGCAATCAAGGATTCTACTTTATTTTATAATGTAAATGCCACCGAGGGTTTGGAATTTAAATCATATCTCTTAAAGTCTAGTCCACTGCTTTATTCCAAAAGCCATTATTCCATCCAGAAAGATATCAGAGTCTAGCAGAACTTGGTTGCTATTTATGTCCACACAGGGCATGTCTCCACATGCATATTAATGTGCAGCAATGAGCTCTGCTGCATATTTTTGCCAAAGTTTATTGCTCCTGAGCATAGCATTTGCATGTGCTCCTGGGGCCATAGCACACTGAGCCAAGTTGGAGCAGCCCTGCTGGCAGGGGCCCAGGGGGTCAGTCTACCCTCCCCTGGCTCCCCTGACCTGGCTCAATGTGCTGCAGAGGGGCTGGCTGGGGCACAAGGTGCTTCAGTGAGGGGCTAGCAGGCAGGCAACCCCAATACTTAAGCACCCCCATGTCCCAGCCAGCCCTCTCAGAGTCGACATGTGTGTTGCTGCGCACAAAAAAAACTCAACAGCAGGATAACTCTTGTGTTTACAAGATCTAACCTGCTCCAGAATGTATTTGTTTCCTGCAGCCTAATAGGGCCACATGTACAGATGTTGAAATGTTTACTGTGTAGCTAATTACGTAGCTCAGCTCCTCAGTAAATATCCCATGTAGCCATGCCAACCAGGTTGAAAGAGTTAGTTGACTTCATGAATTATCATAATCTCCCTGATTCCTGCTAATGTCTCTGCACTTCACAGGTGTTAGCAACCCTCTATCCTTTTAATGTCCTGATGTTCCAGTAAAATATCCTTTCTTCTACAAAGTTGCTGTCTGTTAGTCATTCCTGGTAATGTTCCTCACTCTTTCAGTCGTGAAGTCCATTTCTTGCTTTAGCTAAAAACCTGATTTAGGTATGGTAAGATTAACTCATTGTAGAGATGACTGACAGTGAAGTCAGGGGACTGGAATAGACAATCTTGCCAGGTCCCTTCTAGGTCTACTTTCCTATGATCCTAAGATGCTCAAGAAGGCTAGGTTTTGTTTTTATGAATCTGAATAAGAGACATACATTTAATTATAATTACTACAGGCTAAATGATACAGTATCTTTTGCCTATTTTGACATCCGTGCGCCATTTTGTTTTTTAAAAATACTTTTATATAATCTAGCAAATTAGTGTACAATCAAAGATGTGTATTTATTTTTGTTTTGATCTTAAACTGAACAAGATAGTGCTAGCCTCCTAACATATTAATAAAGTTTATAGTTTCTCTTTAACTAGAGAAAAATGTGTTATATGTGAGTAGGTGCCAAACCATCTGCAATCCCCCTTTCAAAACTTTAAATTGATCCATGTGCCCTGTATTGAGATCCAAGCCTGCTATCATTCTGGTTCCAATATCCTTCATATGCTGGAGAAGTTATTTCATATCATCATCTATATAGGATCCAAGGAATCCATCTACCTGAATGCTGCTGATATATTGTTATTAGCATATAAGTCATCCTTTCTTGAAAATTCTCCACCATTGGCTTCATCCCAGGCCACACCTGAAGACAGGTTAAAATCCTTTAAAGCAATTCCAGCAGTTTAAAATAGTCTGAAGTATAGGAATATTTCAGAAAACTGGTATCTTAGGGTTCCCTGTGGTTGATAACTGCTGAGTCAACTATTATAACTAGCTGAGAAAGCCATGACCAGATCCAATAGGCAGAGAAACTCAAATGGGATGTAGGCATATATTTTTTACAGCAAGGTAAATTATTGATTAGAACAATTACCAAAGTAAATGATATGTCTTATCTCTCTGTATGCCTTAAGAAAGGTTGGTGCCTTTCTGGAAAACGTGCTTTAATCAAACACTGCCGATTGGAATTCATATAGAAATCATAGACCATTAGGGTTGAAAGGGATCTCAGCAGGTCATCTAATCCAACCCACTGTTCAAAATAGGACTAGCCCCAACTAGATCATCCCAGGCATGGTTTTGCCTACCTGGGTCCTAAAAACCTCCAGGGAGATTCCATAATGTCTCTGGGTAACCTGTTCCACTGCTTTACTACCATTATCATGAGAAAGGTTTTCTTCAGCTCTAATCAAAACTTCCCTTGCTACAACTTGAGAACATTTATCCTTGCTCTATCTTCTGCCACCACTAGGTGCATCTACACGTGTACTTTACTGCTAGAGTTGGCTATTTGACTCTGCAGTAAAGTGTCATCATCTACAAGTGCACCCATATTATGGTGCAGTAAATTAATTATTTATGCTGTAGGATAGTACTGTCCAGGACAAATACTAACCTATGGCAGAGTAGTGTATGCCACTGCAATGCACGTTTCAATGGTGACTGAGGCTGGCTGGGACATGAGGGTGCTACAGTGCTGGGGGCTGCCTGCCAACTAGCCGAACACTGTAGCATCCCCATGCCACATCCAGCCCCTCTGCCACCTAATGCCACCACCTGCAGCCCAGGGCTGACCCACCAGGCCCTGTGCCAGTCCAGGGCTACTCCACTGCAGCTCAAATTGCTAAAATCCTGGTCTAACAAGTAAATGCTATGCCCAGGAGCAGCTGGCTCTGGTGTCAACTGTGCTGGAGTTTATTGTATTGGCATAATTGCATGTGTAGATACAACCACTGAGAACAGTCCAGCTCCATCCTTTTTGGAACCACTTTTCAGGTAATTGAGGCTGCTATTACATCCCGTCTCAGTCTTCTCTTCTCCAGACTAAATAAACCCAGGTCCCTCAGCCTCTTCTCAAAAGTCATGTCCCCTGGCCCAGCCCTCCGCTGGACTGTCTCCAAATTGTCCACATCTTTCTGTGGTAAGGGACCCAAAACTGGACACAGTACTCCAGATGTGGTCTCACCAGTGACAGATAGAGGGGAAAAACCACTTGTTGTGATGGCAGCACTCCTGCCAATTCAGCCCAGCAGGCCATTTACCTTCTTTGCAACAAGGACACCCTGTTGGCTCATATTTAGCTTCTCTTATGGCTTATATTCAGTTTCAATTGTAACCCCCAGGAGTTTTCTGCCAAGCTGCTGCTTAGCCAGTTGGTTCCCAGCTTGTACCAGTGAATGGGATTGTTCTGTCCTATGAGCAGGACTTTGCACTTGTCCTTAGAATCATAGAAAATTAGGGTTGGAAGGGACCTCAAGAAGTCATCTAGTCCAACCCCTTGCTTTAAGCAGGACCATCCCCAATTAGATCATCCCAGCCAAAGCTTTGTCTAGCCAGGTCTTGAAAATCTCCAAGGATGGAGATACTACCACCTCTCTGGGTAACCTGTTTCAGTCTTTTACTACCCTCCTCATGAGAAAATTCTTCCTAATATTTAACCTAAACTCCTTTGCTACAACTGAGACCATTGATCCTTTTTCTGCCATCTGCCATCACTGAGAACAGTCTAACTCCATCCTTTTGTGAACCGTGCTTCAGGTAGCTGAAGGCTGCTATTAAATCTCCCTCAGTCTTCTCTTCTCTGAGACTAAATAAGACCAGTTATCTGAGTCTTTCCTCATAAGTCATGTGCCTTAGCACCCTCACCATTTGTGTTGCCCTCCACTGGACTCTCTCCAATTTGTCCAAATGCTTTATGTAGTTGGGGGCTCAAAACTGAACACAGTACTCTAGATGTGGCCATACCAGTGCTGAATAGAGGGGAATAATCACTTCCCTTGACCTACTGGCAACACACCTACAAATGCAGGCTAGGACGCCGTTAGCCATCTTGGCAACACAGGAACACTGCTGGCTCATAATCAGCTCATTGTTCACTGTAACCCCCAAGAATTTTTTTGCGGAGCTGCTGCCCAGCCAGTCACCCCCCAGCCTGTACTAGTGCATGGGATTACTCTGTCCTAAGTGCAGGACTTTGCACTTGTCCTTGTTGAACCTAATGAGATTTATTTTGGCCCGATCCCACAATTTGTCTAGGTCACTCTGAATCCTAGCCCTCCCCTCCAGCAGCTCCCCTCCCCTCTCTGCCGGCTGGGGCCCGCAGGCCAGCCCTGCCCACCACGCCACTGCCCTGCCACCGCTGCCCTGCTGCCACCACTGCAGCTCTGCTGATGCAGCTGCCACTGCAGCGGATCCGCACTCCACGGCCACCCCGCCACTGTGGCTCCACGCTCTGCTGCTGTGGCTCTTCATCGCCGCTGCCGTGGCAGCTCCGCACTCCACTGCCGTGGCTCTGCGCTCCGTAGCGGTCCCGCTGCCGCCACAGCTCGGCCCTCTGCCGTGGCAGCTCTGAGTTCTGTGGCGGCACCGGTGCCAGCACCAGCACCGCCGTGGGCCATATCAAATGGCTTGGTGGGCCGCATGGCAGCCCGTGGGCCATATGTTGGACAAGCCTGTGTTAAATAGTTGTTGATTAGTTCATGTTATTATAATTGTTGATACCTTTGGCTTATAATACAGATTTGCTTATTAACCCTTACTTTGATGTTTGTCTTCATTAACAGTAGTGGGCCTCAGGATGGGGCTAAGCCACAGGCCGATACTCTGAGGGATTAATCCTTTCAGGTGCAATCGAATCATAGACCCCTGGCACTGTAGAGGCCTAACAAACTTCTGCCCATGTAATTACTGTAGCCCTTTTGCCAGCCTTTCTTCACAGTTAGCTCATCATAGAAGGCAACCAGTTTGGTCAGGCATGACTTTTTCCTTGGTGAATCCATGCTGACTATTCCTATCTATCCTTTTCTCTTCCAAGTGCTTAGAAATGGATTCCTTGAGGATCTGCTCCAAAATCTTTCCAGGGACTAAAGTGAGGCTGACTGGTCTGTAGTTCCCTGGATCTTAATTGTCCCCTTTCTTAAAAATGGGCACTATGTTTGCCCTTTGTTGAATTATCCAGGACCTTTCCTGATCACCCTGAGTTTTCAAAGATGATGCTCAGTGGCTCTACAATCACACCAGCCACATTTTTTAGCATCCCATCCAGCCCGATGGACTTGTACACATCCAGCTTTTTTAAACAGTCCCTAGCTTATTCTTTCACCACTGAGGGATAGTCACCTTCTCCTCAAACTGTGCTGCCTGATGCATTAGTCTGGGAGCTGACCTTGCCTGTGAAACCTGGGGCAAAAAAAGGCATTGAGCACATCAGCCTCTGCAAGCTGGTAAGGAGGAGACCTGTGCTGGTGTCCCTGCTCTAGGAAATGCTTCTGGTTTTAACCTAGTGACTGAATAATGTGAAATGCATAAACAGTCTTGGGAGCAGGAACCATGACCAAGGACATGCCCCTTCTAGGCACTTCTTCTCTACCTAGTTCCATCTTGCATTCTTTCCTGAAATAGGGCACAGTTTCAACAGGATGGATAGAGAACATCCGCATTCACTCTATCCTAAAACTTTGTTAGGAAAGTCTCGTAGGAAGGAAGAATTGTGGGTTTGAACCCTGTTCAACTGAGAAGGCCTAGAACAAAGGTATCCTATTTCTGAGGCAAGAGCTTTAAACACTTGAAGTAATGAAAAAGGAGAGCGATGGCAGCATCACCGCTTCCTCTCCCTGGAGCAGCTGTGCTTTAAGAAGAAGGTAGCTGTGACTGCATTTTATAAGGGGCTTGTCTGAGCATCCAGGACCTTCAGAAGATACATCTCCACTCTACATATCTTCTGGATCCTGATGTGGTTTTTATTCAGATCTGGGTAATTTTAGGTGCAAATGTAGAATAAGAGGCATTTGAGGAACTTCCAGGATGAATTAAGATTCACCAGCAAGATTAAGTAGTTTTGGGCTTAGGGAGCAGCTGGGCAGGATTTTCGAATCACAGTTGGGGACTTTGCTGGCTAAAATTGCCTGCAATTATCTTTAGGTGCCCACATCCTCTATTTAACCACCACCCCCTTCCTGTCTTTGGAAAAAAAAAACAACAACAAACAGTATGAGCATAGTGGACATGATTATTAAAAGCTGAATAATTCTCAGCCTATACTCAATGTTTATGTGCTGCTACAACTATTTTGGCCAGGTTTGTGATTTTTTTTTTTTTTATTGGAATACTTATACCAGTATAAATCCTACTGTGGATGCAGCTACATTGGCATAAATGCCTTATACCAGCACAGCACAGTCCTCATAAAGGGACTGAGCTTGGTATAAAGCACTGATGAGGCACATTGAGGAGGGTGTACTGCTTTTATTTTACTGGTAGAAGTTAAAATGGCATTGCTTTTGTATGTAGACAAGGCTTAATGGCATATCATTTGTTAACATAAAGATTAATAACGCATCAGTTGATGGCTAATCCTGGATGCTATCGATTCATCCCCTCACCTCCCTGTCCCCTATTCATATACACGACACAGATACATACACACACACCTCACTATCAAATGTCTGAACTAGCAGATCACTGAGGTCCATGTTGGGGAACTGGAATATATCCGTCATACTCACATACTTATGTGTGAAGAGACCAAATCTAGTTTCTTGTTTCCTAGTTTTCTATTGTACTGTACGGCTTTCAAGTCTGATGTATGCAGTACAAAAAAAACCGTTCTCCTGACCTCTCCTTTTAAGCTCATGCATGAGGCTATATCTGACCAATTAGGCTTAAGATGCAAGCCATATGCAAATGTACTCTTTCTCGGTATGTCGATAGAAGTTAATACTACTTCCCTTTATGTTTAAATGGCTCTTTAACCACTTAGAGATTAAGTGGAAAATTTAAAGGGGGAGAGGAGGGGAAAAAAAAGAAAAACTTTAAAAGGTGTTAACTTTATCGTGCTCCATGAAAGAGGAGATATTTAATAAGCCATTGGTACTTCTTGGGTGTTTTTTTTAGTTGAGTTTTATACTTTTGAGATTAAAAGACACATGCAAAAATATGTACAAAGCACCTTTTAGAAACTTTGGAAGAGGTCAAGGAGAAAATAGCTGGATTTCAAAAGCTGAACTTTTCAAGGATTTTCTCTGATTTTTCTAAAACAAGATAGCCTCCTCCTCCTCTTAATAGTTCTTCAATGCCTTTTTGGTAGCCAAAATCTTTGTTCTTTTTTTTTTAAGCAGCTTTGTAACAGAAGAACTAAAAATTAATTATGGCTATGGAACTTTTACACAGAAGAGTTTAAAAAGCACAGACGTAAAGAAGGGAAAAAGATGAGGGCCCATTTATCTTATATTGACAGGACTAGCTTCAAAAGATGACCTTGAATCATAATCATCCTAATGAGCTCAAAATATTTCACTTTAACAAGTGAAACTATAATCAAATCAGTTTCTGAAAGCTCTACTAATGAGCATTTCCTTTGATGAAAACATGGTTAACTGTCTTAGTCTGCAGGAGGTACACTACAGTAAGAGGCCAGCTCATGACAACTCATTAGCTGACCTGGGGAGAGACTAATTTGAATGCTTTTGATAAAAATTTCAAGGCTTTTTACTTAAATTACAATTTATGCACTTTTATAAATAGTATAATTTTCATAAGTTGGGGGAAACTGGTTAGGAAGACTTCAAAGTCGTGGAGCAAAGTTTGTTTACAACATTTAGTCGGTAGGATCCACAGCACTTTCAGGGGAGAATATTTTTAGCTACCGGTTTTTATCAGAAAATAAACAGTCTGAATTCAGTCAATGCTTATGTTTACTTAAGCATGGAAAAGAAGTCCCCACCCTCCTTTCTCCCGCTGATGAAAACACTTTAAACTTTATAGCATTTAGCACTGGCAATATTTAAAGTCACTATTATTTACTGTGAGCTACTATATCAATTATCCGAAGGAAAACAGGCTTGGCTCATTAGAAGTCTCTGTAATTCATTCAATTTCTCTAAACTAGTGGCAGAACTTAAATGAGAGCTGATTACACAAATCTGGTTTACTACTGTACAGTCCCCCTCAAGGGTTTCTTCATTAAGATTATTCATCATTTTAACTCCTGCTCTGCTCAGCCCAGAGAAAGAGCCTTGCCTTGCGCTGCAGACTTTCTGTCAAAGCAGCACTTTACACTGAAGAGTTCTTTATCTGTTTTAAGTTTCAGTCACAGTCAGATCTTGATTTTCAGAGGGATTTTTTTTCCTCCCCCTTTCTTTCTAACGCTTCTTTTGCTTGCGACTTTTGAGGGTGTTCTACTTTTCCATTGTTGTTGTTGCTGTGTGTCACCGTATTCACCTCACCACCTCTGTTCTGCAAAGGATGCACCACTGAGATGTACCATGTGTGGAGCTTGTAGCTATTTAATCTATTCTCTTTACTCAAACTGGGGAAGAGAAGTGAGCATGACATCTCCAGTTTTTACTACACTCAGCTGGTGATAGTCCCTTGCCTCATGTGGGAGCAGTTTATATTTGATGGCTGAAGGTCCCAGTTTGAAACCGTGTTGATCATTCCAAGCGAGCATTACACAGCACTAAATAAATGAGTGGCCATTAGTGGTTACCCTCTGCGGCCATCTATGGAAAAAGATGTCTAACATCTTGTATGTAATTATGTTACAACTGGATCAGGGATGGGCAAAATACAGCATATGGGCCAGATCCGGTCCATGGCGGATCCCTCAGCTCCACCCAACCCAGGCCTGGGGGGAAGCCCCGGCTGTGGTGCATGCAACCAGTCCCACCGTCCCTTGGAGCATGGCAGGGCAGAGGCAGCGTGGCAGCTGGACTCAAATTCCTGTAAGCCCTAATGTTGGCTGCTGCTACTGCCAATGTTGCAACCACCGCCAGGCCCTTCCAGCTGCTACTGCTAATGTTGCAACCACCACTGGGCCCAGCCCCACTGCCTGGGCACCCCGACCTGTCTGCCCTGAATCCACTTCCAAGGGCAGTGGATGGAGCCAGTGGGTGTGGTCTCCATGCAGACCAGCCCAGTACCCATGCAAGCAGGGCACACTTGACTGGGTGGATGGGATGGGGCCACAAGCAGGCAGGTGGGGAGTAGCATCCAAGAGTGGATGGGTGGTTGGGGATAGGACCAGGTGCACGGGTTAATGAAAGCACAAGGCTGGGGCCCACAGCAGAGCTCTGATCTGCTCCCTGCAGGCTCCTGCCCATGGAACTGGTGCCCACCACAAGGGTGTGTGGAGAGCAAATCGCAGCTCTCTCCCGCTGTGAGACATTGTCACGGTCCCACGATCCTGACTCCAGTCCTGCCCACCCATCCCACTCCCAGATACTGCTCCCCACCCTAGTGACAGCAAAAGTGCTGTGGTTAAAAAGGTAATAATTAAAAAAATCAAGGCTAAAATTAAGAATGTTGAAATATTATGGAGTAAGTGAATCACTGTTGAATTATCGTTTTTATTCCTGCTTCAATCACTGAATACATGTGCAAACATAATTTAGGTCCTGATTCAAAGACCACTGAAATCATTTTGAGTAAGCCCTAAATTTTCAATTAGAATTTTAAATATTTCAGGTTTTAGCTGCCTGCGTGTATTTGTTCTGATTTAGAAAATGTAAATGAAAAAGTAAAAACAAAAAAAAAACCGTAATCAAGACTCTAAGCAGATGGAGATGTATTTAAAACCTGTTTGCAGCACAGTGAAACAAGTTGATTTCTGCTGTCCCCAAAATTACCAACTAGGAAATGAAATAATATGTACACTGAACAAACAAACCCTTTCCATTATCTCCAAATCCCTGCTGTTGTTGGACCAAGCTCTATCCAAAAATGGAAAGGAAAATTTTGTTGCATGCATTGAAGTTCAGTAGATTTGGGCTACCAAAGTGTTTGGGAAGTGAATTTCAGAGTCAGGTGGGTGTGTCTACATGTTCATTAATGTGTCATAATTACAGTGCATTAAGTTGTTTTTTGTTTTGTTTTTTTCCATACCTGAAATATTAGGTACTAAACTAAATGTGCTGTAATTGATGCTACTAAGCAGCAGCACCACACACACATTTTTGTAATGCTGATCCACAGTAAACTAATTCTACTGTGCATTACCATGGGTTTTGCCTGCCATGATAACACACAGTAGAAGTAGTCTACTGTGCTTTTAGCATCTTTTGTAGACTTGCACAGGGGGCACTCCTGGAGGATGACCTTGGAGCAGATCTAAAGTGTTTTAGCTCAAATGCCTTTGCTAATCTTGAGATTAAGCTGATGAGAGCTGGAAGTGCTCAGCACCTCTCAAATTCAGGACCAAGGTACATCAAGTTATGCAACTAAAAGAGAAGCAGACAAAACATGTTTTTATCTGTTTGGGTTCAGTTGGGCTATGTGTCTTGTGTCCGAGAAACTAAATAATGGGACATGAGAATTCTTCTTGTTTCCCTATGTGCACTGGTGTTGGTCTATGCGTGGGAGAGAGTAGTGGTTGTACGATTGCCACTTGCCTTCCTTCACAGCTGGGTAGAAAATAGGCAGATAAGGCAAATAGGCAGATGTGCCACCTAAGTATCAAGCACTGGGCGTGTCTACACAAGATGCTTTACTGCGCAGTAGAGCTAATTACTGTGCAGTAAGCATCTGTGTCTACGTATGCAGATGCATACTGTGTAGTAATTGGCTCTAATCACAAGTAAATTTGCTACCTGCAAATGCAAGTAGCAAATTTACTCATGATTAGTAACTGTGCAATATTGCACGTGTAGACATCTGACTGGGAGCAAATATGGTCCTGGTCAGCTGGGCAGTAAGGAGCGGAAGATTGATCCCTGCCCTTAGGAGCTGCCTGTTGCCAGGTCGAGCTCTGCCACCGAAGCCTGGGTGGGGACAATGTCCCCCTGCCCCAGCAGCAGGGATTTCCCAGCCCCTACTCTGCAATTGCTGGGCTGGGAGAAACATATCTCCCAGCACCTGCTCTGTGGTTGCAGAGCCAGTGCTCGGACAACATTTTTGCCCGTCCCATGGTCATGGGACCTGGGCTGGGAAATCCTTATTTCCCAGTGCCATGTCCATGATCATGAGCCTGATGCTGGGAAATTCATGATCATGGAGCTGGCACTGGAAAAGAAGTCCTCCCAGCCTGGGCCCTGCAAATGCAGGACTAATGCTAGGAGTTAAGACTTTCCCAGTGCTGGCCCTGGGACCACGGAGCTGGTTCAGGGAGACAAGCATCTCCCAGATGTCCCAGCCCCAGCTCCAGTGGCAGAGCCCATACCAGCAGCAGGAAGCTCCCAAGGGAAGGGAGCAATATCCCATCCCCTACCAGGTTACAGCTTTCTCCTGGCCCCTGGGTTAGCACCCAGGGGAAGCCTAGAGCTCTCCTTGGCTGCTTCAGGGGCTGTTGCAGGGCCACAGGGCATGGGAGCAGTCTGCTGTTAGGAGCAGCAAATCTGCTCCTGCATCCCCACATTTGTAGACACATGCTTGGGAAAGTTTACTCGAGAGTAGTTTACTCAAGAGTAAACTGCTCCTGGATCATTTGCACATGTAAATGTGCCCACTACTGCATAGCAGAGCTGAAAGGAGAATCCCACATCCTGAATCCAAGCCCCCTGCTCTTACCTTGCTAATATGTTCTCTCCCATCTCAGCAGTTAATTTTTAAGGTAATAAAAACCCATGAATAAATATTTTCCCTTTTGAGAATTATGAGAGAATGTTAAATAAGAAATGGAAAACTTAAAAGGAAATTTGATCAAACCACATTTCTAATAAATATTTTTTTCTTCTTAAAAATGTTTTAGTGGATGAAAAATCAAAGAGTAATAAAGGGTAGGGGAAAATATGTTTAATTGGTAATCCTTTCTGGCTGGCCTAGCAGTCAGGTGTTCCAATTAAGAGAAGATGCTATTTATAAAGCAAACAAACAAACCAGCCTCAACTGTCTGGAAAGTAGGGCTGGCTGAAATATCAAAAACATGGATTTGCAGGGTTTTTTTTTTCCATGAATAAAAAGAAACTTAATTCTTTCCATTGATGATTGTTGGGGTTGTGAACTACTGTTTGTATGTATTGCTTGTATTAATGTATAAATTAGTGGCCCCAGTCATGTACCAGGACCAAGCTGTATTAGGTGCTGCAGAAATAAAAGGTAAAATTGCAGAATCACAGGTTTGGAAGGGACTTCAGGAGCCACCAGATGCAGCCCTCTGCATAAATACAGGATGATCTATTCCTATAGTATCCAAAATGAATGTCTATCCAAACTCTACTTCAAAGCCTATTGCAAGTATTGAGAAAGACACAGATAGGCATTCAGGGAGTCATTGATGTATTTTTATGCTTTTTGCATATTTTAGTCCAAATCTTTGTGTCTAGATAGCTGTAATGCAAGGTCATTACTCACTGATTAAAAAAAAAAAAAAAATCAGCTATTAACTGGACAAAATGACTGATAAATGTCATGGCCACTCATACAACTTATATAATAAATACCAAACAGTTGAAACAAATACCTTGTGACCAACCAAATAGCTGAAAAATTATTCATCACCGTGTCTACCCAAGATGCTTACTGCACAGTAGCTTAATAACACTGTAACTACTGTGCATTAATGATTGTGTAGACATGCCCAGAATCATCCAATAGCTACTGAAGAACAATGAAAGCGTTTGCAGAAATCTTCAGCAATATGTAAACAATATCAAATACTGGAGTAAGATCCTGATCCTACAAAATATTTTTTTCTTAAAAAGAAACACTAGATTTTCTTGAAATTTGCCAATTGTTGAAGACTCTCTATGGATTATTGTTTGGGTTTTGGTTTTTTATATTTCCAGGAGTTTTATCTCCATTGCTAGACTGGGACCAGAATCTGACTCCATTACCTGCTGAAAATAATCATACATGAAGAAGGGTAATTGTGCTAACCTGGATAAGAATAATCCACCATCAATGCTTTGTTCTTTCATAACATTTTGGGTAATATTGAACAAATCACATAGTCCCAAATGTTCAAAGTCAGTTAGGTGCCTAATGCAATCAATGGGAATTAGATACTTAAATATCTTTGAGGATCTGGACCTTGGCATTTCTTTGTTTCATTTCTCTCATAAATCTTAAGGATGACAGTATCTCCCTTCCTTACAAGAGGGGGTGTGAAGATAAGTATATTGAAGACTATGTGGTGTTCAGACAAAATGGTAATAAGGATGACAGGAATTGGATATATAATAATTAAGTATTATTTGGATTGTAGTACCCTCTAGGAACATCAGTTGTATGCTCTATAGTCATTGCTTTGACATCCTTTCATCTACGGGAGATGGTGGATATTGTAGCCTATAGTCAGATGTATTGTAAAAATATAGCAGTCTAAAATATATTACAGTCTATAGTCATAGGTAGTGTAAAAATATATTGAAGTCTATAGTCATAGGTATTGTAAAAATACTGAAGTAAAAGATGATCATTGCACCAAAGACATCATATAACAACAAGAAGTCCATGAACGGCACCAATGAAGTAAGTTCACTCCTGAAGTGAGATGCTACCTAAAATGAGTGAGGACATAAGAATTCAGCCCTTTTATTGTTGATTTATGGGGATATTTAAAAATAAGTTATATTCACCTTAGAGCATTACAGCTTTGGGATTTAATGATTAATTTATTACGGGGGATCAGAAATCACCATTACTGTACCCAGAAACTGAAACTGAAATTCCTAGAATGCTGACATTTTGAAATTCACAATGCAATACATTTCGAAAATCATTTTAAATTATCAAAACTTCTCATTTCCGTAACATTTTTTTGCTTCAATATTATATTTCGATTAAAATGGAATTGAGTTGAATAGCTTTTCAATGTATTTAAATGCTTTGACTTTATTGGCATAAAAAGAAGAAAGAATTTGCTCTGCCAATTACCTGTTGAAAATGTAGTTGAAACTGATATGCTCCCACAAAACACGTCAGTGTCAACAAAGTTTTGTTTTCTAATGCACTAGTGTTTAGTCAAACTTTTTTTTCCGACTAACTCTATTTTTTGCTATGTTTCCACCCTGAGCAGCCTGAGAGCGAAATTGAGAGTCAGAAAATCCCAGCTGCTTTAGGTAAAGAGTGCAGCATAGCAGACCTATCTCTGCAGAGCCTATGTTTCTTCATGTGATGCATGGTACAATTACTTGGCACATGAGCATAAAGAAGTTGCCTGCGACACAGTTTGGTTCTTTGCGAATGAAAACCAAAATTGCATAGACAATTTTGAAGAATTGGGATTCTGACACCCTCATCCAGATTAATCAGCTTCCTTGGAAAATTACCCCATCCATTCATTTTAACATGGTAAGTTATAAGGTCCACCTCAATGTATTCTGTGCCAGAAAACCTCTCTAACATCTCTCCTAGATGTAATTGGTCCAATAAAAAATATTACCAAACAGATCCTGCTTCCTAAATAAAACTTAAGGCGATGGCATAAATAGGAAGGATGACAGGGGCAAATGCCCTGGGAGCTGATCGGGGTGGGAGACAAGAAAAAAAAATACATTTGCCATAGTTTTATTGCTAGTATTGTAGTTTTATTGCTAGTAGTAGTAGTTTTATTGCAATAGTGTAATTGCTGTTGTAGCAGCAGTGGCAACTGGAAGTCATCACAGCCCCTGTGTGTGGCAGTCATCCAGGGAGCCCCACCATGTATTTATGCTGCTCATTGAAGGATTTGGACCCAAACTATTTTGAAAATCCAAATTTAAAATGGCCCAAATATTCCATGAGTTTTGCTCTATTGCTACAAATTATGAGCTCTTTCTCTCTCTCATTATTTTGATTGTTTTAAATACAACACAAAAATCAGAAAAAAAACCCCTATATACCAACTATACATATCAACCTGAACTATGTATATGTCAAACACTATAAGTAATAAAGTAGAAAAGAAAAGAAAAAAAAAACACAATAAAAGGAGGAAGAAAGAAGGAGGGATAGAAGACCAAAAGAGAAGTGTGCAAGGATTAATAATTTAGTTACCAAATTATTCTAACAACCCTTTCTAAATTGCACCAAACTTTTTGAAGCAGTTATGCCTGCAAAACATGACTCTTGCCATAGACGCCAGCTTTGCCGTCTAACCATACCAGTTCTCAACCTTTGGACATGTCTTACTTTTCCAATGGACTAATGTAAGGTTAATGTATTCTATTGGTCTGACAAAGTTTGGTCAATTGGCCAGTCAAATACCAAAAAATAGTCAAAAGTTGCCAATAGGTCCAAAAATACACAGAAAAAGCATACATTGTCCATTAAGAAATGTGTCAAAAAACAATTTAAAAAAAATCAATAAATCTACAAAAATACGTTGTTTTGGTAAAATTGCTATAGTCTTTCACTAGTCATAAAATATAGTAAATTGACTGGTCTGTTGACAATATTTGACCTGTCGGTTGACCAGCTTTCCGACCATAGACGAATGTAATCCTGAGCATCACTTATAAGCAGGGTTCCTGGTTTTCTCTGTTTAAAAATTGCCAATTCTCTGATTAAACACCCAGCAGGTCAGGGAGCCTGAGCCCACAGTGGGCAGCCTGCCCCCACCCCATGCACACATCTTGGGAGCATGTGCCCCTCCTGCCCTCCCAGGAGTGCATGCAGTGATGGAGAGTTGACACCGCGCCCCCTGGATGAGCCACCCATGGCCCCATTCTGCTCCCCACCTAGGCCCTGCAGCCATGCATGGCCCTGGGCCCCAGGCCCCACACAGCCCCAGCCCTGCCCAATTCCCTCCCTCCCTCGCTATGGGGACCTCAATCCCTCCCCACCTCACTGCCAGATTTACTTGCGGGAGCAGCTCTCCAGGCTGCCTGGCAGCCATGGGCATGTGTGAGCATGCACGTGCATATGGTGTCCCTGCCTGACCGCCCTCCTCCCAGTCCATCCCAGCCCCTTGCAGGCTGACACTCTGCCAGCCTGCTGAGAGCTCTTTGCAAAAGTGGAAAATCTGCATGTTTCTTTGTTAAAATGAAAAATCTGCGTTTTTCTCAGCCAAAAGGGAAAATCCGCATTTTTCTCTGTTTTTTCTCTGGGAAATGAAAAACCTAGATCCCTGCTTATAAGACCCATTCCAAGAGTGCAATTTAGGCAAGATCCAATCTGAATATGCCCAAGAACACACGTATTTGCCAAAGGTATCAGTGCTGTGTTGAAAACCATGTTAACTCTAATTACAGGGTTTTTTTCCAAAAAAAACTGGTAATAGGATATGGCCAAAACATGTGACCATGAATTGCCTGTAATGCATGAGATCTCCAACATGTATCCAAGGCAGACTATTTATTAAGGTTAGAGGAAGCTCAGAGAAGATGAGAACTGATCTTTTGAGGTATAATATACGGTCTAAGCTCAATTGTCCATGTCTGAATATTGTGAAGTGCTGATTTTTACTGAGATACTCTCATGTGGATATCTATGCCTTCATTCCACCCTAATCTTAAATAATATATATCAGGTGTATTATGTGACATTATGTATTCACAGAGTGATTTCATACAATAGGGTAAAGAAGCAGATTTCAAGGCAAAACTAGCATACCTGGACTATTTTCTACACCTGAAGTCTCAGGTCCAAATTCATTTTTTCTAATACTTGATGTAACCATGAAAAAGTGAGTTCTTACTTTTTATGCTAGGTCTTGAGTTTTTCAGTTACTGTTTTATTATTCATTTATTTGGATCAGAAGCTTTGTTCATTACTCTGTTTTTATTTGTTCCTTTTTTATCAAATTGTCCAGTGGCCATGAACTGTTTCTCCCAAGCTCCTTTTTCTTGCTTACTATAACTTAGCATAACTACAAAAGGGAGTATGTCAGCTACATATATACATAATGTTATCCCTATTGTATGAGCTGCAGTATTTGAAAGGTGGTGCCAGGATGATGTTTTTCCCAAAGCTGGTTAAAACTTGGAAATTGCAATATTCTGAAAATTATGTTTAGCCTGAATTGGCATAAACACTTACACTTAAAAATTAAGTTACAGAAAACATACCAATGTAGTCAAGCCCTTTGCTAAAACTACATCATCTTGGATTTTACATTATATATTTTATGATAAATTAGAACATAATTTTTTGAAATGATAAAGCCAAATTAAGTGCTTTGATCATTTCTTTTATGACATTTTTTGATGAAATCAGCATGCTCCTACTCTACATGTTGTTTTCATCAAAACAGCATGTTCCAACAGAAAATGTTCTACAGGAAAATTTCAGTCAGCCCTCATCAGTGCATGCCTACTCATAGAGGAGGAATACTTATGGGTGCAGGAAGGCTGCTGTAGGAAGTGCATTAGAAGCAAAGAGGAGCACCTTGAAAGATATGTTGGGTCTTGCATCTAGTTTGTGGTCTATCTGTGTCTCTTGTCTGAAATTCATATATTTCATAGATACATAGATGTAGGGTCAGAAAGGACCTGAATAGATCTTCAAGTCTGACCCCCTGCCCTGGACAGGAGAGAATACTGGGCTCATATGACCCCAGCTAGGTAATTGTCAAGCCTCCTCTTAAAGACCCCCAAGGTAGGAGCGAGCACCACTTCCCTTGGAAGTTGGTTCCAGATCCTAGCTGCTCTGGCTGTGAAATAGTGTTTTCTAATATCCATCCTGAACCTACTCTCAGACAATTTATGGGCGTTATTCCTTGTTACTCCGGGAGGTGCTCAGAGGAACAGGGTCTCTCCCATTCCCTGCTGGTCCCCCTGGTAAGTTTATAGACAGCCACCAGGTCCCCTCTCAGCCTTCTCTTGTGAAGGCTGAACAGGTTCAGATCCCGTAGCCTCTCCTCGTAGAGTCTGCCCTGCTGTCCTCAGATCATGCGAGTGGCCCTCCTCTGGACCCTCTCAATGCTGTCCACATCCCTCCTGAAGTGCGGTGCCCAGAACTGGACGCAGTACTCCAACTGCGGCCTGACCAGTGTCACTTGGAGGGGGAGGATCACCTCCTTGGACCTGCTTGAGATGCATGACAAGGTGCAGTTGGCCTTACTGACCACGTCCTCACACCTGCTGGTTCCTACTGCCCAAGTGCAGTACCCTGCACTTGCCAGTATTGAATCCCATCCTATTCTCATTCTCCCACCCCTGTAACCTGTCCAGGTCCAGTTGAATCATCTCCCTCCCTTCTAGCGTACCCACCTTGCCCCGAACCTTGGTGTCGTCAGTGAATTTGAACAGGGTGCTTTTCACCCCCTCATCTAAGTCGCTAATAAAGAAATTGAACAGTGCAGGCCCAAGGATGAAGCCCTGGGGGACTCCACTGCCCACATCCCTCTAGGTTGAATATGACCCATCCACCGCCACTCTCTGAGTGCAGCCCCTCGGCCAATTTGTGACCCATCTGATTGTGTAGGCATCAATGCCACAGTTGCCTAGCTTTTTAATGAGAATGGAGTAAGAGACCAGGTCAAATGCCTTCCTGAAGTCCAGAAAGACTACATCCACCTGTATCCAATAACTTTGTGACCTGATAATAGAAAGAATAATTTGACTCTGGTGGGACTTGAACCCACAACCTTTGAATGACACTTTAACTATAGAAGTCCAACGTGCTGTCCATTGCACCACAGAGCCACATAGCCACTTGCTACAATGACACTGGTCTCCTCCCCGTAAGTAAAGGGATAGGTCCTGAACATCTGTGAGTAGGGACAAATATTCCCATTGACTTAATGAGACTACTTGAGGCTGAGAATCATAAAACAGAGCAGCAGGGCTGGAAGACCGCCATAGGGCATCAAGTTCAACTCCCTGCCTGATGTAAGACTAACCCTATCCAAACCAGCTCATACAAATCCATTGTCAAACCTCTTAACAAAAATACACAGTCAACCCAGACAACACACCATCTAACCTGCCCCAGGTAAAGCATAGGGACCACAGTGGTCAATACTTTCCTGCTGTAAAAGTTGTTAATATACACTCAAGAATTTCCAGGAAGAGGGCAGCACCCCTCGCTGTAGAGGTAGGCAAAAGTCCCCACAGTGCATACCAAACTGGCCATGGGGTAAAATTCCTTCCTGACACCGAATATTGTGTTTGGTCTGACCCTGAGTGGAAGAGCAAGACCTTCTAGCCAAGAGCCTTCAGGTTGAAGTCCGAGCGAGAGCACTGGCACACCCAAGTCAAAATCCCCAGCCTTAGCTGCAGCCAACACTCAATGCTTGTGTGCAAGGCTTTCAAAAACAACCTCCGACATGCAGAAAGGGGGAATGGTGAGGTGGAAATTCCCTCCTTAAACTAATGCGAATTTTAATTTGGGTTTAAACAAGAGCAAGATCAAGTCCTAACAGATGATTTACATTTATGTTAATAATTAACTAGCCCTATTATCTAGTAAAGTCTGCAAACAAGGGATATAAACAGGGAAAGAAGAAAAATTATTTAGCATGAGATGTTATAGGATTTATTTGTTTGTAGTCCTATTACTGATTCTCAATTCCTTTTTAAACACAAAATGATAAATAATTAGCCAACCCATGGAAAGGGAAATACTGTAACCTAGGGTTCATTGTATTTTTTTGCACTTAAATGCCATTAGCTGGTTTGGCACTTTCTGATGTGAAATGCTGCTTTCAAGAAGTAAAACCAAGAGTACATAGATATTAAAGACCACAGGCAATGATAATTGGCACTGGGTTAATATGGAATGAGAGGGAGCACACTTGGCATGAACTTGAATTAGCAATGGATGAATGCACCCAAGGAAAGTGAAGAGTGAACTGAATAAACCACAACAGTGTATCAATATTTTGGGATGCTGTCCACCACTAAATCTGCCCAGCACTCTCTCTTCCTGCTCCTGCACTTCTCCACTATGCTACCAGGGCAAACATTTTTTTGTGACTAAGATGTCAAAGTGGCACTTAATCATCTAAATCGCAAAACAAAATTCTACTTCACCCAATGTAATAGTCTGAAACCTGTATTTTTACTGCATCTTTGCTTTTGGCATTGCACAACTAACTTAGCCTACTGCTTATAGTCAGGAGGAATGCATTACTATCCCAGAAGCATCTAACTAACCTCTACCCTTTGTAAAGGTGCAGGATTCTGCATAGGACCCTTGAATGGTGCCTTGTAGTTAAGTTAAAGCACCTTCCCAGGACTGTGAAAAATGAGGCCACAAGGCCATCTTGCTCAGTGGAATTTTAATTTTAACTTCCCACGTTTCAGGGTAGTATCTTAATCACTTCCAGTGATCACTGGGTTCAATAAAAGTAGGCATAACCAAGTGAAAAGCACAAAAACAAACTTTTCTCATGGGGCAGTAAGAATCCTCTGCAGACCTTTGGTCTTTGTCTCACTAACTGCTGCCTAACTCAGGGACCATTTCTCAATTCCCAGCGTCCTCAGTCTCCTGTTAGCAAGCACCTCTAAATTACAACTTCCATCACACCACTAGGCCAACGAGGACTTGAAAGCATTTCCCACTAAGGCCAGCCAGGAGGGAAAGATCCATGGAGACAGAAGGAGACCAAACAAGAGTACAGAAGCAGAACAAAACTAATACAAGAGACCCCAACTCTGTCAGTCAAGGTGGTAGCCCTTGACCAGGCAAGTGGTTAGTAAACCTTTGTTTAGCAGTTTGGGGAGAGACAAAGATGCTATTCTGCCACAACCCCCATATATTTCTTTATTTATTCGTGCTACACAAACCTTGGGATGAGTATAAACCAGTGTCAGATTGACTCCTCCCTTTCAGAAGACAGGGAAACAGGAGCCAGAATAGGATTTGCTTCAGTCACTATCTTATCATAGGTGTGCCTGGGGGGTGGTAAAGCTACCAGTTTTCTTTTACACAAGACTGATTATTGACTGACAACTTTGCCCTTTATACTACAATACAATTCAAATTGATCAGCATTTGTCACTTAGGCATCCATTGGTACTTCAGTTCTTAAAGACTCAGCTGCTTCTGGCAGGATCCCAGCATCAACTATAATACAGCTGTTTCACATGGTGTCTGGGCTTTTAGAGGAGAATCCAATTACTACTTACCTGTAGCAGCTTTTTTTAGGCCTACCAGTAAATAACCAATCCCCTAATTTCCCATTGGGCATCCAGTTCTGATAAAGAGGTTCCAAGCTGAATTATGCTACTCATAAAGAAAAGTGTCCCCAGTCACGAGGAGGTGATGAACTCTCAGAAAAGAAGCTTAGGAAGGGACTTTGCAGGTGGCTTCAGGTGACTCAGCCTGCAAGAAGCTGTGTCATACCTAAGGAAGTGCTGCAGAAAGGCTCTGATTCCAAGGAGAGCCATGATGGATTAAGGCCATGGACTGAAAGACTCAGCTAGATTTTGGCTTCCTGCTAAGAGACCTGGACGAACCTCCTCAGACTGATTCAGGGAGCCCTGCCTGTGAGGAACAACATAGTGGCTGAAGGTGCTAGATACAGGGGTGGCCATCCTGTGGCTCCAGAGCCACATGTGGCTCTTCAGAAATTAATATGCATCTCCTTGAATCTTTGCACAAGCACACGGTAACCAACTTCCATTTGGCTCCTGCATGTGGCTCCGGAGCAGCTAGAAGTTTTCTGCAGGATGTATGACTTCCAGAAAAGAGCAGAGGTTGATAATGCCTGACAATTAAACCTATGGATGTGGGGCAGATAGACTCAGGTAGGTCTGGGTCTCTCAGATGAAGCGTGTCTCTACACTAAGGGTGTGCCTACACATGCGCCCCACTGTACAGCTGGTACTGTGCAGTCATTAAGTACTTGCTTTAGCAGCTTTGTATTGGTGGGTGACTGTGACAGCTGATAAGTGTGCCTGTGTAATAAAGGTGCAGCTGAAGGCCCTATGAAGATTATACCAAGTGTTTTTTCTGTATTTGTTTAGATATTAAGCTATATGTTGTTGCTAAGAGCCTAATTAAAGTTTAAGATGTAGTGGGGTCTTGTATAAAGTAAGGCCTAGTAAATTTAGCAAAGCCTAGAAGTAGTAAGGCCCTGTGGCATTGTTAAAATTACCTTATCAAAGGAATGCAAGGCTTGTACTGCTATTGGTCAGTCTAAGGACAGTTAAAGTAAAAGAAATCTGAGTGGTTGTTCGTTATCAGAACCATTCAGAAGCTTTAAATTGGCTGGAATATCTGGAAACCATTCAGAAGGAAGATTCAGCCCTGTGAAAAGGATTAGTTAGCTGTTGCCTGGATCAGTGGGACCGTGGACCTCGAGGAGCCCAAGGACTGCATTCCAGGGTCCTTCCCGACACCCTTCGGACAGTGCTGTTCGGGGACATCTGACTTTGCTGAACTTTGGGGAAAGAGAAGCTTGCTGTGTATCAGGCATCAGAGGGGACTGGCGATAAGTTGCCAACATGAATTGCTTTTGTCTGTCATTGTTTGTCCTGTTACTACGCGTAGTCGTGTTTTTGTTAAGTCAATAAACCTTTCTTACCTTTCTACCCCCGACCATACTCTCAATCCCAAACCCTCCGCAGGTAGCTGGGGCAGGTGACTGCTCAGTTATTTAGTACTTGCTAAAGAAAATGTAACAGGTTGAAGATGAAATATATACATGGCATGTCGGTAGTCTGTTCATCCCCAGACACCCTCTTGCATAATGCTTGGGGTACATTCTACCTTGATTTCCCAACAGAGCTGCAAACCTTTCCATGCAGACTTTTATGCATCCCCTTCTGCCAGGGATCAGATTTATTCCTAGGTACCTCAACAGAAACATAAGGCAGGTCTTCATCCAGACTTCTTAGGACCCATCTACATGAGATAATATGTTGCTGTAGCAATGAACTACTCATTGCTACGGCAAGGTAACATCAGCAGGCACGTACCACGATGCCACTGCTAATGTATAGTAGGGTCAGAAATGACCCGTGCACTTCTGGGACCGCTCAGTACCAGTAGGTACTGTGCAGTCAGTTAGTATTAAATGCTAAGTGCAAAATCAAGTACTAAATGACTGTGCACTACCCACCGGGACTGCACAGTCCCAGCGGCCCATGGGTTGTTTCCGACCCTACTGCATAGCATCACAATTAATGCCCACCAATGCTACATCATTGTAGCGATGAGTAGCTCATCACTACGGTGACATAGTCTCTCATGTAGTTGGACCCTAAGAAGCCTGCATGAAGGCTTGCCTTGTATTTCTGTTGAGCTGTCTAAGAATAAAGATGATCCCTGGCAGAACAGGATGCATAAAAGTCTGTCTGGGAAAGGTTTGCAGCTCTTCTGGGAAATCAAGGTAGAATGCACCTCAAGCATCATGCAAGAGGGTGTCTGGGGATGTCTGAAATGCCTTGTATAAATTTCATCTTCAACCTGTTACCTTTTTTTTCTGTTCCTGTTACTCCCATTGAAAGGCTGTTCCAGAACCTGACTGCTTTGATGGTTAGGAACCTCCTTTTAACTTCCAACCTCAGTTTATTCACTGATATTTTATATCCTTTTCTCTTTTACCACCATTAAACCCCCCTAAAAAAATATCAAAACACTAGCATTTATCTTGCTGGGGTTTTTTTTCCCCCCACCATTGTTTGATTGTTGGTCAGATCAAGACCAAACTGTGGCATCTGGGAGCCTGGTGAGGATTGTCTTACTCTGTAAGTAGGCTACTGGCAAAGCAGGCACTAATCATGATATGTCTGGGTGGCAAAACCTGACCCTGCACTAAAAAGGCAGAAATAACGGTTAACTGCTCTTAAAAACAATTGAGACATAATTAATAGAGCTTCTGTTTAACTTGCACTTTATTACAGCAACATTTGTGGCCTCTAAACAATTGTTATCCATCAAACACATCCACACAGAAGCAACACAATGAACATTAGTCTTGAGTAACATGTAAATCTGGACTTCATTTGCATAACAATGCAATCTAGCCCACCCCATGCTAACAAGTGACATCCCAATGGCAACATGTAAACTGTGACCAATGAAGGGGGACAGAATGGCTCAGCAGGGGTCCAACAATACACAACATCAAGATGAACAAAAAATAAAAAAAAATAAAAAGAACAAAAAAAAAGGGCAGACACAAAGCAGCATCCGTTAGTTCAATAAGAGCAAAAACAATTTGGGAGCATGACAGGCAAAGACCTGACACAAATTCTGAGCTATTCCAGTCAATTGCCACCATATCTAATGCTGCATTATGCTGCAAAAAAAAATTGAGAGCAGAAAAAAATCCCTAAGCTGGAAAGCATCATCACATCCATAATGGCAAGGACTTAGGCACCCATGTGTTAGGTGATTCAGTGCCTAAATGATAGGTGCCTGGCACCCTGACTGGAATTCAGAGCCTTGAGTTCAATCCTTCAGTTCCATACACAGTGCCTAGGGGGAGTTAGGTGTCCTGGAATTGGACCCAGAATGGTTAGCACAATGGCCAAGGAGCTGCCTAGAATTAGCTAATAGGGAGGCACCTACAGGGAATCCTCTCTCGACAGGCAGTGCCTATAGCCATTCCCTCAAAGAATTGAGAAAGTTTTCCTACTTTTCTTTGAGAGGCTGCGATGGTGATTGTTGAGACTGAGTGAACAAGATGCATTAGGCTAGAGGCCAGGGTCGTCACCAAGGATTGTTTCTTTATGAAATAATGTCTATTCAATTATTATTTGGGTGGGTGGGTAGGTTGGAAGGGACCTCAGTAGATCATCGAGTCCACCCCCTTGCCCTGAGCAGGAAAGAGCACTGGGGTAATTTAATGACATTTAATTTAATGACATGTAATTATATTCAATTAAAGCCCATAAACAGTCTTCCCCCTCCTGTTCCTCCCTTTCTCTAGTCCAGTGAATTCTTCAAGTCATGATTTCCACAGGAGACTCTAATTTAAGGCACTCATAGTTTGGGACTTACTCAAATCACAATTGCATGGATTTTGTAGAAATGTGAAATTGGGTGATTTCCATGAAATCCATGGGAAAAAAACAACCCAATCCCCCCAAAAACCTTACTAAGAATAAAATGCTGGCTCCATGAAGGCAAATAAGCAAGATGGCTGTTATTCCCAGTCACCGATGGGCTGAGTGGGATGCCTGTCATGTGGTCCCACCCCACTCCACCAATCAGGGACAAGGGGCGGAGCTGTATGATGGACAGCCCTCTCCACCAATCAGTGATAGGGGCTGGGGCCACCAGAGCCTCTCAGCCAACCAGAGCCATGGGGGGGGAGGGGGCACAATGAAAAGTCCATGAAAATGGTCACCAGCTCCACCATCTGTCTGCAGAACTGGTCGGCTGCTGCATCAAACTGGGTAGACTCCTACTCATAATTCTGATTTAAATAACTCCTTCCCCTTAGCCTAAGGAAGCAATTGACCTCATTTCATTCATAGTTAAATTTTCAGTAATTTAGCTAAGCTATATCACTATCGGAGCATGTAGGCATGTAAGAGCTGATGCACATTCCAGAGCGACTGCTTTTCCCTCTTAAAAGGTGCATTTGTCTATAGCCATATGCACCTAAATTCTACCTAAGTCACATTTTAGGTGCCCAAGTTCCTTTAAGCATCTTTTTCTAGGCCAGAGGTGTCAAATGTGCCCCCATCCCCCCCATAGACTGGATCCAGATCATGGGGCTCTTCATAGGCCAGGTTCAGACAGGGAAAGTGGAAGCAGTGGGTGTTAACACTACTGTTATCCACCCTTCAATGATAATACATGTGCCACAGATTTAAGCAGTAGGCCTCATCCCCACATGTCTCGCTACCGAATTCCCTCTGCTAGTCTCTTAGGCCACGTGACATGACACAGTTTCACAGTCTGCATTTGCCCTGCGGTCTGTAAGCATGGCACCCTTGTTCTAGGCTGTTATATAAAAGGTTAGCACCACCAGTATCATCTTATAAGATGATTTTGGGAGGGTCTCATTCATGCTGCTGTACATTAGACATGCTCTGAGAATGCCTAACATGGATTATACTTATGTTCTATCGTTACTATATTTCTGGAGATATAGTTTCATAGTTTCATGGGCTTTAATATAGCCCTCAAGCCAACTCCACATGGAGGAGTAGATATCCCATTCAGCTACTATGGGAACTGCTATCCCACAGAATGAGAGCTGGTTCATAGATTCATAGATGTTTGGGTCGGAAGGGACCTTAGCAGATCATTACGTCCAACCCCCTGCCCTGGGCAGGAAAGAGCGCTGGGTCAGATGACTCGAGCCAGGTACATGTCTAGCCTATTCTTAAAGACCCCCAAGGTAGGGGAGAGCACCAGCTTCCTTGGAAGCCTATTTCAGATTCTGGCAACCCTTACCATAAAGAAGCTCTTCCTGATGTCTAACATAAATCTGCTGTCCTTCAGTTTGTGGTTGTTGTTCCTAGTTACTCCAAGGGGTGCCCTGGTAAACAGAGCATCTGCTATTCCTTGCTTCTCCCCACCCGATGAATTTGTAGGCAGCCACAAAATCACATCTCAGCCTTACCTTGCGGAGGCTGAAGAGATCCAAGGCCCTCAATCTCTCCTTGTAGGGTTTTGCCTGCAGGCCCCTAACCATATGAGTGGCCCTCCTCGGAACCCTCTCATGGTTATCCACATCACTTTTGAAGTACAGCACCCAAAACTAGATGCAATACTCCAACTGCAGCCTGACCAATGCTGCATAGAAGGGAAGCATCACCTCCTTGCACCTTTTTGTCGTGCACCTGCTAATATATGATAAAATGTGGTTAGCATTACTGATCGCTTCATCACATTGACAACTCATATTTATCTGGGTGTCAACAATACCTCCGAGATCGCTTTCTGCTGCTGTGCTGCTGAGAAGGTCCTCTCCTAGCCTGTAAGCTTGCTGGTGATTCCTTCTCCCTAGGTGCAGCACCTTGCACTTGTCCTTACTGAACTGCAATAAGGTGGTGGTGTTTGCCTTGTCAGCCTGCTATTCAGGTTGCCCACAAGGCAAAAGCTTTACAGAGTACTTTGATCTTCTCAGAAATCCTGATAGATGAGGCCCTCTGGTGACTGAACTGAATGAATACATCTCCAGCTCATGGTGGGCATCACATATTTTTGGGGTTGTGCTATCTGAGTGCAAGCTCCTCTCTGGTGGGTTTGAGGTTCTTTGAGCTTTAGACCATTGAACCATTTTATCTCTCTCTCCTGGAGTCATACCAGTGGCCTAACACACACACAAACACGCCCCTCCCCCCCAAGTTGACAGTGAAGTCCCTAATGAAGTCTGAAACTTCCCCTTCTTGGAAGAACAAAACTCTTCTGAGATACAATCCTCCCATGCAGAGACTTCCAGCCACTGGGGACCTTATGCTCTAAATTCTTCCTGCAGATCATGATAGAAACCTCAGCTGAATTCCACCAAAAGCAAATAGATTCTTCCTTTAATGCTTAAAAGGATGTGCAAAATATTTGCAATTGTAAAATGTTCAAACTTGGGGGGGGAGGAAACTGCAAAAAATTGTTAAGTGGAGGTATCCACCCAAAAAGCAGGAGCACTTTCTTGTGCAGTTAATTTGCACTATCAGAACATGAATAGAAATGGCTATTAGTGTAATAGAAATACCAATGCTTGAGGGTGTCATTTTGGGCAAGAAAAGTTTAAATATTTTATTAAATATTTTTCACCATTATATATAGTATCTGTGGATGCTAGTTGGGGGGGGGGGAGTTATGAAATCAATCCACTCTCCTCACAAGACATTTTAATTAACATATCTACTGTATATATTTATCTGCCCCCTCATTTGTACAGTGATTTTTATTTGCAAGATAACTCCTAATACATATACAGGAAGATACCATCATTTCTGGACTTCTTTAGGTTGATTATTATTTTATGATGCCCACTGTGTCTATCACTCTGCATTTCCAAAGCACCAGTCAGCATTGCATCTAATCTGTATGCACATGTATAAATGTACCAATTTACTGGACATGGGAATGTGCTTGAGAGTTGCTACATTAATCAGTATGTGCTAGATTATACCTTTAGGCACAGCCCTAAGCAAAGGATGATGCCAGTCTTAACTGAGAGGCAGTGTATCAGTGAGTTCCAGTTTTCTTCTTGGTCCCTCCTTACTTGGATGGGTGTTAATATGCAGCTGTCCTTCTACTAGCAACAACTTGCAAGATTATGATACCCCTTATTCTCTGTCCACTGCATACCTAGTGACAGAGGTTTGGAGCTGTCCCTTATAGTTTCATAGTTGGTAGGGTCGGAAGGGACCTGAGAGATCATCAAATCTAACCCCCTGCCATGGCAGGAAAGAGTACTGGGGTCAAACAACCCTAGCAAGGTGTTCATCCAGCCTCCTTTTGAAGACCCGCAGGGTAGGGGGTTCCACATGTTCAGATCTGTGTTCAAACTATCTTATTTGGGATTGTAACCTACTCTCATTCCTTTTTCTGGGCACTTAATTAAAACAGTAAGGTGATGTGAATTTGTTTATGCTACACAGCTAATAGAAACAGTAGTGCAACATTTCATTACGTGACTTCCTTTTATTTTCCTAATTTATGACCCTTTGATTGGATCATTGGTTCTTCCATTGAAAAAGAAATCAAAGTCCTGCCAAGGTCAAATAAAGTTTCTTTTAAAACTTCAGATCCCATACTAGAGAAAGAAAAATGCACACTATCCATCTATATTTGAGAATACTCAGCAGGTCACACCATTCCTACATCAAACTGTTATTTTTTTAGTACCAAAAAAAAAAAAAAAAATTAAGCCTGAAGACTTAGTTATTGCCAATCCCCAAGTCACATCAGTCAGTAACATGGGATTTGAGGTGTCAAAATGACAGAGAACAGTTCAATTTGTTCTAACACTGCAGCCACACTCATGTACATATTAGACAGCCATAAAATCTCAAAGTGGCATGATTTGAAATGATGTGTGTTAAAAGGGGGCAATTAGTGGGCAAGATGAAATGAAGGTACAGTTTTAATTATTTCATATCTTGAAAAAAGGGAATGGCTGGAAAGTAATTTCTCTGTTAAGGAAAAGCAGGGCTTCTGAAAAAAAAAAAAAGGAAAACTTTTTTAGAGCTAATTGCTTAGCTCTAATTAGAGAATGTAACCTTTGGAGGAATAGTGGCTGTTGAAACTCTGATTTTATTTGCATATATTAATATGTACATGACAATTACACCCCCAGAGAAAGTACAGCTTGTGCCCCAAAAGCCTAGTTTTAAATTTAGAACCGAGAAAGAAATTCTAAACAACTTAAATACATTCCAGTATTTCTGTAGAGTCGGGATGCACATTAGGAAAATTGTGTATTGCTGAAACACTGATCTCTCCTATCATCGTCTTCCTAAACTTGGTGTGTGTATATGTATATTTATATATTTTATATCTATTTAAATTGGAGTTACAAATAGCAATTTATCCAATACTGTATATTCAATGCAATTTTGTGAAAACATTTCTCATCATAAAAGTTTGGTATGTACTGAAATGTCTCCTTTCAGGAAATCTAACCGACAAGTATCTACAATCCTTTTAGCATGTGATTAATTTACCAAGAGAGAAGCAGTTTATTATTTGAGCTATAAGCAGAAGAGATTAAATTCAATCATACCATATATGCCGTCACCTTTATATAATATTTAGGGAATGATTCCAAAACCGAGTGAATTCTGCGAGCATCTTCTTACAGCCTTTCCTGCAGCTGTGAGTGAATACATAAA
The DNA here is from genome assembly GCF_030867095.1 of Alligator mississippiensis. Lineage (NCBI taxonomy): Eukaryota > Metazoa > Chordata > Crocodylia > Alligatoridae > Alligator > Alligator mississippiensis. Next base: position 10,571,262 of record NC_081824.1, on the reverse strand, counting down.
GATTCATAAGAGGTTAACCAACTCAGCAAGACTCTGGGAAAATGAGGCCCAGTGGCCTCATTCTTAACACAGCTCCTAAGAAATAAGGAAGAGGAAAAATCTGCAAACATCCCAAAGGACATTCTGTCATCTGAGACATTTAAACATGGATTGCAAAAAAGCCCTGGAAAATATACTTCAGATAGCGGTCTCATGCTGGCTTAGAGGTGTGAACTAGATGACCTACCAGTGGGTTGTCCTCCCTTCTCCCCCTGCGCCTTCTCTGCTAACAACTGTATGATCTACTTTTCCTTCCTGATCTCAAGTCTTGACATAATTTTGTGTGCTTTTCAAAGCTTTAAATCATTAGGATAAAGCAAATGCTAGGTATAAATTAGGGAATTTGTGGGAATTTAGAGGAGTAAAAGATGTGAAGCAACCTCTTCTCCCTTATTTACACCCCCTAGGCATATCTACACAAGACGCTTAATAAGCAGTAGACTGGCTGACCACATATCACAATCTCACGACAAAACCCATGCTATTAGGCTAATGCGCAGTTGTATTATTCTACTGAGCATTAACTGTAAGATAAAAAGTGTGTGATCATGCTAATGTGCAGTATGGCAGCCTACTGTGCATTTTATTTAGTACTTGATAATAGAAGTGCTAGTACCAGAAGTAGGCACTGCGCATTAATGAACGTGTAGATGTGCCCCCCTATAGAGAAAAGCATTATTGCCTTTCACGTTGCACCTATTTTTTTGGAACACAATGAATTGAAATTGTTCACATTACACGGTTCCAAAAAATTCAAAATAAAAATAAGTTTTAGGAAAGCAAAAGTTTCAAGCAACTCTTCATGAAATATTCATAAGACTCATAGGTTAGACAAACATTTGTTTGGAATGGTTTAGACAGAAATGATCCTGCCTTGAGCAGAGGGTTGGACTAGATGACCTCCTGAGGTCCCTTCCAGCCCTATTTTCTATGATTCTATGACACTGAGCCTTATTTCAAGTATATGCCTATTACATATATACACACATGGGTGTATGTGTACAGGCAGAGATGGTCAAAACATTATAATTTTGAAATAGTAAAATTCAAACTATTGTAAGACATTTTGAAAAAAATAAGAAAAATAATCTGGAACAAAAAAATGTGTTTGTTTCCTTTTATACTTTCTTGTCAAGTCGGTGAGATGATGAGAGGCAGGTAAAAACTGATTTACTTGTTGAAAAGCAAAGGCTTCGTTTAAAGATGTAGCAAATTCCAAATAAAAAAAAGGCAGAAAAAAATGATAGTTTAGCATTGAAGGAATTTGAAACAACAGCAACAACAAGAGCTCCTATAGGTATTAAACACATTGTTGTATCCATTGAAGACATGGATTTGGATATAGCTCAAATTCAGATAAACTCAAAATTGGGAGAAGAATCAGGCTAAATGAAACTTTATGAACATTTCACACTAGCCTTGTGCTACTCTTTAGTTTTGAAAACTATTAGGTTTTGTAGGTCAAAAACTTGATTTTAACCTAAGGATCTGTGGATGTTGAAGGTCTTGACATTAATGAGAACCACGTAATTCAATTTGCACTCGGAGGGAATTTGGGCCTAGATATTGGATGTGATCTACCACTTGTTAAGTACTTAACAACTAGATTTGCTGGAGAGGAATGGGAAAATGCACACTTTAACATTCATTTTATTTTCTAAATGGCCAGACTATGAGCAGCATGGATGTTACCATATTTTCTTGCCTACAACATGCGCTCTCCCCTCCCTCCCCCCCCCCCCCAATCGCTCCTCCTCCTTCCCAAAACCAGGTCCTGGGAAACAATAGTAAGAACAGTTTCTGCCAGTTAGGGACAAAAGTGAAGAAAAATCTACATCTGGTTCACAAGGAGAAAAACAACGAGCAGACTGCTCCCTAGCCACAACTAACCAGTTACTTATGACAAGGAAAGATCTTTTTTTTCCCTTCCTTCTGCCTTTCATAAAACATGGTATGAATTATACTCTGGAGGTGGGGTGTGAAAAAATATGGTACTTATATTGTAAGCAAATCAAGGCCATGGTTGGGTCATCACAAGATTAGCACTGATAGGGATTTGAGTCAAGTGGGGATTTCTCTGAGATAACTTCTTTTCTTTGTAGGAGCCACACATGAAGTGTATGACAGTTCTGCTTCTCCAGTGCAGTAACATGTGTCTTGGTATGAAAACAAATGCTTATCTGTTTAGTAGTGTAAATGATGGCGTGATGTAAGTCAGAATAAGACGCAGAGATGGCATTCATATCTTGTTACAACCAGTGATTACAGAGGAATTGTTTTGTAGTTCAACGGCATTATCGAGGCTTATTCTCTGTAACAAATGATATCTTTTATTTTATTTTGTGATTATCCAACAGATCACTGAACCATGAAGTGCTGCTGCTCCCAGCTAACAGAAAGAAATACTAGGGCCATGCGTCTTGCATGGAACTGCCACCGTTCTGTTCTTAATTTTTCTATCTGCCACTCACAGCATGCAGGTCAGAATGGAGTTACCTGTGATACTTTTGATAGTGTGACAGAAATGGTGGGAGACGAGATTTTTGAAATAATAGATGTAATGGCTAATCAGTATTCTTTTTCCCAAGTCAGTATGAGAGATTGCTTTAAAATTCAATCAAATATTTAAGCCCCCATTTATGGGCATTAATGACACTTATAATGTATCAGCCTTGCACACATCATACTAATAGGATAACAACATATATTTATAGAGAGAAGCAAAAAGTAGCAAGACCAATTGCAAGTGTGGAGACGACTTGATGACCACCTCTGATCAGGTGCAATATGGATTTTGAACTGTGAAACCATGGCAACTTTGGGGCTCCAACAGGGAGCGTGTTTTTAAAATATTTTATCCTAATATATCGCGTAGAACAATAGGCATTTGATTACGGCACAGATTATTTCATTTTGCAGCATGTACAAAATCTAACCTGCAACAATCCTGTCTTTTTAAAAAATGCTGTTCTGTACTTACCTAACATATTCCTACAGGAATTATTCATTCATGTATACTACCTTGTTATCATGTCAAAAGGAATCAACATAGCCGACCTGCAGTGCCTTCCTTATTATATACAAGAGCACTCTTACCAGCCATGCTTTTTTTTTTTTCCTGTAGGATTCTTTGCAATAGGATAGAAAAACACTGGGATTATTTTATTAATGTTACAGTTTGATGCTGTGCCCATTGTAAAAATATCTGGATCAAGTAAACAATTAAATAACCATATCTTGATTAACCAGATACATTTGAAACCAGATACAAATAGGTGAACGATGATGCCTAATCAAGACGCAGATGGAATTTAGAAATCTCAGTCTCACAAAATCCAATCCAGAATAACCCTGCTCCACTGGTCACAAAACTCATACATTTTGGATAGGAAGGACTACTCAGACTTCTACTACTCAGACTATAGCTAAGTGCCTTGCTAACACCAAAGCTTTGTTGCAAACCAGGTATAAGATGGAATAGTCCTACTTTCATATTGGGATAAATGTCTACTTAGGGCAGGGTATATGCAGGTGATATACCAAGATAGATATATTGGTGCAAATGGTAAATGCTTCCCGTAGAGATGAGATCCAATAGTGATGAAAGGGCACAAATATGCCATATGGAATTTTGCTGTCTGCTATATACCTCCTTCTCGATGCATTTCTAATGCGGTTGAAAGTGTTTCGCAGTTTTTATTTAGTGTGCAAGAATAAGAATGGGAAACACAGTAGAGATTGGAAAACTACCAGTTTTCACAACATGAATGAAGATTGATATCTTTTGCAAGTTTTTGGAAAATTACAACTATCCATAAGCTTCCCTTTTCATCAACCAGAACAACTATCTTTTTCCTGCCATAGTCAAACTTAGATAAATGTCATTAAAATTGTCCCCAGATCTAAAATTTACCCTGTTGCTAGATGTGATCCAATTATATTTCCATTCTACATTTGTCTTCAAGCTGTGTCCAAATTGCGCTACATGATCTATGTGAAAGCTGACATTAGATTCCATCTTTCTATGTACCTATATGGCCCCCATCTTACTATGCCTCATATTTGAATGAATCTTATTCATAATTATCATGCAAAGTAATGAAGCATTGTTATTTTATTTTCACTGGCTGGGGAATGGAAAAATAAAAAGGTCAAATGACTTCGGCTCCAAAATTTCACACATGCTCCTTTTCCCTCTCCAAGGTGCCTGCATGGCATTTACATTGTTTTTAGGTAGTTAAATAGTATCTTATTCCACCATCACACAGGTGCCATTGGATGAAATTCCATGGTCTTCCTAAGGCTGACTATATCAGTGGTGTCGAATATAGTCAGGTGTCTGATGCCAGGTTCCTCCAATGGCTGGATACAAGTAGTGGGCCCACTCCTGTGTGTAGGATGGGCATGGTGGGGCCTAATCCAGTTGCATAGCAATGGTCAACGCCCAATCCGGCTGTTCAGGACTTGGAAATTTGGCAACAGGGGCGGGGTAGGCACTACTCCCCCACTGCCAAATGTTCTGACCCATGGGGAGCCCCATGGGCTCGATGCCATGGATCCAGGGTCCAGATTTGGCCTGTGGGGCAGGGCTTGAGCACTCATGGACTAGATGATGTAATAACATTTTCTGGCCTTAAAAATACAATGATTATTGTATGTATTGTAGGCATCACTGAAACATGGACCAACGCATACTGCTTACACAAAGGCTTTGCTAAAGCATTGACATGGGTAGGCCTGACCAGCACAGCTGACCGATGGATGAACTCCTCACGTAAACAAAACCTGGCATGTGGGCCAGACATTTATTCCCACCAAGAGATGGGATAGGGAGATGGTAGTAGAAGGTACGGAAAATTTAGTACCACGATAATAAGACTGGAATAGGAACACCCAGGTCAGGATATAAAACAAGCCCCTGGTACAAGGTGGTTTGAGGCATTCAAGATTCAGATGGAACGCAGTATATCATCATTTGTTTTAATCATTGGATAAAGAAAAATTAGAAAGCAGGGAAACTTTTGTAGTGGCCTGGAGAAATCTGTGTGGTGTTGCGCCAACTACTTGTCACACGTATATTTGCCTAAACTCCTGGTCTGATGTACTTGTTAGGCCAAAACATGTTCGGATTGTGCTTGGAGACAATAAACTTGACCGAATCTTTGCCAATGAACCGAGCCTGCGGTCATTTTTTAAAGACAAGATTGGGGTTGAAATCTCCTGGCTGTGACTTTGTCAACACCACAGTTCCTGAATTTTCAACACTGACAACAAATCAATAACACTTGATGAGGACAACAGCAACAATGACATCAATAACCCCAAATGGCATATATAAAACAAGCAAAAAGCCTCGACAGGTTCTTTCAAAACAGCAAGGAAAGCCTGTTAGTGCCTTATAGACCTATGGCCCACAGTATGATGGCTCTTGCTGGGTTGCTTACAAGAGATGTCATTAGTGCTGAACAATAAGCCACTGAGTTCCCCTACCAGTGAATCCTCTTAATTCACTCACAAAGATCATGGAAACACAGTTGGGAGGGACCTCAAGGTTTATCTAGTCCAGGACTGTCTAACTTCCATGTGGCCAGGGGCCAGACATGGTGCTGGCGTGTTGGTGCAGGGCTCTACACTATGGGCATTTATAGATGTGCTCTGGGAGTGGGGAGGAGGGGGCTTAATTAGAGTGGCTCCAGGAACTACTGCAATTAAAGCACCCAGATCATCATGTGTATCAGCATCCCTGCACTGAAAAATGGTGGTTTAAGTAAAGCTTAATTGGACGAGCTTTGGTTAAAACACCCCCGCCACCATTTTTCAGTGCAGGGATGCTGACACTGGAGTCTGCTGGAGCACAATAATTACCATACTCCATCAGACTCAATTAATTGAGTCTGCTCCAACGTGCTGTAATTACAGTGCATCAGAGCAGCCTTGCTGCCCTACATTGGCAGCAGCCTTAGGGGGCAGTCTTCCATCCATGCTGGCAACACATGGCCCTCCAGGGCAGGATTGATGGCATACAGCCCCCTTGCCCTCAGATATCACCAATGGCACACATACAGACCACCCTGCCAGCAGTGTCCAGACCTCCCTCCCCACCAAGTGAGCTATGTAAGTGACATATGGACCCCCACCATGTGGACAGGGGGCTGCTGGGGCCTGTGGGACTCATGCTGGATACCAGCTGGGCAGCTCAGATCTAGTCCATGCCCCTGTACACTGGCAAGATATGCTCTTCCACAAAGTATCATCATTGCTTGTGGAAAAGGAAAAAAGGCCTCTGTCAAATGCCATGACATTGTCAACCTTCACCTCCTGCTGATGTTTGGGGAAGACTATTCATCACTGTTGTCCTTGTCCAGTCTACCAGTTCTTCTCCACCGCTGAATGATCAAAGACCCAGAATGAATGAGAATCACCAGAATTCAGATTGTCCATATGTGAAGAGCTTTGTGATTTTTAGCAAATGTCATGCCTTTGTATTTATTTATTTATTTTTTACAACCTAGACAGCTGGAATACAACCAATCCATCCACTGGCAACTAAAACAAAACCACCACCACAAAAAATGGTAACATATTTTTTTGTCTTGGGATTTTGTGGACATTTATATCTTGGATCAAAGTTGACCTGATAGTATCTGTTCAAAAATGTATTAAAATTCAATTTGGCACAGAAGGCAGATATTCAATTAATAGAGACACACGTTGTTTCATAGTCAAATCTAGTTGGATTAATTCTCCCGGGCCCTTGGAAGATACTAATTTAAAGCTGTGGCGGGATCTGATCCCTGGTCCCAAGAATTGTTCCTCCTTCCATGCCACATGTGTATGGAAGGAGGGGTTATTTTGAGGATCAAAAATAAGATCAAAATCATGCCTTGCTGGCACAATGAAGGGCACCTTTCAACTTGCCAGTGCATATGGAGCTCAGGATCTGCAATCTCAGGCTACATGTCCACTGACAAGTTGAAACCTGGGCACAATGCAGTTTAAGCTGGGGAAGATGATGTGGTTTTGCTACTAAGCAAGTTCAAAGCTATTTGCCCAGCAGCCCCACATTATATGTGGAACATCTTTGTGTCTGGTTTGCCATTTTGTGGGGCCACAAATTGGCTGAATATAGAATCATAGAAAATTAGGGTCGGTAGGGATCTCAGGGGGTCATCTAGTCCATCCCCCTTCTCAAAGCAGGACCAGCCCCGATGATATCATCTCAGCCAACGTTTGTCTATTTGGGTCTTAAAAACCTGAAAGGATGGAGATTCCACCATCTCTCTGGGAGCCTGTTCCAGTGCTTTACTTCCCTTCTCATGAGAGGTTTTCCTCATATGGATCCTAAACTTTCCTTGCTTCTGCTCCAGACCATTGCTCCTTGTTTTGTCATCTGCCATTATTGAGAGCAGTTTAGCTACCCATTCCTTTCAGGTATTTGAAGGATGTTATTAATTCTCCTCTCAATTTCCTCTTCTCCAAACTAAGTAAGCCCATTTCCTTCAGCCACTCCTCATAAATCATGCTCTCCAGCCCTCTAACTATTATCGTTGCCCTACTATGGACTCTCTCCAACATGGGGCATGTTGCCATTATGCAATGATTAACATGTAACATTTAACATCTGATAGGAGTTTCAAAGTCACATTTGGGGTTCTGCCAGCGTTGTTCTCAGCAACGAGGTTGTTTGTATTTGTACCCCCAAATTTGTCTCAGTACTGAAAATAGAAAAAACAAAGGACCAAATGCTGGGCTGTTTGAATCCAATGGCACTTAAATGATTTAAAAGAAAAGGATTGAGCTTCAAATCCCTTAGAGTCAGATTGGAAGCCTCTTACTCATGCTGATGAGCAGTTACTCACATGACTATCCTCATTTAGCTCTATTATTTCAGGCAGTGCTTTGATTTGTCTCTTTTGCTGGGGAAATGGGTTAAACATCTCTCTGGAGTGTTTCCCTTCCTTTCTCTATAGAGATATCAGACACACATTTGGCTCAAGGGATTATATCCTCAGCTGGTGTAGATTGACTTCATTGTCTTCAGCATAGCTATGCTGATTTACACTAGGTAACTTCCACCCACTGTCTTTACAGCCACAGCCAAACTGATGAACGTTTTAAAATGAGAGAATGATTTTATAATCTACAGTCCCTTTTGTAAACATATTGACCCATATAGTCCTGTTAAAGTCAATGGTGCAAGGCTCTTTTTTTTAATAGTAGACTAAGAATTTAGTTCATTATTTTTTTCTTAAACCCAAGGAAACTAGGGACTATCATACAAGATGAAGCTAGAAATGGCAAAAGGACTTTATCACATTTTCTACATATTTTAGAGATCATATATTAGTGGGAAGTTCACATCTCCAGTAATGTTTAACAAAGTTGGTTAAAATTGTGATTTTTGATTTGGAACTTGCAGCATGAAAAGAGGTGTCATGTGTCATCCCCCCCCTCCACCCCACCTCCAAATAGCAAAAGAAACCAATTCCTTCATCTGCGTTACAGCATGAATTAAAAGGGTCTGATAATGAGTAGGTAATGAATTGATTTCTTGAGAGGGCAAACGTGTCAGAGCCCAATTTTCAAAGTGCATAGCAATTACCTTACCTCTCGCACTGGCTGAGGATATTGCAAAGAGACACTGCAGACTAATATTTTATATGAAGTTTTTAATCAAACAGCAGATTAAATTCAACCTTTAGGGTGCGATTTTCAAGAGTGCTCAGCATTGACCTAATTTTGCTCCCACTAAAGCCAAACGACCATAAATTGAAATGGGAACTGAACTAGACCAACACTGAATATGTGAAAATCCCCCTTAAACTTGAATGACCACAAACCAATTCCAGTAGTAAAAGAAGTCTTAACATTTAGTGTTAGCACGAAGGCTTTCCTGAAGGTGCAGGTTTGTTTAGATGGCTTAAGTTTTAGCTCATCTCCACCTTTACATAATCGTTACTCATAGTTATGTAAGTAACTTACCCAGGGAAGCCATTCACAATTTACTCTAAGGCTCCTATTCTACCCGTTTAATCATGTTGAGTAATACCTTACCCAGGAAATAGACCCACAAATAGAACTGGAGTTCTTGCTTCAAGTAATCACTGGTGTGACCGATGAACAGTTTTGGGCCCTAAATTTTTTTCTATCATGAAGTCTGCAGATATAATTTCAATGCGACTGGCAGTCTTCATGGGAAGGGCCAAGCCTTATTGGCTAAACAATATGAACCTACTGCTGGCTGTTGGGTTACTATTATTCCGATTCTGCTTTGCTGTCCCTGGTGGGAGGATGGGCGCTGAACCTAATTCAGGGTTAAACACAAAAAAAAAAATCAAAACAAAACTTCCTTCTCCATGCTTACCTGATAAGCACAAATAAAACCATCACCATACAAAAAGGCTATTCTTTTAATTGCATAATCACATACAATGTCATAATGTTATGATATTTTCTTTCTGAGAGCAGAATTCCTCCACTGGATATAAAGAAGGAAATCCATTAGCTATTCTGTTTTGCAAAATCATTTATATTTATAAATTGCAGCAATATAACAACCAAAGTACACAATTTAATAAAAAAATAAAGGCATATACCAGACTATCCTACTATTATTACTGCATTTAGTTTCCCCCTAATACTTTGAGTGCTGTCATTAAAACTGAAGCCACAGCAATATTTTAGCCACCCCTATACCTAGAAGATTTCTCTATTACTTTGTCCATGAACGTTTTCCTTGGATGATTGGTTGACAATATCTAAAGGATAATTTTAGGTCCTGAAGAATTAAACACAGGTCTATTTTTATGAGGTGGGACAGATTGGAAACAGTTTTTTCTCCTTGTTCCAGTGAAATTGGAAATGAAAAAAATGTGTGTCAGATGAGGGACAAGTGTCACGAAGCCCATCTGAATTATACTTCATACCCCACTTTATAGCCTAATGTTCAACTATATCCATTTTTCTGGCAGTATTCCGCCCATCAAAAACAAGTTATTGACACTTATGCCTAGGAAATAAATCAGATCCGGCAGTAAAAGTAAAGAAGGTGGTTTCAGAGAGAGTGGATGATGGGGTAGAATAATGTATTTGTTTTTCTCCTCTAGGTTATTGCTTTAATACCACCCGGAAACAATGGCAGAAAATCATTCCAATTAAATGGTCTTAAAAATAAGATATAAAGCAAATTCAGGTGATCTCATTCTGTCGTGTGTGTCAGAGTAGACATCACAAAATTGAGCAGAAATAGTTTAAATTTAGCTGTCTTAGCATATGTGTACAAGGACAGAGAGTGTGAAAATTGGATTTGCTTCGCTGGAGTCAATTAAGAAGGGCTCTCAACAAGGTAGGGTTGAAGTGCATTGACAGGGCACTGGGAATACTTCTCGTATTGATTGGCACTGGCTTGGGTACAAATAAAGCAAAGCATTCTGGTTTCTGACATTCATTTTCTGTAACGGAGAAATTACACTAATGTATAAAATGATAATGAAAAAGGGAATGCAGAGAATAGGAAGCCTTCCATAGAGAGATTAAGGTTATAGCTCTGCCCTCATTATTCAGGACTCTGTTATCTGCTATAAGGCTCCTAAACTTGTCCTTCCTGCTATATTGACTTTTGCCACTAGCTACCTCTCCGTAAGCTCTCAGAAGTTCTTCATTTAAAATGACTGAATTATGAAGTTAAACATTTCCTGCTCCTTGCTGCCTTATATGCATACTCGTAGTTTATCCCATAATCAGTCTCTTCCGCTTTCTCAAATCAGGGGGTAATGTTGACTCATTTCTGGTGTCCACCAGGAGTGCATGGAATGGCTATCTAGTGGAAGCATCCACTCCTTAATGATAAAGCAATCCTAGAGGGTAGCACTGGCCAACCACCCCCATCCCCAAGTCTTCACAGACCAAATCCCAGAGTGGTTCCATCATGATTAATAAAATCTGTATACATAACACACCAGAAAGGATAGTACCACTTGACACCGATTAAGCCTCAGTTGGAGTATAGCATCCAGTATTAAAAAAAAAAAAAAAAAAAAGATGTAGAAAAAATGAAGGCAAAAGGATTGGGATACCAGCAATTAGAGGAAAGATTTAGAGAAGTACGTTTCATTTGGAGAAAAGGGAGTTAAGTAGGGGACACAACAGCATTTTTTCAGATATTTGAGGCATTTCCACAAATAAAAGGAAGCAGCATTGTTTTCCTTTGCTTCAGAGCCCAAGATACAAAATGATGGGCTTCACTGCAGCAAAACAGATTTAGGTTAAATCTTGACAGCAAAAACACCCCCAAAATGTTCTGTCTCTAAGAACAGTAGGATAATGGGACTAGTTCCCAAAGAACTAGTGTAATCTTCTTCACTGGAGGCTGGATAGTGGGGCTCCATGAAATTTCACTGGGTGTTTTGTTTTAATGCTGTTTTAGATCATTTCGAGCTCGAAACAGTGAAATCAAAATGAAACAAAAAGTTTTGAAACAGCCTCAAAACGAAATGAGGGCACTCAAAATGTTTTGAAATGTTTCAAGTTTCGAACCCGGGCTTGCCTGCAGGGAAACAGAAAGTAAGGAGAGAGAGGAGGAAGAGGGGGGCAGGACTGCTGTCACATTGACTGAGTAGCTGGCCACTGACTGTCATCCTTCCCTGAGGTCCTTTCCAATCCCAGTGCTCTGGGGGAGGAACGGAAAAACAGTGGTGCCTTAACACACACACGGCACAATTTTTGCTTGTCAGAAGCTTGAGGTGCAGTTTCCCCCAAACCCCTGCAGGCTTCGTGGCCTCAGCAGGGGCTACCATGCCTGCAGTTTTCACCCCACTGTGGCTTAACACACACATGTGACACAAGTTTTGCTTTCAAGACTTTGAGGTACATTTTCCCAGAAATCTTATACCTATCTCCTTGAAACAAGGCGGACTTCATGGCCTCAAAAGGGGCTACCATCCCTGCAAGTTTCATCTGAATTAAGGAAGAAATGACAAAGTTACAAGCAGTTTTATGCTTCTCCATTATAGCCTATGGGCAAAAGGTTGAAACAGTTTGGATGAAATGAAATGAAACAGTGCTTTTGAAACAAAATGAAACTCAAAATGAAACACTGTCCCGACAAAACAGGAGTTGAAATGAAACAGTGCTGTTTTGCACAGCCCTACTGGATAGCCACCTGGCTGGGGTGGTTTAGGAACAGTGCAATGTGCATCTCTGCTGGGGGTGGGAGGCAGGCTTGATTACCCTTCCAGCCCTCTGATTCTGTGCTAATCTACGTACTGAACATGTTTATAGATGCCATTTACAGAAACTGGATGCATCTACACATGGAATTTAATGCATGGTAGCTTATTCAACTGCACATTAAAGCATCATGTTAAAATGTGCTAATCTGCTAATGCTCAGTAGAATTAGTCTACTGCACATTAAGTGTCACTAAAAAGGCATTCATTTTTGCTACTGAGCATTAGGACAGCCTAATGCGCATTTATATAGTACCTCATATTACAGGTACTAAACTTAATGCACAGTAGCACAGGCACATTAATGAACGTGTAAATGTACCCACTGCGAGACATTTTAGCCTGTATCATTTTCAATATATACTTGACATTTTGCTTTTTCTCATCACATTCCTCCTTGTCATAACGGAGGTCCCAGTGAATTGCACAGAGTACAATGCAGCCCTTAGGTAATGTTTATTGGGACATGAGGCATTTAGAGGAGTGGACAATGTCTGTAGCTACACCAGTCATTTCTGTGTTACCTCTATCAGAAGCCTGTGAGTTCTACTGAATCCATGACTGCTTCTAGAGAACTTCTCACCATCTATGGCTACCTCTACAGCCAGTCATTCCCCTCAAACAGGTAGCCTGCAATTCCCATTCTCAGCTTTTTACTTCCTGGCTGAAACATTCATGTACACTATACTTCAACTGCACAAAGTCCAGCTAATACAGAATATAGCTGCTTTAGTCTACTTGAATAACTTGAGCTGCTGTGGACACAATGCTTTGATCAAGTGTTTGCCCTGATGACATTTTTGTTTCCAGGTTCTACTCCAGGTCTTAATAATGACCCTGTCCTTGACACTGGGGGGCATTTCCATTGCTACAAGAGTTCAGATTCCTTGGGTGTTATGAGAAGGAATGTCTTTTCTAGTGTTCATTAGTTACAAATAGCAAACTGATGGACACCAGAAATTTGGTATGGCTTCTGTTTCTATGGAAGGATGACAAACTCTATCAAAATTATAATCAGGTTCAAAGAAACAATCAGAGAGCTGAATCTCTCAGACAGAGGAGGGTGAGGCACTTTAGAAAGAAACAAAGAGGTGATAAGGAGGTTTTAGAAATTTTAGGACATTTAACATTTCTCCATGTCCTCTTTGAAAGGACATTATAATTGAGCTATACATAGAGGCTCTGGTTTTAAAAGTTGTTAGGATCCTTCCTGATTATGGTAGCATGCTATACATTATAATCCAGATTGACTGACTATCCAGCAGACATCACATTAATTATTTTCCCTTAGCACACTTCTTGATAGGGTTGTGGGTAGAAAGAAGACTTTGAGGACATTAAAACCACCTTACTGAGTCACATCAAGGCCAGTATCCTGTTTCTGAAAGTATCTAGTACTAGATGCTTTAGAGATAGGAACAAGTAATCCTGCTGTAGACAGTGATGGAATAATTTTATTACAAGGAATCTGTCTCCTGACCCTCCTGGTTAGAGTTTTATTTTACTGTGAAGCATAATATTTTATAAATAGAGGTCTACCCACCTCAGGTGGGGCCTGGCCAATTTCATAGGCAGATTGTGGGCCTTGCAGTCATTTTCATGGGCTTATAATGGTGGAAGGCCCCCTATGCCTCCGATTGTCCGAGGGCCCCTGGTGGCCCTGCTCCCCCCACTAATTTGGTGGAAAGGACTGTCCTTCATATGACCCCACCCCTTGCCACTGATTGGTGAAGGATGGGGCCATATGACAGGCAGCTATCTCAGCCAATTAGCAGCAAGGGGAAGGGCAATAGCCATCTTACCTGCTCGTTTTCGTGCCAGCAGTTCGGGGTAGTTTTTTGCGGGTTTTTCAGAGATGGCACAATTTTGTGATTTCCAAGAAATCCAAAATCTTGATTTGAGTAGGTCCCTACTATTTATAATATATCCAATGCTTTTTAATCCTTACTCCCATAATGCTGAATGTGCATTAGATTCAGGTATGGTGAAGTTACATATGACACTTAGACAATACTAAGGCATTTAAAATGTTAGTGTCTGTTAAAATTTATTAACTCACGCTAAGTTCTTCTAAATGTCTCAGCATGCCATTTCAGGTGCAGTTTAACTGTAGGCTGGGCTACCTAGCTTGTGTTAGGGTAATTTCAGTCTGCTCCACAGGGATAAAATGAGCAATTTGCAGTCCTCTAGCATCCCAGAATGCATCATTCTTAGAAGTGCTTGCCTCCTTTCCACTTCCACCTGAACAGAAATTAGAGCACAGGTGTCCTGGCTCCTAGGCATGCCCCCTAGTAGCAAATCAGCATTGTGCAGGTAAGAAATTATATTAACATTTAATGTACAACTGCTCACAGGACATTCTAACTTTAACATCGCTTAACATACCATAGATTTAGTGTGGTGTAAGTGTAACATGTAACTTCACCCTATATAGATGTCCAATGCTTATAAAAATCTTGTAAAATTTGTACCTCCTGGGATACCCTGTGGGAATGAGTTCCATGTGTAACCCTTGCCATCATGATAGGCCGGGCGATATGCCAGATTTCAGATCCTCAAGGTGCCAGTAGCCCTAGGATCTCCCTCAGGCAGACCTGCTGACTGAGGTGTCCCATAGAGGGGGGTGGCCCTCAACCTCTCTACCCAAGAATTTACTCCAAGCCCAATGAACAAATGTTGTTGCTTTTTTTTTTTTATTATACTCAACTATGAACAGAAAATAAATGATTAATCAAAAGAAGAAATAAATATCTAATATCAATAGTTAATAATAAAACCAACAATTTGAATGCAATCTACAAAATGCAACATTAGGTAAATAATTCCTCCACAGTGGGTGGTCCCACTTACAGCAAATAACCTCAATAATTATATTCCCCTGGTTATAACCTTTGAAAAACAGTTTCCCTGAGAATAAAAAAAAACAAATCAACTACAAGGCGCTACTCCACTGTCAGGGCAGCTAGGATCTGGAACCAACTTCCAAAGAGAAGTGGTGCTCGCTCCTACCTTGGGGGTCTTTAAAAGGAGGCTGGATGAACACCTTGCTGGGGTTGTTTGTACTCTTTCCTGCCACGTCACGGGGGTCAGACTTGATGATCTGCTCGGGTCCCTTCCAACCCTACCAACTATGAAACTCCCATTACAATAAATGTCAACACAGCTTTAACTATGATCCACTACTACCTGGCAGAGGCAAGGCTTCTGCTACTCTGGGGAAAGTGGACTCTTTGTTCTGCTTGGTAACTCAGCAAAACAAGTCTCCAATCAGACACTGCAGGTAATAGGCTTCTTTTCTTTAGTTTCCTTCTGAAAAAAATACACCGTCTGCAAACACTAGGGGTTAAGTGTCCCCTCACACACCCATAAGGATTTGGGATTCTCACAGCTGGCTCCCTCTCTGACCTGTCTCTCTCTTCCAGAACCTCCACAGGCAGACAAGGGATTCCCTCTGCAAGTCTCTGCTCCTGCAGTGCAAGCCTTTTCAGCCCAAACAGTGGACCTCCTTCTGCAGGTCCAGACCAGGCACCTTTTCCCAGCTTCCAACTAGCTTACCAATCCCTCCCCACTCTTTCCCTGGGTACCTGTGTCCCTATTTGCACAGCTTCGATCCGGGTGAGGAATCAGCTTCTCCTGGGATAACTTAGGCTCTCCTCCATCCTGATGTCTGCTCTCTGGCAAGCCTCAGGTGCCCTTCCTTTTGCCTGAGGGGAGGAGGTGCTGAGCATCTTCCCCTCTCTCCAAGCTGATGTTGCTCTCCTGTTGCTTCTCCCCCTCTGCTTTTTATAGCTTCATAATAGCCAATCAGAACCCGGGGTTTGCAATGGGGCTCTGTTCACGGTTCAAATGCTCCAGTAAAAGCATGCATTTTGCACAGCATACCCTCTGCTTGGAAGAGCTATTGCACCCTCTGCAGACTTTTTGCCACCTTTCTTGCAAGGGTTCTTAGGCACAGCTCACCCACTCAGCTTGCAGCCATGCAAGACTTTGCAGTAGTTACACATAGTAGAAGGCTCTGGAATGCTAAATATCCTAGTGATGACCCACGTTCAAGAAGAATGAATTCACACTGAGACAGGAGTGGAAAAGAGCTATTTGAATAACAAAAAAATATATTGGGGGAAGTTAAATGGAGGGGGGGGGAAATTGTTAATTATGTAAATACAGGATATGACGTGGTTAGCTGAAAAATCAGGAAACTGAATTTGTTAACTCAGGATATCCCTTCCAGTCCTGTCTCCCTCACAATCTTTCAAGTATTTATCCTTAGTTGTATTAAAGTGCTGCAATCTCCATTTACAGATGGGGGTTGGAGCCATGGAGAGGCTTACCAAAGTCATACAGGAAGTGTACAGCACAGCAAGAATTTGACTCCATTTTTCTCAGCTGCTAAGCTAATGTCCTAACCACTGGGACATCCTGTCTGTCATGGAAAGAAGTTTAAATCCTGTGGAGTGTCATCTTTTTCTGACACATAATTCATGACCTTTATTCTTTATTCATCTGCAGAGATGAAGGAATGGGTTGGGTTTTTGCTCTTGCTTCAGTAAGAGAAGGATAAATAATGATACTGTTATGATGATTTGGAAAAAATGTACAAGTCACCTTTTAAATATTAATTTGAATTGTTTTAAAGAGATAAGTGTTAATGACTCACTATCTTTGAAAGAATCATTATCTTTGATCTATGAAAGGTGGGTCAAATATCTGTGATTGAGGAATAATGACTTGTAAAAGTGGAACTTTGCCTATTTATCCAGGTAATTAATGGGAATGTAGATATTCTCTGATTGGACTTAATTATTTGAAATGAGTTTCCTTGGTTGGTTAATGATTTAAATTAAGTTTTCCAAAGACTCTAGAAAAATAATCATCATCATCTCCTTGAATAAGTTTATCCAATGCCATGGTTAGTGTCATGGAATTAACAGGTTAAATCCACAGTGATGTTATCTATTACAACTTAACTCAGACACTCTGGGCCTCATCCAAAACTCATATGAGCCAATGGAAGGGCCACCATTAGTTTCAATAGTTTAGAGCAGGCCACTTTAACAGACTTTTGAATCAGTTTGTACTAGACAGTTGTGAAAACATTTTTGTTTCAAGAACAAGGCTTCTACTATAAACTTACAAAAAACTAGAACTCTTGGTTCCAAAATGATACCTTTTATTGGACCAATTGAAAAATGGCAAGAAATTTGTCCTTTTCTGCAAGCTTTTGGGATCACAGTCCTTTTGTCAGGCCCTGGGAAAAGTGTAGATGGTACAAGATGGTAAAAAGTCCCCATAGGTAGGAAATAAACTTCATTTTTGCACAGAGGGAGCTAAAGATGGAAGTCTGTCCCTCTGGGTCCATGAGTGTCTTTGTGAGCTGTGTTGAGTAGCTCTTTGATGTGTTGATCAGGTAAATTTCCTTCCTTGGAGGTGTCAGATGGTAGGCAGGGAGGCAAAAAAACCCAACTTCCTTGCTGTTCTGCAATGAAGTTTAAAATCCAAAATCGGCTAAAATTTGGCATCTTCCATGTTTCCACCTTTTTTACCATCTTGTACCATCTACACTTTTCCCAGAGCCTGACAAAAGGACTTTGACCCCGAAAGCTTGCAGAAAAGGACAATTTTCTTGCCATTTTCCAGTTGGTCTAATAAAAGGTATCATTTTGAAACCAAGAGTTCTAGTTTTTTGTATGTCTTTTTGTCTCAAACCAACACGGCTACCAAGTACACCCCCACTATAAACATGCCACTCAGTCCATAGAGCTAACCAGCAAAAATATAAAGGCCCGCCATGCCTAGAAGTTGAAAGGTGTATGGCCACCCAAGCAGTGGGAAAAAAAAAACACGGGGATGATTCCAGAATATTAAACAAAACACACACACACCCCTTAGTTATTAAAAAAAAATAAAAAATTAAAAAGGTAAAAAAAAATACATTTCACTTTTAGTAAAATATTAAGGAAGCAAAAAAGTATATTTAAAATAGGTATCGGTATTTTATTTAAGGGATTACATTATGTGGTTGCTGGCAAAGACAAAGGACTGACATTGATGACACAAGAAGTCCACTCGTGTCCTAGGTTGTCGGGTTCCTGTACAAATGGGTATAGCACAAACTCCTTTAGCCACAGGATTGGGTCTGTAATGTAAGCGCTGCTTTCAATGAGTTTTTCTCTCTTGCATTTGGCGTGTTCAGATCCTAGCTACAGACCCAGCTCTATCCAGTTGGGAACCTCCCTCTTTCTTCCCTCTGATGTTTAGATGTTAATTTGCACTTTTGATATACCCAGAAGCAAGAGCCTGACTGACAGAAAATAAAACAAAATTCTCAGAGTGTCGGTCAGCTCCATAGGAAAAAAATGAAACAGATCCACTAAACAACCCGCCACCACCAGTCTATGTGCTCTCTGTGGTATGTCTTACAGCGGCAAACAAAGTGGCCTTTTTATATGCCAACAGAAATTGTGACAAATCACATTTTTCTAGGTAATCATAGTTCTAATTAAAAAAACCCCCAAACTTGCCAACTCTGATAGCCAACGAATTGTACAGCCTGGGGTAAAAGAGATAGCCTTTTTTTTTTTTTTTCTTTAAGAAACACATTTCTCTGCTATTTTTTTTTTAAATAGAACCAAAAATCTTTTGCTTCTTTTTCCTACCTTTCTTTTTTCCTAGTTACAGAGTTGCTCTTCACTTGACAGATAGTAGCCATATGATAATGCTGGGGTTTTTTTTTTTCATAGCCGTTTCAAATCTTTGTTTTCAGAGAAGAGGCCCAGTAGGCACAATTGGAGACTTGTTATTAAAGGCAAACTAACATCCCCCAAAGATTTTCAAACACTTCATGCCAGAATGTGGTATTTTAAAGCATTTCCCATTTCACATAATTGGATGCACGTGGCAAAGCAGGAGAAAGATGGTTTCAGCAAATATAAGAATTAATGCAATTTATTCGTGATGGTCTCACAGGAGATACATAGATTTTATGCATAATTTTGAGGAAGATGAGAACTGTTGAAATCAGTTAGGACTTCTTCATATTGCTTCAAGACCACTGACCTAAGCTAAAGTAGTTACAGACAAGGATAGGCTTTGGAAAAAAGCTGCCAAATTAGTATTCATCTAGTCTCCAAAATGAGCACAATTATCATCACTGGGAATATGTGCCCCATCCTCATAGTTTCCTGGGATGTTTAATCAAATAATTATTAAAACTCTTTCTAGTGTTTGCATAAATGAAAGAAATCCGTTATATTTCAGTGAAAAATAAAAGAGTCAATATACCGCAGCATGCAATGATGGTGATTTTCATCTATTTATGGCATGTGAGGTTGATATCTGAACTGTCTGGAGTTGACATCAAGATATTAGACTGATTTCATATTTGACAATCTGTCCTGAACAAATTTGGGTCGTCTTTGGAGCTTGGAGTTAAGACACAATTCAATGTCATTAGGGATGCTTCCAGAATATTAAAGCAAAAATAATCTGATAATTACCTGCCTGCCTAGTGACATGGCTTCTACCACCATATGGTATGGATGCCCCCTAGCCAACAATACATGTTTCCATGAAAGGCTTGCATGGCAATCTCTCCATTCTTCCACATGAGAAATTGGGCAGAGAGATTGAACTATGGCATCCTGGCTCTGAGGAGGAGATTTGTGACACTGAATTGTGACACTGGCTGGGCTTTTACCAAATTATACCAGAATCCTGTAAGAAAAAATAGGAACGGATCCTGGACCTGTTATATGCAGGTCAAATATTTTAACCTATCAAAAATTACCATGTATAGAGTTATCTCATATTTCTTGGACGATTCTCTTATTTTTTTAAAAGACTTCACTCAGTTTCCTGTAGGGTCTTTGGGATCAATTCAACCCACGTCTATAAGCATCAGCTATGCCTGGTTTTCAAGTGGTCCACATTCATAATTAGCCTATGAATTAATACCACGGAGAAAAGAGAAAGAAAGAATGGGAAAGAAAACAAAGGGTGTTTGCAATTGCATAGCTGCATAAATGACCCCAACTGGAATGCATGCACAGTTTTTTGACATTTTAACTCAGCTATTTTTTTTTTAAACACTGATTTTTAGCTCTTTTTCTTTTTCCATTCTCCTTTCCCACCACTCACTATGCCATACATTTCCATTTGGAAGCTGAAGTAACACAATATTTTTCAGGGGAAAAAAAAAACCCTATATTCAAGATTTCAGCTCCAATTAAAACCAGAGAATTACTGATCTTGTGAATTTTTTACCCAGACAGCCAGAAGAAAGAGGTTTCCCTAAGCTTGAGTATACATACACATTTTCACATTCTTATCCAAATTGAATGAAACTAACCTAATTTCTGCTTTCTACCTCTTCAGAAATCACAGATAGAAAAACCCTGTTAATCTAAACACAGCAGCCAGTTCACAATTATTCTTGAAAATACCTTCCCCCGTGCTTTTTTTTCCCCATTTAGTTTAAATAATTGCTCTCACAGAATGTGGGTTAAAATGATGGCTGCTGAAATCCATAACACTGCTATCAAATGCCATCTTTTTTGTCATTCTGGCTTTTAATATTTCTTCTAGACTCTTGTACATGCTGCATTTCATACAAAGCAGCTACATATAAAATAACCATCTCATACAATGTTAACACAGAGCAGATTTGTTGGTGCTAAAGAAAGGCATTTTAATTCACTTTGCATAAGAAGTGAAATAACTGGACAATTTTATAATTTACTGAATAACTGTTGCTGTTTCCATGTAATACATTTATGAATGAAATTGCTTTAAAACAAAGGATTTCTTTTTTTAACTGATAAGCTGATATTTTAAATGATTTCTTACTGCCACATCCTCAACTTCTATTGAAGTCATTGGAACAGATTCTGATCTTGTGTCAGGATAAATCTGAAGTGGCTTCAGTGGTATTATCTCGGTTTTATATCCTTGTAACTGAGAATATATCCAGTGACAACACCGTTAACTATATCACAGGGTAAAGACATGAGACAGGCTAATGAAAATACACTTTATTTTAGTCTCCCTGTACATCTCAGGGAGATATTCAGTATTGTAAATCATAAACATTCAACAATCACATATCAGTTCCCCTAAAACTATGAGATTGTCTTAAATATTGGGATATTTAAAGATGGGTGGATGGATGTATAGACAGATAGAATTTGGACAGAATTTGGGTTTTTTTCTTCTTTTTGTTTAACTATTAGTTTATAGTCATGTCATATGTCCGCCTCTTCTCCACAGCCACGAAGGATCGATGAAAGCTGAAATTCTCACAAAACAACATGACTCTGATATGAAATCTTTAAGAAAAACACCAGATGTCATGATAATTTGCAAATATAATCATAAGAGTTGGCATCATTGGATTTTGCCTATACAACATCATTCAATGCAATATAAAGACTATATCTAGAAACTAAACGATACAAATGCTGGCCTTCTGACTCAAATAAATATAGTGTGGGCATAACTCTGCTGAATTCATGGGTGGATTTCACCCACTGAAGCCACTAACATGAGTAAAGTTAGTTGGATTCAACATGAAGTCTAAAATTGTCAATAGTTCTGAGGAATCATAATTGTCAACTTCTTTTAATACTGACAAAGCTTCTAGGGAAAGATAATATTAATAGTGATACTGGTGTAATCTTTTTGTGCACATTTAATTGGTATATTAGTATTAAATATGCAGAAACATATATGTATACACTCATGCGCACACAGAGGTGTGTGTGTGTATTCCTGTTGAGGCAGAAATCCTTTGGTATTTTATAGCATTCCTGACATTTGACTTAGTACTTGGATTATGAGATTCTTCAGAGGACAGAAATAAATAACTGGTCTCTTTTAAGAACAAAGGCTGGAGTGAATATATTTAAAAGCTGCACTGTGTTTTGATGTTATTATAGCAATCAAAGTCACAAAATCATAGTAACCAAGCAATAAAGAACAACTTCAAAGTGTAAGCTGTCTAAAGATGATGTGACAACTGAAACAGTTCAGCTGTATGTATGTATTTCACAATATTACATGGATGCTGTGACAACTGAAACAGCTCAGCCGTATGTATGTATTATACAATATTACATACATGCACATATATATCTTACACTCAAAAGTAGGTTAATATAAGGTTACATGGCTAAAAATGAGGTGGGGGGAAAAGATTAGGAGATACAAAAAACCCCCCAAAAACTAGTGACATAATCTTAGCCAGGCTGCATGCACTACACATTTTATAGATTCAAGGAATGTGTACTAGACTCCAAAACTACTGCATAGTCCAAATGGTGACTGCATCACCCAATACCTTTCATATTCTTCTTCTTCATTGTCTTGATATAGGGTGCGTCCTTACAATGACTTCTGCCATTGTAGCCTCCATAAACTCTAACAGAATTCCAATCAAGGGAATGGAATGCCATTTAATGGCAAATTAATGGTTGACTAGCCTGTTGGTTTACCAGTCAAGAGGTCTGACTTCTTTGCATGGCTCTGCTTCTGAAAAGCTCTGCAACCTTTGTCAATTTGGTTACTTTCCTTAGTTATTTTCTCTCAAGGTGGAATCCAAAGCCTGGGATGTGGCCCTTCCACCTTTTTTTTTGTAAAACGTGGTTAAAACACTGAGGCAGAAATGGGACACCTGGGTTCAAGGCCTGCCTGATCCTGTAGAAGTTCAAACCCATGTCTCCCAATTAAATCCCTAGCCTGGCCCTAGGCACCAGACTACATGGCGGGGGGGGGGGGACTTTGCTTCTCTCATTCAAGCTGTGCCACTATGCAGATAGGAAACTGAGATTCATGGGAAAAACAGAAGGGAGTATGAACATAGATACTAGTGATATATTAGAGTCTGGTTCCTGTTCAGTCTAAAATGCAGAAATGAGCCTGATATATGGGCCCAAAACCCAAGTCTACACACTCCCAGCTAAGTGCCTGAAGCCTGTTAGACGGTTACATAACTGCAAACCCTGCCCCTTCCTCATTACAAATAAAGTGTCCCCAAGTAATTTTGTGAGGGGCAGTGTGAGTTACGTGTGCTCAGAACTTGCATACTGCATAGGACTTCTCTGAGGATTTAGGCATCGCCCTATATAGTTTCTGGGTCTTAGTGAACCTTAGTAGGAGCTAAACTGCTAGGGCTGGGGCACAAAGAAAATAATTGAAGCCATGTAGACAATTTTCAGGTCAAGGTGGTTGCAGCTTAGGTGATAGGTCAGTAGGTGTCTTTTGGATTGCAATTCTGGGTTTATGAACATATATTCATTTCTTGTAGTGGAAATTTCCTAAAAATCTTTCCAGGAGAGGTAGAAGTAGGTTCTAGTAGGACCCCTGGGGGTCTTCAAGAGGAGGTTAGATAAACATCTAGCTGGGGTCATCTAGACCCAGCACTCTTTCCTGCCTATGCAGGGGGTCGGACTCGATGATCTATTGAGGTCCCTTCCGACCCTAACATCTATGAATCTATGAATCTATAAGTACATTCGTTTCACCTTGCAGGCACCCTATCTCCATGGATGGGCCATTTTCCCCGCAGGAGAGACTAAGTGAATGCCTGTAGGCTGATCATTTCTACCAGAAAAGCAGTGATTCTCTCTGGAAGAAATATAATGACTTAGACACAAAAGTTTACACCTGTTTTGTTTTTGTTTTTTTTTACCAGTGTTTACTATACCTGTATAAACAAGGAGCAGACAGGCTCAAAAAATGCTGCACAGGTGCATCTTACCATGGGAAAAATTAAAGGTAAAACTATACGGGTGTAAGATTCATGTGTCCAAAGCTATTTCAGGGTACCTGTTTGCCATAGATGAAGAGTTAGAATCATGCTTACTATAAACAGACACCTTGACATGTATGTTTGTTTGTCCACATTGGCACGAAAAATGTTTATACATGATACTGATGTAAATACATTGTGTATCTAGGCTCTTATACACCAAAGCCTACCAAAATCCTGTTTCAGGCAACTAAATCCTCCTTTTAATATTTCTCCTTAGCATTCTCTGCATCTATTTTCCTTCCTTTGTTGTCAGTTAGGAGTATAAATTCTTCAAGGCTGGGATTGTCCTTTGCTATGTTTTTGTATGCTTAGCACAAAGTTGTGTCTATGGCCAAATCGCTGATTCTCCAAATCAGCATCGATTCTTCAGATTCGGGTTCAGCCCTAATCGAATCAGGACAGTAATCCAAATCAATTAATCGAATCACTGTCCCCCGAATCAGGCTGAATCTGAATCTGAATCTGAATCAGATATGGCCCACTTTGCACATCCCTACTGCATATCAATGTAGAGGACTTGTCTTGTTTTAGTGACTAAGAATGAGGCCACTGGGAATTTGGGGGCACCCAAACTGGACTGATTGTTAGATAAGGAGCATACAACCTAGGTGTTGGGCAAATAATAGGCAAACAATCAGTCCTCAAATAAAGGGTAAGCTACAGAAGCACAGAAAGGTTGCTTCCTCAGCAAACTACATGGCAGATAGGAATTGCAGTGCCTTGGGTGTTCCCTAAGTGACATATGACAAGGCAGGAGGGATTCAGATACAGAGACATGCAGACTCAGAATTGCCCCTATCTAGAGAAATATTTTGATTGCTGATGTGTCACTCCAAATGTATTACTAATTTATTTCCTTATTAATTGAGGGTAAAACATTGACAGCTTTTCACCATTAGTTCAATCATTGTTTTATTAAATTAATAGTAATTAAATGCTTCACTCCTTCCTGATGGCTGCTAGACCCAGCTATCTCTGACAGGTCATTAGTTTTGGAGCAGTCTGGTCAGGAACTAATATTAAGCAATGAGATGCTTATTCATATACTACAGATGTTAGAATTAATAATCACACTAAATTGAAGCTGATGAATAATGCATGGTGAAAAATCCAAAACAATTTGCTATGGTTACCAGAAGAGATGTACTTTAAGAAACCAGGCGCAAGTTACCCACAGTTTCAACCAGGGGAAATAATCAGGAACACAGATAGTTACTGGGAGACAGATACTTGGAAAAGAGTAATGCTGAAAAAGAGAGAGACTGATGGTAAAAAGCAAACAAGTTACATGCTTGCTGTGTGCTATAGCAGGAAAAAATCCAGTGTGTGTTGGGGAGCTTTACAAGAAGGTAACAGAGAGAGGAAGGAGAGGTTAGTACTTCTCAATTATATACTGATCAGAACAGATTTTGGATACTATAGCGAGTACTGTGCTCCTTAAATCAATTTTTGCATTGAAAAGAATTCAGGGCCTGATAAAAACATCAAGAAAGTCAAGAACTGGTTCTTACTGCATTCAGAGTCAGATCCTCGGGGTATGTCTTTGTAACATAAGTAGCTTGGGCTCTTCCTTGAGAGTCACAAACCCTTCTCGCCTAAGTGGTGTTTTCCACCTGGACTGGCTGGCACAGCAGCAGGGCTTGAGTTAGATCTCAGGTTCTACTCTCATTTGAGCTGGGAAGACATCTGTTTTGAAGAGAGGATGCAGACTCATTCTCCTTATTGTTGATTGTCCTCTAATGCCTGCCCAAAATCACCTTTGGGTGTAAAGAAGGACAGACAAGGTCCCCCACAACTCAGTGGGAAAGACTTATAGAGCAGACCCATGGATTACAGTGCAAAGAGCTGTGGGGTGGGCCACCAGAAGTCTTAGAAACATATTTGGGGAGTGCAATGCTAGTGAGGACACCATAGCCCATGCATGGCTTTGCAGTATTCAGTGTTGCCAAGTCTTACCAATTCCTTGTGAGTAATGGGTAATGTACAGCCCCAGCCACAATGCAGTGATGACAAGCTGTTTTCCTCTTGGAAATTGCCGCCTGGTCTGAGAGAGACCCTCTCATTCCCTTAGCAGATTGACACCATCTTTACAGTAAGGAAACAGGGAAGGAGCATTACAAGCATAAAACATCTAGCAGCCCATGGGAGATGCACTCCTTTTTCTCCTTCTGCTTCCCTGTTGGTATGCAAGTGGATGGCTCGCTTGTCCCCACCTTCCCAACCTGCCACATCCTGCTTGGGAAGGTGGATGAATACTCATCACCTGCCCGGGAGGAAGGGCTGAAGAAGATGAAGGGCCTCAGATGGGGAGCAGAAGAGAGTTGGCTGGGAACAGAATTCATAGCCTGGGAAGGCAGATATGAGGACTGGGAAATGGTCAGAATTGATGGGGTAAGATACCTGGGACAAAAAGATTGATTTGGGAGTTAGAAAGAGAGAATTAATTGCTGGCTAGGGAACGGACAGGTGTGGGGGCAAAGGGTCCAGCACCTCCAAAGGACTACAGTCCCCCGTCTCAATGTTTCTGGGAGAGTGGGCAACATTAACAGTCATCCATGGCACATTGGGGCTGGGTGAGTGTGTTCAGAATTAATGCAATCTCTAATTGATGCAATCTCTAATTAATGTCCTCCTGGTTGTGGGTTTGACTTAGGATTTTTGATCTCTTAAGCTTGGCAATACTGGGTGGTACTGATCACAGTCAGGCTGTGGATCAGGTTGTCTAGCTTTGCAAGGCAGACAGCCCCCCTAAGAAGAGCTATTAAAATGGCAGTGTGGGACTATGGGAAAGACACCAGTCTCAGGCTCGTGAGACGTCGGTTCTTGGTTCTGTTTTAAGTTTGTTGTGGGATTTTCTCATTCATGGTTCCCCGCTGTATCAAATGGGGATAATTAGCACCTGATCATTTTTCCTCTTGTGCACTGAGATCTATGGACAGAATAATGGCACAGCACTGTTGTAGGAGGTCTGCTTTCTGAGTGAAAAAGAACTGGCCCAGAACAAGCATTTAAAAATGATTAAAGGTGGACAGGCATTTGAACATTTTACCTGAGTCTTTCCTTCTCTGACTTTGGGAAGCAGGAAGAGATGTGTAACTCAGTATTTCAGAGAGATGTTGTCTGTCAAATACCTTGTTCCAGTTAAACCAATTATATTCCCCCATTCAAGAAACAAGTGGGAATGCCATTCCCCAGCACATCAGCACAACACCTGGGCAAGCTACAAAGGTTTCTTCTAAACACTCCTGTCACCGTGCTTTCACTAGTCATTTGTGTATTAAATTCCCAATTTTAAGTGCTCGCAAGATGTTTCTCAAAAGTCCATGTATTGTAATTGTTACCTCAGGCTGGCAGATTCTGCTCAGCTTTCTAGGTTACATAGCTACAGATAGTTTATGAGATCGCTAAAGGAAGTTAAAAGACTGCTTCACCTCTGAGTTGCTCGTGTTTGCATGTGGTTGGCAACAGAAAGGAGAGTGAGTTGAGTTATCATAAATGTTTGATTCATGTTGCTCAACAGCATTAGATCCTTTGGCGAAGACACAGTACTGAAAGATCTGAAAGAAGGGTCAGTGGCATGGACAAACCTGGGTTCAGTTAAATATCCTTTTTAAACCACCCTGGTTATATGATTCTTTGCAATTCAGAAGGAATTCCTTTGAAGTCTCTGAGCCTGATAGTCTGCTGCCCTTCCTTCCTCTTGTACAGTTGGTTGCATTAGTGCAAAGTAAATGTTAAACAATACCATAGTGACTAGTGATGAAGGGTTTCATGCTGGATTTACAACAGCATAACAGAACAGAATCTAGCCCAGATGTTCAGATAAGTATCCAAACCTTCAGGTTCTTGTCCACGTGGACATCACAGGTTTTTATTTCATCTATCACTAGTAGAGAGGGTCAACTATCTGTTAGTTGGCAAATATGGCTCAATTTTATTAGGCTGTGCTATGCTGAAATCCTCCACTATTTGAGTGTAGACTTCTGTTCAAAAACTATGTGTACAATATTGTCTATCGGTACTGATCAAATCCATGACCAACCACTCTTGGTTGTCAAACTGTACATGTCTTAACCACATTAGGGTGCCATTACTGTAGCCAGTCATTCTAGAATAACACCTAACACATATGAGTAAAGTTTGCAAAGTTTGGATTTTTCTTGGCATTGAAGTCAACTTTATTTACATCACAGCATCCTGAGCTAAAATCTGTGCTGGTGCAACTGGGAAGTCGAAGAGGGATCTGCAAAATTAATCTCCATTTAGTGCATTTTCAAGCTAAAAGAAAATTTGGTTTGGCTAGAAGTAATTGCTCTGAACCTGAAGCTTTTCCTGCCCCTCATCCCTGACCGGTGGAGGTACACATGTCCCCTTAGCCTCTATGGGTATTTGAGCTGATTGCTGTACAATGCTAACTTAATTGGTTTAGTACTAGGGCATATTGTCAGCTGAAATTGGAAACAAAACCGAATGTAAAACAAAAGTAGGTTTTATATATATATATATATATAAATGCCAACAAAGTATTGGTTGGTCCTTTTAGGCTATTGCAATGCAAGTCATATATATATAGATAGATATATATATATATATATATATATATATATATATATATATATGACTATATATATCTATATCTATCTATATATATATGATAATCATATATATATATGGGCTAATAATAGGCCCATATATTATATATATATAGTCATATATATATATATCTATAGATCATAGTCTATCATATATATCTATAGTCATATATATATGACTTGCGTTGCAATAGCCTAAAAGGGCCAACCAATACTTTGTGTTAAGGGTTGTACATAGAGTTCTGACTTACCTTTTTTCAGATTAAAATATGGATGAAAACAAAATCCAAAATTGTTTTTGTTACCCTTTTTCTTTTGGGAAATAACATAATCCCCTGCCTCCCTCCAAAAAAAACCTTACCCCAGAAATCAGTCTTATTCTAACAGTAGATAGCTTATTGTCTTCGAAGCAGAACCAGAAGAAAACAGTTCATGCCACCTATGTTTTGTTTAACCGGCTATTAATGATAGTTTTCACCCAAAATATAGGGCTCTCAGCTCTGGATTCTCCTCACCTTGATGGAAAAAAAAAACCTTCATAGAGATGCTCTAACCACTAAGCTTCAGAGTACTCTAATGGGGCTTCAGGAGAAGTGTACATGGAGATAGAGGAAAAGGAAGATGCAGGTGCACGAAAGGGAAAGACTATAGGTGGGTGTAAAATTAATTTCTGGATAAGGGAGAGGAGGCGTGGACGCACAGTGAACTCCTTCGGTGCTTCGGATGGAGGAAGGAGAATATTTCATGCTGACTGTTAAAGAGCAACAGGTACAGCGCAGGCAGCAGCTGCTACTGGGTGTTGTGGCTGGGAGATGGGCCCATCACACACCTACCAGTCACACACTGCCAGTCAGGTACCCAGGGCTGGTGCTCAGCCAGCCCAGCCCTTAATACACTAGTAGGTGTGAGTTAGAGGCAGTGCCATACCTAGACTCCTGGCGGCCCCAGGCAAACTTTTAGTATCAGGCCCCGCTTTGCCAGAGAAAATGATAATAATCGGACAAGGGGAAAAAAAATTACCATTTTTATAAATTTGAATGGACAATGAATATAAACTGAATTCATCAAAATCAAACGTGGGGTTATATAGATGTATATGTGCCATATTACAACTTTTTATTGCAATTGTAAATTTTTTTCCCCATTTTTGGGGCCCCTTTTCTATCTGGTTCTGGGGTGGCTACCCAGTTGTGCAGGCCTGTGTCTGGGTTTGGTTAAAGGAGAAACCTAAATGAATTATTTAGCATTCAGAGGAAAAGCTGAAAGCTCCTCACCATGAGATAGAGAAAAAGAGAGCCTCTGCCATGGGGCATTTACCTTTAGGAGTGTGGCAGTACTAACTGTTTTGCACAGACATACACACAAAGTAAGAATGGGGAAGGAGGGGTTGAAATAAGTGTGGGGGCAGGGGAAGGACCAAAGAATAATGACCCATCAGGCTATCTTGGTCAAGGCCTAGCCAACAGCACACAAGGGGCTAGTGTGAGCAGCACCACAATCCACTGCCTTTGACTTCCCAGCCAAAATGACTAGGTACCCGTTTACAGAAGAGGCAGCTGGAGATAGCCTGGTGGTGTTGATTGAATTCAAACATTTGGACCCACAGCAAGGTGTTGTAACCGTTCCAACCCCAACATCACCATGATAAACATGAAAAATAATAAGTGCAGGCTTCAATATGTGTGTGGTCAAGTTTCACGGTACCTTTGTTGTACCTCGTTTCCCCACTCACTATGGTGTGTGTGTGTATGTATTGATAAAGCCATGTCCTGAGGCAGTTGTGTGGCTTAATTCACCTATCCTGAGCCACCTTGAGCTCAAACCACAGGTGCAAATGGTGATTTTTATGACATGCCAACAATTACAACAAAAAAGTTGGGAAGTGAAATTCTCTCTGTCTCTCGCTCTGCCTCTCTTTAAACACATTTGACTTCCTAGCTCTATAACTTTCAAACAAGATTAGCATTATCAATAAATCACCAGGTTCACAGACGGGGAAACAAGACAGAATGCCTTGTTGCTGAGGCATAGATAATGACAATAGGTGCCTAAGCAACAGTTATAACTGTACTGCAACAGATTGTGCCCTAAAGCAGTAAATATCCTGCACACAAGAGGTTATTTAGCTTTCTCTCTTTCTCGCACTCTCTTTTTTTTTTTAATATATTTTTTTTAAGTTTAGTTATCGCTGTTAATGTTCTCAGGTTGAAAAGAGGAAGAGAATATGTGCTGGGAGAGGTGGGGTGGGAAATTACGGTGCTCTCAAGATTAAGGCAGTTGAATCCACTGTCAAAGTGGTCAGTCAGAAATGCGTGTACCTTGTTCAGGGAGAAGTCTACTCTTAAAAAAAAAAAAAGGAAAATTAGGAAGGCATATGGGGGTTCAGTATTCACACACATTGCAAAGTCCTTGTGACAAGTATGTTCTCCTATGAGTCCCATTTTCAGGCTGTGCTGTTTCCTGACAGCTCTTTCTCTCTCTATTACTCCCTTGCTATAGCCAAGGACTTGAACTCGGAGAATACTCAGTACTCAATCCTGCTCTAGCGGAAGTCGTGCAGAGCATCACAATCTGAATGCCGGGTGCACAGATCCACCACTGTATTATGACAGTGCAACTCAATGAAGTTGGTAGGGGTGAAGGGCCTCAGACTCTCAGAAACATTTCCTGAATTAATCATGCACGACACCATCCACAAAACTTTCAGTAAGTGTTTGGGCTTTGAATAACAATGAAACAGTACGTGCCATCATCATAGGGCTAGTGGTCACATTCTGATGCTTCCAGATTGATGCCAGTTTAGCTTAATAGCTCCTTAACTCAAATGAAGTTAACATTTCTTAACTTTCTTAACACTGGAATCTGCGGTGTTAATTTAATACGATGCATCAGGACATCATGGTTGTGAGTCCAAGCTGAGTCTCTTTTCTCTGTTTTATCTCCCATTTTTATTCCCGGTTGCAATGTGCCTAATAGTATATTAGACCATTTCAGCAGGGGCTTTGTCTTCTTACATTTCTGTGAAACGGAATATATTTTTTATTGTGTCTCTGGGGCTTATCACCCCAGTTGTGGTGTGGGATAATAGAAAACTCTACCTCAAAGGGACATCATGAAAATAAATACATTGCAGAGATTGCAAGGCACACTGATAAGGAGAGATACATGAGTACCTTAGGTATATTAAGATAAAGAACTCCTCTTTTGGGAGCTTGATTTAGCTTAAATAACTTATATTTAACTGAGCCGGCTCCTTTCCACACAATCTTGCTGGGATCCTATGATCCCTGCTGACTTCCTGCCCCAGGGGCAGGGGGCTGGACTCGATGATCCTCCGGGGTCCCTTCCAGCCCAAATGTCTATGACATCTATGAAATATTGGCCAATCTAAAAACTCCTCTTTCCTAACTTGCTCTCTAAAGAGCTACTCCCATATCCCTTATAATCAAAGGGGAATTTTAACAAACTTCATTAGTGTCGTCCTGTAAGTAGGTACTGGATTTGATCTCAGGAGAGAAGAGCTGTTTCTGTTTTGGAGAAAGCTGCTTCATTTTGGCTGTGCCTCATTTTCTCCCTCTCTGTCAAAAGGACATTTCCCTTTATCAAACATTTGGCGATTTGAGGTTTGCAGGTGAGACATAAGCACTGAGTATGGTTATTACGGACCTCACGAGTCAGCTGCTTTCTTCGGTTCTCCATTAAATAACAGGGCTGCCTGACAATAGGACAGTTGAGCCAACTTTTGTGAACCTTAAAAAGCTTTGGTTTTACTTCAGTAACAAAAGCAGTCTCCAGGCACTTCCCCTCACCCAGGTTCAACCTGCTATTTGAGCCAGATGGCATCACTGTTCAGCGTTGAATTGTCACCAAGAGAGCGGGTGATACAGATCTGGGTATCAGCAGCATATTAATAGCACTC
This sequence comes from Alligator mississippiensis, assembly GCF_030867095.1. Taxonomy (NCBI): domain Eukaryota; kingdom Metazoa; phylum Chordata; order Crocodylia; family Alligatoridae; genus Alligator; species Alligator mississippiensis. The sequence continues at coordinate 10,538,679 of NC_081824.1, read as the reverse complement.
TTCACCATGCTGCTGTGTCAGTTCACCAAGTGGCATCATAAGCAAAAGAACAAAGATAATTCAGCTGACCCCTGTGGGACTGTCGGACCCTCAGGGCAGATGAGAAATTACCCGACATTACTGCTTACTATAAGACATAAACCGAGCCTGATGTCTGTGGTGCTGACCATTAGCTGATGCTGTTCCTAGATGATTTCACATTGGAGAAGAAGGCAGAGATAATGGCTCGAGATGACAGCAAAGTCTGAAACTGTATGTACTTAGAGAGACAGAAAACCCAAACCCTATTTTCCCCCTCATCAACAGAAGCCTGAAACAGAAACAGAAGCCCAAAAAATTATAATCAGGAAGGACACCTGTTCCTGACGCTGTCACCAAGGCTGTGAAGGCTCAGTGCTCTCAACCAGTCAATCAGTTTGACATTTCCAAACATTGTCTCCTTTGTAGGCAGTTTCCCGCAGGACTTGCATTACTGAGAGAGATCATCTGGCAATAGGTTTTGGGTCACCCACTTTAGCTCTGAAGAGCACATATATTCTGATTTTTTTTTTGTTTTTTTTTATTAATCTTATTCTCAGTTCTACAAGGGGAAAGACCAAATGCAAAGCTCAGTGAAGTCAGTGGAAAGACTGCCATTGATTCAATGGGATGTAGATCAGTCTTGAAATCCAAAATGGCTCCATTAAAATCTGTGGAATTATGTTTCATCCACCCCAATGTTAAACAAAAGCAGGACCAATTTTTGTCTTTTGATAAGATATATATACACCATGTTTATCATAAGGTACATATACATGGATATATCTTATACGGACCTTATGTGTGTGTGTGTGTGCGCATATATATATATAGATATACATACATATATATATATATATATATATACATATATATATATATATATGTGTGTGTGTGTGTGTGTGCGCACGCACACACAGGAATGGGGGATGCCGGATAACCAAATATGCTGGTTAATTGAGCGGCCCCGGCCGCCGCTTCTCCTGCCGTGTCTGGGGTGTCCCTTCACCCCTCCCGCCACATCGCCGTCCCTCTTACTGCATTGCTGCCTGTCCTGCGGGCCCTGTGGGCCCTGCGGGACAAGGAGGCAGGCCCCAAACAGCCCCGCACAGCTTGTTATGCCCCTGGGCTATGGGGGCTCGGCAGCGCAGGCTGCTTTGCCCCTGACCATGGGGGCTCGGAGAAACTGGAAGTGCCGTGGTGGGCACTTCTGGTTTCACTTTATCTTACAAGCCGGCATGCCAGTTAGTAGAGCATGCTGGCTTGTAAGATGCTGGATAGCGCAGCTTTTATATATATATATATACACATATACGTACATACATAGATATATACATACACACATAGATATATACATACATACAGGATTAGAACATGAATTGGCCTCGTCCTGTTGTCCCAGACCAAGCTGTTCTAGGACTCAGCTCATCCACAACCCAGTTGAGTAACTGTTATCAAACTGGGGCCATATAATGATGTTCCCATTTCTACTGTGAGAATCTCGGCTCTCCCAAGAGAAACGACAAATGTACACTTTCCAGCTTTTTTCTCCCAAAGCAAAAATGGTGATTCCAGGAGAAAAATAACCCAACTCCAATGAGGTATAAGTTGCTGCCAGGAATGTATCTCCTGAAAGAATGAATGTTTGTACATGTGCTCATGAAGTATCAGCTGATGGGGACCAGGAGGAGTGGAGAGAGAAGCAAAGGGTCTTGTGGCTTCCGGAGACTAGAGTCATTCTGGCTTGGACAAGGAACAGGGGGAAAGTGCTGGGAGGAGAAGGGAAGAGCAGCTTGTAGCTTCTTCCTCTATTCCTTACACACTGGAGTCCCTGGAAGTGGGAGAACTGTGCCCTACAAGTGGGAGGAATAGAGCAGCCCATGCTTACCTCAGACTAGGATCATCCTGGTCTTGGGAAAATATGAGGAACGCAGAAGAAAGGGTGGTTGCATGCTGAAGATCTTTATTGTTTCCTCTCCCAGAATCATTTCTAGCAGTGGAAATGTCCTGCCTATAGAAATGAATGAATGCTCATATGGATCCTGGGTCAGTTGAGTGCTGTCAGCTTGCAATATATATTATATATTATGTACAATAAGTAATATATTATATAGTATTAATATAATATTCGATATAATACGACATTGATATATTATTCATGGTATATATGATATAATGTATTATTATACCTATTATCTATTATTATTATATTATTATATATAATATATATTATTCAGCCACAGGATGCCCCTATATTCTGCATTCAGTTACAGACAAAGCATATTTCTTGGTGAGCAAAAGGAAGGAAGAATTCAAGATTCGTAAAACCCTAAATTTTGCATGGATTTGTAGTTATTTTCCTTTAAAATCCTCCGAGTTAAGGGTTCTGTTTTATATATAATAGAGAGGGCCTTGCAATTGTTTGGTAATTTAAAACTTTAAAGATTTTTTTTTCTGGTTTGATAGATGACATCCACCTTGTTCTGTGCTTGATTACATGGACTGTGATATTTTTATAAAAGTAATTTTTGAAATCTTTAAGAAGTGTATAAAAATATTTATGTAGTTGCATTTTTTCAGTAAAAGAAATGTTTTGATAACACCTTTGACTTTAAAAAAAGTTAAAATATTTTGAAAAAAAATTCTTGGAAACAAATATTTTTATAACATAAACATTTTTCATGGGGAAAAAATTATATTTGAGTAAAGGCAATGCTTTGGCAGCAACAATTGTCATGTTCATAATTTTGGATTCCCAGTTACATTCATACGTTGAGTTATACAAACTGAATTGCTGGTCAAACCAAAAAATTTTTTTTTTTTCAACCTGAAACAAAGCATTTTTTTTTTCAGTTTTCTTGCCAAAATGAACAACCGAAGAAAAATGTGGCAAACAAAATATTTTGTTTAATTTTATTTTTTTCTATGTTTTATTAATGTTTCAATTTTCAATTATTTTGATACACTTCATAATATAATACCACAATAGAGCAAAATATTAAGACTGAAGTTATTTTTTTTTTCTTTTTTTGGAGTTGAGGGGGAAGACTTAGATTCACTGACTTCATCCTGAACTGGCATTTAGTTAATTCAAAACCTTACTTTTCAGCAAATAAAGCAGTTGCATAAAAAATAAGGCCCAACACACACAATCACACAACTATTAAACATTTATGCAAATACTAACCTTTATTGACTGTGAAACATTGCACTGAAATTAGTATGTTTATATGTAATAGCAGGAATAAATGTCACAGGATTAAAGTTTAATCTTTTATCTCCTCGCTGCAGATAATTAGATTCAGCTCTAAGCAACATATTTCCCTTCTTCCTCAGGTGTTAATCTAAATTTTGGAGACTAAAAAAAAAATAGTCGTAAAATAATTTGCTGTTTTGATTGCACTCATCCTTGAAGATCTGTTCCACATTCCTATTTATCATCCTTTTTGTGGACTTTAGATGTCAGCACTCTCTCACTCTCTTTCAGAACATATTTGAGTCTTACAACCTATACGCATTTAAGTTAATTTTAATGCTGTAGTTAAGCAAATCAAGTATTTAAACCTTAGATAGGTAAATATATCCAATTGTAAAGTTTTATGGAAATGCAACGAGCTTGGAAAAGGGTACTTACAGATCTATGCAAGACAGAAGGGAAACTAATTGGCTACTGTACTTCATTTAATCTGTGGAAGGATGAAAAGGATAAACATTGTCTCTATTAGGGCATCAGTAGATTAAATGCCTAATTATGGAGATTTGGGTTCATATGTCCAGGGTTAAATTGAGGACATGAGGGGCATTTTCTGCTGCAGCCCATTGGCAAGGAGCGCTCTCACCTTTCTCTGAAAGAAATGGAAAGGATTATCCATTAGGATCAAGATGGTTGTATACCCCCACAAGCAATTACGGGCTGCAGTTGATCCCACCACACCATCTACCAGCTGCAAAAATAAAAGCAACAGCTGTTAGGACACTATGCTAATTTGCAAACCTGCACATGAAAACACAGGCAGGGTTTTTATGCAAGCAGGGCACTGGGAGACAGGGCTTGTGGGTTCCCTTTCTGCTGGGTTTGTGTGACCTTTCCTGTAATCCATTAATATCTTTTGCTATTTATGTCATGCCTTCTACAATGCAGGCAGTTTTCAGCATGGACGAAGACACCTAGGTGAAGAACCTGGCTAAATCAATGTATCCCTTTAATTTTATTGCTGCTAACCAAGGATTTGTATACAGTTCAGAAATTGGAAAGGGCCAGACAATTTGTGCTGAAATACAAGGGCAGAGATCCACCAACTTGATTCCAATGATTCTTCTTCTGAAACCACGCAACCCACCAATCAGCTCTCTTCCCTAGCCACTGGTAGGTTTCTACTCCCGTCCCATTCAAGTCATCAGTAATCATGAATTCTGCTTGCTTTGTCAGTGTTTCTGTAGGATGTTGGTTAAGTCCTGTCTTCTGGTGCCTCATTTTCCCACCTATAACATGAGGATGGCAAGACTCACAAAGAAGCTTTGCAAGAATTAGAAGCTTATTGAAGACCTTTGTGCTTCTCTAATGAAAGGCTCTTCATGCAAGATGAGGATTATAGTTATTTAAATCCCATATTTATTTATTTGGGCAGTCTAGGGAGTTTATGTTTGGTGGGAGAATCTTAAGTCCTTTTAGTCTCGTGGCACACTACACAGTTGTTCAACGAGAGAGGGAAGTTGAGGTAGGTGACTGTGATTCAACAGGCTCACTACCTATTTTATCCATCTAGTAAAATGACTGCCCCTCAGCAGCTGACTCACTTCTAGCGAGACGATATCTCTCTCTGGTTTTCCAGGATTGTCCTATTCAACCGCTCTGATTCATTGTGGATAGTACCTTACCCACTGAAATGGGTAGGACTGAGGTATGGAGTGGAAGAGAAGAGACTCTGGGCCCAAATGCCAGAGCTAGATTGTGCTTTTCATCTTGACCACTCACCTCTCAACCCAGCATATAGAGCTCAAATCCAGTACTGAACACCAGCCTTGCCCTCCAGATAGTCCTCCCTTTTGAGGAAGTGGGCTGGAAGTCAGTAGGGAAAGTATGGGGAGTCTATGAGCCTTGGTGGAGTCTCTGGTCAGGCACAAAGAGAAAAATCAGCTGCACATCGACCTACCAGAAAGTAAGAGGGAAGCATCCTAACCCTAAGTACCAGAGTAGAGTAATGACATGCTACTGGTTACTTAGGACTAAGCCTTAAGGCACAATATAGCCTAGACGTGTTAGAGAAGGGTAAGAGCTATTAGGTCCATTTAGTCAATCCCCACCAAAGGCAGGGGTCTTCCCTGACGTATCTTTTTTTTAATGCTATGTCCGGTCTAACTAGCCTTGGGCATGAAACTGTCAGATAGCTGGTAGGTTCACTACATCATACATTCACAGGTTTCTGGGGCTTTTGACACTGGGTTTCAGCAGTCTTTCAGATGTATAATGCATGATGTTTACGTGACTGCACCGTTCCTTCGACACCTGATGCATCAGTGTGGGTAGCAGCAATCTTCTGCACATCAGGGTTAGTTGATATTACAGAACCCGCGTTAGACAGGAATCAGAATTGCATCTGTAAAACCATTGTTCAGTTTTAAGATAGCAGGCCCAATCAGACCCTCCTCACTTACGGCACATTGTCCCCTTACTACAAAAGCCATCTTACTGTGGTCTAAGTGGTAAATGTAATCACAGCCAAGGGTAATGAATGCACTGCTTTAGTCCAGGTATGACTAAGGGAGGCATTATGAAACAGTCATTTTTTTTTTCCCTATTTCTTCCTAGAAGTCACTCTGATCCTAAAGTAAGGGATCCTGTTCTCAAACCCTCTTTAATGACTTATTTACTCTCTGGAGACCTGAAGAAGAGAAGGTTGTGCTCAAAAAGCTTGCCTAACCTCTCTGACAACTATGTGATTGGTCCAATAAAAGAGACCACAAAGAAGTCCTTGCCTCTCATACTTTTCCTGGACCATCAAGGGTACACCAGGGTCAGCAGGGTGTTTCCTGTTCCTTCCCTGATCTGCTGTATGCCACATTCAGAGGTTACTTGTGTATGCAGGCCACAGGTTGGCCAGGCCTGAATTAGGGTCTTCTATTATAGATCCAAAAGGACGTTGCTGGGCTTTGATCCCAACACACTCCCAGTTGTAAACAGTCACCTGTCATTCTGGCTGAGGAGTGAAAGATGATTAGATGTGATGCTACTCGTTGCTCCCAGGTGTGCCTTTGCCTGCAGAAATTGGCATGCCTTTACCAGGCAAGCCTCACGGCTTGCTAGGCTTGGATGGACCTGTGACCTTGGTTGAGCTTTGACAAACACACTCTTCTGCAAACAAATGTTGTTATGGGAACATTTGGATTCTTTCAATTTTTCTTGGTTTTTGCAAGCAGAAAGATGAGAACAGGAGAGGAATTGTGTTCAGTTTTTATTGGTTCTGTTCACTTCCAAGACCTGATTGTTTGGGAAAAAGGGGGATGAATGGTGAGGGAAGGGAAGAAGAGGGGCTGTTGTGGGTGGGGGGAGGTTGTCAAAAACTGGAATTTTTTCAGGAAAATATGTGTTGTTTGAAGGTCAGGAACATTTGGTATTTTTCAACCAGGCCAGTGTTTAATCATTATCTTCCATGAAAAAGTCTATGGTTTACCTTTTGTTGCAGACCTTCTTTGTAGCCTTTAAATAAGTCACTTAAGGTGTGGTCCACGAAAGGCCTTTTAGGCATCAAAAGCAGGACTTATGCAGAACTCAAGTATCTGAATCCAGAACTACAATAAGAAAAAAATTAAATAAAAGAAAGAGCAGCTTAGCTACCACCTATCCCAGCCTAAACTTAATAGATAGTTCATTGTTTTGGCTTTCACTTTTCCCAAGTGCCTAGAGGTTATCTTCAGAACTGACCAAGTTAGAGTGGTTTGGTGTGTAGTACAACCCACGCCCAATTGTTATCTAGAAACTAGACCTTCCTCCACAGCTTTATGGACTGATTTATTACACGTGCCAGACCTATTACATGTGTACATATCTATCACATATCCATAGGGCTGGGTCCCAGGCAACATGACATTTTGTCTATTTTCTTTTAGGATGTGACTAGTGTTGGTGCCCCATTTTTATAGAGGAGTTTAGTGGCTGGAGCACTGAGCCAGGAAATAGGAGGCCTGGATTCAAAGCCTTTCTTTGTGTAAAAGAAATTCAAAACCATGACTCCCAGCAGAGTGATTATCAGCTCCCATTGAACCTGGTCTACTAGGCAACAGAGAATTAAGGAAATGCTGGGCCAGGGAGAGAGAGTTAGCATGGCTGTAGTTAAATGTTTAGGGTGCACAATGGGGATGGACAGAGACACCTGGCTTTTGGTACGACAAATGTGTTCATATTTTATCTAATGACTGTTAAATGTAAAATACAGAAACAGGTTTTGGATCAGCACCCAGGGTTTACCCTTCCCAGGTCAGTCCCCTAAATGCCAGCTGATAGTCATATTTCCTTTTACCTCCTCTTTTTGCACCAATGAATCTTGCATTCTGCAATAGAGAGGGGAACAGCTTCAGCTGCAGAGATGAAGAGTGCCCCCTCGTCATCCAAAACCAGCTCCTAGCAGTTATGCAGGAAGCAGGAGCTCTGGGTGTGAATCCCTAAAGGCAGATGAGAGCATTGAATTTAATTCTTCCATCTCCTAGGTGAGCTCTCTAACCACTAGACTGTTATATAAAAAGGTGGGCAGCATCACCAGTGTAACTTCTCCTTCCCATGAATGTAGTCTGAAAGGAAAGAGTGAATCCTATTACCTTCTTTCACGGGGGAGAGGATTTTGGATGTCTAGATTATGTGCCTTTGCTCCTCTGGCCTGTAGCTATCCTGTCCCTTACCTTCACCATAAAAAGGAGATTTGTATAATCTTCCTACACTCAATTCAGCAGGCCTAGTAATGAGACAATGTTAACCTCCTAGACCATTTCTTCCTGGGACCACAAAGATCCTTTGAGACTTTGCACAGGGTCTGGAGGTAAGGTGTAATGCAGTTTCAGAGGAGATCTCTGCGTGGATCTAGGACAAGGAAATGATTAAAAGATCCACCATGACTCCCAAGAAATTCTGTCCGTATAATTGTTCTGTCTCATTTTATTGCATGTCACACATTCATATACTACAAAAATGAATGGATTTTCATACCACCTCTGAGACATTGTTATCCTCATTTTACTGATTGAGAACAGAGGGATGAAGTGACTTGCTAAGAGGCACTCAAGACTTCTAGTCTTCTCCCTTGAAAGTACACTGGGGTCAGCTCAGCTCTTCATCTTCCCAGCTAGAGGAATTCAACTCATTTGGGGCCTCCACATGAATAGAATACAGTTTGCTTTGTGGGAGTCTTTGAGAAAAGACCTTTAGAAAACAAGGTCCTGCTGATTGTGTATGGACATTGAGGACTTTGACATCCCTGTTCTCGTGCAAATTAATTCCATGTTGCATCACTGGTGGTGGAAAGAGTCCTTAAGGTATGTGTCTAACATTGTATTTGGATGTGTAAGGAGACCTCTTCAAAGTGCAGCCTGAATGGTTTTTGTCTAAATGAGAACAGGCAATGAAACTTTGTGTACCTTTCCTGATTATTATGATTTTCCATAGCATATCACTGTATTACCAAGAGTCTCCAAATAAGATCAGGGCTTGGTTGTGCTAGGCATTGTAGGTACAACTAATAAAAGACACTTCTTGCCTTGAAGAGCTGACATTTCAAATACTTAAAACAGAGCAGGCCAAGCTGAAAAAAAAGCCAAAAAAAACTTGACCACTGCCAAATGGCAATTCAATGCCGCAGCCAGAATTGGAGCCAGTTTCTTGAGTCCCAGTCTGGTCACTCACCCCCTTGGCACACCACCCTTCCTTCTGCATAGCAAGGGGCTTTGTCTTCATCTTTATCCAAAAATTCTCCTTTCCCATCATTGGCTTCATCTTTCCCTTAGAAGCAACCGTGGGGAAGTGAAGTTGTAGTAAAAGCTTGGGGAAACTTTTAAAATCTGGAATATTTAATGGTTCCCTTGAACCATTCAAAAAAATCCCCTTCCATGGCTGTGTGATGCTATGTTGAGCTGGGAAGAATTATTATAAAGTAATATGCAGAGGCACGCTCAAGAGTGGTTACCATAGCATCCTAGCAGTACTAAATAGCACCGTACTCACGGTGGCCCTCTCTCACTGTGCCATATTGCTTAATCACATTACTCAGGGCTTTCATTTGCTCTAATTCTTCTTCAGCTGGAAGCTTTTTTCACTCTGAGTAGAACATTTGCAATCTGCCTTTTTCCTGTGCATGCAAAAAGCAGCATGTTTTTAACTTCTGAAAACTCATTCAAGGAGACAGCATCCTTTTTGTACATGGTGTTCTCTGAGAGTGCTGTGCATCCTGTATGCTTGGTTGGGAGCAGTTTAATGCTGTCATGGTCCTCCAGGGGCTTGTCCCATGTGGTTATAATTAACTTTTAATGTCTGCCTTCAGGGCAAAACACTTAAGGGGTTAACCAATTTTCTCTAAAAGAATGAATAGTTAAATGCTAACATACGTTTATCAATATATGCCACAATTTGGATGAAAATAACTAGATTTTTTTTTTCTCTTGCATTATATCTGTTTAAATCAGAGTCCCTCCAAGCTTTAAGACTGTACATTGCCTTGAAGGCTTGATAATATACATGGTCCAACTACTTGCTTAATGCAAGTTTACACGACAGTGAGGTTAGAATGAGTTTTTATTGGATCAGATCAATTTGAAGTTTAATTGTTTCATGTACTTATTTTTCTCTCTTGTCAATACATACTGTAGTATACAGAGAAATGAGGTATGTTAATACAATGTATGTGTTAGGCTACATAATTAAGGAAAGTGGGTTTTTTTTTATAACAATGGGTGAGTGATGACTGATGATACTGAAATGAAATGAAATAAAATGAAATGAAATTAAAGCATTCTCAAATGATCAGGTAGCTTACTGCTGTAAGTATCTAAATATATGGGTTGTCTGATCCAAGGCCCACTGAAATCAATATAAAGAATCCCATTGATTTTAAGGGGTTTTGATCAAGCCTACAAAGGGAGCATGAGTTACTCTCAGAGAATGCCAGGAATAGTCATAAAATGTGCTAACTTGTCCCCCTATACAATTTACACACTTTTCTGGTGCAGCACCTTAAAGAACCATACTTTTGGCTCAGCCTTTTACCTGGTGGAAATTGCCATAATTTGCAACAATTCAGAATATGGTCCTTCAGAGACTAGGGAGCACCTTTCCTCTAAAGCAGGGGTAGGCAACCCCTGGCACAGGTGGTACTCAAAGGCATTTTGCTTGGCACACGTACCTCTGGGTGGATGGTGGAGAAGAGGCTGGGGCTACACAGCAACAGCAAGGATTGGGCCCCTCGTGGCTCCCCCATCATCCACCCCTGGCACACCAACATCTTACAAGTTGAAGTCGTGGGTCTTTTCGGCACTTTCCCCAAAAATGTTGCTGACCCGTGCTCTAAAGTCTGCAGGGGTTGAGGAAGAGATCCCAAGCTGCATCCAGATCCCAAGCCACGTCCAGATGAACGCAGATGTTTGGTTCCCCGGGGACAAGTAGCAGTGGTACACCTTGCACCACAGCTACATGTCCCTGGGGAACGCCCGTGTCATGCATGCTTTGGTGTGCTGCAAGTTACCCCAGGGGCAGTAGGGGAGGCTGGGGGCAGCACTGTGCTGGCCCCAGCAGCCTCACCTGGGGCTCTGGGGGCCTCCCGGGGCTTCAGCAGGGGCACTTCTGCTGTGTGGAGCCTGGATGGCAGCCCCAGTATGGCTCCAGGAGACCTGGTTCCACTTTTCAGCGGCACACACTGCCCATGCATGTGCTGCTCATTTTTCCTTTTTTTCCACGGGTTTTTTGACCCTTGGTTATTAAAAAAAGGGCAGAGAAAAAGCCAGAGCAGCACACGTATGGGCAGCATGCCCTTGTACCACGAACACCTGACTGTGCGGTATGTGGCACCACAGACATGTTTGCAGTGCCACACACTGTATGGCTGAACTTGGTTGCATGCACCCGCTATGTTCAAACACCGTGGAACTACCAGTTGTTTAAACCTCAGCCCACATCTGGATGTGACTTTTTTAAATAGCCTGTCTGCTTACAGTAGGGAGATCCAACATTCAGTTTTTAAGGGGCGTCAATGGATGAATGGATGAAATAGAAGAAAATCCACTAGCCAGCGAGAATTGTATGAATGAAGACAATTTCTAAGAAAATGCTTTCTGCAGAGATGCAATATCCTACAGACCATCAGCAGTAAAAATAAAGCCTAACCTTTTTCTTGCCTTAATGACCATCAAGAATGACTACCAATTTATTGCAATAACAAATGTCTTACAAGCAGTCAAGATGACAAATCCCTTGTTCTTTTGTAGTATGGTTGGGAGGAATTCAAAGAGAAATATGCAAACTAACGTGGTGCTAGAGCAATACTGCCAGTGTGAGAAGGGATATACGGTAAAGCCTGCTTTACCTGAATTTATTGAAAAGAATTAAATACATTTTCTTATGAAATGCAGCGATACTTCAGTTACTTTAAACGACTTAGTGATATTGTAGCTGGGGAAATGTATATATAATGGTCTTGATTCCTCATGAATTTCTCCTGAAATCTTGTGTGTTTAACTGTGTTCAGCTTCTGATGAAGTGTGCTGTGGCCCATGAAAGCTGATGCATCTGTAATTCAGTTAGTCAATACAGTTCACCTCTATTGTGCTTTCAGCCTGACTTCAGATGAATACAGCTAGTGACTGCTTCTGCGCATGTACAACTTGTAACTATTACATCTTCTTTAACTGTTGGATGATCATTGCCTCTGGTCATGGTGTTTGTTTGCAAGAGGATGCTAATGTTGGTGCATCCGTCTTCCCATTGGATTCGAAGGATCTTCTCCAAGCAGCACTGATGGTACTTCTCCAGTGACTTGAGGTGTCTCCTGTACTTTCTCCATGTCTCAGCTCCATTCAGTAACACAGAGATCATGACTGCTTGATAAACCATGATCTTGGTTTTGGATCTGATATCATGGTTTTTGGACACCCGTTTCTTCTGGTGTCAAAAGGCTACACTTGCACATTTCAAGTGATGGATTTCTTCATCAATGTCAACCTTCTGTGAGAGATGACTTCCAAGGTTCAGGAAATAATGTTCTCCAGAGTCTCACCATGAAACTGAACTACCAGACCTAGGAACTGCTCATTAAGAGCTTCGTGATGGGGCACCTTAGTCTTCTGAATGTTAATAATCAGTCACATTTTCTTGTATGCCTTGGTAGAGATGTCAATGATTGTCTCAAGGTTTGCTTCCATGCACATTTCACTTAAGTAGTTAGTATGGAAACTGATTTACACTACTCTTCGATTTACACTACTCTCCCCCAGGCACCACCTGGGGTAACAAGGAATAATGGCCACAAATTGACTGAAAGCAGGTTCAGGCTTGATATCAAGAAGCATTATTTTATGGTTCGGGCTGCCAGGCTCTGGAATGGGCTCCCAAGGGAGGTGGTGCTCTCCCCTACCTTGGGGGTCTTCAAGAAGAGGTTGGATAGGTATCTGGCTGAGGTATTATGATCCCAGCATTCGTTCCTGCCCAGGGCAGGGGGGTCAGACTTGATGATCTATTTAGGTCCCTTCCAACCCTTTAAACTATGAAACTACTGAAGAGAGGATCTGGGGGTTACGGTAGACCATAAGCTGAATATGAGCTAACAGTGAGTTCTTCTTGAAAAAAAACCCAACAATACTAACAGAGGTTGGGGTTGGTCCTGCTTTGAGCACAGGGTTGGACTAGATTACCTCCTGAGGTCCCTTCCAACCCTAATTTTCTACAATTCTATTATTTTAAGTGTAATTTTCAAATCAAGGGAAGTGATTCTTCTACTCTATTCAGCACTGGTGAGGCTTTCCTTGGCATACTTTGTCTAGTCTTGTGCTCCACACACAAGAAGGATGTGGACAGGTTGGAAAGAGTCCAGTAGAGAGCAACAAAAATTATTAGGGAGCCAGGAAGCATGACTTATGAGGCAGGGCTGAACCCCCCCCCCCCCAAAAAAAAACAAAAAACCTAGGGTTATTTATAATCTAGAGAAGAGAAGATGGAGGAGGGGATTTGATAATAGAATTCAAATACCTGAAGGGCAATTACAAAGAGGATGGAGATTGGTTTTTATCTGTGGCTGTAGGGGACAAGACTAGGAGCGATGGCCTCAAGCTGTAGCAAAGGAAATTTAGGTTGGAGCTTAGAAGGAACTTTCTGAGTATGAGGGTAGTCAAGCACTGGAACAAGATATCTAGAGAGAAGCTAAAAACCACTAGATTTCTGGTTAAAGAAGTCCACACTAGCAGGGACCAGTTTATGTCTGAAATAGAATATATTAGCATCCAAGATACATGGATTATATTTCTGACACTTATCCAAAGCAAGATTTTAAAATAAAATTCATTAGACTCTGAAAAAAAAACTAACTAATAAAGTTGACCTGTTTTTATAAAGAGCTGTATTCTAATGCCATTAAAGAAAATGTGTCCCAGATCAAGTTTTGATGGGTTAAACTAAAAACATCTTGGCTTATTTTTTTAGCTCTCCTTTTACACAAATTGTGAGTAAGATCTGAACCTGTGATCTCTAGTGCTTCAGCATAGGTTAACAGCATAGGAGCAAACAGAGTAACTTCATCACCTGGAAGACAGGTCTTATACCCTTGTGGACCACTGGATGTTAATTAAAACCCTTGGTCAGCACATTTAATTTAGGTTAATAGAATCCTAATGTAATTCCATATAATTTCAATCATATGAAAAATTATTCAAAGGTCAAGAGGCATTCAAAAAAATGATCTGAAGTTCCCTCCTGTGTTTCTCTCCTTTGTAAACTCTCAATATAAGTAAGATCAGACTCACTCCTTCTTTCTTCAAAAGTGAGTAATTTCTAACAGCCACCTCTTTTTAACATGTTTCTGATGTAGTCATGTAAGTTTGCAAGTACCTCACAGGAGGCAAAACTATATTCTTTTGCATTGTCTTTGAAATACTTGCATACCTGAAGGTCCTCAGATACTTAACTGGTGCTTATTCATAAGTGTGCTTATTCAGTCCAGCTGAAGCTTTCCAACTCAAAACAGTAGATATAATTCTCTGAAGGTAGGAATGGATAGAAGAAAAACTAACTCAAAACTTTGTCCAATCCAAACCCAAACCTTTTGAAGAAGAAATAATGAAATATGTCCTTTATAGATGAGACTTGGCCAAAACTAGCAAATAAATGAAGTCTTCTTAGCCGGCTTGTTTGTTTGTTTTTGAATTTCTAATTTATGATCCGAGCAAAGAGGATGCTTATCTGAACCCAAAACACACTAAGAAGTTTCCAATGAAACAATTATAAGCTCCCCATTGTACCAGATTTCAAGTTGTGATTGGGACTAGATCCTTAACCATTCTTGCTCATGCATATAGGTTTGCAGTGAGGAAGATATTTATACTCTTGCCTAAAGTTTGGTAGAGGAAAACGTATTTATTTGCAATGCATCACTTTTGTATGGTGTTTCATTAGATCACTGAGCAAGGATTAGCTAAGCAGTTATGTCACACAGTTGTTTTCTTTCAATGACAGGGAGGAGAAAAGTAGAAGACATCCAAAGACTATTGAACAAGTCAAGAGGAGTTGCTTGGTTTTCCTCATCTTCTCTGTGTGCATTGAAGTTAGACTTTTCTCACTACCTGAAGTCCATATATTGTTCACTTGTATAGAGTACAGCATAAAGTACATGGAGTGAAACATGGACAAAGGTTCAGTGAGAGGTTATCTTCCACATGTTCGCAGGCTCTGAACGCTTACTCAAGTATGGAAATACAAGGAGTATGATCGCTCAGCTTATCAAAAGACAAAGAATGGTTGAAATATGATGGAGAGTTAAGTACACCAACTAAGAAAATTAACATAATAGAGCCTGGTCTTGCGTGCAACTTCATCTTTCGACTGATTGAATTCTCCATACATTTATGTTCAATACAAAGTCAAAGGCAACCCAAAACATCAATCAAATTACAAAGCTAGATAGAAGTGAAACTTAACTTCTCTATGTATTCTGTAAAATCACCACAACAGGCCAAGGAAGCTGTCAGACATCAGTTGATTGACTGAAGTGTCCTCAAAAATTACATTGTTATGTTGGAACATCCATTGGTGGGGAGATCTGAAAGAAAAGTAGACAAAGCACCGGAGAAGGATTTATCCCTCCCCCCACCTTCCAAGAATGCAAACCAAATATTTAAGAAGTCTCCTTCTTCTCCAAGCATCTACTACTGAAGTTTGTGATCTGGGAAGTGTCTCTTCAAAGTAGTTCGCTACTTCAATACATTGGATTCAAACCAGATGCCACCAAAGCCAGCAGAAATCTTTTTCTTCATTTCAGTGGACTTTGGAGCAGATCCGTAAGAGACTGTAAATAAAAAAGAAAAATAAATCTTTGCTTCTAACATAATTGTTGGGCCATCATGGTTATAATATCACTCTAACACTACCATATTGTTATATAATTTTTTTCCCTGATCCCTAGCTGGTATAAGTTGGTATTACTCCACTTGAATCAGTGGAGCTATGTTGTTTTGCAGCTAAGAATTTGTCTCTTTATTTTTGCTAATATAAGTAACTTGGGAGTCTGCATTTTTTCTCATTATTTTTAAAGATCACTATTGTAAACATCTGATCATAGGAAAAAATGCACATGAGACAGACAGCAAAACAGTTTCATCAGTGAATACCATTATGTTACCATATAATTATATCCAGAAATAGACTATTTTTCTCTCAGAATTGTTTATCTTGTTTTGTTTTGTTTTTTTTTCTTTTGGAAATTCAGTCCAAACTAATAGTTATCGTGGATGCTCTTCATTTTTTTTTCTTTTGTTTTGTTTCTTTTCTTTAGGGATATTCAGGGGGGAGGAAAAAAAAGATTGTTGAGTTTAAAAGATGTTTCAACTTTTCATAATTAAGCTCTGTTGAGCATTGAAAGAATATTTAATGCCGCGCCGCTGTATCTGAGGGCTGATCTGGAGACTTACAAGGAATTACAAGAGCATGCTTTACAAAACATAGAGCTCATGTTTGTCAAAGCATCATCTTTAAATGCCTTCAGATGATGATTTTTTTTTTCTTCCCACTGTTTTGTTCGAAGCAGGCAGTGGAAAGTCTCATGGCATTACAGCATTTTTTTCCCCCCTTCTCTCCCATAGTTCAGAGTAACTTGTTGGCTTTTTTCCACCTCGTGCTCTCCCTCGCAGATGAGCATTAGAGAGAATTTGGAAATGGAAGGCCTTTCTTTCTGCAGCTAGCAGGGTCAATTCAGTGTGGCAGCTGTGAGCTGGTGACATAGACTTATATTGACACAACCCACTTTTTGCTGCAGAATCACAAAGCGAAAGCACCCGGGGCTCTTCTGCCTTTTTCAATAAGATACGAATTTTTGTCTTCCTTGTATTAAGCAGAGATCTGTCATCTTGACTTGTACACTAAATGGTCCATTCTGACTGCCTTGTTTGTGTCCAATCCCAGCCAGAATCTAGAAACATGTGTTAACATTCGGCATGTTTGGGGGAGAGTTGGAAGGCCTGAGGCTAGACTCCCTGATGTCTGCTGGAGGGTAGTCAATAATCATTAGCCCTTCAAGTGGTAGATGCCCAACATAAACTGTATTTATTTATTTAAAAAATCTTTACTTTAAGCCACAGGGATAGGCATTTTAAAGAACGCAGCTCCCCTGAAGTAACAAGGCTGTAATAAATATATAGTGCCAACGAGTGAGTTGCTAACTTATTGAGGGGGGCATGGGTTTTAACACTGTGTCATCAGCCAAAGCAATGGGGAACCATTCAACGTAATTAGCCCTAGTGTATCTGTCACTTAAGTTTCTCCCCCTGGTGATAAAGAAGTGCAATTTGCCCCCAGTCTTTTCTAATTGCCAACATTGCAGCATTATCCGCAAAGCTAAGCCTGTGGCTACGGGAGAAGTTGAAGTGCAAGTTATAGTCAACACGAGGTAAATTAATTTATTGTTGATAATGCTCCAAGAGACCATGTCTGTGCAAAGTGACTGTTAAGAGAAACTATGAAGCTTGTCATTTGAGTTCTACTGTTAATTTTTGTGTGTGCGAGTGGCACAACTGCACACTCATTTTTACTTTGCGAGTTGGTGCATGTCAGTGAGTAACATAATTGTGAAAATCATTTAGCTTAGGGGTTGCTTTGCACATACACATTAGACACTTAAAAGTACTGGGGAACAATACCTGATGCAACTCAAGTGAACACATAAGAACTGGCAGATACGATCATACCTTATTCCAACTTAGTCCGGTTTCCCATCTCAGCACATAGCAGCCGGTGGCAACTGCTTTAAACATAAGAGACTCTGCAGTTGCTAGTTATGGAAAACTCTCCCCATAAGGAGACTTTCTTCCTAACCCCATTATTTACATTTATTATGCCTCAGGGCATGAAGGGTTACAGCCTTTTCAAAACTCTTGGGGTTGTATGTGTGTGTTTTGTAAGCCCTGATTCATCAAAGAACTTAGTTCCATACCTAACTTTAAGCATATGGGTAGTCTCAATGAAGTCAATGTGAATACCCCCATGCACAAAGTATTTGCTGAACTGGGGCATTAATCTTTAAAATTATATCTGTGGATATCCTGCTGGCTGTACTGCCTTAAATTAACAACTGTAGATTAATTGCATATGCACCAAGTTGACATTTCTCCCTTGATTCTACAATAAATTGGAAAGATGGCTAGTAGAGAAATATATAACAATAAGCCACTGGAGAAATAACCTGAGTAAGGGAAGCATGCCCTTTGAGCATTAGGCTTAGTGAATGACTTTAGCATTGTAGGTGCTCCTCTTGAACAAACCCTGTGTTTGGCGAGTATTGGAACGCAGCATTTTTTGCGCACCAGGTGGTAGATCAGCATTAATACATGTGAAACTGTACCCTTCTGTAGCTGAGACATCCCTTGTAGCCTGTAGTGATTTGGGAGACAGCACTTTTTGAATCCCTTAATTGTCCTGAATGTCTCACTTGTGTCAGTCGTGTCTTCTAAGGTATAAGTCAAATAGGCAAATCATTTTTAATAAGAGGGAAGAAGAGTCTCACATTCACACTTTAAAATCTAATGTTTGGGTTTTTTTTATCCTGGCCTTGTAAAAATGCCCTTTTCTGCCTCTCAAATACACAATGTATTCTTATGCACACTGTGAATATGCACTTTCAGGCCCAAAGTGAGATGAAGACCTGATGGTGCACAACAGTCTAGAAACACATCAGAAGAAACAGCCCCTGCCCTCAAAGAGATTTTACCATCTCAGTAGACAAAGGATGGAAGAAAGGAAAGTGCAGTCCTCAGAAAAAATATTGAACTCCAAAACACAGACCCTGTAGGAAGCCAGTAACTCATCCATTTACAAAAAAAAAATTGCATTTCCCTTTAAATGTTTAGCAAATATTCTTTTCAGTTTATTGATAAAAAGCTGAAAACAGGGAGTGGTAGTTTCCTCTTTTTCAAAAAAACCAAGTACAGATTAGGTGTCAAGAGAGAAACAAATTTTCCATAAAACGTATTTGAAGAAACAGAATTATGTTATTTTTTTTTGGTTTTTTCTAATAAAAATGTCAATCCTACTTCAACTCTATATATAGAGTTGTGGGCAATTGCTGTTAATAAAATGAGAGTATTGGAGTTTACTAGAAGGTTTGGAGAGTTCTTAGGATGAAAGTTGCCAAAGAGGCAGTGAAAACGGCCACTAGATAAAGGACATTTTTGATACCTCCATCTAGACCTGTCCCTGAGCCTTCAACAACAGATTCAGATTAAGTTTGGATAAAACATCTCACCTTGCACAGGGCAGGTAATGTTTTCACAATACGTAATAGCTCACGAGTCGCAGGAACACATCATTGACATCTTGAATTTAAGGACCTCTTGAGCCCTCTCAATCTCTTCTCAGAATAGTTATCATAGACTTGATATTTTAGTAAGTTTTTCAGTACAGATAATATTAAGCATAGGATACAATGTCCACCAATTTGGGCTCACCTTAAAAGATTTCATCAACCTATTTACAGACCTATTTTGAGTGGAAGGTGGATGAAGGGGAGAGAAAGGCAATAGTAACCAGTCCACTTATCGAAAAACGCCAAAAATGCAAATTTTTGTATCCCGCATCTCCAAAAATGACCAGTGAGTTTTGCAAGAGAAGGTTCTTTGCGTGAATCTGATATCTTTTATTAGATCAACTTAAACAGTTGGGAAAAAAAAAAAAAAAGATTGGCTGAGTCTGATACCTTTTATTAGTCCAACTTAAAACAAACTTTGTCTGCCTATGTCCTTAGACCAGGGGTGGGCAAAATGCAGCCCAGGGGCTGGATGTGGCTCACCAGGCCATTCTATCTGGCCTGCAGGGTCCCTAAAAATTTTAGAAAATTAATATTTATCTGCCCTGGGCTGCCTGTCATGCAGCCCTTGATGGCTTGCCAAAACTCAGTAAGCGGCTCTCTACCCAAAGTAATTGCCCGCCCCTGCCTTAGACCAACACGGCTACAACCTACACCCCTGTAACAGTGAGTTTTGGTGCTTCTGAAGAGGGCTTGATTTTCAGTGGCTCCAGAAACACATGTCTTTGGAAAAGTAGGCCTCTTCAGAGTGGGCACCAAAACCACTCGTTCTTTTTGAACATTTAGGCTGGGTTAATGAGTAAAACAATTAACTTCAATTAATTTAATCACTTAAAGACCGTGACACAGATTAGACAGAGTGTTTTAAGCAAACTCTGCTCAAATTCAACCACACATTATTAGCTTTAACATAGGAGCTACTTGGTGAAATCCTCTTGCCTGTATTATGTGAAAGTCTTAAAATCTATTTTAATAAAGGACCCATTTTCCCCTGCTCTGGTATCTAACTTCACTGAATAAGAATCAGGCCTGTATATAAGGGCTTTAAAACAAGATCTGATTTTATCTTAGCAGCATGTCCTTTAAGGAATTCTTTTTGCTTGTGTTTTGTGCATTTCCAGTGCAAATCAGACAAATGCGAATTTCCTCAGTGGCACAGAGCGAAGAGGTCTCAGACAGGAAGAAGTGAGCGCTCTGCAGATCAACAGATTTTGCTAAGGTTTGAATACACTTATTTGCTACACTCCTTCTGCTCCCTGCCCAGAGATCCCCTCCTTGCTTTTCTGTCTTTCTCTCCCTGACCCCCTGGAGCAGGAAGCTACTGCCTTAAAGCTATAGGGGCTAATTATAACCCACTAATACCAAGTTTTTCTTTTACCCACACTGTTTCACAAAGGTTTCTAAACCTGAAACAATCCCCAAATGTGGGCACATTTATTATTTAGAAACACTTCCTTGGATTATAATTTCACTTTTCCTACTCGGCGTAAAGCTGCTTGCTGAGGGAAAAGAAGAAAGTAAGAGGGCAAAGGAAACATTCCTGCAGAAAAGTCTCAATTGGGCTAGGGCAGATGGAAAAAAAAAAATAATCCACCAAAACTTTGTTTCAAAAGGAAAAAAATATTTTGTGAGTAAAAACATTGCTTTTTAAAAGAAACGTGTCCTTTCCTAGATAGGCAAATTTTATTGAAACCCCCAAAAGTGAACAGTTTCTGGTTTAGGGTTTTAGATGTTTGGATGGAATTTTATGTTGAGGAAAACAGCATTACAATCAGCTGTACAGATTTTTAGCTTGGTTCCTTCTATTCACTCAATTCCATGATCCACGTTGTCCTGTTAAAGGCTAAAGTCCCACTTTTTCAAGGCATAATGCCATTTTCTGAGGAGGCTAGGAAGAGAAAGGGATGCAAGGACTGTGAAGAGTCTAGAAGCCAGATTCCTGCTCCATCTGAAATCTTGTATTGGTGCTCTCCTTTCCTTGGAAACTGCTGTCTGCAACCTGGAGTTGAGAACAGGAGGACAGGATGATATGGAGCAAAGGCGGAGAAACCCTATCTCACGAAACAGACCCTCAGTACGTGGTGGTACAGAAAAGGGAGGCTGACCTGGCTATTGGGACCAGGTTGCAGTCACCTGAGATGCTGGATGAGAGAGATTCCTCCTGCTACATGTTGTGATGGAAACAAGTGATTCCTGGTTTTGTTTAGGAAAGGCCATTACAAACCAAAGTCTATTTAATCTGGATTATAGGATTTGTTTACAGCCATGGAGGCACCAAGCGTCTGGACCCTTGTCTGGCCGTTGGAGTCTATCTCAGTGGCCTAAAGTGGGGATGGAAGGTCTGGGAAGCCTCCATTCCTCCAAAAAAAACCCCCTCCTGCTTAGATATATGCATCAAAGGTCTGGGTAACCTCTCATGCATACACCATGATCCGGAAGGATCAACGGTTGCCGAACAAAGGATTGGCTGTATCATTTAAGGCCAGTATTTCATTTGATCTGACAACCTGTATCTCACGCTGCTCTGTAATAATTGATTCAGGAGAAGGTGGAAGAAAACTTAAAGTATGGAATTATAGGATTAGGGTTAGGGTTATTATCTGGAACATGATAGTTTGTCTTCAACACTGATCAGGTCCAGGTGCCTGCTGGGTAGATGCAGCTTTCTCACAATGAGTATAAAGTTGCAAGGCTCTATTATATGTTTGTACGTGCTCTGGAGATGAGGACAGTTTCCACCTGACACTTAGTTTTCTATTTGGTATTTCCCCTAAGTTTCAAAGGCAGATAGATCTTATTTGTACCTGAGCTAATATAACTCTTGATAAAAGTGAATTACTTGGAAATATAAGATACATGAACCATATGTAGAACCTAAGTAAGATCAGAATTAATTCCTACCTCTGTTTGAAACCATTTAACACACACACCAAATATCATTTTGAAGTTAAATTGTAGTTTTGTAGCTTATAATATCATGTTTCTTTATATGCACATGCCTCCAGCTCTTCCATTCTCCTTGCGAAATAAGTTGCCTTTGTATTTAACAATTTAATAAGCTCATGTATTTTCATGTGAGTCCTTATTCTATACTGGGGTCTATCAATACCAAATATAATCTGTTGTTTAGCTCCTTTCAACTGTAAGTGCATGTTTCCCCTTTATCTGTGTTATATATTCATTAAATATGTATCTGTCTACTGGAGTTTTTAATCACCATAGGGATCTATTCTATTTCCATGTGAATGACTTGTTCTTTTTGTGTGAAGAGGAAAACACACTTTTAATGTAGTGAGTAAGCTGCGTGGCATGAGATTGATTAAACCTTGCCCCTCCAGCTCACATGAACTCACCTCCTGTAGTTCTGCTCAGTCCAAAATGGCTAGAAAAGGCAGCTGCTTCTCCTGTATCTCAGCGTCCCTTTCCAACATGAATTAAAATATTAATCTTGGTAAATAAACTATTTAAAACCTAAAGCCTGTCTTTAAAAGCTCTGGGTGAGTTTAGTGTACAAGAAAGGGACTAACCATAGCAACTAGATCAATGCTGAGGTTTGGCAGAGGCATGTATATTTTCAGTTCTGCTTTGGTCTGGTCCCATTTGGGGGGGTGGGAGATGAAGAAGAGATCCATACTACCATTTCCTTATACTTGGTAGCAGGTTCAGATCCAAATGAAACTTGTAGCCCTCTCTACAATTCAGTTCAGGTGCCTTCCCCAGAAGGATGATTCAAGTAAGCGAGCAAAATGCTGGCTTGCATGCATAGATGTTTCTCAAGCAAATCCCAGGACATCATTTTCCCATTGTATTCGGCCTTGGTGAGGCCGCAGCTGGAGTACTGCATCCAGTTTTGGGCTCCACAATTCAAAAAGGATGTGGAGAAGCTTGAGAGAGTCCAAAGAAGAGCCACATGCATGATCAGAGGACAGGAAAACAGACCTTACAATGACAGGCTGAGAGCCATGGGACTCTTCAGCCTGGAAAAGGGAAGGCTTGGGGGTGATCAGATGGCCACCTATAAGTTTATCGGGGTGCTCACCAGGATCTGGGGGAACGTCTGTTCACCAGAGTGCCCCAAGGGACAACAAGGTCAAACAGTTATAAACTCCTGCAAGACCGTTTCAGGCTGGATATAAGGAAGAATTTCTTTACTGTCCGAGCCCCCAAGGTCTGGAGTAGCCTTCCATCAGAGGTGGTTCAAGCACCTACATTGAATGCCTTCAAAAGAAAATTAGGTGCTTATCTTGCTGGGATCCTATGACCCTAGCTGACTTCCTGCCCCTGGGGCAGGGGGCTGGACTCGACAGTCTTCCGAGGTCCCTTCCAGCCTGAATGTCTATGAAATCTATGGAATCTA
Organism: Alligator mississippiensis; assembly: GCF_030867095.1. Taxonomy (NCBI): domain Eukaryota; kingdom Metazoa; phylum Chordata; order Crocodylia; family Alligatoridae; genus Alligator; species Alligator mississippiensis. Next base: position 10,515,273 of record NC_081824.1, on the reverse strand, counting down.
TGAAAGTCACCACAATGAGGTTCTCAAAAGCTCTGTACAATGGATGGGAGAACCTAGGTGCTTCCAGTGAAAAATACAGATCACCCAGGAGCCGAACAGGGAGGTCTCTAGCACTAGACAATTGTAAATGCCAGATAAAGGCACTTGGTTAAACTCCTGCTTCTCCTTGGAGTTTAGGCATCAAGCTGAGAGATGCCTCTGTCATTTTGGGATCCAGAGGGCAGAGGGGCATTGTGTTCACTGTAAAGCAGAGCACCTCTTCACTTGGCTTGGTGGCAGTATTCAGGCACTTACCTAGGAATTAGGCAATAAGGGTTTGGATCTCCCCAAGCAATAGTAGGTTTAAATTTCAGGTCTCCTACTTCCCAAGAAGGTGCTCTTAGCATTAAGATACTGGTGAAGCATTAGGATATAGGGCTGCAGGACCTCTTCCTTTTCCACCTGTATTTCATATTAATCTGCATGCACGCTCTTGGCATCAAATAGCTGCAAGGACTGTTCTGCCCTTTGTCCCTGCTGAAGGAATTAGTGATTTAGCTGGATTTTAGGAGTTTTGTCCACAACAGAACCTGGGCAAGAATTAGGTGTCTAAGGATGTGTCTAAGATGCGCATTTAAGCACCTCTAAATGTAATGCGTAATATGTTAATACTCATTAAGTGGGTCTAGGCAGGCATCTACACGTGCAGACATTAAAGTGCATTAACAGTGTGTGTGGACTGACTTGGAACTAAAGTTAGTCCCAAGTCAGTGCACACACACAGCATTAATGCACTTTAATGCGTCTACACATGCAATAATGCACTTTATTCAAATTTAGGCATGATTAACCCAAAATTATAATTTTAAAAGTGCATTAAGGGTGTACACATGTAGATATACACTCTAATGATCTTTAAATTTAGTTTAATGTGCCTTAAAGTGTCTCGTGTTGATATGCCCTAAGTGACCAACATAGGTTGCTTCTGAACATGTGCAATAGCCCTTATCTGGGGACCTAGGGTTCCTTTCAGGCCAAAATGGATACAAAATGGCAGACAGCCTTCTGAGACTGAGAAACGAAATGCAGTCTCTGGTTCTTGTAGAAGAGTCAGGAGTTGTGATCCTACCCAGTTGTTGTGACCTCACAGCTTTTCACAAATGCTTTTCCTGTCTGAGATCACTGGATAAATCACACTAGTCGCTGCCTGCACGGGTGCTCCAGGAGCTGCAGTTGGTCACCGAGGCAGGTCTCAGATGCTGTTTGTGTCTTTAAAGTACAGGTACAGTAGGCTGTCTCATGTTCATTTACCGCAGGCCCTCCGTAGCTGGCTGTGAGAGCTGTTTTCCTCAAGGCCCCCAAAATGGCATGTTTCACTGAAAAGACTGCCCAGCAGCAAAGTGTCCCCAACACCGTTACATGGCATTACCTGCCAAATTCATAGCATCACTAAATTAATTAAAAATAAACCTTCACAGGCTTTGCCAAATGTTAATGTATTATGATGTATTTTTGTCCAGGTGCCCAATGGACCTAATGCAAGAGAAATCACACCATGGCTTGAAGCTTTTCCCAGACAAGTAGCTCTGTGGCAGGGCTGAGGAGGAGGTATGAGCACACCCGTAGCAGCTTCTAGTAGTTGCATAAAAGATCTGGGTCCTCTCTGCAGAGCTCCGACAGTGAGACATGAGAGGCAGACCTGCACCCTCTGGCATTTGCAGGCACTTTTTTTGTATGAACTACTAAAGTTAATTTTTAACAAGTCTTGGAACAGTAGGGAGAGTCCAAAGATGGAAGACTACACGACATGGCTCCTCTTTAAGAAGGGGGAAAAAAACAATCCAGAAAACTATAAAAGCAGAACAAGTTAACCTGTCATTGACCACAGGCAAAATATTTAATTCAAAATTTCTTCCACAAAGAATTAGAGGTTAAAATATAATTAATAGCAATCAACTTGACTTCATGGAACACAGTCTTCTCAAACAAGCCCGTTGTCTTCTTTTTGACAGGATTATGGGTCTGGTTGATAAAAGCAATTGTGTTGATATAGAATACTTGAATTTCTCCAAGGCATTTGACTTAGTATTGCATGACATTTTGATTAAAAAATATAATCTTGTATTATATGGAAATCACAGGGCATAAATTAAATGGATTAAAAACTAGCTCACTGTCGGATCTCAAAATATTATTAACGGGGTGATGGCAGCATGCAAGGCTATTTCTACTTGAGTTCCCCAAGGACTGGTTCTTGGTTCAATGCCATTTAATGTATTTTATTATTATTATTATTATTATTATTATTATTACTTTACCAGTAAATGGGATGATAATATACAATATTTGCTGGTAAAAGGTTGCAAGTGACACATGGAGTTGTAGGGTACTAAAGTAAAAAAAAGGACAAGTTACCATTACAGAATGATCTGAATCACTTTGTTAAGTGCTCACAGTCCAACAGAAGATATTTTAATGCAGCTGAAAGCAAAATAAGAGGCATGGGAACAAAAGCTTCAGGTTACACCAATAGGATGCAAGGATTTATTAAAAGCAGTAACATGAAGAACAAAACAGCTCATGAAAAATTGCCTCAATATGGACACACAGTGCAATGCTAGGGCACAGGAGGATGAATGCAATCCTAGGATGCAAAAATGCTCACCTGATCAGAGTTAAACCAGTACATAGATTTGAATTCAGAAATGTTCCTTCTTGTGGGATTGGTATTGATTTTGCAGGGATTTCGTCTCTTTTTTTTGGTATTAGGCTTATCTTACTTGGTATGAGTATCCAGGCATATCTTTCTTCCTAAGTAAGTAGCTGCCACTGAAAAAGCCTCAGCACTAGGGACACCTCAACCCCTCGCGTTCTCCAAGCGTGGCACACAGTCATTTAATCTATGAGCTTTAGGGTTTTAATGCATTTAAATCTCACTCTAATTGTTCGAAAATTAATGGTCAATACTAGAAAGGAAGACTGTAGTAGCAGAGTGGCTCGGCTGTCTCCTACTGGTGCCAGAAGTGTGTCAAAAGCTGCCTTCAGTTGATGTAGCTGTAAATGGGCCCCTGACAAAGAATTGTGCTAACTCCAACCTTCGTTTGGGTAGTGTTGGTGCAGCAAATGGCATACCTTGTCTATGTTAATCCTATGGGCTTCTGGGTTCGGGAAGACTGAGACAGGAGCTCATAATAAATGATCTAATTGTCCATATGGTATTTCATCCTGAGAAACAATTTGGCCCAGTGGCTTGGAATAGTACTTGAGCTATTAAAATCCCATATACAGCTTTGTGAGTCAGATTATGTTAGTAGTTAGTAGTTAGTAAAACAGCTCCTGCTGAATTAGTGTTTAGAGAGTAGTAGTGAAGAGTAGAGGGTGGTAAAAAGTAACTCAGGCTTATGTAAACAATGCTCTTTTTTCTTCTTCTTTTTTTCTTATTTTTTCAGATAAACATGTCCCTGATTTCAGTGTTATTTAACGGTTTGGATTAGGGGTTCATTTAACATTTCCTGATCCAGCATTATTTAACCTTTTGCTTTTATGAACAATCAAAACCAATGAAAATAAACCCTCTCAAACCTCTATTGAGGCTAAGGACAACAGCATCATCTTGGCAAGGGGAAAAAAAAAATATTTACCTTAAGGCTATGTAAACACTCAATTTACCAAATTATCCCTGTTTAGTATAATGGAATAAATGGCTTGCATTTAGGATGGCTGTTGGCAGGGTATCATTAGAGCTCAAAAGTAATGGGCCCTGCATAATGCCTACAGGATCCTCCGATACCACAAACTAAGAAGCTGACTGACCGTCCATCAGACCTTAGAAGAGACAAGAAGCACATTGCAAAAGCAGTCCAATAATTGAGGTTGGAACTATGTTCTAGGCTGGGTCTCCTACCCAGGTTCTAATCATTTTCTCATTGAAGATAGACTCAGCTGGGGCTCGATCGTCTACCTATTGAATCCAATGGCAAAATTAGTTGTTCAGAAGCATGGAGAATTGTAGGATGACTGACATCCAATCCCATGCAAAAATAAAGGAGGAAAATGGCCAACAAAAGTTGTTCTACTCAACCCCAAATGCAAAATTTCATTTTTTGGCACTGGTCAGAAAATGGTGGGAAATGAAGTACTGGAGCTAGGAAACTGCCAGAAAACTCCCTCCTTTTGCCCAATGAAGGACCCACTCAACTTGGTCCTTTGACCCACTCAACTTGAATATGTGACTCTTCTTGTCTACTCACCAGGAACTAAACGTGCCTCTCTCATATACTAAGAAACTGCCTTAGCTTCTATGTTGTAGGCTACTATCATGTGGGATCCCCTCAACATCTCCTGTCTGTGCTTTAAAGAAATAATTAAACATTTGCTGGAGCCTGGACTGGAACCCAGCTGTCCTTCTTCCCCTGTGAGTGTCTTAACTGCCAAGCCAGAGAGTAAGTCTCTTGTTTTCTTTCTGGCTCAATGAATATTTAAATATTTCATACAAACTGGAAGAGTTCCAACCTGGGAAAATGAGGGACAGTCATATCAGCATCCTATGCATCCTGGTGCTCAGGCTGTCTCTTAGATGCAAGGTCAAATTTAGGCAGAGAAGGGAACAGAACCGAAATTTCTCTGAGATGGAAGGAGGAAGGAATTTCTCTGGGCTCTTGGTTAAATAGGGATTGGGGCTAATACTGCCTGCCCTTTACATTTTTGCAACTGAAGCTATTCATGAATAAATACTGAATTTGCACACAATTCTGGGATGCCCCATTGCCAGGATATCAGGTACCTTCATGCTCACTGCAGCCCCACACAATTGGCTGAAGTCCACTGTAATTATGGAGGAAGCCACTTCATTATCCTCCTTCAAAGCTCTTAAAAATCTCCTTTGCCTATAAAAAATTGGCAGTTGTTACATTGCTGATGAGATGAAACCAGTGCCCGTCTTTCTGAGTAACTTTGTTTCATTTGCTTCTATTCCTTCCTCTGACTTTAACCTTTTTTTACTGTTAGGTGTCAAGGCTGTAACCGTCAGTTTTTGTTCCATGTTCATACAGGAAGGCTGGAGTTATGAAAATGGTCCTGGGACCAATTATGTTAATCATGATGGCGATAATGATGGTGATAATGACTCTTTACTGGTAATAGGTAGCCTTTAATATCCTCTTGGATAATATCTTCTTAGATATGCCCTAGGGCATGTCTGCTCCCACTCACCTGTGCGTGGCACAGCCAGAGAGCAGACAAGACTAATGGACAGGAAGGGGGAGAATCTGCCACAAGCCAAAATGGACCTTGCCAAAGTACAGTGGACTTCTGGTTCCCATGAAAACAGTGTAGTTTGGTTAATCCACATCCAGTTCTGACTCTTGCACAATAACTGAAAACTATTTTTCCTCTTTTGGCTGGGAAGCATCAGAAGCCTCGCAGAAAAAATACTGTGCATTACCTCTATTTCAGAAATAGTAACCAAATGAATATTGCATGGGGTGGCAACAGAAAGGTTAAAAAAAAAAATGCTCAGAATAAAAAAAAAAGTCCTAAAAGTCTTCAAATTTACATTGAGCCTTGCTAACTACCCTCGCCATTTGTGAGGGATACATTCTAGAGATCCCCGCAAATGGGGAAATCTGTGAATACATCATCTGTGTTCATGAACGGCACGTGCCCCAGTGGCTGGGGGGGCATGGCTGTGCTGGCGGTGGTGGGAGTGTGGTGACGGGAGCCCAGTGGCGGCAAGCGTGACGCTCCCGCAGACGCCACCGGCACTGTTGGTGGTGGAGGTGACGAGTGTAAGAAAGTGTCATCACACTGCACAGGGAGAGAGCATGGGTTGGTGCGGTGCACCGTGAATATTCAAAACTGTGACTCGCAAGTCCACGAATAGCAAGGGTTTCCTGTAATGCTTTGATGATAAATTCTGAAGACACAAAGATTGTCAAAGAACACTTTCGATACAAACAATGTCAAGATCCTTTATTTTTCTCCTGACAATGTTCTGTTTCTTTAATAGAAAGCTGAAAAATTGAAGAAACATGAAATTACCTAGTTTGTGGTCCTTTCAATAATATCCTAGATCTCCATCCATGATATCAGCTGGATAGGCAAAGCTAAATCATGTTCGCCTCAAAAAGGAAAGGAGGTTTGGTGAAATTCATTCCTGGACAGAGAGACAACGTATAGATTAAGCTCCACTTATTTTCCTAGGAGTTGAATGAAAGCCATTCATTGCTGGAATAAGCTACTGAAGGAGATTTCAGTAAGCCAGATTCCAACAGTCTTCAGAAAATATTGCCAAGTCCACTGAAAAGACGGTCTCATTTGTTCCTGGTGAAACAATGCAGATAGTAGTCAAAGATTGGGGTTCCTCTTTGCTACTGCAATAGAAATAATAATACAGCTTGTCTATAAATTACATTACTATGCAGAGGTACCCAAGCTCTCTTTGAATGGTAATATTTCAGAGGGATTTTTTTTTAGCTGATCCCAGATTTTTTGCTGTTCTCCTGCTAAGTAGTCCTTTGCAATGATACCAGGGTTCTGTATAAAGAGATTGGAAGGAATCTGCATTGCACCAATTTTTTGGTGAATTCATGCTCCAAAAGTTGAAGCAGTCTGGAACAATGTACATTGGAGGGAAATGTCCATCCAAAACACACATTCCTTTGCAAACTGAGTAAAAAGACTTTAGAAACCACCAACTCCGATCCATGTTGTGAATGTAATCTAAGAGGACCCACCTAGGTGAAAGAAAAAAAATAATACCCTCTGTGGCTGAGTATATTAATGGTAAAATAAAGCAAAATATAACCCTAAAAACAAGCACGAGAGTCAATAAGCAATCAATCACAGCAAAGTTGCCAGGGCAATCTCTGTAAGATAAGATGACCTAAAGCCAAGTCGATAGCAGTCAATCATGTTTTGATCTTTAAAAAAAACAATAAGCAGTGTATGAAATCCATAGTAAAAGTAAATAAGAAATTAAAGTGAGTGAAGAATCAGGATCCTGATACTTGACAACTGAAAATTCATTGGGCACATCTACATGTGCAAATGCTGCTGGATGGTTCTACTACAGAGTAATTTACTCTGGAGAAAGCCCACCCTGGGCAGGTGTCTACACATGTGGGCATTTGGGAGTAGATTTGCTGCTCCTGGCAGCAGTCTTCTCCCACCACTTCTGGCCCTGCACAGGCCCAGTGCAGCAGCCAAGGGGAGCTCTAGGCTCCCCCTGGGTGCTAGGCCAGGGGCTGGCAGGGAGCCCAGGGCCAGGAGACAGCTGTCTCCTGGTGGGGGCAGGGAGATTTCTCCCTGCCCCCAGGAGCTGCCCACTGCTAGGGTGGGTTCCAGTGGCAGAGCCAGGGCTGGGACAATGTTTCCCTGCCCTGGCAGCAGGGAGCTCCTGGCCCTGGCTCCCTGATTGGGGGCAGGGGGCTTGGAAAGAGCTTCAGGGGAGAAGCAGGTCTCAGCCCTCTTCCCCAATCTACTGGAGAGGCAGATCATTCATTGCTAGCTGCCCCACTGGTGGATCGGGGCAGGGGCTAGGACCTGTTCCTCCCCTGCAGCTCCTTCCAAGCCCCATGCTACTATCCACTGACCAGGGCATGAGGCTGAGACCTGCCTCTGGCAGGGGCATTTTTTGGCCAGCCCTGAGTTGCACAAGGGAGTCTGCATATGCAGGCCAGAGCTGGCTTGGGATTACCTGCAATGGAATAGTCCCCATCCACCTCCAGCCTGCATATTCAGACTTCCCTGCACACCCCAGGGCTGGCCGGGAACTGTCCTGCTCGGAGCAAATACCAGCCAGGTCCAGGCTGGGCAGGGAACTCTCCCCATGCTTCCTACCCCAGCTCTATGATAGTGATTGCAGATTGGGGGCTGGGAGATTGCTCCCTGCCCTAGCTCCATGATCACATACACTTTGTAATGGTGGAGTGGGGGCAGGGAGCAATCTCCCAGCCCCTGCTCTGCAGTCGCAATCACAGAGCATAGGCAAGGAGCTCCCTGCTGCCAGGGCAGAGGAACATTGTCCTTGCCCAGGCTCCAGTGGCAGAGCCCGCCCCAGCATCAGGCAGCTCCTTGGGGCTGGGAGCAATCTCCTACCCCCTGCTGCCTGGTTGACTGGGAGCAAATTTGCTCCCCATCAGCCATTGACATGTGCCTTACTGAACAGTAAGTACTCAGCAATTAATTTGCTACTTGCATTTGCAGGTAGCAAATTAACTGCAGAGTAGAGCAAATTACTGCACAGCAAGGGTCTGCAGTATAGATGCAGATGCTTACTATGCATTAATTTGCTCTACTGCACAGTAAAACATCTCTTGCAGATGTGCCCATTGTGGATTTTTTTTAGGTTGAAATGGCAGATTCATCTTTTCATTACCTCTCTAGATTAATCTTTAACATACATAGAAATATCTGGTAGTCTAAAAAGGAATTGCAGATGACAGTGATATTGTTGCTGAAGTAAAAATACTAAGCAGGAGTTAAGTCCTGATAAAACAGAGGAGACTCTTGACATTGGGAATATCAAAACAGAAGGAGGTTAATGGCTCCGTTAAGGTGAAACTTGGAACTGGTATTCAATATTTTCATTAAAGGCCTCAGCCAAAGTGAGATGATGTGCTGATGGAATTTGCTGATGACATGGAATCGAAAGGTATTGTCAATACAAAACAACAGAACACCATGTAGAACAAACAGGGCAATTTTGGGGACCACAGTAATAGAATTAGTTTGATGTTAAACTATTCAAAATGTAAGACCATGCACATGGAGAACAAAAATATCAGATCAATGTTACAGGGGTGTAAAGTTAGGATCTTGGGCTGAGAAGGAAAAGATGCTTAGTTTATTAGTTAATCATGGGAAGACCAAAAGCCACAAACATAATGTAGCTATAAGAAAGGCAAAATGCAATTTCATCATGTATTGGGTAAGGTGTTTCCTGGAGAGAGAGAAAAGCATTTAGGACACTGTACAAGGCACTACTGAGACCTCCACTTGAATGCTGTGTGTGATTCTAGTTGTGCATGACCATGAATGTTGGGTTTAACATGGAAATGGGACTAGAGTACGGTTCACAGGACAGTAAAGGGAAGAAAAAGCCTCTCTTAGAATAGAGGCCTAGAAGGCCGTGTCCCCATGAGTGGGAACATGCCATTTGCTCAAAGCCTTTTGAGGCACTGCAAAATGCACATGGTACCTGTTAATCTGTTTGCTGCACTGCAGATTTGCAGCACAAGGAGGCAAAATTAGATACCAGGAAATCCCAATATCTAAAAAAATTGTGCCAAAAAAGGGGTGTGCCGTACGTGGCAGCAGAGTGCAGGGGCATGCCTGGGGACAAGTAGCGGAGGCACAAATATGTGCCACTGCTATTTATCCCCATGCGTACTTGTGGGGACGAACCTGAAGAGTCGACTTGTTCAGGCAAGCAAAGAAAGGCTGAGAGGGCAATTGATATGTGTAAATCTGTTACTTTAGGTAAACTTTAGCAGGGAGAAAAGCTACTTACACTAAAAGATAATATTAGAACAAATACAATTAGATATAACTTGGCCATATAGACATTTTAGGCTGGAGATTAGAAGTTTGCTAACCATTACATCAGGGAGGTTTACCTTCCCAATCAGAGTAGTGGGGACAAAAATAACCTGGTTGATTTTAGGATAAAATGTGATCCATTTGTGAAAGGGATCAGATTATTTGTTTGCCTGTGATATCAAGGGACTGGACCTGGAAGACCTGTTTCAGTCTTTTTTTTTTTTTTTTATGAAATTTTAAAAGGAATAACTTTAATTATGTGAATGTTTGATGAAGTGGCACAAAAGAATAAGTATGGCCAGGGATCTACCATGATAAAACAAACATTTGTTTTGAAATGTGCTACAAAAATGATTGAGATCGCAAAAGGAAAGCACTTGGGAAGTTTCTTGAAATCCAGGGGTAGACTGGGCCACTGGCATATGTTGGCCACTGTTACAAGTCTGTCTTCTGGGAGAGAAGAGATATGATCAGACTGAGTTCTTGGACCAGGTATGGTTCAACATCTTTATTGACAGCATCCAGTATGATCGTATATGGGTCAGTGTTAGGGGCTATAGCATGCAACAAATTCAGCAAGAACCTTATTGCTGAGTGGAAGGTCAAGACTAGTGCTAGTACTTTGACATTCATCTTCACCTTGCTACTGCCCCTGTTAAGTTACCACTCATATATGTGTACATATGCTTTCAAGTTCATTGTGGTTTTCTGCCTTAGTGACATTTTCACAACACAGAATATCTGCTTGAAACTGCCATAAGCAGAGATTAAGCACACTTTCCCAACGTGCTGGTAATTTTCCATATATACCTGCCTGTTTGCCTGTCTATCTGTCTACTTGTCTTTTCACCATATTAAAGTCATAACCTCCTAAAAATCTTGTAAACCTGGGGAAAAAAAACACAGTCCCTGTTCCTGGCATAGAGGATCACCTTACTATATAGTGAAGTGGAGAGGGTGTGAATGTGTCTCTAGATTGGATTAGCATCTGCAATATGCTCATGTCTTGATGGGCAATAGTAAAGACTTTTCCTATCTAACTAGATAGGGGGTTTTTGTTTGTTTTTTTTTCTTTTCTTTCCTTTTTATTTTATTTTTTTTTTTGTAGTAAGGTCATTGATTTCAAATGCCACGGGATGCCTCTGCCTAAGTTCAGGGCTCAGAGTACATGTTGTGTTAGTTATTACCACTGGGTGAGATATTCAAAAGAGTTGAGCATCACCCCAGTTCTGATTCCATGCTGATTCCAACAGAAATCAATGATAAAACTCCATCCTCTCCTATAGGCTGGCAAAATTCAGCCAATATTTAATGCTTTTGAAAATCCCACCTCTTGTTATTATTGAATTGTAGTACCAGCGAGCGGCCTCCAGTGAGATTGGTGCCCTATAGTGCTAGGTTCTGAAAAAGTTGGCCATTTTCTGCATCCTCTGTGCCATGCCTGAGACTGCTGCTGAGAAACAAGCCCCACTCGCTTGCTCCCACCCTGCATGTGCCCATGGCCAGTGATTTGTCAGGGTAGATGGTTTGAAGGGGCTCTGAGCACATGCCCTCTTGTCTTTCCCAGTCTCTAGCCCTAAGCTGTCCGCTCTAACTAGCTGCTGGGAATGGATGTGCTTGGCCTTGAAGTGAGTGAGTAAGGCCTGTTTTTCAGCAGGGGAAGCAGTATGGGCATGAACATAGTGTGGCCCACCTCCTGCCTGAAACAGTTTACATTGAATAAACTGGTGGAGGGCAGGGGAAGTAAAGGCACAGAGAAATTGCTCATGGTCACAGAGAAGATCCAGGAATAGAGCCCAGGTGTCCAAACTCTTGCTTTAATGCCATCTGCATTGCATTTTTATTTCAAGATAGTAAAGAATAAAGTCCCTAGCCTTACCAGCAAACAACAAACCTCCACCCACCCACACCCACCCACACACACACACATACACATTGCCTCCCCACAGGAGCACCTGACTCTGGAGTGGTGCAAAGATGCTACTTCACTCACAGAAATAATTTATTTTAAATGCTTTCTCATAGGCAAAAGCTCACAGCACCAGATACTGAGAAGTAACTGGTATTGGGGAGTACTTAGGTAGCATTTTGGGTGTGGCACTTGCCGCAATGATTTTATTCTTTGCAATAGCAACACTTGTGTTATGGTAATGGTATGGGTGAGCCTGCACCCCAGGGAACCTGCAAACCAAGGTTGCGGGTTCACTGTGCAAGGTGCTGGATCTGTATATAGTAACAGACAATCTCCCCCTAAAGAGCTTAAAGTCCAGTCACCCAAGACTGATCATTCTTTATGCAACATAATATAAGTTGATTGCAGGAAGAAGGCCCTCAGCACCACTTTGGTATAGCATTATAAAAAAACAACAAGTGCATTATAGATAGAGATGTTCCATCTTCTGAAATCTCTGACTGGGAGCAATCAACTCCCATGCTCAGCCTGATGACCGAATATACCCATTTCCCTCAGTTTGGACCCTTTCTCTATTCAGAGGCCCCGTGAAGGAAAAGACACTGTGTGTGAATACAAGCATATAGATCTGAGCCTTGCTTTATACTGCTGGGTGATTCCCATCACAGAGCTGCAAATCAGCACTGTGGTAGGCTGGTAGCCAAAATGCCCCACCGTGCTCCTGGCATCCTAACCACCCTGTGTTCAAGAGGTATCTGCGGTTCCACTTCATCCTGTTCAGCTCAGCTCTTTGTGATCTTTGTAATGTTTAGTAAAAGATAACAGATTAAGCCAAGTGCAGAGATAATGAAATATAAATTAGTAGGGTTGCCAGCCTTTATCCACAGCACTGTCAGAGCGTATTATCTGGTATATCTAGTTCAGAGCAGTCAGTTAAATTTCCCCTTATCAGAAACTGAGTGTGAAGTGTGGTAATGTTGCTAAGTGCAGAACAAAAATCTCTCTTTTTTTGCATCCCATGACTGCTCCAGGCAACATTCTTGGAAACCTCTGACTAGGAAGGAAAAGAAGACCCTGAGATATATACACTGTGACAAGCCAGGAGGCTAAACTCCACCGGTAAACCGTCCTGTGAGCGGCAGTCGCCTGTGGCTGTGACATTACCACACTTTGCTCAGCTTCAGAAAGGGAAATTTAACTGACGACTGCTATGAACTGAAGCCACAGCCTAAACCAGATAATACACCCTGACAATACTGTCAGGCAAAAAAGGCTGTGTTCCCATTGATTTCATCGCATTGGAGACATATTACCCTGGGCTGTGTATGTTTGAGGGTATATGCGAACACTGTGGGAATATCAAAGGGAAAGACACACTGATTTGGGCAGAAACAGGCCTTGCAGAGATAAATCCCCAAAGTGCACTGACTGAAATATATATTATTTGGCAAAGCGGGCAAGGCAACGATATTGATTGTAATTATAACTTAATCCTCAATCTACATCAGATGTACCCTGCTGGGTTTGTTTAAAAGGGAACTATGCAAAAAAAAAAAAAAAAAGAAATATATATATATATCTTGCATCTCAGAGTTACTGCCGAAGGAGGAACAGCTCCGTTAGCCTGCCTCTTTATTCGGGTTTAAACATCAATGATAGAAGAACCTCAAAAGGTTTAGAGTTCGGGTTTGATTCAGACAGGATCCAAGCTTCTCTTACTCTCTCGGGTTTGGGGCTGAACATGCTGTATTAGTGGGGCCTCAAAATGGGACTATGAATATTCAGAGTCATTATTATAAATATTTAACAACAAATTTGAGGGTTGGGAGAGAGACTCGGGAGTTAATTATTAGGAGCTCGGAGGAAATTCCTTTAGGAGTTCAGGATATAAGTGTCAAGTTAGAGCCTCCCAGAAAGGACAGTGTTCAGTTCCCATACTTCACTACCCATGTATTCACATTTCTACAAATGACTTGATGCTAGCCACTATTGCATAGCAGTCGCTGAACTTGAGCAGATTTCTGGTCCCCCATCCAGGTATAACAATCCCAATCATCTTCTAGGGGCTGGGTACCAACTTTGTCTCTCAACTAAGGAAACCTCCAAACCAAACTTGTTCATGGTATCTTGATACTTCTGCTGTATATGAGGTGCAAGAGAAAGGAGGAGGAGAGTTTCATAGTCTTGAAAACTGTTTGGCTAGAGATTAATAAAAAAAAAAGAAAGGTTCAGGGTGCTGTTAGTTTATGTACCTGCCTGTGCAGAAACATTTATGTCTACCCTATGTCCCTGGCTGTGCCCAGGGTGCTCACTTCAAAGTAAGCCATGGCTGTTTGCTTCTGCTCATGCACGGCAACCCTAGAAATGTGGCAGTGAAACCAGCCCAGGAGTGCTCCATGTTGCCAAGCATGCCAGAGACAGGTCTTGGGAACAGCCACGGGAACATGCCCATGGGGTGGCTTCCTTGCTCCATTTCCTGGATGACATGTGTGAGACGAAGCAGGTAGCAATGGCTTGATCATGAGTAAGAATCCTTGTGACACAGTGTAGATATACCTTTACTGTCATACGTTGTTCTTACTCCAACTACAGGACAGTCTGTATGAGACAAGTGTTAGGATTAGGAATGGGTTTGGTTTTGGACAGCTTCTTATAGCAGCAGATGCACTTTTAACTCGGTTTACCCAGCTCAGCCTATTCATGATTTGAAGTGGGATTTTCAAAAGACCCTAATGCCTGAAAAATATTTGAAAACCCCTGATTTGTAGTCACCGTCTCTCCCTAAGCTTCATTATGGATCAAGCCCACTAACTTTGGCTTAGTACCTCCTGTTTAACCCCTATAAAATTAAGAAGGAGAATCAAGCGTTGTGTTTATTGATTTGCACCTAGACCTCTTTGGAGCTCTGCAAACTCATAAATAAACCAACTACTATTAATAACTATTACTAAGAATAATTAAACAATGCAAATCAATTTATTGGGCCTTAATTACAAGCCAGTGGGCATGTCTACACAAGTTGCTATGGCACCATTGTTACCGCACTAGCATTTAGTACTTCCTTCTGGAAGTACTAGAAGATGGTGTAGTAACAGCCTGTACTGTGCCATGCATGCCGCGCACAGTTATTTTTAGGCACTACTTCACCATAACGACACTCTATAACGAGGCAGGGCATCAATACGGTGATGTAGTGTCATGCATAGACGTGTCCAGTGTGTTTAACCTTAATTAACATGGGCATAAATTAAAAAAAAATAAAAAAACCAGCAATAGGAATAGAGCCCAACAGCCTAAAAGGGTAAATATAAAGTCAGGGATCAAAAACGTTTGCAATTAACTCTTTCATTTTTTCATTTCACCAGGATGACAGGTAGCAGCTCATGCTGTCTTTCCTTGTCATTAGCAATTCAACAACGTCCACCCCAATGTTTTGCAAAAGCCATAAATTAGGATCCACGATGAACTGACGTTTCAGCTGAAATGCCTCGCTTCAGCTTGCAGCTTCAAAATTAGCATGAAACAGCACCAGAGGAAACAGAGGGATTCTCCCGCATTGTACAAAGAGCTGTGTGAACTTTTGAAATGCTTGAGATCTCATTACTGACAACATTTTGACCTCAGAGTTTTCATGCATTGACCTGGAGGCTGCCTTTGGAGCTAGAAATACAGATTCCTGGTCCTACATGACAGCATGGCTTTATTGAGCAAGATGGTCTTTAAAATGCAAAGCTACAGTACATGACTACCAAAATAAAGCAGCAGCAATTAATATTTATAGGTAAAGAAACATGATGAACTAAACACAATGCAGGAAATAGGGAGAAAGAGTACAATCCTTTCTGGGATACTCATGTTGAGTTTTTATGTTTTGTTGTCTGAAAAGTTAAGGCTAAGCCTGTTGAAGCCCATCCAGAGATCCAGGATTAAAAGCTTGACATAAGCTTAAAGTACCATGTGGAAAGCAGGGAAAAAGCAATAGTTACCATGCTTCTGAAACTGCTGTTTGCTGCTGTTCATCAACAAGAAATACATCTGGACTAAGAATACAGAATAAAGTACCAAGAAAACATTCCTCCCTAGTCGGAAAAGAAAACGAGCTAACTCCTGGCTCCATTGAGGCCAATGAGAGGTTTGCCATTGATTTCAAAGATGCCAGGAATTTATTCCAGATTTGAATCAATATTTAAACATTAGAATTTTGTTAATCAATTTTAATTAATTGTTAATTTTGTTAATCACCAATTCATAGATGTAGAACTGATGCAAGGAATCCAGAGACTTTTGTACCCTTAGCTTCCTTTCTTTCCATGCAGTGAGATGCAGTTTTTCTTATTTTCTAATTCTTTTATAGGAAACCATTTGACTCATATCCTGGATCTAAGAAACTTGATCTTATGATATGATAGTTTACCCCAATAATTGCCATTCATCTACTGAGAGGTTGGGTGCTAAATTTGATCTGGGAGAGACTGGGCATGTCTACACATTCATTAATGCACTGTAATTGTGGCACATTACGTTTAGGACCTGTAATAAATGCACTGTAATCGGCACTACTGTGCAGTAACACTAGCACGAGCTTTTTTGTGACACTAATGAGAGCAGTAGGCTAATTCTACTGTGTATTAGTGCATTAGCATGGTAGTTGCTTGCTAATGTGCAGTAGAATTAGTCTACTGTGAATTTAGCATCTCATGTAGACATGCCCACTTTCTTCCACTGCATACCAAAAGGAAATTTTATAGGGATTAATTTACCTTCTCTGGATCATATTCTGTTACGTTTCTTAGATGACCAGGAGGAAACTCCTTCTACTCTTATTTTCCTTGATCAAAGCAATGGACAAGGAGTGGGTAGAGTTTAGTTGTTTCTCACATGCCAATAGTTGGGTAAATGAATCTGAGCCAGGATGACTAGAGTTATAATTAATTGCAGCTGACTTAGCTAAGTAACAAATTTCTTTCTCTCTGGACAGAAAGGAGTGCCTGTTGGCACAGCAACACACAACTCTTTACTCGAGTCGCTGAGTACCTAGTACTACAAGGTAGTAGAATTAGGAGTTTGTCACTCCCCCATCAGCGCTGTTTATTGTTCCAGTCGTGTATTCGATCGTGTCCAAATTACAGCGGAAGCAGCTCCTTCTCTCTCTTCATCCTGAATTATTCTGTGGCAAAAATTAGCTGGATGGTGTTATTTAAACTGTTTTTCAAGTGCACAGTGTAAAAGCATCACTTCCATGTTCCAGGTGGATTTTCATGTCTACCGCAACCAAATGGAAAATTCTGCTGCCCTGATTAAACTTATATGTGGAGGTGAATAAAATATAAAAGAGGTCTTGAGCATCATAGATTATTTATTGTCTTGTCCGATAAATAGGATCATATTTTTAAGGATCACAGTATATTTTTAGACACCTTGTAAAGCACTCAAGCTTTTGCTTAAAGTACTAGGAGTGTAAGGTTTAATAAGCCAGTTGACAGAACATTTGTGACATCAAAGCATTGGAAAAAACTCTGTTTGCTTGCGTTTCCTTTCATCTGACTTTTAAATACAGTGTAGTCAACAGGAACAGGGCAGAAAAAAAACACACACATTCCAAATATATGTAATTAATACCAATGTGGTGAACTATTTGAAAATAATGTAGATTTTCAGTGAACCAAGATATTTATCTCCTTGCAAATCAAGGGCCTATTTTAAGGACCCCTGCTGTTTCAATCTGCTTATATGTTGCTGTTTCTCTCCAGAATTTTGAAAGAAGCTAGACTGACAATATCAGAGTCTGGTACTCTAAAAGATAAAGTCAGGGGTGGGCAAAATATGGCCCGTGGGCCAGATCCAGCTCACCAATTGATGGTATATGGCCCACGGCTGTCACTGCAATGCTCCACCTGGGGCCAAACCCCGCTGCTCACACCTGAAGCAGCTTGCACCTTGCTCCTGCACAATGCCAGCTGACAGAACTGTCCTGCCTTTCCCTAGCCCCAGCCCCGGCCCCGGCCCTGGCCCTAGACCCGGTCAGCATATACAGCTTCCTGGCTGAGCAATGGCCCTCTGGATACTGCTCGGCTGCACCTGCCTCTAGTTGCTCCTTTTCCTCCTGCCTTTGTTGTGCTGCTCCAGGCAATGGGTAGCTCAGTGAAGCAGTGATGGCCATGGGGATGCATTCTGGACACCACATGCCCAGCCAGGTGGGGGGAAGCTGCAGCCAGGTGGATCCTGACTCCAGCTCCAGCACCCAGCTGCCTTCCACACACTGCCTTTCCGACATGATAAGCAGTCACCTGTGGTACTGTGCATGCTGGCCAAGGCTGGGGCTGGGGCTCAAATGGTGCCATTGTCAGATGCAGGGCGGGTGTATGCAGGAGTGCAGCATAAGCTGCCCCAGGTGGGAACAAACAGCACTCAGCCTCATGCAGAGCATTGTGGGAGCAACCATGGGCCAAATGGGGGTGGGGTGGATAGCATCAGCACCTGCACCACATAGCTTGGGCAAGCTCTGCTACATACCTCTCTTGCCCGTCCCAACTCCCTCCCTCCACCCTTGTTCAGCTCCCAGGACCTAACACAAACACCCCCAACACATGTGCACACCTCCCCCCACACCTCCCCCACCCCCCTACCCCACACCCTCTCTCGCCTACACCTCCCTACCTGCGCACAGTATACTAGAGTAAGACTATTTTGAGCTGTTATGCAATCACCTCTATATAAACTGCACAAAAAATCACTACAAAAATATTTTTGAAATAAAATTAAAATGTGTTATAGTAGATGTTTGATTTTTAGCTTATGGATTTTTTTTTTTAAATCAATACTTTCTTAAAACGATATCTTCAGAAAGATTTTATGTGTGTGGCCCTCAACAGCTCACCAAAACTCATTAAGTGGCCCTCCTGCTGAAATAATTGCCAACCCCTGGGTAAAGGCATGAGAAGTAACGGTGCTAGATTCTTCCATTCTCTTCTGCTACTAATCCTGAGCTGGTGGGGTACACACAAATCAAAAATAGGAGTTGCATGTCTACTTTCTGTCAAACTTCCCAACTCCTGTTAATACAATCCAAGTTGCTGCAAAAAAAAAAAAAAAGAAAAAAGCAACAGCATGTTGGGTTGTAGTAACAGGGCCACCACATGTAAATCAGTGGAAATAATTCTTCCACTCTATTTAGCTCTGGTGAGGCTCACCTGAGGCTCCTCACCCCGTGCACTTTCCTCTTATTGTACCCCACACTTCTAGAAATATATGGACAAATTAGAGACTCCAGCAGAGGTCAAGAAAAATTATTAAGGGACTAAGATGCAAGATTTATAAGGAAAGGCTGAAAGAACTAGCATTATTTAGTCTGAAGAAGAGATGACTGAGTTGGGATTTGATAACAGTCTTCAAATACCAGAATGACAATTTTAAAGAGGATTCATAGATTCTAGGGTTAGAAGGGACCTCAGTGGGCCATCTAGTCTGACCCCCTGTCCCTGGTAGGCAAGAAAAGGGTCATGAAACCTGGGGTCATGTGAACCCAGCCAGGTGCCTGTCCAGTCTCCTCTTGACAACCCCTAAGGATAGGGAGAGCACCACCTCCCTTGGAAGCCCATTCCAGATCCTGACAACGCTGACCATGAAGAACTTTTTTCTAATGTCCAATCTAAACCTATTCTCCAATAGCTTATGGTCATTGTTCCTTGTCATTCCAGGGGGTGCCCTGGTAAACAGATTGTCACCTACTTTATGTTGCTCTCCCCTTATGAATTTGTACACCGCCACAAGGTTCCCCTTCAGCCTTCTCTTGGAGAGGCTAAAAAGGTTAAGGCCTCTTAGCCTTTCCTCGTAGGGTCTTCCCTGCAGGCCTTTAATCAGACAAGTGGCTCATCTTTGGACCCTCTCCAGGTTGTCTGCATCCCACTTGAACTGTGGCATCCAGAACTGAACACAGTACTCCAGCTGCAGCCTGACCAGTGCTGCATAGGATGGAGATGGAGTAGTCTCTGTGGCTGTAGGGGACTATGAACAATATCTTCAAATTGCAGCAGAGGAAATTTAGGTTGGAGATTAAGAAGAATTTAATCACCTTGAGAGTGTTTAAGCATTGGAATAACCTACCTAGGCAAGTTGTGGAATCTCTGTCTCGGAGAAATTTTCAAGCACAGGTTATATTGATGATTGACATTTGACCTGAATGGTCTGGTTAGGGATTATCCTACCTTGACCAAAAGGCTGGAATAGATGGCTTCCTGAGGCCCCTGTGATCCTTTGAACACAAAATATGTTTTGTGAGACGTAGACCAACTCACCATCTCTCTAAACCTCAAACCTTTTCACATTTTCCACTTTTCTCAGCATCCTGCTGTGTCATTTAGCACCACAGGGTGTTTATCTTCCATCATATATTGGTTCTGGATTTGGTTCATCATACAACACCAAAAACCCTAGAGATATCTCCCAAACATAGAACACATATCTGAGTACAAATGTCTACTTGTGTAATCTGGAAACCCAGCAACCCAAATCCAGACTGCAATAAATGGGAATACAGATTGGAGTCTAAATGTTGCCATTTCTAATTCAGATTTTGTAGTTGGCCAATGGGAGAGAACCATTCAAGAACATAATTTTAAGAAGAACCTGGATCTGGGCTGAAATAAATGACTTATGATTGGTCCACTTTGTTAAATGTACACAATGTTAAAATATAACCAAGGAGAGAGACTGAGGGAGAGGCAGCCTGCAGGTGTGGCAGGGGCCAATTAAGGAGACACCTGACCAGAAGGGAGCAGGGCTTGAACCCTATAAATCTAGGGCCTGAGCTGGTCAGGTAGTCTAGGCCTGAAACTGCTGGGAGAAGAGCTCCTGGACAACATCTGAGCTGGGGTAAGAACAAAGGGAGATTCTGGAAGGGAAAAGTCAATAGAGATGGCCTAGGACCTGAAGCCCAGCATGGGCAGAAGTGGAAGTTCCCAGAGAAGGGTGAGCATGAGGAGGGCCTGAGAGGCTGCTGCCCTGAAGGAGCAGGTGTCAGCAGGGCCAGAGAGCCCACAGATTTATCGCCACGGAGGTGCAAGTGTCAATAGGGCCTGGGAGCCCAAAGGTCTTACTGGCCTAGAATCAGGGCCAGGATCTAGGGAAACTGAAGGTCAGGGACCACACCTGAAGATCATGTGGACCAAGGAGCCTGTAGCTGAGGAGAGGCAAGGACTGGGGTTGGAAACCTGGAGCTCAGGAGGGACATGTGACATCAGGATGGAGTCGTGAGAGTGAGACCTGGCTTGGGAAGCCCTGGGGAAGCCTCCCTTTGTTTCAAAAATAATAACATCAAGGCATGATGGGTGAGTAAAGGGGTGAGTGCCCAAAGGGAGCGAGGTTGACAAGGGCTGAGTGGCCACCAGGGGGCATCATAACCACCCCTGGGACAAGCGCTTGCTACACTCTCATCTGCAAGTATAAGTACTCTGAATGTCTGGAGTCTTGTTTGTTTAAGATGCCTTGTGATGTGCTCAAATCACATACTAGTTTGCATTCTTTACCAATAATAAGTGTTTCAGTTGCCCATCTGCAAAAGCGGGGAAGGAGAGGGTCAATAACAATTCCTTAAGTCATCAAGACAAATCCAAATATATATATATATATATATATATATATATATATATATATATATATAACCAGAAATAGACTCAGGCATCCCAAAACTTTCTTCTAGATTCAGATTTCACCCATATTATTGATTTTTGCCTGTTTATAAATATTCACTCTGGGTCTAACTTTGGAGTTCAGACCCAACTCTAGTTTTAAATACATGTAAGACACTGGGGTGTCTGAATCTAGAATGTTGGTCTAGGATCTATTCGAATCATTATCATCATAACTATTGCTGAAATTTTGTATAATCACTAATGTGTAATCATGGCCTATGATGGCCTTTAGCCAATATGACTTTTGACATTAATGGTAGATGCTCAGTGTCTCTGAAAAGCTGACCTCAAGGATCTAGTGTTTATATGCAGTGTACTTCCCCAACATGGTGTTTTCATATTCCATGAAGAACAGAGGAGGAGGACTGTTGGTAAATGGAGCTAATACTCATATCTATGTTACTTTCTACATAAAACACTTAAAATACACTTAGTGGCAAGAGTAAAACCTGAGCTGAACAGCTTATTCTCCTCAAGGCCTGATTTTCCAGGCAGTTTTTTGCCTATGGAGATATTTCAGCATTAATTTTGATCATATTCTCTTTCACACCCTCTATCTAAGGTACTAAAAAGGGAATTCACAGGAATTCATAAGGTGCCATAAGCAATGTTCTCAGAAGTGTAAAAGAAACGAATATGATAATAGCTTTCAAACTAAGTTCTCCTCAATACATTAGTTCACTGGGTGTTAAAGAACAGTTAGTAACAGTTTAAGGGAGTTAAATGAGGATGTAATCAGAATTCATCAGGTAAGGCACGATCTCCATACTGACTTTTATATGCTCTTTGTGTGCGGGGTAAAGGTTCCTGTCCCCTCTTGACCTGTTCAGATGAAAGCTACTTGGCTTCTTTAAAGTACATTTTCCAGGCATCTTTATCAGAGCACCAAAAAAAGGAGCTGATGCTTTGTTTTTTTAAGTACACCTTATAAAACCCTGGCCCACTCTATATAATACCATGCACTCAGCCTGGGAGCTAGTTCGTATGATGGGAAGTTTCTTTCTTAGCTTTGGCAGCACGCTTGGCATGCCCACTTTTGGCAGTATATTGCAAATCAGGTAATTCATATTCCTTCTTGCATTAAAAGGTTACACCTGCTCAGAGGTGGATTACAGAGTATGTTGCACATCCTTTTAGTTCCAAGTGTGTAAGGTCAGGATCTGCAAAAATGTGACTTGCTGCCTGAAAAGCCTGCACTTATTTTATCATTTGCACTTGATGCTTCAGCCCCCTATGGAAAAATCCCATCAAATTTAATAGAAAAGGGTAACTATTTTCTGCAATTTTTGAACCGTTCTTTAGAATTTAATCAGAGAATTTTATGCAAAAACTTTCAGGGGGAACCCCCCCCCCCCCCCCCATACACACATACACATAATTCAGATGCATTTGTTTGTAAAGCTATTCCTATGCAACTTCATTGCCAGTTTCTAGAACTTTTCTCTTAAATGTGCATAGGACTTTTCCAGAAGCAAATGCCTGGAGCTTTAGGGTGTGTGCAAGCATTCAAACGGCCTGGTGGAAATTTAGCAGCTTAACTTCAGCAGTTGCAAACTCTACCAGTAGACCCCTATACAAGCGTTACACTGTGGAGGACACCCAGCCGGGGTCCCCAAAACATGCATCCCAGCATGATTTACAGGGTCCCCAGACTGCCTGAAGACAGCTGGCAGCACCTGAAAGTACAGGTCAGGGCGGATCATCTGTCTTCCCCAGGGGATCTTACCCTACCTCCTCACAACATCCCCTGCCGACATCTCAGCTGTCAGGCTTTCATAGGAGACCCAGAGCAGTGGCCGTGGGATGGGGATTTGCCTGTGGTGCTTCTGGAGTCTCTGTCCATGGGAAACCCTGCCTTGAGTCCTTCTGGGGGTGGGGAAGATGGGGAGGACTGCAGGCACAGGGCTCTGGATGGGCTCTGCAGGGGAGCTGCTCTTCTGAAGGGCTGCATGGGGGAAGCATCTCCCTCATGGGACACACAAATGCTAGCACTCATATTTCAACCATAAGTGGAGGGAACAGGGGGAAAACCTCTTCCATCAGCCAAGAAGTCCCTGATCTGGGGAAGAAGTGAGCAGCATTACTCCCATCTCCCCTCTTCCCCCAGGCCTCTTCCAGGGGGAATAGAAGAGTGGAGGGTCTGGAGAGTGTGCAGCAACAGCTGTCTAGCCTAGGTTCCCAGCCCCGGGGCTTGAAATGCTTCCCCCATTGCCCATGCACTTGAACACTTGTAGCCTATTCATTTCTACTAACAGGACTGTGATTCTATTGGGAAGTATGTCACACTTGTAAGCACTCTGAATGATCTCAGCCACTGCGTCGGAGCAGACTCGATTAATTGAGTATGCTGAAGTGTAGCAATTACTGCACTCCAGCAGCCTCCTGTGTCTTGTGTATCAGTGTCCCCACACTTAAAAATGTTGATGGGGGTGCTTTATCTAAAGCTTGTTCAACGAGCTTTAGCTAAAGTGGTCCTGCCACCATTTTGAAGTGTGGGGATGCTGATACACAAGATGTTCCAGGCACTTTAATTAGAGCAGCTCTCAGACCAGCTCTAATTAAAGTACCCCCCACCACACACCCCACCACTCCTGGATCATGTGTATACATGCCCATAGAGCTGGAAGAGACTTCTGGAGGTCATCTAGTCCAACCCTCTGCTCAAGGCAGGACCACTTATGATCAGCTTCTCTTAATTTTTTTAATGATTAAATTTTACTGATTATGACAGCACAATTTCAGTAGACAAGAACAAGGTAGTATACTTTGTTAGAGTTTCCCAAAATCTTTTGCTAATATAGGGAGGTATGTAGTCAAGGAACGGGATAAAATATTGTATTTCTAAAAGCAGATTGGAGGAATAACGGTAATTTGGAAATTGTTGATGTCATGAAAGGATGATAGTAGAGTGCCCCAAACTACAGTGCCGGGACTGGTGTTTTTAAACAATAATTATTAGTGAACTGGGAGAGCAAGTGACCAATGAACTGACAGTATTTTCAAATGACACAAAATTATTCAGGTTAGTCAAAACTAGAGATGATTGTAAGGGATTTAATAGGGGCCTAACAAAGTTCAGGGAATGGGCGGCATCTTGTCCAGTAAAATTTAATTGCTGGCAAATGTAACATTAGAACAAATAATGCAACCTACTCTAGCTCACCGCTAGGTTTTAAGTGAGTTGTGATCTTTCTGAGGAAAGATGTGGGTGTCACTTGAAACAGTTAATTGAACACCTCTGCTCAGAAAAGACAAAAGTGACGGACTGAAACAGCAGTGGTGGAAAAAAGACAGTGTCATTGTTTAGGGACATCGGATTGGAAAAGGCCTTTTGGATTTTCAAGCCCCATCCCCTGCTATCACTGTTAAGCTCATGTTTTTGCACCTACTATGCATATAAGGTACCTGTTTATCCATATGCCTACATTATTCTGGAGATAATACATCTTTTCTTGTCTCTGGTGTTTCCCTGCTTGATGTAGTTATAAACAGCAATTGTACCTTCTCTCAGCTTTCTTTTTGCTAAATTTAACAAGCTGAGGACTTGTGGTCACCTTAAATCTATGGTGCACCTTACTGCATTTAGTACCAGGCTCCCTGCTCTCAAAAATAAGTCGTTTTCCTACATCTGCAAATTTGAATTCATATTCAGCATAAGTTTTAATGAGCCTGCACATCAAATGCTGCTCTAAAATGGAAATATATGACCTCTACTGAGCTTCTTTCATCCATTCTTGTCATTCTTGTCAAGCTTGTCTGCTGAGATTTTGCAGGTTGAGCTCATATTGTTCATTGGTCCTGATTTGGTGACTTTCCAGGGGTCTAATTGTACATTGCCCTGCACCTGGTAATGACATGGGCACCAGAGCAAAATGCTACTATTAAGATCTTGCAGCATTTCACAACTGTTTTGCACTAGTATGTATGACTATGGGGTGTGGAGGCTAATCTCTGCTAGGTGACTAGGCCAAATTTTAAAAATCAGGTGTTTAAGCTTAGACCCCGTATCCAGATTTACACTTCTGTAAAAGTAACCTGATTGTCAGAGATGCCTCACAGACTGTATGAGCTTCACTTAAAGGAAGACAAGCCTGAGGAGCTTAGAAGGCCTCATGGATGAACTCAGAACCACCCTTGTTTTGCCTAAGCAAGCCACAGGAACATCTGATCATATATGGAACCTCTGCACAATCTGCAGCTATGGAAATAATAGTCACCCCTTAGAAAGTGGCAGTTAATGAAGGAATTAACATCTATAAATCCAAGGCATATCTTAGAAGAGCAAAATACAAGGCAATTGGTTTAAACAGCAGCAAAACAGATTTAGATTAAATCTATGGGGCGGGGGGAGGGGGGGCAGATGGGAAAGTATTTCAAATTATAACAGTAGGATAATGGAACTAGCTACCCAGGGAAGTTATGGAATCTCCCTCACTGGAGGTTTTCAAAGAAACAGGATAGATATTGGTCTGGGATGCTTTAGGAACAGTGCATCTTCCTTCTATGCAGTGTGCTGGATGAGATGATCCTTGAGGTTCCTTCTGACCCTATAGCACAGAGGCGGGCAATTGTTTTGGGCGGAGGGTTGCATACTGAATTTTAGCAAGCCATCGCGGGCCGCATGACAGGCAGTTGGGGCAGATAAATATTAATTTTCCAAATTTTTTAGGGGCCCCGTGGGCCAGACAGAATGGCCTGATGGGCCGCATCCGGCCCATGGGCTGCATTTTCCCTACCCCTGCATAGCGCTAACTTTTAGGTAACAATTTTGTGAGTTTCTTTGTAGCCTAGAAGCATGTCTACACATGCATTAATGTTGTGCAATTACTGCACATTAAGTTAGTACCTGTAATAACAGGTACTAAACATGCAGTAATTGATGCTACTGTGCAGTAGCACCGGCGCATGTCTTTTAAGTGATGTGGATGCCTCCTGCACATTAGTGCATTAGCATGGCTTTCACTGTTACGTGCTAATGCGCAGTAGAATTAGTCTACTGCACTTTTAGCATTTCATGTAGACACACCCTATTAGTGCTAACATTAAGGATTGTCATCCTTTAAGGATTTTGCCCCTGGCTCTGTTTGAATCAGGAACTCTTGATTCTAGAAGTGGCGACTCTTTGTTTCAAATAAAATGATATGCCCACAAAGATCTTGATTCAGGAGAGAACTGAGGCACACACTTGGTTTTAAGCATATGCCACGTGCTTAATTTGCAGTTAAGTATGTGCTTGAGTGTTTTGCTGAATAAAAGTGGGGTGCTAAAATGGGCCTAAGTGCCCTTCATCGTAAGGGGACAAAATTTCATCTTCTGCTCACTAATATATTTGTATGTACATTGAAGATGTTGCATGGGGCTTTATTCTGATCGCGCCTACTGATACTGCATATTGGAGGACACAGCCCAACAAAGTCCCAAACATATTTCAAAAGCCAGCATGTAAGCAATTCTAATGAAATTAAATGCAATTAAGTGTGTGCTTTGCTGAACTTTGGCTTAATTCTACTCAGAATTGATGTAAATCACTCTGTTTCAAATCACCAATCTTAATCCTAATTTAAATCAGTGAGCTGGAAATCTTCATTTAAATCAACAGTTTTAATTAAGTGTTAAAGTCATGTTGTTGCTGTGATGGTCCAGGAAATATGTGGAAAGCAAAGATTTCTGTGGGTAGTATCTTTTATTGGACCAACTGTCTGGCTGGGATGGACTTAGACAAGTTTCCAAATGCAGTGCAGTCTGAAGATGACCTGAAAAAGAATGCATTTCAATCAAAAGCTTTATCTAATTAAGTTTAATTAAGCATGTTTAATTAAGTTTTTTCATTGTACTACTACTACTTTTTGTTTTTTTTTCAAGAAAAGCCCATTTTTCACTGGTTGGTGTAGCTGTTGAACATTATCCTTTAAAGTATACTTGGAACTTCTTGAAAACCAAGAGACTATGCTATAATGATTCAGAGTTATTTAAGCAGCTATGTCACTTCACACACATTTATTGACTCCTTTTCATTATCATAGAAATTGGTGAATGATGTATTTATTACATAATAGTTTACAGTTTTCTCATATTCTGTGTCAAGCTGTATTTTGATGGGAATTGGCATCCAGTTAAAAATATCCAAAACCAACACATTCAATTTGTTTTTATTAAGTAAATAAAAACGAAAAAGCAGATGTTTTTCCTATTTCCATCTGTTGAAACCTAAAGTGGCAGCTACTGTCTGAAAAATGTTAGCCGACTGAAAAATAACTTGCAGAAGTGAAGTTAAAAGTGTTCTTTTTATAACCTAAAACCCAACGTATTTAAGGGAGAACCTTCCTGGATTACAAAAAGTGAAGGTTCTTACATTTGGAAAAAGATAAATAGTAGTATATGTTAAATGATAAAGTCTAAAAATTATACAGTTCTTCATGGTTCAGTACTTAACTGCTGCCATGAATAGCTCCATTGATTTCAGTGTGAGTACTGACGGTAGTAAAATCAAAAGCGTTTTAATTATTTTCCCCAATTAGGAACATGAATACATATTCAATACAGTACACAACCAAACCTGTCAAGTTTGATCTTAAAGGTTTGCTAAGATATTTTCCCTAATTCTGTATAAAAGAACATCTCATTAATTCAGTTATATGAAGAGCGAGCATTGATTCATTATCTTTTTTTTTGTTTATGTAAATTTATTTTAGTAGCATTTTAACATCTAACAGGCTGTTTTACATCCAGGTTGAATTGTAATGGAGTCTGTTTAACACATATTCACATTTAATTATACAGTCAGGTTTTTTATTTTAAAAGTTGGTGTTTGCCTTTCTGTTTCAAATTCCTTTTCGTAGCATGGAATCATACCGGTGAGTCAAATAGGTCTAAAATGAGAACTCCCATTGCCAGCACCCATGTTTCAAGCTCAAACTATTTTTGAGATCCTAAAATGTTCTGATGGGCTTTTTCATTTCTGATTTAGGGGCCATTTCCCCAGCCAGGAATGTGAATAAAAATATACCGTTGAGTTTATTCAAGAGGTTAAATAAGAACCTGAACCAGTCCTCAGAGCGTGTCCTTCTGAGCATTGGAACCTCCTTGGAGGCCGTGGAAAATCTATTGTTCCTTTTCAAGATCAAATTCTCTTTATCCCTTATACTTCTTTCTTGTCTTGCCTCTTCCACCCCCATTTATTTACCTGCATATTTATGTATTTATCTATTGCTCTTTGGAGTCCTTTTTTACTCACTGTTTTCAACTGTTGAGCAGCATCTTTAACAGTGAGTGATAAAACCTGTACATGGCTAATATGGATACAAACACTGCATTATGACCATTATTTGTTTGTAGGAAACTATTGATTTTCTTTTCCTCTCTAGAAACCTGAAGGTGGCATCTGATTACTTGCTTGTAAATTTACATGTCTTTTCCATCCTCACTGCATAGCCGATTTTTGACTCCCCCTATATATTTTGTCAAAGTGAATGAATTAAACAGAAACAGTTTAATGCATAATCAACTGTGCTTTTCAATCATACAAGCAATAGCTGCAAATATTGCTCTTTATTATTATTGTTTTTATAACAATAATAATGGGACTTTTCATTTCTGTAGCATCACATATAACAGTGGGAGGATCAAATATTCATTACTAATTTGAGGATTCTTTTACAAATATGCATAGACTTAATAGTACAACACTGATGTAAGATTAGTATTATTATTCCTGTTATACAGGTCAAATAATTGAAGCATGTAGAAGGCCAAGTGGTTGGCACAAGAACAGAAGGAATTGCTCATTAAACCAGAAATATATCATGGATACCCTAGTTCCTAATGCTATGCCCAAAACCAGTCCAACAAAGAAGCTATGATCCTCAGCTACTTATCATTAGATGTGCATGTATATTAATGATCCTCCCTCAGTCCCTGTGACTGTTTGTTAAAGGTCCCCTCTGTGCCACCTTCACTAAGTATATAAGTTGAAAGAACCCTCATTTATGGAGGCTTATCTCTCACTCAGCTTGTGTAGTGCCTTTGACTCTAGCTTCAGATATTTCTACTTCAGCTCCCTATGTGTTAGTCAAGAGGTGGCCATCACTTAAGTGAGGATACACCAAAGATCTGAACCACAGGAGACTTCAGATCTTCAGGATGAGCTAGCACTGAATAAACGACTAGTAATGGTCTGCCACAGTACCACTGGGTGCATGCATGGTTGCCCAATTTACGGGCAATAAGCACACATGCCTACACGTGTGCGTTCTTACTGTGCAGTAAATTCCCTTAATTATAATTAAATTTGCTACCTGCAAAAACATGTAGCACATTTAATAGTGATTAGTAACTGCACAGTAATGCACGTGTAGTTGTGACCTGGTGGCAAGTTTGCTGCCTGGTCTCCCCAGTCACTAGGAGGCCAGCCTGAGGCCAGTCCCAGGGATAGTGGCTGGGAGCCTCTCCTGATGCAGGGCTGGGCTGACCCTGGGCCCCAAAGAGTAGGGAGGGTGGGGGTGTAGCCAGATCCTCATGCCTGTTATCCGGAGCCCCATGAACCCTGTGCCTAGGCACCATGGGCTGGACGGCAGTACAGCAGAGTGGTTGGCCTGCACAGGGAGAGGATGGTTCGGAGCTGTTGCAGCAGGTACTGCAAGGAGCCTGGCCTATTCCACCCTGGGGATGGGGCAGGGGAGGCAGGCTGCCTCAGAAGGCCACCAGCCCCAGGGGAGCCTGTGGGAATGAGGGCTCAGCCAATGGCTGCCTGTGCCCTGGCCTGGGCCTGCCTGGCCAACTAGCCATGGTCCCTGGGCACCCATGTGTGGCTAGCCCTTGGTATGAGGCTGGGCAGTGCACGGCCTCTGGTGCAGAGCATCTTATCACTGGAATGTTGCAAACACTCACAAAAGCCTTCTGTCTCCTGCCTCTGCAGGCCCAGCATCTGGATGTCGGGCAGGGGCCGCAAGTTCCAGTATGGATGCTGGGTGGAGGATGTCATCATGGAGCACCAGCGCTCTCTGGATGCACTGGCTGTACCAGAGGTGCACACAAGACAGGATCCTCCTCTTCCAGCAGCTAGTGATGGTGGCTAAGGAGAGGGTGGTGGATGCATGGGCCTGGCACCAAGAGGACCTGGCTTGGGAGGAGGATATCACATGCCAGGAGAGGTGGCAGCAGGGGGACATTGCCTGGGAGGAGGTGCAGGACCAGGCAGACTGAGAGCACCAGACTGAGCTCCAGGCCCCAGAGCAGAAGTGCATCCAGGTCCTTAGGGATCAAAATAGGATCCTGGGCCAGGCCATGGAGGCCATGGACAATGAACACCAGACCCTGGACATCATCCTAGGCTTGGTGGTCTTGTGTGTGCTCATTGCTGTCCAACCCCTGGCCCTATCCCCACAGGCCTCATGACAGCCACCTACCACCCCACAGAAGGCCCCTGCCTGGGCCTGGGAGGAGGCCAGGTTGCTGGCTGCTTCCCCCTAAGCTTTGCCCCCCAGGGTGTCCCCACCCTGGGAAACAAAAAGACAGACTGTACAGTTTTCAAACTAGGAAGAGGGTTTTTATTGTTGGTAGGTAGGGAGGTTGGTGGAGGGGTTCTGTGTGTTGGGGAGGGAGGAGAAAGGGAGAGGCTCTGTTGTTTGGGGGGGTGGGGAAAGGGGGCTTTGTGTGTTGGGAAGGGAGAGGGGAGGATGGGAGGTGTGAACTGTGAGGGGAATAAATATTTCTTGTTTGGATCTGTGTCTGGCATGAGACTGGTGCTGGGGGAGAGCAGGGGGTAGGTGGTCTGTGGGCAGTGGACTAGGTAGACTAGAGTTCAGGGGGGTGCTCCCAAAAGGTGATCTGCCAGAGCTTTCTGCACCCAGTGCCCTGCCCCTGCTGGTGGGTGCATGGCTTGCCTGGGGCCATTCCAGAGGAGATCTGCTGCTGCCGCTGCCGCTGCCACTGCCACTGCAACTCCCACTCCCACTGCCAGGCTGCCTCCACCCACCACGCTTCCTCTGACTCGGCCTTGCGGAAAAACTCTCCCTTGGCTTCACAGATATTGTGCAGCACACAGGCTCTGATGATGACCCAAGGGAGGTTGTTCTTGGCCACATCAAGGAGAGCAGTGAGGAAGCACCAGCGGCCCTTGAGGTGGCCAAAGGCACATTTTACCAGGGCTCATGTCTGTCCCAGGCAACAATTAAAGTGGACCTGGTGAGTGTCCAGGTGGCCAGTGTAGGACTGGTCAGGAGCCAGGATCAGGTATGCAGGGTACTCAATGAGCAGGAGTGGGATGATGATGGTGCCCAGTTGCAGGTCCATCACTCTCAGTGAAAAGCACCCGCTCTCCATCAGCACTGAATCCAAATTGGCTGAATCCAAATTGAATAGTTGCCTATTCGCACAGGCCTATTGGTTAAGTCTTTCAAAAGTGCTGAACATAAACTGGCCTTTGAACAGTCTCATCTGGAAGATCTATACTGTTAAGTGATGCAAGAATCAACAAAATAGGTTTGCATTATGCTAATCCTAAAAGGGCTCCCTCTGTCTAAGACTAAACAATGATAATAGTGATCTTATTTATTGTAGGGTCATTCACCCAATATTGACCCCCAGGTTTACTACTGTGCTATTTCACTGGCACCTGGAAACCACAGCCAAGATGTACATAAAGTAAGGGCTTTATTACACAGTAATTTTAGGCAGCTTCTGGTTTTCTTAACCCCTGACCTGGCTGCATGCTAGCACTTTAAAGTGGCTTAAAGCACTTATTATTCATCTTAAATTATACCACTCCAGGACAGGATTATCTCTAATCTGCACAACCTTGCTCCTGTTCCATTAAATTGTGGCCAATCCCTGCAACTATTTCACCCAATTTGAAGTCCTCCAGCATCCCAGGATGCAGTGGCCCCTCCCAGACCCTCCTGTTCTGTGGTATCTCATACCCCTGGCTGCTTCTACTATTATTATTTTCCATCTGATGGGTTTTTTCATCCTGTGCTTGAGATAGTTGGTGTAATTCTTCTGGTGAAGGACAGGAAAGGAGCTGGCAGGACAGGAAAGGAGCTGAAAAAAGGAGAAATAAACAAAGCATTGTCCTGCCACTACTCCTGTTTTCTTCCATGCCTCCCAAGGCAACTGGCATTCTGGTTAATGTCAGATCTCCCTTTGGTCTATGACAGGTCCAGGTCAGTTCCAAATAAATGAGCATCAGGGAAGCAGTCCCCAGCAGCAAAGCCTCACCACTAGGAATCATGTTAAGAGCTGAACACTGGGACTGGAAGATGATCAGAGTTGTATCTGAGATGGAAAGGTAGCTGAGCGCCAGTGCTGGGCAGCGCATCAAGCATGCTTATTACTATGGATTAGAAAGGGAGCTTGGATGGGGCACGAGCCAGTATGCGGGGCCCAATGATGCATGTTTGTGGAGCCAGCATCGTCTTTGGCTCATTATAAAATCACTGATGCAGCCTGGGGCCAGGTAGAGACAGAGGCAGAGGGAGCAGGCATGGTGAGGGTGTTTGCAGACAGGGTAACCCCAAGGCTCAGTCAGGATGGGATGGGGGGAGAGAAAGGGCTGGGAAAGGAGGCAGATCCAAGCCCCAGCATCAGGCAGTATTTCTGTCTTCTTCCACTTCTTGATCTCTGCAGTTTGGGTTTTACATGGGAGCCAGGCTCTGGAATCTGCCAGGCAATAGGCATGACATGGGCACCCGAGCAGCTTCAATCATGGTTCTTCCACCTGGCTTAGGGAAACTCCCCCCACCCCTGCACCACTTGCTTTGCTTTGATTTGCCCATGATCCTCCGTCAGGAAAGCTCCCTCCCTCCTCCCCAGGACAGCCTGATCCTGGGGCTTCCAGCTTGCAGGCTTTTGGCAGTGCAGCTCTGCCTTCAGAGCCAGGAGCCAGGCAGGCAGCAGCCTCTCTGAGTAGCCCACTGCTGAGTCCATCAGCCTGTCTCCCAGGACCCTGCTACCTCCCTCCCTTCCCCACAGTCTAGAAGGTGAAGGTGAAGAATGGGCAAAACATAGAGAAGTATGGGTGAAGGGATCTTGCTGCTCACCAGCCCTTTAGTGGCAAATCGCAGCTGTGCAGGTAGGCCAGTCAGAGCAAGTTCCTAGATTAAAGGTATGACAGCTCCAGACTCAAAGCTAGCACTGATCTGATTGATCAACATTTGTGCAGCCTACAGCATAAAGTGTAACAAGGCTCTAAAAGAGGGGCAGGCAAAATATGGTCTACAGGCCAAATACAGCCTGCCAGGCAATTTTATCTGGCCGGCTGGCAGGCACCCATTGAGTGGGCTACCCTCTCCTATCGGGGCAACACGGTGCACTCCCATCCTCATGCATGGGAGAGCCCTGGCCCTGCCCAGTGTACACAGCTTCCAGTCAAGACTGCTGCTGCTGCAGCCACCTGGGCAACTGCTCCCCAACCTCCAGCAACTCCTTCTCCTGTCACTGCTGCAGTACTCCAGGCAACAGGTAGGGAAGTGGGGGTGGAGGGAAGCTGCAGCTGAGTGGAAGTGTGGGGTCTGGCTTGGTGGGAGCACAGAGCATAAAGCATGGGGTCTGTGCCAAGTGGGGTGGCAGGAGAATGGTCAGCCCAGTTCTGGTGGCAAAATTCAGGGATTGGGGGTGGAACTTCTGGTCCCAAGATGGCAACAATGGGGCAGGGCACCTGTCAAGTGGTGGGGCTACCCTTGCAGCCCCCGACTGCTCACCAAAACTCATTAAGCAGCCTCCAGCTAAAATAATTGCCCACCCCTGCCCTAAGAAAACACTCCCCATTCTAATTAGTGGGAAATCTAAACAGAGGAGAGAAATAAAGGAAGTTTTTTCTTCCTTCCAAGTAACAGACAGACTTAAGTGCACTGGGTCTGATCATCTTGGCCTTCAGTAAAGCATTTAATGCAGTGCCATATAAGAAAGTATTAGGTAAGCAAAATAATATTAACACAAGAATTTCACTGCTGGGGGCAGGCTCAAGGCCTGAGTGAGTGTTCATCCTGGAGCAGGGGAGAGTGAGAGGGGCAGAGCCAGATAGGGGCCTGATGCCAGAGAGGGATAGATCAGAGCTGGTGCCTCATGACCAGGTCCAATATACTGGGCACAGGACAGAAGGCCTAGCTAAGAGAACGGTGGGGAGGAGAATGGCCGAGGAGGCCAAATCCCCAACACGAGTAATGATAGAGCAACACCTGTGAGGATTGGGGTGTGGTGTAGGGGAGAAATGGAGCCACACAATGGGCCCTTATGGCTATAGTCCTGAAGTGGCACAGTCAAAAGAGGCCCAGAGAGGGGCCTGGGAGACAACTAGGGTGCTGGAGAACCCCAGTTCAGCTGTACTGGGGCCCATGCTAAAGCTTGTCGGTAACCTCCCTTTTAATCCTATTATTACATCAAGGCATGGCAGGTGAGACAGAAGGGAAGCCACCACAGAGGCAGAGAGGGGCATGTTTGCAGAGCCACCAGGGAGCATCACAGCCACACTGGGACCTGCCATGCTACAGGAGGAGTATAAAAATATTGCTTGGGCCTAGAGGGATGAAATCAGGAAGGCCAAAGTGCAGTTGGAGTTGCAACTAGCAAAGGATGTGAAGGGGAAAAAGAAGGGTTTCTACAAGTATGCCAACAAGAAAAGGAAGGTCAGGGAAAGTGTGGGTCCCTTACTGAATGGAGGAGGCAACCTAGTGACAGATGATGAGGAAAAGGCTGGTGTACTCAATGCCTTTTTTACTTTGGTCTTCACAGGCAAGGTCAGATCCCAGAGTACTGCACCAGAGGAGGTGAGCAGCCCTCAGTAGTAAAAGAAGAGGTTAGGGATTATTTACAAAATCTAGACATATACAAGTCCATGGAGCCAGATGCATCCATGGGTTCTGAGGAAGTTGGTTGATGTGATTGCAGAGCCACTGACCGTTATCTTTGAAAACCTGTCAGGATTGGTAGAGGTCCTGGATGATTGGAAAAGAGTAATATAATGCCCATCTTTAAGAAAGGGAAGAAGGAGGATCTAGGGACCTACAGACCAATCAGCCTCACCTCAGTTCCTGGAATAATCATGGACCAGGTCCTCAAGGAATCTATTTCTTAGCACTTGGAGGAGAAGGTGACCAGGAACAGTCAGCATGGATTCAACAAAGGCAAGTCATAGCTGACAAACCTGATTGCCTTCTGTGATAAGATGACTATAGAAAGGGCATGGAGACATTGGATAGAGTCCAGTGGAGGGCAACAAAAATGGTTAGAGGGATATAAGCACATGACTTATGAAGAGAACTTAAGGGAACTGGGTTTAATTAGCCTACAGAAGACAAGACTGAGGGGGGATTTAATACCAGCCTTTAACTACCTGAAAGGTGGTTCCCAAGAGGATGGAGTTAGACTGCTCTCAATGGTGACAAATGACGGAACAAGGAGCAATAGTCTCAAGTTGCAGCAAGGTTTAGGTTTAGGAATAATTTTTTCACTGGGAGGGTAGTAAAGCACTGGCACGGTTACCCAACGTGGTGGTGGACTCTCTATCCTTGAAGATTTTTAACACCCAGCTAGACAAAACCTTGGCTGGGATGATCAAATTGGGGATGGTGCTGCTTTGAGCAGGGGGTTTGAGCAGGGGGTTGGACTAGATGACCCTCCCAACCCTAATTTTCTATTATTCTATGGTCATTAAGGAAGAACTAGATAACTTTGAGGGCCATGCTAATGGAAATAGAAAGAAACTGAATAGCACAAACTATGTTTAGGATTAACAATGAGTATTTCTACTCTCAGCTGTGAGATGACCAGCTAGAAATGAAAAAGAAATGAAAAAGGATGAAAATAACTTGGGTGTATTAGTTGACTGTGAGACAAGTGTGTGCCGCTAGGGTGATGCAGCTTTGAGAGAAGCTACAATCTTAGGATGTATCTCATGTGGTATTTCCAGTAGTGAAAGGTAAATGTCAGTGCCATTGTATAAAGCACTACTGAGCTCTCATCTAGAGTTCTGTGTATACTCCTGGTTGCCCTTTTGCAAGAAAAATAAATCTAAACTAGAACCGGGTCCAAGAAGGGCTAATAGGAACATCTGCAAAGTGAACAGGTGTTCTTATCAAAGGAGACTAAAAGAAGTTGGGTCATTTAAGCATAAGCAAATGAGGTTAAAAAGGAATGTTTCCTCTCTCTAAATGCATCCAGGAGATAAACAGAGGTGGGGAGGAGAACTATTTCAGATAAATGATAAAACAATAGCAAATAGATACAGCAGGAGCCGGTGAGACCAGGGCTTATTTTCTTTCTTAAAGGGCTGGAGCTGGAGCAGGCAGGGCAGCCATGGTAGGGCTGGGACAGCAGGAGGAGGGTCAGGGGGCTCATGGCAGAGCCCCCCACACAGCATGGCACAGTGGGGGGCAACAGAGATCCCCCTCCTGCCTGGCAGCAGCTGGTTAGTGTTTGGTTTTTTTTCCCCCAAAGTACAGGGAGCTTTGGCGGGCGGGGCAGCCATTGCCAGGGCTGGGAGAGCGGGTGGGGGATGGGGCCTGGGTGATTTGGAGATTTGGCTGATTCGGCAGCAACCGAATCTCTGAATCAGATTCGGCCAAATCGATTTGGGACGCTGATATGAATCACCAGATTGAATCACTGTCCCCCGAATCAGTCAAATCCGAATCTGAAGCAAATACTAGCCACTTTGCACAGGCATAATAGACACAGGTTTAAATGTTTGTTCTACATACCTTGAGTTACCTGCCATGGCTTGTGAATGCTGCGATGGTGAAGTGGATGGAGGCTTAGTGACCTGCTGCGTGGGAACCCCAGGTGCCCCCCCAGACCCAGGAAGCACCAGTCACTGAGCTGGGGGGGGGGTCCCCCATGTGTTCCCTGGAGAATGAAGAAGTGCTTCTGGTCCACTTGTGGGTCGGCTGCCAGCCCGGCAATGGTTGCCCTGCCCACCTCAGCTCCTGGCAAATTGAAACAAAAAAAAACAACCCTACTCACCGGGTGCTGCTGGGCAGGGGGGTGATCCCCATTGCCCCCCACTGTCCCACATTGTATGAGCCCCCCAACCACCCACTGTCCCAGCCCCAGCCTCCCAGCTCCAGCACTTTAAGAAAAAAAATATCCCGCACTCACTGGTTCCTGCCTAGTGGCGGGCTATCCCTGCTGCCCCCCATTACCCTGCACCATGCGGGGGGCTCTGCATGAGCCCCCCTAAGCCCTGAGACTGCTGCAGGAACTGGTGAGTCCCAGGGGGGGAGGTTTCATTTTTTTTCTTCTTAAAGGGCTGGAGCTGAAGTGGGCAAAGCAGCCATGGGGGGGGGGAGAAGGAAGGGGTCAGGGGCTTGTGGCAGAGCCCCCCATGCAGTGTAGGGCAGTGCGGGGCAGCACCCAGTGAGTGGAGCTTATTTTTTTAAAGCACCAGGAACTGGGGTGGCTGGGAAGCCATGGGGGGTGGGATGGGGGAGCAGGACCACTCCTCCAGCCCCCCTTCCCCTCCCCCCCCGCCCCCTACTTATCGGCATGGAGTTCAGCTCCAGCTCCCTGCTGCAGTGGGCAGGGACTCCCAAATCGTTGAAGCTCTCCAAATCTTTTGCGGAGATTTGGAGAGCTTCAAATTGATTCAGACCTTTTTATTGGTTTATTTTATTGGTCCCCTGATTTGATTCAGATTTGGAGATTTGGCCACTGAATTGGGCTGAATCTCCTCCAAATCCAATCACCACCTGAAGCTTTGCGCAGCTCTAGTGTCTATGTCTGAATCATTGAATCTCTCCGAATCACTCTGAATCGATTCAGACGGTTACGATTTGATTCAGAGACATTAAAGGGTCTCCTGATTTGATTCAGATTCAGAGATTTGGCCACCAAATCTCCGCCGAAGTTTCACACAGCCCTACTAATTAGCTCTGCAGTAAAGAGTCACCATCTACATATGCAATAGTATAAGGGCACAGTAAATGAATTAATTCCACTATAGGATAGTACTGTCTGGGACTATCCTATGGTGGAGTACTTTACACCACAATGCATGTGTAGACGGTGATCAGGACTGGCTAGGGCACAAGGCTGCTTCAGTGCAGTGGCTGCCCCACACTATAGCTCCCTCATGCCCCATCCAGCCCCTCCGATCTCCAGTACCTCCACCTGGATACTGGGGCTGACCCCCCAGGTGCCTTGCCAGCCTGTGGCTACTCTGCCTAGGCTCAGATTGCTGCAGTCCTGAGCACATGTATAAATGCTGTGCCCAGGAGCAGCTGAACTGCATTGGAGTTTATTGCATCATGGTAACTGCATGTGTAGATGAACCCTCTGGGAGCAGGGGCTGCATTCATTGACACAAGAGAGCCTTGGAAGGCCTACATCTCAATTTTGTAGATTTTAGATACAAAAAGGCTTCACACAATTGACATGTTTAAACAGAATTCAACATAGCCACCAAAAGCCACATGGCACAGCAGTTTTGGATAGGAAATAGCTTCCCCAAATGAAGAACCAGCAGAAACACTTAGGTGGATATAATCTTTTGTGTTCTGGTATATCCCACACTGCAACACTTTACAATTGTATATTTTATAAACATACAGAGCACCTGGCTCCCCTGAATATCATTATGAAGGCATTTTTTATTGTTTTATGATGGCTGCTATCAACAAACCATAAGCACTGTGAATGTGGGAATTGATATCTAATTGCCTCTCTATGGCTGGTTTGACAAAATAAAATACCCAAACCTTCTGGAAGCAATTAAAGATATTAATAAAAATGGATTGGTTTTCCACATTTATGGCTAATCATATTATAGAGTTATACACATGAAACGTGCATTTAAATTTGTGTCATTAAACTTCATAGAATGCTCCTTCACATTTGACGTGAATTCAGTATTTACTATTTTGATTCAGAAAACAAACCAAGGTGGAACAGAAATCACTTGGAGACATGAGAAATTAAGTGTTCCATCTCTGATTTAAGTAACTAAAGTGCTACAATCTGTTTTTAACACTTTGCAAATCTTGGACCAAATTAATCACTTATGTAATTATAGTGAAGCTTTGCACATTATGCTAGGGAGAATTGTAAGCTGTGTGCATATAATTTAAAGCCTTTGTCGAGTTTTTGATAATAACAGAATTTACTCTGTAGAACTTAACCACCTTAATAGTAAATATGCATGTAACATATTGTGTTTACAGCAAATTGTGAATATAGTAAAACTCTATTTATAATGCGAATGGAAAGAATTATGAGTGGTTCCAATATGTAGAAAATGAACAAATTGCAAACATTATAATGTGATGATGAAAAAGAT
This sequence comes from Alligator mississippiensis, assembly GCF_030867095.1. Classification (NCBI taxonomy): domain Eukaryota; kingdom Metazoa; phylum Chordata; order Crocodylia; family Alligatoridae; genus Alligator; species Alligator mississippiensis. The sequence continues at coordinate 10,475,888 of NC_081824.1, read as the reverse complement.
GTATTATAGCATTGCCTGGAAGCCTCAAAATGAGATCAGGAATGACTGTGGTAGGCGATCTACAAAAATCCACTAAAACAAAATCCTTGCCTTGAACTGTTCAGTCTCAATATATTAGGCAAAGACTGGGGCCAAGATCCGATCCTACCTCTAACACATCTGAATCATTTCTGTTGATAGCTCAGAAAACAGGAGCCTCCCTTCAGGAGTGCGATCATATCCCACCCACCAAGAGACATACCTCTTCCATTTTTTTCAGTGGGCAACCTTAGGCATGCCTTTCATCTCAGGATCCAACATATTAAGAAGGGAGGTTTCTACTAGACATACAGCATTGACTTCATTGTTTAAAAAAAGGAGAAGGGGATGACAGGCACATGCCTCTTCAGCTGTCTTCTTGAAGCTGTCCAATTGCACCTTGCACTTAATATTCATTGGATAAACAGCACTTGGAAAGTTTCTCCCCCATCAAGAACAAGGACCAAGCCAGAATTGAAAGATCGTCCTATTAAGGGAAGCAGCCCTCTCACCAAGCCATGCACCCACTGCTTGTACTTTTCCACGTAGATTTACATGAAACTTAAATGCCTAGTGGGCCAGCTTCAAGAAGATAGCTGGAAAAGGCCTTGGGTCAGATCTGGCCAATGGCCTGATGGAGTAGTCAGCTGAAGAGCAGATGATTAGGTTCAAATGCCTGCCGAATGAGGGGGGTGGGCTTAGGGACTGGGTCTCCTGCTCCTTGGGCAAGTGTCCTTACCAGTCTATTCAGCTAAAAGGTGGGAACATCCTCCTCCTTCTCTGGTGTCTCACAACCCATAGTCATGGGTTTTGCCTGACTAAAATTTTGGGGTTTGCTCAGCCTTATGTGTATGCAGGGGTGATTCTAGTTCCCTGAACAATTGCTTAGCTGGAACACAGCCCCACTGAGCATGTGTAGTATCCTCACACCAGCCACGCTCAGCTAAGTAACTGCCTTTCTTATTACTGTTAAATAATAAGAAAGGCAGTTAGGAGGGTACACCCATGCCAGTGAGGTAGTTAAAGTAAAATAGGATTTGATCTCAAATCCTATGCTACCTGGGCAAATAATTTGGCCATGAACAAAAGGTAGACACCTCCAATGTCACCATCACCATGTTGAAGGACATGAGAATTTACATGGAGTTTATTTGCTTCCAACAGTGGAATTGGATTGCAGTAGAGTTTAGGTGGAAGTTGAGATGTAAGGAATATGTCTCAACTGTTTTGTGGCTGCTGTGGAGTGGAAGAGGGTAACAGTTAGTGACTGAGATTCATAAAAGCAGAGTAAGTTTCATTTAGACATCTTCGTGGTGGCATACGATCACGGCCTGGCTATCCTTTTAATAGCAACATTGAATGACAGTGATGTCACTGAATATGACACAAGGATTATTCAGTGACATGTTGTCTTGCTTTGCAGGCAGTCAGTCTAGGTGATCGCAGTGGTCCCTGCCAGCCTTGAAATCTATGGTTAAGGGTAAAGGACCAACCAACACATGATTTTTTCTGAAGGGAGCACTGCAAGTTAGTGGAAGAATCTGGAATTAGCACTAATTTTTTTCCTAAGCACAAACCAAGAGCCCCATCCACTGGACCACACAGCCTTTCAAAAAGAAGTTTCTGCTCACAGCTATGCTGCCAAATACATTCGTGGTGATTCCATCCCGTCCTTGCACTCTGCTGGACGGACGGATCCCCCCTTATTCGTGCATGCACGCAGGGTGGTCACCCTGACAACTTTATAACTTATCTTTTGCAATTAGATAACATCACAACAGGGTCTGCTCTGTTCACTAGGGAGCCCTGTAAATGCTGTGGTGACATTACTTAGTGAAAAAATCAGTTAACAAAAAGAGGGCTACAGCTGTGTGCAGAAGTTGGTTTGTGTCTGGCTATATGCATATGCTTACCATATTCAAGCAAGAAAGGGAGAGGGAGAGAGCTATACTCTTGAAGAAGCTTAATTACGAAAAAGTAAATCCAACCTTTTAAAATGTTTCCATACTGTGAACCTATTACAGCTGCAAATAGATTAAAGGGATGTTTAAAGGTATACCATTAAATGAGTACAAATAACTGTTTTACGAAAGTTGCCTGGGGTACATCAGTAGCCTCCTAAATGATCAAAAGGTATTGCTGGAGGCAAGGTCCAAAACCACCTGCTTATATAAAAGACTTTTATATGAGAGAGCTGATATCATACATTTACATTGATCTCCCTTTAAACTCTGTAATGAAATCAGCATCAAAATTACGTTAAAGGGATGTTATTTCTACCTTAAAGGGATGTAAGGAAGGAAATGAGTGCCATCCTAGACTCACCCCCTATGCAAGGATGTTATGATGATGTGTAACACCTATATCTGCCTATCTGTCTGGAGAATGAAGCAGTCTTAGCTGAGGAAAATGGCTGTGGCCTTGATTTACAAAGCATTTAGTAGCACACAAGCAATCCCCTCTTATTTAGCAAAAAGGATTCAACTAATGTTTACAAGGTTTGTTAATTCTAATTAGGCTTAAGCATGGACTTAAGCCCTTTGTTGAATCAGGGGCCAATCCATGCTGTAGTCCTAATTAGGCCCTAATTAAAAAAACAAACAAACAACAAACCAAACTAAAAACCTGATTGATTATGCACTTGCCTTTTTTCAACACCTGAAAAACCCTACTGACGTGCAGTATTGTTAGTGCAGATATGCTTGTATTGCTTATACCCATAGTAGGGGCCAGGTGCTATACCACTTATTGGGTACCTAAGTGGATTTAAGCACCGGATTGGGGCCCTATTCTACCCTGCTTTAATCCCTGAAAATGCAAAAGGTGGGACAAATGTGACAGAATTAGATGTATGCATGGATTTTCCTGGGGTTCAATAGGGTGGAATATAATTGCACTTAGGCAGCTAATAGTTGGAAAAGATTCTGGGCCTCTAGAGTTAACGCCGCATTACAGTTTGGGCATTTGCTTCTCAAAAAAAGTTAAATAGACCTGAGTGACTCCCCTTAGTATGAAAAACAATAACAGTTCTCTCTCTCGCTCTCTCCTCCTTTCTTATTAGAACACATTTTCACAGCCTGAGTCCTGAAAATAGATATCTATCAGCATAATGTTACCCACAGGAGTGAATAAAATTAATCAAATTCATACATCTGTCCAAGTGTGGGTAAGATCAGGGCCAAAACTGGCGCATGGAGTAGTACTCACTGCTTGGTTAATCTTTCTAATCAGTGTTGATGGCTGGTTAACAGAATCTTGTATTCAGACCTGGGTGAATAAAAGTGGGACTGGGTTCTCTTCATGAACTTTGGCAATGTAGATGATTTTCCTGTCCTTTTAAAATCAAGTGTATGGTTCACCTTAAATATGAAAACAAAAATAAAAGAGAACAGAAAGAATAGTACAAAAAGGAAAACTAAAAAAGACATTGATCATTCCTACTCCTCCATGAACACATGCAGAATACAAATCTTCTGAAGTGCCCTTATTGTCGGGAAAGTGACCTCATTAAAAAAAAAACAAAATCTTTGTGTGCTGCATTTCTTCTCCATCTGGATACATTGCCAAAAAAAAAAAAAAAAAAAAGCAGTTTAGATTTGAAATACTTAGAACATATTTCTTATAAAATGGTTGGAAGTTCCCACAACTATGTGCATTACTCATAGAGGGAAAAAATGTTTACAAAGTCTGGGGTAGGCGGGAGGAAGAAACGGCCAACCTCTGGGTTTAAAAGCCTTTTTCAAGATATCATCTTTCTCTCCCAGGTGCTGAGCTGGAGTCGATAAAAGACCTCTCTTTGAGAATAAAATGCAAAATGTCAAAATGGTTTTCCATTTTAGAGGGAGCTTTTCAGAGTATATGCCACCATTTCAATGATTTCTTTTCCTCTATAGTTCTTCAGCATAGGAGCATGGCATGAAGGCAAATAAGCATGCTGGTGCACTTCAGTATAGTGTCTGTGTACAGCTTTTCAGTCAAATCATATGCAAAAATGAAAGGGGTCTATACAATACAAATATATATGGAAATCTTATGACCGGGTACACAAACATAGGGGGCTCAGAGACTGCAGTCACAGGCATAGTATTAAATATTAGGGGAATTGGCTTTGTGCTCTGACAGGGAGAAAATGAGACTTCAGGAATAGATTACAATGCCTTGCACCCTGTATGGGTTGCAAACATAATAGGACATAGCACAGAGAAGAAAACTGGTTTACTAGAGCTGCTACTCCCAGAGGCATAGCCAGACAGCTCCATGCTTGGGGCAGCTGTGTGGTGCCAGGGGAAGCACTGGCTGCAGGGGTCTGATCACAGCAGCATGAACAGCCACTACTGCAGTGGCAGCTATTTTTGCTTCCCCTCCTCCACCACCTTACACAAGCAATGCCCCAGGTTGCTCCCCTCAGTCACTCTACTGGCTACTTCCACTTCCATGTTGGTAGACCGGGGAGGTGGTGTTCTTCCATTTGCTTCCAATCTTCCAACCATTTGTTTAACCCCCAGCTCTTTCTTTCCATTGGGGCACAGCAGTGGTGCTGTTTCAGCATCTCCCTACAGCTCCTGAGGCATGAATTTGAGCTGTGTCTGGGGGTTATGCCAAATACTATCTTCATTGCACCCACTTGTAAAAGGGTCTCCGGTCATTGTGTAGCCGATAGCTAAACAAACAGGCGTGCCATAATCTTTCTGGGCTCAGGAGACCTTTGATGTTCTTCATTATTCCTTTCCTCTTGATGGACTGCTTCCTAGACTCAGGTCTCCCAAGCAGAAATTGTCCCACCCTGTCTTCTTTGATTCACCACCAGTGATTACCAGTTGGTAGGGGTCTACTTAAATCATGAAGAAACTCAACAATTTTTATAGGGTGGTTGCGGCATAAATAGCAAGTTTTGTGAATATTTCCTGGATGTACTCTGGTGGCCTCACTCCTTAGTGTTGATTGGTGGAGAGGACCTGCTAGGGGGAGAAGGGACAAGAGGGTGGTCACCACCTTGTCTTGTTGCCTTTTGTGAGGCCCTGACCCTTAGCACTGGTTGGTGGAGAGGCCTCGGCAAGGGAAGGAGGGATGTGGGGTGGCCACCATCTTGTTTGCTGCCCTTCATGTTGCCCTGCATTTTATTTCTATTAAGTTTTTTTTATTTTTTAAGTTGATTTTGCAGATGATCCCAGATTTCACGGTTTCCGTGAAATTCATGGAATTGCAAATTGAGTAGGCCCTTACCAATTGGCCATATCTCCCTAACAGTAATCTGGAGAAAATGAGCAATCTGCAATCTACACTCATAACAGTCTTGACTCAGTAGTTTGGCACCTGCCTAACTGTAGACATACAAGTAGTTCCAATGGCTCTGATTCAGGAAAGCATGAAATTGTATGCCATCTCCACTGTGTCAACGTATTTCCACTGCTACTGCAATCAACCATCCCCCCAACACAAACCTGTCAGAATCCATAGATCCTACACATGCCTTTCCCAAAATGTGATATATCTGATCCAGGACACCAGATGCCCTCATGGTACCTAGATGGATGAAGCCAAACAGAAACTATATACCAGAAAGAACGGTCACAGAAAAAAATATACAGGGCTGACACACGCACGCACGTGCACACACCATTAGGAGCATATTTCTCTTAAAACAACCATTGCCTCTTTGACCTCACCATCCTTGTGCTCAGGAAAATCTACCAAACACTTGTAAAAGGGGATCTTCAGAACAAAAATTAATAAACTGGTTGGACACTGAGGACCAAGGACTTAACGCTGATATTATTTTGGGGGCACATTATAACCTTCCTTATTCCTAAATTATTCTTATACCCTAAAGTTGACAATGACCCTTCTCCTTATTGTTGTGTCTTGATCTCCCAGTAATCAGTTTTTCTTCTGCTAATTGTGTTTGCTACTTTTGGGAATTTCTCTTCCCCCTCAAATATCATTAATAGTGCTACCAACTGTTTTATAATAATAATAATAATAATAATAATTTCTATTCTAAGGAGAAATAGAAATAATATATTTCTAAGGAGAAATAGAAATAATATATTTTTTCTATTCTAAGGAGAAAAGCAAGCACAGTCATAATAATAATTATTATTATTATAATTGTTATTGTTAATAATAGTTAATAATTAATAATAGTTATTGTTATTTTTATTATGACTGTGCTTGCTTTTCTCCTTAGAATAGAAAAAGAATGCCTTGCATTCAAAAGCTTATTTAACTCTATCCCAACTATGCAGTTGGTCCAATGAAAGGTATCTCCCTAACAAATCCTTGCCTCACATATAGTTTAAGAAGAAACTTTCCTTAATATCAATTAACAAATGCATTGTTTGACCTACATGCCTATATCTGTTTGTCAGAGAAAGTAATATGAATACTGGGATAATGGAACTGTTTAAAGTTGATACAGCAGGCCAGATTCATTTCTTATGCAAACTCATGAAGTCAATGGAGTTGTTGAATCATAGAAAATTATAGTTGGAAGGGACCTCAGGAGATCACACCTAGTCTAACCTCTTGCTCAGAGCAGGACCATCCCCAACTAGATCATCCCAGCTGAGGCTTTGTCAAGCCGGGTCTTAAAATCCTCCAAGGATGGAGACTCCACCACCTCTTTGGGTAACCTGTTCCAGTGTTTTACTGCACTCTAGTGAGAAAATTCTTCCTACTATCTAACCTAAACTTCCCTTGCTGCAACTGGAAACCATTGCTCCTTGTTCTGTCATTTGCCACCACTGAAAAGAGACTAGCCCCATCTTCTTTGCAACCCCGCTACAGGTAGTTGAAGGCTGCCATTAAATCCCACATGAGTCTTCTCTTCTCCATGCTAAATAGGCTCAGTTCCCTTAGACTCTCCTCACACACCCCATAACCATTTTTGTTGCCCTCTACTGGACTCTCTCCAATTTGTCCACATCCTTTCTGTAGTGAGGGGCCCAAAACAGGACATGCTACTCCAAATGTGGCCTCACATGCTGATCTAAGTAGCTGATGATCTGCCCCATCAAATTTTTTTCCCTGAAATATAATCCTGGAACCTTAAATTACTTTCAGCTTGAAGACAAAGCAGTATTTTCTTAGAAGAATGTTATTTGATGTGGTTCACCCTGAAGGACCAGATTTTTTCTAAGTAGCAGAATTAATGTTAAGGTTCCCAAAACATAAACCACACTTTCATTAGATACATTCAGACTGGAAATGCAAAAAAAAAAAAAAACAAACAAACAAAAAAAAGGAGATGCTGGCATGTAAAATCCTGATCCAGAAATACGATCCACCTTGCAAGTGGATGCTGTATTCACCCCTTCCCTTTGTGGCTCGGAATATGGAAGACAAAAGTAAATACCTGTTGTCAACACCTGGAACTAAAAAGGCCACCTGCAGAGTTTGATTGGCATGACTCGCCTTTAACAAAAGCTGCTTCACAAAGACTACAGGACAGAGACAGGCAGGCAGAGTTCAGAAGGAACTTAAATAGCACTGCATGCTCCTGAGGACGGCTTTATTTGAATCCTGCTCAAAGCTCCCTCCCCTTGGTTTCTAATTCACAAGTTACTGAAGTCTTCTGAAGGGGGAGACGAAGAGAAAAGAAAAGAACAGAAGAAAGGAACTTTCTAAAGAGAAAATTTTCTCAGGTTGCTCAAGGAATTACATGCGCTGCATTAGGCTTTGGTCCTAGATAATGACGGTTAGACTATAACAATTCTAATTTATTGCTATTGTGCTGAAACTGTGTTCAGTGAGTGACAGACACTTTAAAAACACAAAAGAAGACACCATGGGCCTATTAGGTGTGTAAATGGATTTAGACACCTAAGTCTGATCCTATTTCACCCTGATTTAGTCCCTGACAAACAGCTAATATAAAAAGTGGGTTGGTCCTACTGCTCTTTGCTGCTTATGGCCAAGGATCCTGGTTGTCTCTGATTAAACAAAAAAAAAACCTCCCTAATTTTTGGATTAAAAAAAATTAAGCCAAACTCCACATATTTCTGTGATTAAAATGAAACACCATTATATAGATCTAGATCTAGATGTAGATGTGTTTCATTTTAATCACAGAAAAATGCAGATTACGGGTTATATTTTTTTAAATCTGAAATTTGGAGTGTTTTTTTTTCTTTTTATCAAAGAAAACTAGGATCTCTGTTTATGACCAGCCATAAAGCTAAAATGACAGCAAGATAAAAAAGTACTTTTTTTTTTTCAGGGCCTTAAACAGGATAGATTAGGATTTTATTTAAATGCTTAAACCCATTTAAGAATCCAATAGGTGGAGTAGGATCTGGCTGCATGTTTGTTCAGAGGATGATATGTTCTAAAACAGTGGGTGCATCTACACGTGCAATTAATGCACCTCAACAATCTCTGGCATAGTGGGTGATGGAGTTTATTGCTCCTGGGCATAGCATTTACACATGCGCCCGGGCCCACAGCCCACGGAGCAGGGAAGGCACAGCCCCAGCTGGCAGGGAGCCGAGGGAGATGGTCCGCCTGCCAGCCTGGAGCTGCTCCCTCCCCTGGTTCCATATGCTGTGGAGGGGTAGGCTGGGGCACAAGGGTGCTATAGCATGGGGTAGCCCCAGTCACCATTTACACATGCATTGTGGCAGAGTAAATAACTCCACCATAGGATAGTATTTGTGTCTGGCAGTACTAAGCTATGGTGGAGTTAATTAGTTTATTCCAGCCTAATAGGTCATGCAGACAATAACATTTTACTGGCTGAGTCTACACAAGATGCTGAATACACAGTTGTTACTGAGCAGTTAATTAGTATTTGTATAAACAAGTACTAAATGACGATCCAGTAACCAGAGTTACTGAGCAGTAGCATCACTGAATGGCTTTTAGGTGACGCCGACTGTGCAGTAGCTCATTACTACTGCGCAGAAGCATCATGTGATGCTTCCTGCCACATGATGCTACTGCACAGCAGTGACAAACTACTGCACAGTCAGTAGGCATGTGCAAAATGGGCCATATTCAATTCAGATTCAGCCTAAATTGGGGACAGTGATTCGATTTGTTGATTCAGATCACTGTTCGGATTCTATTTGGTAGAATCCAAATCTAAAGATTTGGCCATAGACTCAGCTTTAAATGTTTTTTTCTACATACTTTGAGGTACCAGGTGTAGCTCGTGAATGCTGTAATGGTGTGGTGGATGGAGTGCCCCACAGGAGCATGGGGGGGCCTCCCTGTGTGCTCAGTGGTGGACCCCTCCGTGTCCCCCCGGCTCAGTAATCAGCTGAGAGAGGACCCCAGGTGCCGCCCAGACCCAGAAGGCAGCAGTTGCCACGTCAGGGTGCTGGGTCCTCCATGTGCTCCTCAACTGACATGAAAGTGGACTGAAAGTGCTTCTGGTCCCACTTTTGGGTCCTCCACTGAGCACAATGGGGAACTCCCCGCATTCCTGTGGGATGCTGCATCCACCCCACCATCTCAGTGTTAACAAGCTGCCTGCTACCTTGAGGTATGTCAAAAAAACATTTAAAGCTATGTCTATGTCCAAATCATCAAATCTCTCTGAATCTCTCCAAACTGATTTGGAGGGTTCCAGTTAAATTCAAAGAGATTAAAGGGTCCCCTAATTCAATTTGATTTAGAGATTCGGCCGCTGAATCAGGTCGAATCTCCGCTGAATCGAATCAGCAACCAAAGCTTTGCACAACTCTAACAGGCAGCGTTTAATGTAGATGTGGCCACTGCGGAGCTAATTAGAAAACTCCACAGTAAGCATCTCATGTAGTTGACTCCAGTATGCCTTATTTTGTGTCATTAACTCCACTCCTTTTTACATGTTACAACTGTCATACATATGAGGGCTGACTGTTCACATACCTCGCAATTGCTACTTATTTACCTGTCTGCAGAATGGATTGGAACAAAGTGGTAATGTTTTAAACACACTTCCCATGGATTCAAATGGCTATATCAGGCTTAAAGCATTGGAGGATCATGACTCATATGTACAACAATATACTGGGGTTGCTTGGTGCAGGGCTGGGCAATTATTTTGGCTAGTGGGCCACTTAAAAATGGGTTTGGTAAACTGTTGAGGGCCACGCATACCAATCTTTCAGAAGATATCATTTTTAACAAATTATAGGTAAAAAAACAAATGATATACTAAAAACTAAACATCTAATATACAATATATTTTATTTTAATTTAAAAAAATCTTTTCTGATTTTATTTTATTTTTTTTGGAGTGGTATATATAGTGTTCACAGCTAAAAATAAAGTTTTACCCCTGTAAATTGTGTATGTGGGTGGGTGGGTGGGTATGTAGGGGACTGTGGGGTGTGTGTGTGGGGACGTGGCGGGGGTGCTGCTCACACACGAAGGCCCAGGAGCTGGCAAGGGGTTGGAGAGGGGTGAGGAGGGGCAAGGGACGAATGTAGCAGAGCTCATCCAGGCAGTGCAGTCCAAGTGTGGTCTACCCCCCAGCCCCATCATCCAGCCTGCAGCTGCCCCCACACAGCTTCATATGGGGCTAAGCCCCACCTGCTCCTGCCTGGGGCAGCCTGCACTGTGCATCCACCCCACACCCATAGCAGCACTGCCCTAGGCCCCAACTTCAACCCTGGCCACAGCCCTGGCCAGTGTACACAGCTTTTCGGCAGGGCTGCTGCTGCTGCAGCCATCCAGGTATTTTTCAGCTCCCCCCCCACCTCCAGTGGCTCCTCTTTTTCCTCCTCCTACCCCTGCTGCACTGCTCAGGGCACCAGGTAGCAGGGGGCACCACATGTCCAGCCAGGCAGGGGGAAGCTGAAGCTGGGCAGCTCCTGCTCCAGTGCACGGGACTCCAGCTCCTGGCCACCTTCCACCTATTCCGCCTCCTGGGTATGATGAGCAGTCATGTGTAGGCAGCAGAGTGGGTGGGAGGGGCCAGGGCCGGGGCAATGCCATTACAAGTGCAGGGTGGATGCAGACAGAAGTGTGGCATGGGCTGCCCCTGGCAGGAGCAGGCTAGATTCAGCCCCCTGTGGGGGCAGCTGTGGGCTGCATACAATAAATTGTTGGGCCAGGTCTAACCTGGGGCCATATTTTGCTTAGCCTTGTCTTGGTATGTGTTGAGCTGGTTATCTATATACAGATAAGTTGGTGTCTGTTAATGGTTAAAAAGGAGATGAGTTTCTACACAGATAAGAGCAGGGATGGTGGTAGTTTAGACAAACAACGAGAAGAACTGGAAGTGATTATATCAATCCATAAGGATGGATGACGTGTAGTTACCCTAGATAATACTACATGGAGATGGTTGGGCACCAGCTGTGGCTAAAAGCACATTCTGTCTGACTTGAAGAGGTGACTGTGGCCATTTCTTTTGGATATCAATCTTCCTCTGCACAATATTATGGCTTGTTCTGGAGACAACGATGAAAGTGAAATGAGAAGAAAATGCTAAGAAATCAGTTAGTGAACTAGTATCATATTGAGAGCACTTATAACACTCATGTTGTGAAAAGAGCATTCAGAATGCACATCATGGTTGAAACATTTAAAGCATTGCTACATGGGAAAAAAGTCCCATTTAGACACCTAAAACATCAATTTATACCTGGCATATCATTTCTCTTTGCTTCTGTTCTCATTTGTAAATTAAGGGTGATAATGTATACTTCTTTTCCCGAGCCCTTTGTCTCCTTGGTATGTTTGGATTATAAAGTTTTACAGGGCAAGGGATTACCTCTTACTATGCTTCTGTACAACATCTAGCTGTTGGGTCCTTATCTCCAGTGCCAGTTAGCCTTTCTTTAATGCAAATAATAAATGAATTAATAACAACAACCTATGCAGAATTCCCACCAACAAAGGTAGAGCAGTTTACTGGCAGTGAGGTTGATTTCTAAGGGGAAATTTGCCTTTCTTTTCAGCACATGCTCTGCTGTCTTCTTTAAAACAATTTGGATTTCTAAATTCGAATGCTATCGAGCTTCTGATTCAGACGGATTATTTTGTAGTAGCAAATTTGAGCCTTGTATTGACACATCCATGATATCTAGTAGGCTATTATTATCATTATTGTTATTAACGCAAGACTGAAAAGATACCAACTGGTATGGCGATGTTTTATGAATCTCTGTGAAAGCAACCAGAACAGAACACAGCACCAGCAGAAGCAGAGAAAACATTTTCTTTTTAATGCTATTGCTTGGTTGCTAGGAAAATATTTATGAAATGCAGTTTAAATGCATTTGCTGAGAATTAACACAGTGATGCATTTGCAGCTAATTAACCTATTCTCAAAGAAAGCAATTGGGAAATGCTTGATTAATGTTTAAGGCATAAGATACACACAAAAAATGTAGGCAAAACTTCATCATGACACCCAGGAGACCAGTGTGTGACACAGTCTAGAGTCGATGTGTAGCTCGCTCTCCACAGGAACTAATTTTGAAGCACCAGAATGCTGTGAATTGTCTGTAAAACACTGCAGAAGAAACTCAACATAGAACAGAAGGCATGCTTTCCTAAGGAAGAATGCTGATAAAATTTTAATGAAGTAACATGTTGTCATGGGGATTTGTTGCTATTCATTAATTCATTGTGCTTTTCCCCCATAGTTTTGCTGAAGTTGAGTGACAAATTGTCAAGTAGCAGTCTTAGAGGTTTAAAGTTTCTCATTGATAATCTAACTTTCTTGTAAATTGTTTAAAGGACCCACTTTTTTATGCAATGAGAGTTCTCTAATAATATAGATATATAATCGTATACATGGGGCGAGTCCCAGGTTTGGGCTGCATTGATCAGGTACCTTCGCTGGGCTCTCTTATGGTCTGACCATTAATTCACTTCCCAGGAGAATTTCAAATCTATTCGAGCACTTTCAGTCCTCATTAAAAAAACAAACCAAACCAAAAAAAAACAAAAAAAAAAAACAGGCAAATGCCTCTTCTCCTCTCTCACTTAAATGTGGGTATCTTTCCAATGAAGACAATGACCTGCAGCCCGTGTTGGGTGTTATTTTGTCCTGAAGCAAGGTTTTTTGTTGGAGGGGGCATTTCTTTTTGGTGATATATTTTATTGCAGCACTATAGTTGGGAGAGATGTTAGACAAGCTTTCAGTCACAAGGTGACACCAGAGGAAGGGCACGTTGTGCCTAACAGCCTGCCTGCAGTCTCTCCCAACTATACTGTTGGTCTAATTAAAAAAAAAAAAAAAATCACTAAAAAAAATCCCTTGCTTCTCACATACTTTTGGTCAGTCCTGACTACAACAACCCCAACTCTGCTACATTTGGTCCTGAATCAGTGATGCAAAGGAAGAATGGTTCTGTGACCAGGGCACTGAGTAGGGACTATTGCTGGCCCTGCTGTAGGCTTCTTTTTTTTTACTTAAGTCATTTGACTAAAGGCACACTGTGGGTACAGACCAACATAATGCACTTATCAGTATTGAATGGTATCCATATAAGCTAAGGTGTCCAATTGGTGGCCTGTGGATCTCATGAGGCCTGTGAAGGGTTAAATTGTGGCCCCTGGGCTTGCATCCAGCTGTCACTCCTTGCATGCTCTGGCTGCAGAAGCAATCAGGAGCTCCAAGTTCCCTTTCTCCTCCAGCTTTCTCTTCCCCACTCCAGGGGGTAGTGTGGTTCAGCCTGCAGTTCTGGGGGAGCCAGTAGCCTGGGCACCTGTGAGACACAGTGTAGCAGGGGAGTCCACAATCAGGGAGCTTACAGTGAGGCGTTGCAGCTGGGGAAAATCAGGAGTACAAGGTACCAGGTGTACAGCGTAGTGGGGTAGGTTATGTGATATGTGGTCTCAGAGTCCCAGGCCCCCTATCTGGGTGTGACCCCTACCAGGACAGCCTGGTGGGCATGAGGCCCCTGGATGCTTGGAAATTGGACAGCCTTGAACAAGAAGTTACAATTTAACAGTTACAACTCTATACTTCAAGAACAAAAGTTTTCAACCTTTTTTTCATTTGCGGACTGCTAAAAAATTTCAGTTGGACGTGCAGACCCCTTTGGATTGTAAGTGTGGGTCTTCACATACTTTTAATTCATCATAGTCATCTTTCATGGACCCCTTAGACAGTCTGTGGACCCCCACAGGTCCACGGACCACAGGTTGTAACTGTGTTACAAAATTGAGGACTAAGAAAACCATAGTGACTTTAACCTGTTTTGTTTAGAATTAAAATCCAGCACTTCTGCTCATTTGGGGGCATGTAGACATAATAGTTACATTGAGACATCTGAGAAAGACTTCACAAAGCTAACTCTCTCTTAAAAGTTAGATCACAACAGTGTCTAAGGGAGTCCAGGTTTTTAGACTCATCCAGGAAGATCAAATCCAACCAATGTGATTTCCCTAAATGGTATTTATTAACAATGACAGGTGCAATTCCTACATGGCTTCACCAATTCTTAGTAGTGTGCCCACCCTGTTACATTGCCCTTAACTTTGTACCACGACATCCCTTTCACGTTAAGCCTCATTTCTAACGCAGTCTTCATTAGGACTTGATGAATTGTTGACATTCCTGGACAAAAGAAATGATCAGGAAATGACCTACTGGTCTGGAGAATAATAGCAGTAGTTTTAACAGTAGAGTTCAGGTCTTCTTTATTGCTGACATTTTGGATTACTGTAGAGATATGATTAATTTTGCATAGGGACCCACAGAAGAAATAATGCCTGGTTTAGAAAGTCTCTCCATGTTTACATGGCATTTCAATAGCAGCATGTTACTCGTGTTCTCTGTATTCTGCACTAGCTCCGAGGTGATGGTTAGAGTTTATAGGTCCATGTAGTTTGGACCTTTAAAAGAAACAAAAAGAATGTGGATGAGATGATGTGCGCGAGGCAACAGCAACATAGGCTACACCTGAGTGAACTATTTCATGTATCCTGGTCTCTGGCAATCATTTCCTCTTTAATATATCTATGTTTGTATGTGCTGATCAAGGTATACTACTAAGCGTATCTCTTTTCCTAGGCTTTTACACTTGCTAGCATTATGATGCATGTTTCAATATTGTTTTGGTGGGATGTTTGGAAAGAAGTTTTCTGATGAGCAGGGGTGTGTCTGCATGTGCACATTTATTGTGCAGTAACTGAAATTACTGTACAATATGACCACACATCTACATGTGCACACCTGTACAGTGCAGCAAATATAATGACTTATGTTGACTTGAGCAAAAATTGGATACCTTGCATCATGAGAGTATCAAATGTATGCCCAATTAGTTACTGCACAGTAACGCACATGTAGATGCCTTACTGTGCACTAACTCTGTGAGTGCGCACTGACTTGAAACTAACTTTAGTCCCAAGTCAGTCCACACACAGCTTTAATGTGCTTTAACGCTTGCACGTATAGATGCTGACATATTCCCGCTTACTGCGCAGTAATTTACCACACAGTAAATTTAAGCCAGCATAAATGCACATGTAGACATATTCAAGGAGATCTTAAAATCTTTGTGTCTCACATATCTCTTGGACCATCTTGACTGCATCATACTTCTACACTAGCAAAACATAAAAGATATCAAAATTTGTTTCTTACAATAGAAAATATGCAACTAAATAAAATAGGAGCTGACTACACAGAGGCATCTTCTTCCAAAGCTTGTGGAAGAAAAATAACATCATTCCCAGGAGACTCATCATCTGAAACCCTCTAGCTAAAACACGCAACTACAAATATGCTACACAGCTATGCAGGAGAACATCAGAGAAACTGAGAAGCCATCTTCTTCGCTTAACTTATTCCAAAAGGGATAAACTTTAACAGAACATACTTATTTGTGCTACCAAACTTTGAGATATTAACCTGGAAACATACCTTGAGACAATGCAGTGGACCTGAACCTACTACCAGAAAAATACTGTACAGGTAATCTAATGAAAGATATCACCCACAAAAATCCCTGCTTCTCAGATTTCTACTGGACCATATGGCTGCAACATGACTTCAGCCCCTTCATGATCCATTAAATGCTGGTGGTTCTTATGATGGCATTGGGATAATATACAAATATTAAATAGATCCTATGCTCATGTAGCAGCAGAGATTCCCCCACCTATGCTACCCTGCCCTGAGCTTTAACAACTAGGATATCACTTCAGTCTTTGGTCTGGTCTTGTATGTATTGACATTCTGAAGGTCTAGGTGTAGTAGCCATAGGGCGCGTCTTCATGACACTATACAGTGATGTTGCTACAGTGCTGTGCTTTAGTACTTCCTTTGATCCCAACAGTTTAGTACTTTTGGAAGTACTAAAGCACAGCACAGGAACTGCGTGTACTGTGCTGTGCATGCAGCGCATAGTTAGATTTCATTGCTATGTCGCCGCAATAGCGTGCTATAATGGCTACAGCGACATCCCTGCTGATCATGTATAGACCCACATGATTACTACAGCATCATCGAGTGCTATACGCCAATGTAGCGCATCACTTCGTCACCATAGGGTGGCAGGTAGACGCACCCGTAGTCCACCTTAACAGGCTGCCTTAAAACCTATGATTTGGCAGCAGCCATCTTAAGGGTGAGAGCTCATAAGGCAAGACCACAAAAAAGAAAGAGTTGTTGCTGACCTGCAGCTAGTATGTCTTTTCATTTTTATTTTTTTTTCATGGCTATGTTCCAAATTTAAGAGGTCTCTCTGCCAAGTCTGGAAATAAGGAAGCCAATTAGACTAGTGCTGGTTGCTATGGAAGTTATCCTGATGTGGGCACATGGCTGCTAGGGAATGGATGGAGTCAACCATCTCATTTTATATGTTCCACTGCAATGCTGTCAAGTGGTAACAAACAGCATGCTCCAGTCTCTGCTGATTCTGTTACACATTTGAACTAATAGCCTTAAGGGGAAAGGTCCTAGATCCTATCACCAGTCCTTGAATTCATCACCCAGCCCTGCTAGCTGTGTTTATACTCATTTTGAAATAAAGAAAGCCTTGAGATCCAATTTATTTTTATGATATTATTAGTTGTTGTACATTCTGTTCTTTGAACATGGTGGAGCATAGCTGTAAATAAAACCAGTAGGAGTGGGGGGAAGAAATCAGACTCTTATCTATTAAAAATACTGTAGTCACAAGAAAAAGGGAAGATACGTGGTGCTGAAGGTTCAAATGCTTATCTAATGTGAATCAGCACCGATCCATTGATTTCCATGGAACAAGGGAGATTTACAACCATTGAAGATCTGGCCCAGAGTTTGAATTCCTTAACGTCCCCAGTGACACCAGTGATGCTGTAGGATTATGCCAGATTATACTGGAGTACCTAATGTTTGACTCAGGCCCTCACATTCAGCCTGATGTCAATTATCTACGTTTGCTCTGCTCTTGCCTTTCTGCCATGATCTTCCCGTCCTCCCTGTACAGTCACTTTTCATTCCTATAGAGCCTTTGCATAATTTGCACTTCTATTCTGCCATCTGCCCAATGATCGCCAAGCTTCTTGCAAGCATTAACTGATATGAGCTATGCGGTGTTATCCTCATTTTACCCAGGAGGGAATTGAAGTACAGACAGGTTAAGGAACAAGTGCAAGGTCAGTGGAAGTGAACAGAGGAGGCTGGGAATAAACCCTTCTACCCTGGATTCAAAGTGCTGCCTTCGTAGCGCTAGCCCACACTCCTCACCTTGCATATGTATGCTGGTCTGGATCCAGGAAGTTTAGTGCCACGTTGCAGTGAGATATAATTAATTTGTTACGAATGCCTATAAATAAAATAAATGCTGAAATGATCCACACTCCTCTGTTGTCAAAAGCATCCCCATCTCTCTCACTCCCCGCTCACTGGCTGCTGACATTATTTCTTGGTTATTGGATGACAGTTCAGTGCCTTGAGTGTTCCTCTCGCTGTAGGGTTAGTAGGATAATTGACAAACCACAGGGACCAGATCCCTGGATTAGGATGACCGGACTGTCAAAACAGCCATGACAAACTCTCACATCAACTTCTACTGCAAGTCAAGTCTATGAGGAAAAAATGCACCTTGGCAGGGCCAGAAGGGAAGTCTTTAGTTTAAATCTTTTCCCACTGCACAGAGAGCTACAGCAGGGAGAGGAAAGGGCATGGATCTTTCTGTTTAATTCAGAGAAAACTCTGCTACAGCAAGTCAGAATTAATTACAGTACTTGAGCAAACATTTGGGGGTCCTATTGTGTTTACTTAATGTGTTTACTGCAATGCATGACAGACATCACTCCTGTGTGTTATTAGAGGGCAGACAAATGATGGTATATTCTGAGTGCGTGGATCCACGGAGAGGAGTTGGCATCCACGCACGCAAATGCATTCACTTTTGTAAGGTTAATATTAGAATTGAAAACTTGTGGACATTATTTGAATTAATTAACGCTTGCACAGGCACTTTGGAGACTTACAGTGCTCCAGAAATGGTAAGCATTTTTATTACTGAATATTTTCCTCCGTGTTTTTTTTTTTATTTTTTTTTTTTTTTGGTATGCATCTAAATGAAAAAAACACTTGAAACAATAGTCAAATCATTTGCCTCACTTCATGTCACTTTTAACATTTCTCCTAGAGTTTCAGAAATTCACTCGCAGATCTTTGAAATGACAGCTAGAGTGACATCTGTTTATAAAAAAAGAGAAGTCTTCTCTGTACAAAACCTATATTGCAAAGCGTTAAAAGAAAATTAAAATGCAAATTCAAAAGAGGGTTATTTATTTAGTTCTGCTAGCTAACACATGGGATAGAGACACCTAGGATTAGAAAGATCCAATTATTTTTAAAATATAAAACTTAAAGATAGTTCTTCATGCACCACTTGGGTTTTGGACTATGATCAAAATGGTTTTGGAATAGTTAATCAGTGTTTTATTTTCCATCAGAGCCATATTAAGAAAGAAAAGTTTGAAAAGATGAATCCAGGAGCATTTGTTTACTTAATGTCAGCAAATGCAAAAGAATTATTATAATCTGAGAAGGAAGATCCCAGGGTAACGGTATGGGATGCTGTCAATTTCTGTTTGTAAAAACTGACATTTGTTGGTGTGTGCTTGTAAGAATTGGTGTAGCTTTTAAATAGGAAAATGTGAAACATTCCCCATCTAATGAACATATTGTCAAAAAAGTGCCGATGTTAAAGACAACACAAGTTTTCCAATGCAGAACCCCCCCCACCATACACACACATATACACACACACACACATATATATACATACATACATATACACACACACACTCACACACACATATATATACACACCCATACATATATACATGTATATATAGCAATACTGATTTTATATTATTATTGATACTGATCAATAATTATATTATATTATATTATATTATATTTAAATAGATATATGTATGTATGTATGTATAGTATCAGTATTAATTGCACTGTTCATACTGCAAGGATGAAATAATGAAAATAGTCACTTTGCTTAAATAACAATACAAACCAGCTGAAACACAGTGGAGGGAATTTCTGAATCTAAATTAATACAATTTGATTCAGGTGCAATATATATATCCATATATATCAATATATATATATATCTATAGATAGATAGATAGATAGATAGATAGATAGATAGATAGATTCAGGGTGCAATATATATATACTGTACCCTGAACTAAATTGTTTCAACCTCATAATATGAACAGTGCAATCGATACTGGTGGTCCCTTCCCCATACCTTGAGGCAGAAGAGTACTTAAGTAAAGGTCTGTTTGCTGTTACTCACTTGACTGACATTACGTAATCAAGGACCAGATTTACAAAGGTATTTAGGGATCCAAAGATGCAGGTAGGTTCCCAGTAGGATCTTGAATTGCACCTAAGCTTTTGTAAGACAATTCTTCAAGGTTCCCAAGTGCCCCCTTGGGTGCATACACACTGCAGGGCATTCATTAAGGAAGTGGTAATAATAACCAGTACCAGCTGTTTTACACTCTTATTGTCCCCCAGCCTGCAGCAGTCACAGGTAAGAGTTGGGGCAGTGGGGATCAGCGTGGGTAATGCAAGATGCAGTTATTTGGAGATGAGTTAAACTGGTGGGATCAAATGAATCAGACACAAACCAGGATGGAAAACATGCTCTAAAATGATGTATTAGTTCAAAAAAAAAAAAAAAAAAAAAGGCTAGATAAAAGCATTTTTTTGGATTCCTTCACATTTCTCATTGTCAAGAAGGACCTGGAAAAGGAGTGTTAAAATAATACAAGTGAGGCCGATCTAGTGGTGTTTCCTCACTGACTCTAACCACAGAGAACCTGTTTGTTTTGTGAGACAGCCTGATCTCATGAAATCTTCACCCATATTTGTGGAGAGGACAGGCTATGGGAAGAGAGACAGCGCTAATCAGTAGTGATGAGAAAATGCACCTTCACCCTGAGATCCCTCATTTGTGGCATTAAGAATCATCAATGATCCCTTTAGTCCTTTTAAGTATCTACACAGGGTCACGTAGTCCGATGGCACAAACTTTAGTGGCTTCATGAAACATATACCACACAGCTCTATCTACCCTTTTCCACATATGAATCCACTACTGAATACACATGAATAGTACGTTACAAATCCCAGGGTCAACCAGCTTCAGCACTATGAAATGACCTAGTAAAGCTGCAGGTGCGTTAGAAATGTAAGTAAAAAAAGACAGATAAATTCTCCCGACCTCTCCCCACGTATGAAATAGTCGCAACCAATCAGGTAACTATATGGCGTAAGTCCTCAGAGACGTAACTTCCATCTCATCTCAAATCAAAATTTGAAAGACAGAATAAGGAGCAGTAGCCAATTTTTTTGTTTTTTGTTTTTTGCAGATTGCTAGGAAGTGCTAAACATTAAGCTTGGCTTTCACTACAGTGAGGCATTTTCATATCAATAATACTCTTCACTTTCCAGAACTTCAACTTTATGCAGATTTACACAATGTTCCTACCTTGGACATTCTCACATGGAAATGGAGCCTCTTGAGAACTAAGCATTTTGAAATGTACTAATTAAAATGATCATTCGGACTTGCTCGTTAGATTAGTCACCTCTTTTTTGATTTTCCTTCTGGAGGTTTCATTCATGTTGTATTACTAAAGAGTTAAAAAAAAAATCTCCCTCCTTGGCACACTTGCCTTCTCTCCTGATACAGTTACATGGATGGATTTGAGGCTCTTCTTTACAGTGGTAAGTTCTTGTGTTTCTTTGACAGCTAACATGGTACTGTTGTGATTACACTGGTGAGTGACCCAACGGTAGAATGGTTACTCGCCGCTGCCTGTTATTAACAGTAGGTTTATCAGTTCCTGAAGTCAGGTTAGCTGCATTTCCACAAGCTTGATGTACTTTGACATCAACTAGGTAATCTTCTCGATGCTCTACTAATTGCATCAAATACAATAGGGATCTGGGACATGTTATAGCTTTGTTATATACTCCACCACTGGGAGTCTGGTTGTTAATAGTGTGTCATATTAGTAATTTAATAATAAAATGGACCATTAGAAAAATACGGTGAAAAAACATGTCTCCTGGAGTGGTATTGTTGTCTGTGGAGCTTAGGGTTTTTACAGAGTGAAAGACACCATGAACAGCAAGAGGCATCAGTACTGAACTATTCAGCTTGATCTTGTGAGACAGAATCCTGTCTCCCTTTATGTCCCCACGTGGCAATTTTCTAGCTGCATAGGTGCTGAGGCACACATTGCAATGGTATTACCCCTGCAGTGTGTTTATATTTCCGTGACTTTCAGACACAAGTATACATTCAGAGTGGACATGTGCACATAGCTACCCAAGCCTTGTGTAGCCTGCCACCCACTCTTAGGCTGAACCCGTGCATTTATGTGCCCATACCATCAGGGTTATAAAATCATTACCTGTGCATAAGTGCCAAAAAAGCAATTACTCAGCTAGAAAACTGCCTTTGAGGCTCACAAAAGGAAATTGCATTCTGCTTGTGCTGTTTAACACAATGTTATCCAAGTCATAGCTCTCCGGCCTTGTTTATTTTGAGGGACATTATTTTAGGAAGGATGTAGAGAAACTGGAAGGCATCCAGTGGCTTTCTTCCATGAACATGCATTAATAATGGCTGAAATTGTAATGAAAAATGTTGAAATTATTTTGAAAATTACTTTGAAAAGGATTTTGATTCTATGAAATATTTTGAAAAAAAATGCTTCAAAGTATCACAGAGAAGTAGGGCATGAAGGGACCTCTATAGGTCATCTAGTCCAACCCCTGCCTGAGGCAGGATCATCTCTATCCAAACCATCCTATACAAATCCACTGTGTAACCTCTCCAATTTCCTTTGGCTTTTCAGTTTGCAAAATTGTTTGAGGTTTCAATTTTTCATCAAAGTTTGGGACAGAAAATGTTAGATATCACACAATGAATTTTTTTGTTCACAATGGGCAAGCTCTTTTCCAGAGAGTCCTCATGGACCAAAGTTCCATCCAGCATCAGTCCTTCCCCCATGACCCTTGTGCTCCATGT
Source organism: Alligator mississippiensis (assembly GCF_030867095.1). Taxonomy (NCBI): domain Eukaryota; kingdom Metazoa; phylum Chordata; order Crocodylia; family Alligatoridae; genus Alligator; species Alligator mississippiensis. The sequence goes on along the minus strand of NC_081824.1, from coordinate 10,453,410 downwards.
AAAATTAGTAAAAGAAATGCTGTAGTTAAATCTACTTCAATGATAATTTGTTATCTAGGGAGGGACTGAGTATCGATGAGCTCATCTTGAAGTATACAGATGAACCTGTGTTCTCATCACCGACTAGGTATAATTAACAGTCACTCCACCAGCTGGGAAGATGAAATTTGGACTTAAGGTTTGCTATTTGCATTGTTGTCTATGCTATATTGTTTCCCCCCTTTCTCAAAATATTGTGGAAGTTCTTCCACATTCACAAGTGTCTTGAAGCTGTGCATGCATCAAAATACCAGGTGAAGGTGGATGAGTCCCTACATCATTCTGTACACTCCCCCACACCCTAGTATATCCCTACTTAAGTAATATAAATTGTCAGCTCTCTGCACCTTTCATGAGCAGCTTTCTGCTAGTGATTTTTACCATTTCTTCAAGTCTTATAACCACCTGGTCTGTTATAAAGATGGTGCCGAAGCTTTTGGGATGACTTGTAATTTGACATGAAACATATCCTACTAGAAGTGCTTAATTGCAGTTCAAATTAACGCCAACTAATTGATAAGTTTTTTTAAGTGGTTTCTCCTTTTGCTTAGCATTTGCTTTCTGGAGCCTGACCATTCCACTTTACTGGCATGCTTAGGGTCCAGTCCTGTTGTCTTTTCCCATGACAGTAAAATATGAAAACGAAAAACATTAAAATTGGTAACATGCCACACAAGAGAAAAGGGCTACATACTGGTCTATATATATTTAGAAACCAAACAGGGAATGACTAAGAGAAATGCAATCAGCCAAGAGTGGCTCCTATACATGTGCAGGGAGGCTGCTCCACCACACTTTAATTACAGCCCATCAGAGCAGATTCGATTAATCGAGTCTGCTGGGGCATGGTAATTACTGTGCTCCAGCGGACTCCAGCGTCACATGCATCATTCAATAAGCTTTCGTTCAAAGTGCCCCACCGCCATTTTTCAGCATGGGGATGTTGATACACATGATGCTCCAGGTGCTTTTCTTTAGTGTGGCTCCTGGACCTCATCTATAAATGCCCAAGATTTCTTTTTTGCCATTCTCCTACCGCGCTGACGAGCTTTGTGTGTGTCTGAAGCAACTGTGGTCTTTAATTTGCAAATACCTTCAGATCTATGTCTTCTTTGAGCAGCCTGTTTGGTTCAAGTTCTGTTTCCTGGACTACTTTATGCGGAGATTTATTTATTTATTTTTTGGAAGATAGATCAAACCCTTCAAAACAACAAATGTTGGGCTATAGGAGCGTCACTTGAACACCAACATATTTTTTATTGTCCAGGTAACTCTGAACAGCTCCTGGAGTCCTTTCTCAGCATCAAATGATCACATTAACCCATGAACCTGTAAGTTTTTCTGTACAGGTAGACATCTGAGTCTATGTAGAGCACATTCAACTTGAATCAAATTGTAGGACAAGGGCCCAGGGTTGGATATACATACCAAATCAGAAAGACAGAACCTGAAGGGAAGATGAAAGACTTAAAATATTGACTCATCTTAACCGTTAACCTACTTTGTGACCTTTGACAAGTTTCTGAGCCCTTCCAACTTTTCTCTCTCTTTTTTCCATTTAGATCATGAAACTTTTGGGGCAAGGATGGTCTCTTTTGGGGAAAGCTCCATCTTTGTTAGGGCTTCTAGGTTCTATCAGAAGAGAAACAAGGCTAACTTTTGGAAGTCTTGCTTAACTGATGTAAATCCCATTGGTAGTACATGCCCCAGCAAAGTCATAGTCAACCACAAAATCACTGTCAGTGACACTCTCACTTCAGATGACCTCATCTAGATCACTTTAGTCACCTTAAAGAGATTATGCAATATTCAGAAGACATAATCGATAGAAAATGAGGGGGAAAAAAAAGGAAGAGATAGAGAGAGTGATGTGTGGAGACAGAGCAAATACAACCCCTTTGGGCACACTTGCTGCTACTTTGAATTATTGTCCAGCATTTGAATGATACAGTGACAGGATCTTAGCTGTCTGATTAGATAGACAGGTATTCCACTACCAGTAACTTATAATAAAACAGAATTTCAGGATATCTATTTTCTTGGGGAAGAAAGAAAAACATCTTGGCTTTGACAAACATTGATGTGAATATGTGTTATTTAATTCCTTTCGTGGGTATTTATTGGATGGGATAACGAAAATAGGCTGTATCCAGCAAAGGTAGGTATAATCATGCTCAAAAATGCCTGCAGATTTATATGGAAGACAATCTAGCAGATTTCTATATAAAAATTCAAATAGGCTTTAACTTTTACAGCCTTGAGAACCAATAGGTAGATTAAAAGTTAGCTAAAAAAATGCCTGAGGGAGCAAACAGTTGCTTAATGAGGATACACTGAATGAAATTAAAAAGCAACCTAATAAAGATAAATTCAAAATGTAATGTTAGCAAAGTTATATTATTTCAATAGCATTCCCATCCATAAAAGTGCATATATTTGGTTTGTCTGGAACAGCAGAATGAGAAAATATATACATGACTATTTCCGATCTCCCCAAACACTGGTTTTAAACTGATGGAACAGGATTTAACCCACAGAGAATACTCGGAGCACAGGAACAATATTCTGACTTAGTTAAAACTTTGGCATTAACTTAACGTTAGGGGAAGGTGGGGATATTTTGTTGGCTCTGGAGAAACAGATTCTTACTAGTAACTAACACATCAATGCCATATTCCTCAAATCATATTTCTTATCAGTGAAGAATACTTGATTGATTCTGCTGAAATCTTTTATTTCACTATACAACCAGCTATGGCAACATTGAATCGGTAGTTGCTGGTTTTTGTTTCTGGGTTTTTTTTAAAGATTTTCCATGTTTAGAGAAGGACCTTCTATAAGGATGTGCTTGATAGGGGCATTCTCTAATAGGATTGAAAAAAATAATAATTTGCATTCTCCTAATTCTGCTCCTACTGAAATCAGAGCTGCAACTCCATTGACATCAGTCAGAAAAACAAAACCCAGAACAAAACAGGAAGTCAATGCTGAGTACTTTTGCAAATCCCATTCTTTAAGGGAACAGTAGATTACCTGAAATCCTCCATGCCCAAGCAAAGTATACGCACACTGGGTATGGTCCATCTTCCTGCAATCTGCTTTATTGTTAACTTAAATAATGACACCAAAACAGAAACTGTAGCCCCGAGATTTCTGCTGAGCTTGGCTATTCCCAGGAACGTGCCCTGCAGGAAGTCCTCTGTCTGTATATGAGGAGCAATCGGTTCCTTTTATAATCCTGGTTTGGTGCTCGGAAAATTTAACTAATCGAACACGATGGTGAGTGACAAGGGAAAAAAGTGCCTGCCTCTCTACATCTGACCTCAGCACTGCAGTATGTTCCTGCAGTTTTCTCCAGTACCTTGAGTCTGGCATTTTGCTCCATTCACTTAAATGTTACTCTTCCTAATTTGATTCAACTATCTCCAGTCTTCTGTGGATCACCCTGGAGGAGCTTTTTCATTCCTTACTTCCACACCTTGGTGCTATATGGATATTCAGGGGTGTAGGTTGGAGCCGTGTTGGTCTAAGGACATAGGCAGACAAGGTTCTTTGGGTGAATCTGATATATTTTATTAGATCAACTTAAATAGTTGGAAAACAATTATTAAGCAAGCTTTCAGGTTCAAAAACCCTTTGTCAGGCTAAGGAAGTTTCTGCAGTTGGTGTGTGCTCTTCCTGGATGGAATGAAAAGTAAAGAAGCCAGCGGCTGGGCTGGTATGCATACAAGACAGGTAGTCAGTGCAAATGTAGATTGAGGAGTCATTGGGTGAGAGACAGGCTGGGGAGGGGTGGGGGGAAGTTCAGAAGAAAACCCTGTACAAATTGCACACCGCTGGTTATGACATGTCACCCATCCCTTGAACCTGTAAGGAAAATCCTCAAACAATTGCAACCCATACTAGAAAGAGATCCTATTCTTAAAAAGATCTTCCCAGAGCCACCCATCCTAGCCTTCAAACAAGCACCAAACCTCGCTAACCTCATCACCAGATGCAAACTTCCTCAAGCCCAGAACACACCAAAAGGATCCAGACCATGCCAGGACAAGAAATGCAAAACCTGCCAACACATCTCCACCACCTCCACTATTACTACACCCCACAACTGAGCCATCAGCATCACTGCATCTTACAGCTGCACCTCCAGAACTGTAATATAAATCATCCAGTGCACCAGATTTCCAGCTGATGGAAAGAAAATACATAGGAGAGACCAAACAACAACTGCACACCAGAATGAATTCACACCGGAAATCTATCAAAGACAGAAATACCCAATTACCGGTGGGGGCACATTTCTCACAAGAAAACCACTCTCTCTCCAATCTCTCAGTCCTGATCCTCAAAGGAAACTTACACGACACTTCCCAGAGACGAGCCTATGAACTCCTTTTCATTAACCTCCTGGATACTAAAAATCATGGACTAAATATAGACATTGGATTTATGATACATTATAACCTGCCTTACATCTGACTCCCCAGGTATCTCTCCACTTTCATCCCCCTTCTCTCTCTTCCCCCCCTCCCCAGCTTGTCTCTCACTCATTGACTCCTCAATCTACATTTTCACTGACTACCTGTCTTGTATGCAGCCCAGCCCAGCCCCTGGCTTCTTTACTTTTCATTCCATCCAGGAAGAGCACACACCAACTGCAGAAACTTCCTTAGCCTGACAAAGGTTTTTGAACCCGAAAGCTTGCTTAATAATTGTTTTCCAACTATTGAAGTTGGTCTAATAAAAGCTATCAGATTCACCCAAAGAACCTTGTCTGCCATATGGATATTCACTTACTCTTGAAATATATATTGGGTTAGAGAGTTGAATCTTGAATTTGAAACCATTTCCATGGTGTAGACCTGTTTATGCTTTGCAGAGAGTCCTCATGCTTCTAGCTCCTTTCCTGCAAACACATAATTTAATAAAGAAAATATATATACGTATTAAGGTCATGATTGTATGGTCCTTACATAGGTGGGTACTTATTCTTAGAAGTCATTCCCTGAAGCCATTTGGACCGCTTATAGTCCAAACCCTCACTCCAATCCCAGCCAGGCCTCCCAAACACCACTCATATCCAGACACAGGAAACCTTACCCCACCCACTCCTTCCCCACAGACCTGTTCAACACCCTGCTTCAACTGCAGGGGAAATCCCAGCACCATCAGCCAACATCCCTGCCTCTCCTACAGAAGGGCTGGGGCCTCTCCTCTTCTCCTCCCTACCAAACCCCCCTCCACACCTGTACCCCCCCAAAACACACCACAAATCCCAAAAACCCTAACGAAAAAGAAAGACCTTCCATCCTCACCTTGGTCACTATTGAAAGGCAACACCAAGGGGTGCACTTAAGCATCAACCTTCAATGGTGCCCTAAGACAGCGTCCATCCAGAGAGGCCTGCTGGCTTTGTATGACCTTCAGGATGACCAGGTTCTTCATCAGGTGTCTGTTATGGTGCCTGGGCTGGGTTCCAGCCTTCCCCCAGAGTGTCCACCACTGAAATGAATGAGGTAGAAACCTAATTAACGTTCAAGTTCTGGCCTGAAGTTGTTTGCCAAGTTCACATGCAAAGTCCAGGTGTTGTGAATGTTGTCCTCATGCCCTAGTTACTGCAGCACTCGTCTGCAAAGGGACTAGAGCTTTGCTCTACTAGAGGTCCTGCTAGCATTCATAGGGCTTTTGGAAGGGGTGAAAAGTTATTTAATGTGAACAAAGACATCACAATGTGTTAATATGAATAAGGATTCCGTATGTAAGCCCTCCTCCCAACATCCTATTCCCTGAGATAGGAAAAATGAATCCGAATATGTACATGGAGAGATCCATATGAGGAAGTCTTTGTCTTACATTTAGACTGGCATTTCTTTGATCAGAAAGCTGATGATAAGATCGAGTGAAATAGCGGGGACAATTCTCTGTATGGGAAAATGCAATTCTGACACAGTGAAGGCAGCCTTTAGCATAGCAACATTCGGCGTGCACTGCTCCTAGGCTTATTAGAATTCCAGTGCACAAGCTACTACAATTATGATTTGACTTTAATTAGTTTAGATATTAGCGGAATAGGCCCCAGCAGCCTTTAAATGTCACTGAGCTTCCCAGAAGGCCAAGGGTGTCTCAGCCATCTTTCTTGCTTTGTCCAAAGGGCCTCAGGGAAACCAAGAAAAAGCCAAGCGATATCAAAGACTCCAGTATACTGTGGTCACCCACACTAATCAGCACTGGGTCTGTTAAGTGTCTCTTTGACTTACATTACCAAACCTTTTAAAAGAAGTGCATTTTAATAATTTCCTGAAATTACCCACTAAGGGCATATGTAACATTTAGCACACGATTATATACACTGCAATGGGGTTCATCAATCAATCAAAACAGAGTGCAATGTGCGTGTTATGTTACTTCACAGAGAACTCTGTTGTTCTGGAGGACTTTTCAGAGCACAATGGTGCAAGCTGCTTGAGCAATAATTAATTGGAAGGAAGGTGACCGACACCGCCATGAAAGGGAAACGATAAGCTGATTCATTCTGACTACAGAACAGCCCTTTATCAGTTGGATCATTACAGGTACCTTTGTGAGGTGTGGGGATTGAAGACTGTGTAGGCATTGAAATGCAAAGGCTTTTAATATTGCTTAAGTGAGTTTTTAAACTTTATACTAAGAAGAAGGAAATGAAGAGCTAAAGAAAAAAAACCAGCAAAAACTTTCAGAAAGAATACATTAGCCTACACTCTATGCAGAATATTGCTCAGAGAATTGCAAAATTAAACCTTGCTTCCACACACAGAGCAAGTGTGTCCAGTTTTTAGGTTATTTATCTAAGGCTTGGTAGGTCTGGGTTTATCTCTTGTTCCACCACAGGCTTTCAGTATGACCCTGGGCATGCCATTTAACCTCGCTGTGACTTGATTTCCCCCCTGTGAAAAAAGAACTGTATTTATAACTCTTCTTCATATCAAGGTTTTGAGGCCATAAGTCTTCTCCCAATCTTAAGTGGCACCTGTTTTTTGCAGTAAAGATACACTAGGTTTTGGAAACAACAGCACATAAGAGAACAACACGGCTAACATCACATCCACTTACCTTTGACTTCTTCAGTCTTAATGACTACCCAAACTAAATCAACCCACGTGTGGAGCCAAGATTACATTCATGCCTAAGGAGCAAAGTAAGGCACCTCAACTGCTATACCATTATAGCTCAGACTGTAAGGATCAATGCATCAAAGGTTGGTAGGTGGATTGATAATATGATGATGGGGACTATGGAACTACCTCAGATAAAATGAAAGGCAATGAAGGGTAAAGTACTGAGAAATATAAAGTGCTGTGTCTGTGGAAGGAAAAATCCGCAACAAATTTATAGGCTCGGTGGTGCTACACTAGCTAGCACCGCATCCAAAAGGGACCTGGGGGTCATAATTGGCCATAAAATGAACATGAGCCACCAGTGGGAAGTTACAGTTAGCAGAGCAAACAATACTCTGGCCTGCATGAGCCGATGCATCTCAAGCAAAACTAAAGAAGTTGTTCGCCCACTGTACTCAGCATTGGTGAGACCACAGCTGGAGAACTGCATCCAGGTTTGGGCTCTGCACATCAAGAAGGATGTGAAGAAGCTTGACAGAGTCTAGAGAAGAGTAACTCATATGATTAGAGCAAGCCATATGAGGAAAGGCTGACAGATGCAGGACTGTTCAGCCTGGAAAAGAGAAGACCACATGGGGATTTGATGGCAGCTTGCAGATATATCAGGGGAAAGCATCAGGGGCTAGGCAAATGACTATGCACCAAAGCGCCCTGGGGAAAACTAGGCGCAATGGTCATAAACTCCTAGAAGGAGGTTTTGGACTGGATATCAGGAAAAATATCTTCAAGGTTCATGTGACTCAGGTCTGGAATATCCTCCCAGCAGGGGTGGTGCAGGCACTTGTCCTTGATATCTTCAAAAGGAGACTGGATGCACACCTCCCTGGGGTTATTTGACCCCAGCAGTCTTTCCTACCCGGAGCAGGGGGACTGGACCTGGTGATCTCCTGAGATCCCTTCCAGCCCCTAAACTGCTGTGAACCTGTTAAGTCTGGACCACCTTGCCTGTCTAGAACCCTGTTGAGTAGCTGGCAAGGGTTTTTCTTGACAGACCTCATTGAAAGACCTGGGCTTATATTCGTGATGGGAATGCAATACAAGGGGTTATTCTCTGACATGAGTTTTTAGGTAGAACTCTTTGAGGATTTCAAAGCAAACTTCTGCTCAGGGAATGGTAGTTCACAAAGGGGTCCTTGGATTTTAAGCCTGTTAATATGGTGCTGCCCTGTCCTGGGTGGGGGAGTGTGAAAACAAAAAAAAACCCATACCTCTTATGTATCTGCTATGACCCAATTTGGAAGCCTAGAAATGTTCCGAAATCCAAGAGAGACAATTAGTGAAAAGCCAAGGCCTATCTATTCTCGTCTTATTTTTGACTCAACCAAGAATAAAAAAGAAGGTAGAAGAAGATAGCAATGTATTTGAGCTTCCAGCATAGGCTTGTTAAGAAGATCCAGGGTTAGTATCTGAATATTTTCATGTTTATTTAAACTGAGCTCAACTGAACACGGTGCAGCATTTCCATTATTAAAATGGTTGATAGTCAGGTAGCTTGATGCTTTCTTCATACAAGTTGCTACTGTGATATATGCCTATGTGACTGGAAGAGAGAAAAAGAGAGAAAGAGAACAAGAGAGAATTCCTTTAAGTTATTTTTAAGTTACTGAACAAATACAGTGTAGGGTACAAATATTCTGGGCCTGAAGCGATATGTCAAAAGTTGAGTGAGTGAATCGAGTAGCAAAGAATACCCATGTATAAGGTGGCTATAAACCAGGGTTGAAATTCTGGTCTCACTGAAGTTAATAACAAAATGTGAGTAATCTTTGTTAGAATCAGAATACCCTTATCAAATGTTGTCATTTCCTCCTGCGTGAATGGAGCAGGTCTATGGGCTTCAGTACCTTTATTCTAGTTTTACTGAGAACAGAATGTGTCCCTCTGATTCATTCTTCCTTCTTTAATCTAAATGAGATACTACACCTATTTCACAGACAAAATAACTGTGTTTTGTGTTTGCCGATGAATTACACTGCTATAAAGCTGGAGCAAGAGATGGAAGAATTGGGCTGTATATGCACGTGTAAGCTTGTTCAGCTCCTGGAGAGTTGTGGTTTTTTTTTCACACTTGTTTTGCAAAGCACGCCACAACTTATTTTCACTTCTGATTTGGCATAGGCAACTGGAAAATGTCCTTGGACCACTTAAGAACTGTTGCTACTTCAAGGCTGAGGTTGAAGCCCTTCCGACTAGGGATTAATGGAGAAGTTGCATCACCTCAGGAATAACTCAGGAAGGCAGCATAAGTCTGGGCATGTCTGTACTGGACCCATGTTGCTCTTGAGCCTGATGTATAAAATGAAGCCCCACCAATGCACTCCACTTCACATGCAGACATCATGATGAGATACCAATAGCACAAGAATGGCAGTGTTGGGTTCCCCTGGGATGTCCTCACTGCTCCAGTTTCTGGTTTGCAGCATGAAAAGTAGGAGTGGATAGGCAGCCTCCAAAACAGAAAGTCAGTGTGGACCAACCTTCTGAGGCATACTTCTGATTCATAGTCCACTCCCAAAGTGGTCCTAATTTCAATCTGTGTGTATGTTTTCATGTAGCAATGTCCTTCTACCCCATACCTCCAGTATAACACTACCATGTAACAAGTGACAGCTCAGTTATTCTGACCAGCAAGTGAGGAGGGTGAAATGAAAGCTCCTCCTATTCTTTGCCACTTCCATAAGCTTCCCACCTACTCTTGGACCTCCTTCTGCAGGTTGGCTGAGTAAGTAAGTGTCTGTCCTTTGTCCATGCTGGCTGCAACATATGGCAGGAATTAGAAAGATTTTTCTTACCCCTTTCACTGAAGTAATAACCTAACACAAGGGTGGCCAACCTACAGCATGTGTGCCTCAAATGGCATGGGCAGGTTCTGTGAAAGAGGGCGGGGAGAGAGGTTACAGGGCAGCAGATAAAGCAAGATGCAGAGAGCAGAGCAGAAAAATGGGCAGAGAAAGGGGAACAGAAGGGCACTTGGGGAGGATGCACCTGCCATAAAGGTTGGCTTCCACTATGCTAGTCACATGTCCAGTAAGTGTTGTGGAACAGAATTATCCATTTCTTTCCTTTGGCACTGGTCCTGCTTCAGCAAGATTTGAACTTGCTCTCTTGGGAAGAGTTGCTAGAGTAGTGACTTTTTTTTTTTTAATTAACCGAATGGCTGCAAAACATCAAACCATAAGTTGAAGGCTTCTGGGTGCGTCTACACATTCATTAATGCACAGTAGTTACGGCATATTTAGTTTAGTACTTGCTTAATGAAATACTAACTAAATGCACAGTAACCACAGTTCCTGTGCAGTAGTACTGGTGCACAATTTTTTTGTGACACTGTGCAATAGCCTAATAACACTGAGCAGTAGCCTATTAGCACGGTTTTTGACTGGCACGCTACTATGCATAGGTATTAGACTACTATGTAGTAAGGGCCTTGTGTAGATGTGCCCTCTGGGTACCATTCTACTTATATCCCACAGTGTGTTACAGCCAGCATCCCCCATTGCACTGTGGGAGGCAGTGCTACAAAGAACCCTGGGATGCCACTTCTTCCCATTGGTCAAATTAATAGCAAAGTTCACACCCTGGGGCATGCTCTCATCTGAGTCCCAAAACCCCTGAGCGTGCTGAAATGTCACAATGCCATTTTCTCCAGGTTTGTTCAGCTATGGGGGGACCCCTCCTCCCTCCAGTTGGCAAGATTGGCTGCAGGAGGATCCTCCC